>NC_091286.1:37663432-38349682 GCF_032444005.1 Ranitomeya imitator | reverse complement strand
AGTTGCAAGTGGCCTTACTTTAATTTGAGTGAATGTGTTATTTTCGTCCCTTCGCTACGACACCAAAAATATATCTCCCATAAATATTAGATTGGTGCAAACCCCAATATGCATCACTGACCACTGGCTCCAGAGAGTATGAGATAATTCCTTTGAACAGAGGAAGCTCTTGTCTCAGGAATTGTACTTCTCCACCTCTGAGTATACGAATCGTATAATTGTTGGCTGGTTCTCAGAGATCCCTTGTTGTAATTACCTGCCCATGGCAGGAGATCCTACTTTAATGTACCGTGTATACTCGAGTATAAGCCGACCCGAGTATAAGCCGAGATCCCTAATATTGCCACAAAAAACTGGGAAAACTTAATGACTCAAGTATAAGCCTAGGGTGGAAAATGCAGCAGCTACTGGATAATTTCAAAAATAAAAATAGATACCAATAAAAGTAAAATTAATTCAGACATCAGTAGGTTAAGTGTTTTTGAATATCCATATTGAATCAGGAGCCCCATATAATGCTCCATACAGTTCATGATGGGCCCATAAGATGCTCCATACAAAATATGCCTAATGGTGGGTCTTTATGTGGTGCTCTGTTCACATATTCATCCTTATGGGTTTATTCCATGTCACTGATCCTTCAGTGACCTGCCTTCTATTTTACATAATGCATATAATATTCTTGGCTTACAAGAAAAAAATGTAACTTCAGCAAAATGGCGCCAGCCGCAGCGCATGTGTAGTAGCATCTATCGGCAAGTGATAGATGCTACTGCACATGCGATTGATGCGATGCAATGCATTATGCGATTGATGTTATTGTGCATGCGCCACCGCCGCCGCCATTTTGCTGAAATTGAAAAATGTTTTTTAAGCCAACAATATTATATGCATTATGTAAAAGAGGAGGCAGGTCACTGAAGGATTGGTCATAAGTCCATATAGATGAATTTGTAAGCAGAGCACAACATAAAGCCCCATCCACAGGCCGCCCCGAAGCACGAGAATCTCATTAACTGAAAACTGAAAATAAAGATTAAACAACAACCACAAGACAGATTTCATCAACCAAGGTATCATTTTCTGTGGGTTACTGTGCACAATCCTGCTGACAGGTTCCCTTTAAGAGGGAGATGATAATGTAGTGTGGGTCTTGAACCTTAGAGGGATCCCATATGAGTGTCAACCACGGTGTTATATACAAGTCATCCAGGGTGAGCCACAGGAATAATTCTAAAGCCAAAATTAAGAACAGGAAGAAAGTTTTCCAAGGGAACCACTTCTGGAACATGAACTTCGTGGAGTAGGTCACAGAGTTTTTTGAAATGCTTGTGAGATCTGCCACTCCTCAAGACCAACATGGCGACTTACCTGTAAGACCTGCCTTAGTTTTCCAAGCACTGATGCTGGTATTGCTGTCCTACATAGATTCACTTTTATGGAATAGGAGGGAATGAATTACGTCTTAGCAATCCAATATTCCCAGATATTTCCTACATTCTCAGAAAATAAACATGAAAGATTATTTGAACTTTAAAGTATGTCAAATATGAAGACGTAAAAGTACATTTTCCATTTTAATTAATTTCTCTCCAGCCATCCTGTCTGTGGAGTGAAATCTCAAGAAGTTAAAAGAAAAATTGCATTGGAAAGTATGTGCATGCAAAGTATGTATTTGGAATTTTCAATTACAGTAATACAGAAAAAAAAAAGAAAAATCAATCGTCATCTAATCTTTGATCAGCCTTGGTCTGAAGCATGAAGGGCCCACCAGGAAGCACAGGAACAGGGGCCATGGCTGAGTCGCTATATTAAATACTATGTGGCAAACACAATTTACAGAATTGGACTTCTAATGAAACGAGCCAAATTGAACAATCATTCAAAATGAATATCTTGCTAAACCTGTTTTGGCTATTGAGTTGCATTTAGGATATCAACTTGCCATATTGGTTTTTAAAGGTATTGCCTCATGTCTTTAGTTTAATTTTTTTTATTATTAGAAATGAGAAGGAGCACAAACGTACTTTCTGGCTTTTCTATGTAGACAGTGCAACAAGGCATTTTTGCTTTTTAGCAGCTTCAGTGAATATGAGATAATGGTTAGGAAAGTGTCATAGACTTGAGGTGGCCATACACAAGAGATAACTGCTGTCAATCATTGTTGGGCAGACAGTTAACTTTTAGACTCCCCCATACAAATTAGCGATCAGTATGGCCAACCGTTCTTTTTTCCATGGGGTGAAAGAAGAAAACCACTGCCAGACACATCCGGAAATTATTTATCACTCCTAGAAGAAAAAGATCGAACATTGAATTTTCAACAGTCTGATCCTTCTCTCGCCCAACATCGTCTTTTGGGGGTAGGCAGAAACTCACATACTTATCAGATGGTCCCAACAAAATAGATGGGATCAACCAACCTTCATCTGGAAAAGGAAGCTATGCCTAGGGGAACATCCCCATCTACCAGACCAAGAAATGACAGGTGAGCCTCAACCAAAGCCTTTGCTTTTTTAACTTGCATTATGCGCCATACACAATTTCATCGGGACCAGCCAATCATCTAACGTGTATGGGATCATTCCTGCTATCCCTTGACAGATGGTTTCTAGGAGTGCAACACTACCAGACCAAGAAATGACAGGTGAGCTTCACACTGAGCTTTCTCTGTAAACTATCCTGACTTATCCAAAAGTCTCAATACACAACTCTAGTGGGACCGGCTAACCATCTAACATGTAGGGTGGCCTCCCAAATCTCCTTGATAGATGCATAGGAGCTCAATCCCTTCTCCTAGACCTAGAGAAGACAACTGAAATGGGGCCTCTCAACTGCCCCAAAAGATGATGTCAGGGGAGAGAAGGATTGGTAGCTTGAATTATTATTATTATTATTATTTATTATTATAGCGCCATTTATTCCATGGCGCTTTACATGTGAGGAGGGGTATACATAATAAAACAAGTACAATAATCTTGAACAATACAAGTCACAACTGGTACAGGAGGAGAGAGGACCCTGCCCGCGAGGGCTCACAATCTACAAGGGATGGGTGAGAATACAGTAGGTGAGGATAGAGCTGGTCATGCAGCGGTTTGGTCGATCGGTGATTACTGCAAGTTGTTGAAACACCTGATCTTTTTGTTCCTCTTGGAAATAAGTATTCACCTAAGGTGTCTGTCAATAGCTTACTGCCCTTTCCCCATACAGAACACCTTCTTCAAAGGAGGGTGTAAGGGCTAGGGTTGGAAGAGATGATGTAGATGTATGACCAACTTAAGCCTCCAACAGTATAACAGACCAGTCAACTACACTATAAGGACAAAATTATCGGGACACAGTGCGGTCCTGTAATAGGAGCCACCAATGTAACACGTCAGGTCGTGGCATTCCTTCCCTCCTATTAATTCCCACATCACCTGTGTGTGATATTATTGAGTGGAAGGAACCGCAGCAACTCAGCCTCAAAGTGAAGCCCATATAAAGTTACAGTGTCCCACCACCTCTGGCATCTCTTTACACCTCTGTGGTGTAAAGCAATCGCTATTGGGCATTGGAAACACTTCTTTAAGCAGTAGAAACATGTTCTATGATGTGACTGATCACGCTTCTCTATCTGGCATCTGATGGATGAGTCTGAGTTTGTCAAATAACTGGAGAAGGTTAGCCGCTTGACTGCATTGTGCGAGCTGTAAAATTTCATGCAGTTCGGATTATGCTATGTGCTTGTAGTTAAAGTCAACCTTGGAGAAGGCTCTTTTCTGCTCCTCATGACTGTGCCCAGTGCACAAGGTCCATTTAGACATCCCCTGAGGAGTTTGGGGTAAAAGAACATGACCGGTCTCACAGTACCCTGATCCCAACCCCATTGAACACTTGGGAAAAACTAGAACAGTGAGCTTGGCCTCTCCTCCATCAGTGTATGATCTCACAAATGTTCATTTGGATGAATGGGCCAAAATCCCTACAGACATCTCCAAAATCTTGCTGAAAGCTTACCCATTAGAGAAGAAGATATTATGGATGTCATAAAAGCTCCTGAGGGTGTAATGTGCAGGGGCACAAGACTTCTGATCACACAATGTATCATTAATATCTGTTTTTTAATGGCAATGAGGTGAACCCGCTAACGCTGTTCCAGTATATACGACAAAACTATGAAGCATATGCAGAATATTTTTTATTTTTTCTGATCTTCATTTTTTCTAACCTGTTTATTAAATTTTAAAATAAAAGCACAAATTAATCTATGGTACTTATCTGCCAAACCCACTTGATACCTAAACGTACAGAAACCTCGAAGGAGTCCATGAAGGAAAGTCCTAAATCAATACTAGTCAGATGCCAATGGGATTTAATATAGAGCTACGAGGGAGAATGTCTATGGTGAGGAATTCATTTTCAACAATGTGTGCCTTGGCTATGTCCACCCCATTGGGAGGTTTTGAGTTGGTGAGCTCCAATTATTAAGCCCGAAGGTCTTCTTTTCACCTTGATTAAAATTCTCAATTACCATATATGCAGTACTCCCTCAATTCCCTAGCGGAAGGCACAACAGAAACGCCATTGTTATGATTGCTTGGAAAGATTGTGCTTTGCTCCGTCAATATCAGTCTTTTAGCATTTCACTCAATCTTTCAATAAATTGAGTCTTGATATTATGTAACATTACCGCTAAATAAACTCTAATGTGTTATTATGTCATCTCCAAGGACCATCCACATGAGGGTCTTGTTTCAGCACATTACGGCTTGGAATGCATACGTACAACTTAAGAAAACATACAGACTAAACCGGGGCGTAAAAACAATGGTTTTGTGAGTAAAAGGAACCACATGAAGTTCTGCTACAAACTCAAAAACTGAGGAGTAAAATGAAAGATTTGTAGAAATGTAATAAGTTTTGGGGAAACTCAATGAAAAAAGGAAAAAAATTATAATACATTATTTTTCTGGACAAAATGTACTATTTTTTGAAATTCTAAGATGCTCTCGTGTCTTGTAAGTGAGTAAGTGGAAATCGTTAGCTAGGCGAATAGCTCCATCCCAGATTTCTGAATTGCGCAAAAAAGTCAGAATTCTCTTTTCATTTTGGGAGTTTTTTTAAAAATGAGGAAACAACTCCAGACAGAACGGTCATTTTACAAGATGTGCCAAATTTATCAAAGATTCTGGGACACTGATAAATTTGGGGCAAATAACGGCAACACAGTCTCCAGCAAAACTGAACTTAAAACTTTCCATCACATCTACATTTAAGAGTTTGTCTGGCCTTAAGGTACCATTACACTAAACGATTTACCAACGATCACGACCAGCGATACGACCTGGCCGTGATCGTTGGTAAGTCGTTGTGTGGTCGCTGGGGAGCTGTCACACAGACAGCTCTCTCCAGCGACCAACGATCAGGGGAACAACTTCGGCATCGTTGAAACTGTCTTCAACGATGCCGAAGTCCCCAGGTAACCAGGGTAAACATCGGGTTACTAAGTGCAGGGCCGCGCTTAGTAACCCGATGTTTACCCTGGTTACCATTGTAATGGTAAAAAAAAAACACTATATACTTACATTCCTGTCACGTCCCCCAGCGTCAGCTTCCCTGCACTGTGTAAGCGCCGGCCGTAAAGCAGAGCGGTGACATCACCGCTGTGCTCTGCTTTACGGCCGGCCGGCGCTGACAGTCAGTGCGGGAAGCTGACGCCGGGGGACATGACAGGAATGTGAGTATGTAGTGTTTTTTTTTTTTTACTTTTACAATGGTAACCAGGGTAAATATCGGGTTACTAAGTGCGGCCCTGCGCTTAGTAACCCGATATTTACTCTGGTTACCAGTGAACACATCGCTGGATCGGCGTCACACACGCCGATTCAGAGATGACAGCGGGTGATCCAGCGACCAAAAAAAAGGTCCTGATCATTCCCCACGACCAACGATCTCCCAGCAGGGGCCTGATCGTTGGTCGCTGTTACGCATAACGATTTTGTTAACGATATCGTTGCTACGTCACAAAAAGCAACGATATCGTTAATGAAATCGTTATGTGTGAAGGTACCTTAAGGCTACAAGTCTGTAGTCACTCTATCTGACTGCAGACTTGTGAATCCTCACATTGCGTGCACTGCATACTACGAGGATTCTATGGTGGCGGGGCATGGAGCAGCGGCCACGTGGCTGTAAGTATATGACTTGCATACAAGTGGTCACATACTGACTAGACTGGACACAACTAGTCATCATGCGGCTGCATGTATGCAAATCACATATTTGCGGACATGTGCCCGCCTCTCTCGGCACTAGCGAATCCTCACAGTGCACAGTGTGCGCGATGTGAGGATTTACAAGTCTGCAGTCACGTAAAGTCACGACTTGTAGCCTAAGGCCAGACAACACCTTTAATGCATCACTCCAGTAAAAAGTTTTATCTTTTACTCCATTTCTACCTTTATCTAAAGTACTGTACATACTTGTGTTGTCAGATGTCTCACAGATGCCTGCATTATAGTGCCGTTTCAGTCTGTGGTGTTATACTCACCCTAATTCTCACCGCATCTTCAATGTGGGCCAGATGTCACATTATTCTCTATAAAATCTTATGATTTAATTATTTCATATCATATTGCTTTTATGGCACCAAAAGATTATGTACGGTTACCGTTTATATCAGTCCCCATCTGTCACATACTATCGGTATTTTCATAGGCTAGGCAACAATTCCGAACACTGACGCACCAAGCTGTCCTTGAAACATAAAGAAAAGAGACAATGGAAATCATGTACATGACATATCTCACTGTCAAATATACAGTAGCACCATAATGTCGGGCTAAATTTATTGACCAATCTTCTAAAAGTACTTTAGGTGGCAAGTTTCCATCAAGTCCGTTTTTTAAATTTTTTGCACTGACAGAGTCGCTCACATCAGCTGTAATTTTTGTTCTTTTTACTACTGTGTGGAAAAGTACCAAGCATAACCACAGCTTTGCTATGTAGGAAAAGACCACACAAGCAGGCCGCACAAACTGAAGCACAGAGCATGGAAAAATCACTGGCTTCAGTTTCTAAATGCCTCGGAGATATATACTGTAAGACTTTGTGTAATAATTGCATCATATCCCCCCAAAATGTTAGCATTAAATCCCCCCATATGGATATTAGGCAGTGGAGTCCTCCGACCATGCGCCAGAACAGAGACTGGACGATGACCATGATTGACAAATGCATCTAGACAAGGCAGATGTCTAGGGCCACGGTCTGTGTGAAGGTTATAGACAAGTTATCCTAGACCAGTCCAAAGGATAGAGCAAGAAAAATAAGGTTTGTGTGTTAAATGTATATTTTTTCTACATTTGGCAATGTTTTTTTTTCCATATCATATTCTGTATTGAGAGAAAAAAAATGAAATAATGCAGTTTTGACATTCGTCACTGGTTATTCTAGACTGATACTTTCTACTCTACAGAAATCACTTTTCACCAGTTTCATTATCTCCACAGGGAGGATTACAATACAATGTCTGATAACACTTCTATAAATACAGTAGATGAGAACACAGGATCCATCATTTGCAATCTGTGATGTCACAGCCCACCTCCTCCCCCTCCTGTACAATGACTGATAACACAGGGGTGGACATATCATTGGTGCAACCTGTGCGGCTGCACAGGGGCTCAGCAGATAAGGGAGCCAATTTCCATCTTCAAAGCTGGTGGTATTGTGCATTATGATGAAGTATTATGCTGCAAAGGGACAATATATTGTTCTTGCACATGGACCCTTTTCTGTCTGTGTCCCCCAGTGTGATAACACCTCTATATACAGTAGATAACACAGGATCCACCATTCACAATAGGTGATGTCACAGCTCACCTTCTCCTCCTGTACAATGACTAATAACACCTCTATATACAGTAGATAACACAGGATCCACCATTCACAATAGGTGATGTCACAGCTCACCTCCTCCTCCTGTACAATGACTGATAGCACCTCTATATACAGTAGATAACACAGGATCCACCATTCACAATAGGTGATGTCACAGCTCACCTCCTCCTCCTGTACAATGACTGATAACACCTCTATATACAATAGATAACACAGGATCCACTATTCACAATAGGTGATGTTACAGCTCACCTCCTCCTGTACAATGACTGATAACACCTCTATATACAGTAAATAACACAGGATCCACCATTCACAATAGGTGATGTCACAGCTCACCTCCTCCTCCTCCTGTACAATGACTGATAACACCTCTATATACAGTAGATAACACAGGATCCACCATTCACAATAGGTGATGTCACAGCTCACCTCCTCCTCCTGTACAATGACTGATAACACCTCTATATGCAGTAGGTAACACAGGATCCACCACTCACAATAGGTGATGTCACAGCTCACCTCCTCCTCCTGTACAATGACTGATAACACCTCTATATATAGTAGATAACACAGGATCCACCATTCACAATAGGTGATGTCACAGCTCACCTGCTCCTCCTGTACAATGACTGATAACACCTCTATATGCAGTAGGTAACACAGGATCCACCACTCACAATAGGTGATATCACAGCTCACCTCCCCCTCCTGTAAAATGACTGATAACACCTCTCTATACTGTAGATAATACAGAATCCACCTGCTCTGCCCCCATTTATTTTGAGGCATTGTTGGCACATAGTGAGGTGAGTTATTAGAGTTAGAGACCATCCTGATTGGGCACACCTTGTGTTGGTGGGAAGGCTTCTACATTTTTGAAATAAAAAATGTTAACTAAGCAGCCCTTGTTTATTACTATTTATTTACTTACTGCAGTGTGCCTATGTGTTATGTTTTCATTGTAGTATTTATTTGCTGATAGCCACATCATACAAATGCTCCTGCATATTACACTTATACTAATAGGTTTGCTGGCCCTTGCTCTTGGTTTCATCTCGGGGATCGGATAAATGAAGACATCCAGGGGAAGTGAGAGAGCAGCATCAGCAGCAGCAGCTCTCACTTCCTCCAGATATCAATTAGGTGCGTAGGGGAGTGTAGGATGCTAGCAGGTGCGTAGGATGCTGTGACACACAGGAGGCAGAGCAAGGGTTAACTAGGATTTTTATGTAACACAACAATAGATCAAGCAAGGGGGTATTATTATAAAGGTAAAAACAGTTCAACTTATCAGTCTCTGGGCCTTGGCAGGAGGTGGCAGGAAGATCCCTCGGTGGTGCCGCAGGCGGCGCAAGAAGTCTTGCAGAAAGGCGATGCACTGTCTACTTGTGGTGGAGAATCCTCCGGGTCCTTTGGCACGTGGTCTCCTGGCACAGGCACAGGATGTAGTAGAGGTGTAGGTCCGCGGCACAGTGGATGTAGAAAACAGTTCAGCAGACAATGCCGCCGGAATAGTATGCAGTCCAGCGGTTATGGCCACAGGAGCAGGCTGGCACTCAGTAGGCACCGCAAGGATAGGACTCAGTGGTACCTCTGTGGTGCTGAGCGTAACGATACTCTGAAGTCCATACTGGCCACTGTGTGGTGCGGCGATCTCTCTGGGCTCTGTATATATATGAATAGTATGGAGGGCACCATAGAAATATAAAAATATAGACAATGGGATCGATCCCACAGCGTAGAAAAACAGTAAACCAATACGCAAAGAGAAAAGAATACGCTGATAGGGAGATCACCAAACAATTACAAAATATGGCTTTTATTAGAAAAGTGCACACAGAAAAACAGTACAATAAAACCACTTAAAAAACCCATACATGAAAACAATGCCCTGTAGATAGTAAGAACTGCCCCTCCTCCCCCCATCCAAACTGAACACTCCCGCTGATCTGGCAAAAGTTACAACCCAGGAAGGTATACATGCAGGTGCTGAGTGCATAAACACTAAACTAAAGCTCCTATCCCCAATATGCCGTAATCTAACATGAAGCGGTCAAACACACACCACCTGAGAGTCCGACGGACTAGAGAAATGTAAATAACCCTATCTCACACTGATAGTGTAATGTCTGCTACCTGCACACATAAATAATGAACAGTGAGCACGACCAATGTCTAAATCAGAGCAAGTGGGAGACAAAATAAGAGATACAGAGGGTATATACGTTACACAGGTGCTGCAGAGCCGCAGGCAGCCAGGAGGTGTGACGGAGCTGAAGCCAGGGTGTCAGTCAGGAGAGAGGCCGAAGCCCAACGCGTATCGCTACACACAGGTCGCTTCGTCAGGGGCAGAAAGAGTATACCTGAGGCACAATTCAAAGATCTATATATGGCTCTCTCATTAAGGAGGGCGCACCTGAGCCATCGGCATCACTGGTTGGCACCTGCGCATTAAGGTGCGCGCACATACTCCTAGCATTTGGACCTCGGGGAACTCTGGAGCTCTCACAGCTGTTCTGAATCCCTTCACTCCGGTATGTAATTGGGGCTATATATAGATCTTGTTAGATTACGGCATATTGGGGATAGGAGCTTTAGTTTAGTGTTTATGCACCCAGCACCTGCATGTATACCTTCCTGGGTTGTAACTTTTGCCAGATCAGCGGGAGTGTTCAGTTTGGATGGGGGGAGGAGGGGCAGTTCTTACTATCTACAGGGCATTGTTTTCATGTATGTGTTTTTTAAGTGGTTTTATTGTACTGTTTTTCTGTGTGCACTTTTCTAATAAAAGCCATATTTTGTAATTGTTTGGTGATCTCCCTATCAGCGTATTCTTTTCTCTTTGCGTATTGGCTCTCTGGGCTCTGTGTCATCAGTCAGGATGGCACTGCTAACCGAGTGGGAGGGCACAGATAGCTGGCGTGGGTAAGTCAAGAGGGAGTCAACCATCTCTGATCTCACAGCGGTTCCCCGGCAAAAGTCCCGTTTTCCGGCGCACACACCACTATTTAAGTCGGACCTGCCCCATCAGTCAGGTGTCCTGAACTGCTCTGGTCAGAAATCTCTTCCCCCTGGAATTATGGTGACAGCTCCAACAGATTCAGCCCAGACATGCAAGAGGGACCGTTAGCCCGGCTCTCCTCCCTACAGGAGAAGAGTGAAGCCACCTGTGATTGGCCCCAATTCCCAGGAGAACCAAACCTGACACTGCTGGAATGGCGCCGACGCCGGAGGGAAGTGTAAGTGCT
Source organism: Ranitomeya imitator (assembly GCF_032444005.1). Taxonomy (NCBI): domain Eukaryota; kingdom Metazoa; phylum Chordata; class Amphibia; order Anura; family Dendrobatidae; genus Ranitomeya; species Ranitomeya imitator. The sequence goes on along the minus strand of NC_091286.1, from coordinate 38,338,544 downwards.
ATTATTTTACTGTGGGTAAACATATGGATTCAGAATGGGTTGTTTGATTAGTGGACTACATTTTTCATGCATTGCCATCATGTTCTGCTCCAACTTTTCCCGTTATGGATTTTAATATGTAAAAATATACTTCAGACTAAAATTCATTTTTGCACTTGGGTTTTCTAAAAATGTTTGAACAGAATGAGCTAACTGAGAATTCATCATTGAAACCTAATCTGTAGGCTAGAAGATAACTTGCTGATCGCTGAGGATCCAATATCTAGGACTCCCATAGGAACTAAAAATGCGGCTTTTGAACCTCGAGAACAAGTCTCTGCAGCCACATCCTGAATTGGTGCTCATGCCTCGCCTGCACTCAATTCATTGTCTATGGGACTGACGGAAATAACAAAGCACAGAAGTCAGCAGCCTCATAGATAATGAATGGAGTCCAAACTCACCTCCTCTCCATTCAGAATGGGGTTGCAGAGACTTGTTCTTTTGGATCCAGAGCCCCATTTTCAGGATCGCCAAAAGGGTCCCAGCAGTCAGATCCCCAGTGATCAGCAATTTATCCCTTGTCTGTACGTAGGATAACTTATTTTTTTGGAATTCATCTTTTAATAAGGAGTATGAAAATTGGGTTTCAAAACTAGACAACCTTTTTAATGAATGAATTAACCATTTTAGTAGGAGAATATAAAAAAGCTAAATTCATAGAAAATTTCAACATTCAGAATGTTTATGTGCTCCATTTAGAAGGCTGCTCGGGTCCTATGTTTTAGTAGGTGCGGTATGCAAAAGCCAGCTGGGCACAATGCCAAATGGTTCATACAGAAATGGGAAATCTGTGATTAGCAGTCTTCCCTGGCATGACTCCGTGCCAACACTAACCTTACATCAAACAAAGCTGGAGCCCTTTGGGGCATGCTAGCCACCCAATAAACATGTTTAGCTAACATTTATGAATGCAAGTAATAAAAAATAACACGTATAAAATCAATTCACAGAAACGGTGTTAAAGTCGCCCTTGGATTTGATTTTAAAGATGTTCATTTAAATTGTAAATTCAAAATGAACAGACATGGTTGCCATAAGAAAGAAGGGAGTGGAGGACGGTTTTACCAAACTGTTTAATTTGGCATAGATAAAAATGTTTATAAAAGTAAAGATGCAAATTGCTCCATTCCAAGGTGGTCCTACATTAAAGTTTTTTTCAACAGCCTTTTCAAAACTGGTCACAGGGAAGGAATTGATATAAAAAAATAAAAATAAGTGTTGCTTACCAGTCCGATCCCCCATCACTCCAGCACAACCACTGGGGTGCTATTAGCAGCAGAAGGGATGACATCCCATTTATACAGTCACCTGACTACTGAAGCCACTGATTAGCTGCAGAGTTAATAATGATCCATGGATGGGATGTCATCACACTGCATCTGACTCAGACCCTGATTACAAACAGGCATAAATGATAAGGACCAATGGGTTGTCGTCTTACCCACAGTTATCGGACACAACATCAGCCCTGGTTCTCGAGATGCGTAGAGTGTCTCTTTGTGTCTCTCTTGCTAACTTCTCTAGCACTAGGAATTCTTCTTCCCCATCAGCATTGCACCCGGATTGCAACACCTCCCACCTCTTAGAGTTTGAGTCCATCTTTCCCTGTAGCATCACAGGCTGAGTGCATCCAAAGGCCTCAACATCCCAAGCCAGTAGACGAATTCACATGGAACGGTTCTTTGGCAATCCACTGCTTCAAGCATTAGGCCTACCTTGTCCCTAGCAGCCTATTGCCTGCAACTGCTGCTGTCACTTCTCACTCCTTCTCCCAACTGAACACTACTTCCTGTTCCTCACACTAACCAGAAATTCCCAAACCTCCTCCCTACAATGAGGTGGCCTTAACTCTCGCACTGTCTTTATGCCTGCTGTGTTGCTGGCAGACTTCACCTTTCACCTACATTCTAGACAGTGACATCTTGTGACAATGAGTTAGTACTGCAACCTCCTAGGCAATTAACAAGTGTTATAACAAGGAAGCATACCAGTAACTAAACATTATTCACATTCTAAACCACAGCAGCATTGATGTCTTCAGTGGGAACATGGCAGCTGGTCCATCTCTTTACATTGATGATGCATCCTAAGTCATCAACACAGTGTCGTCCATTTGTCCTTCTGCGCAGGTGCACTTCTCTCTGCCCTGCCGAGGGCAGAGCAAAGTACTGTAGTGCATATAAAAATAATTATACTCTGCAGCAGTCTCTTTGCGAGCAGTGTACCTAAAAATAACTATACCCGGCTTCTGTGTCTGTGCCAGTTGTGGGCTTAAATAAAAATTATACCCTACCACCATCTCTGTGTATGTAGTGTAACTAAGAAACCTTCCAAAAATGAGGAGAGAATTGCTGCTGGTGGTGCTTCTGTAGCAGCTGTAGGGAGAGGGCATAGTCATACTGTGACTGCTTCATGACCAAATGAAACACCTTCCTCTGGTGCACACAGGCGACAAGGACATTCAGCATCATTTTGTAGTCCCGATTACCGCTACACGAATGGTGAGGTCAGAACACGTTGATGCAGTGTTAGATTGGATGACTGAGGGTGCCTCCAATTCCTTTGCATTATTTTCCACCCGGTTCACTGCAGAAAGTGCAGAGTTGGTACCTGAGGACCATGGTCATCTAGCTTCCACCTCACCCCCTTAAGAGGCATCTGAATTCCAAGCACGAGATGCAGTGGAGTACACACTTTAAAAAGCATCACACATCTGAGCCTCCTTCTGCTCCCTCTGCTGCGGTCTCAGCAGCGGGGGGGCTCACAATCAAAAGGGCCACCTGCCTCCCCGCAAAGAGAGTATGAGTTCTCCACACTGTCCCATGAAAGTGTTCAGCTCTCCATTCCCCAAACCCTAAAGAGAAAGATGAGATGCCCCCCTATCTACCCACGAGCCATGGTTCCGAATGACTGCATTTCCAAATTACTGGCCTTCGAAATGCTGCCATTCTGGCTGGTCCAGACGGACAGTATTAAAAAACTGATGGCTGTTTCACTGTTTTTCCAGGGGGCCATCCCTGGTTTGCACACATATGTTGCAGACCAAATAAGGTGTGAACTCTGCAACAACATCAGTGGCAAGGTCCACATAACCACCGATACGTGCACCAGTAAATACTACCAGAGACGTTATATCTCCCTAACTGCCCACTACGAAAATATAGTGATGGCTGGGACGGAGGTGGTAGGTGTAATAGCCCATGTCTTACCACCACCGAGGATTGCTTGATGTTTCTCTGTCTAGGTGGCTTCCTCTTCCTTCCTGGCTTCCTCTGCTGCCTCCTCATATGTTCACAGTAAGATCTTCACCACCAACTTCACTAAAGCCAGGGGGAAATGACTGCAGGCTGTTGTTAAACTCATTTGTTTGGGGACAAATGCCACACTACGCATGAGCTGTGTACAGGGATCAAACACCAGACAGATGAGTGGCAGGTGTGGTTGAACCTCAAACATGGCCTGGTGGTGTGCAATAACGGGCGAAATATCATAGCAACTCTGGGCCTAGTCAGTTTGACGCACACCATTTGCCTGGAGCATGTGCTGAATTTGGTGGTGCAAAGATTCCTTAAAAATTACCCACATATCTCAGAGCAGCTAGGGGACAGTTTGGGAGAATGAGTAGCAGGAGGAACAACCATGTTTACAGCAGGGTGGTACTCAAAAATGCTAATGGGCATCACTGGTGTGTGGCTGGGGGGATACAGAGGACTCAGACTAAATCTCATAGCAGCTTTGGGCCTAGCCGGCTTGTCACACATCTCTTGCCTGGTGCATGTGCTGAAGTCGTGCAAAGTTTTTTTTAAAATTATGTCAGAGCTGCTGCTGAAAGTGCGGGCAGTGTGTGCGTGATTTCGGCGTTCTCACTCTGTGGCTGCCCGCCTGTCTGGCTGTAGTGTCGCTTCTGGCTTCCTACTCACCACCTCATATGCAACGTGGACCTCCATCTTGCATATGCTGGAGAGACTGTGCGAGCAGCAGCAGATGATAGCGGAGTTTTAATTTCAGCACGCACGACTGAGTCGCTCCACGGAACAACACCACTTCATCACCAATGAGCGGTTCTCAATGCTGGACGTGTGTGCCATGTTGCGCAGCTTCGAATGCTCCACCAACATGGCCAGCGCTGATAATGCCATCACCATCATTACTATACCACTTAGACTTAATATTCGTCCTATAGATTTGGACAATAATATTGGGAGAGGTATAATGATCCACTCTCGGCCACAAACTGATTATAGGTTTTGTGAGTTTTGTGTTGGGGCACTTAGACTTAATGCAAATTAACTTATTAAGGGACAAAATACTTTGATTGCTAATATCTCCACAATGGAGTCGCGAAATAAAAAAGAAAAAGAAATTAAAATCTTTTATTCTGCTCTGCAGCCACTGCCCACTACTACATTGTGTGTCCAGCTAAACATGAAAAATTGGGTGAAAAATCCTTTTTAAAACAAACAATCTAATAGTTTGACATAATTATTATTATTTATAGTAGTAAAAATAATAGTATTAATAGTTAAACGAAGTATCCTCTACAAGGAGTCTGAGAGTTGTGCCACTATACCACCAACCAGAATGTTATGGCAATATTAATTCATACGCCACAAGCCTCTAAACAAATACAATATAAAAAAAAAAAATCCCATGTATAACTTACAATTTGCCAACTGCTAATTTGAAGGTCATTTTAAAATTTTGTTCATCTTTTTTTTTTCAAGGGAAGATGTGTGGTGTTATAATTTTTCACTTTGCATGCTAAACATTTGACTCTTTTACTGTATATTCCTGTTTTTCATAAGACATATAATCTTTTAAAACCGCACATACCAGGAAAAGTCCAATATACATAGAAACTAAAGATAGCAACAAATAAATATAAACCATATAATTTATTATAGCCGTTCACGTACAATGTGCAGCATGTCTACTTGTGCGGAAAAAAAAACTGGCTACACAATATATAATTTTAGAATTTCTGCGTTATATGAGATTACAGTTTTATGTAGAAAATGTTAATGTGTTTCCAATGCGATCTGCCTTATTTTCTAAAGCAATGATGTATGAGAAATTCCAGCAGTTAAGCATCTTCACACGAAAAAACCCACAAAATTTACATCTGCTTATGTTCTATTTATACCTGCCAAACCTTAAAAATGATTGTCCCTGAGAACTAGGATTATGGCATGTGATATTTTCTTTCCATAGATATTCCCCTTTTTTATAGATTACATAACTTTTCAGGCTATGTCCCCATCCACACCTCATTTCTGCTTCCTGAATGTCTACTCATTAAGAGCTGACTTGTAGGCTTGTGTAGCTCCCTCTAGATGCGCCAATAGACTTGGTGGGAGCGTATCAATTGGCAGGACCATCGACCATGGCCGCAATCTATGTTCACTGGATGGGATCCTTGAGAACCGCCTCCTACCTGACAGCATGCACGGCTCTTCTGTTGATTAACCAGCCTGGCATGATGTCACATGAGAATAATGCTGTAACGATGACATCACACTAGGTCGGCTAATCAAAAGAAGAGTTGTGGATGCCAAGAGTTAGGAGACTGTTCTCAGGGCTCCAGTCCAGAGGCGATATATTAAAGGGAATCTGTCACCCCAAAATCGAAGATGAGCTAAGGCCACCAGCATCAGCAGCTTATCTACAGCATTCTGTAATGCTGTAGATAAGCCCCCGATGTATCCTGAAAGATGAGAAAAAGAGGTTAGATTATACTCACTTGGGGGGGCGATCCGGTCCAGTTCGGGGCTTCCTATCTTCATAGGATGATGTCCTCTTCTTGTCTTCACGCTGCGGCTCTGAGGCAGGCGTTCTTTGTCTGCCCTGTTGCAGGCAGAGCAAAGCACTGCAGTGCGCAGGTGCAGCGTCTCTCTGACCTTTCCCGGCACCTGCATACTGTAGTACTTTGCTCTGCCCTCAACAGGGCAGACAAAGTACGCCTGCACCGGAGCCACAGCGTGAATACAAGAAGAGGACACCATCGTAAGAAAATGGGATGCCCCGGACCGCGATCCCCATCGGATCAGACCACCCCCAGGTAAGTATAATCTAACCTCTTTTTCTCATATTTCAGGATACATCAGGGGCTTATCTACAGCATTACAGAATGCTGTAGATAAGCCACTGATGCCGGTGGGCTAAGCTTATCTTCAATTTTGGGGGTGACAGGTTCCCTTTAATGACGTAGCCAATGGATTGGGTCCTGAAAATCGATGTGCGCCTACACTACTTACCAAATTTTTTAGGATGCCTCATGAACACTACAGGAGAGCTGGCTGCACAGTGTTGATCTTACAATATATGAGTTTCACTTTTGGTATTGATGAACTGAAATAAATTAACTTTTTGATGATATTCTAATTTAATGAGAAGCAGTTGTATGTGTAAAGCTGGTTTGGCAGACAACGATTCCTCAAAAATCCAGCACACATGTGTGCTTGGCTTTCTGAATGTGCATGTCTTCTCAATCGGGAGAGGAGCACAAACCATGGCCAGACATCTCTGTTGGTGGCTTATCCTGTTATGATACGGTGGTCTAGGAGCAACATGGAATGAGCTCTGAAGGACCTTGGTAACTGTACTGACGGCAGTCCCTAAGCTTAACACAACACTAGAAGTAGCCGTGGAATGCTCCTAACTCTCCCTAGGCATCTCTCACAGCCTAAGAGCTAACTACCCTAAAGATAGAAGCAGGAAAGCTATCTTGCCTCAGAGAAAATCTCCAAAGGATAGATTAGCCCCACACAAATAATGACTGTGAGTGGAGAGGGAAAAGACATACACAGAATGAAACCAGGATGAGCACAGGAGGCCAGTCTAACTAAATAGATAGGACAGGATGGAATACTGTGCGGTCAGTATAAAACACTACAAAAATCCACGCAGAGTTTACAAAAAATCTCCACACCTGACTAAAGGTGTGGAAGGCAAATCTGCCTCCCAGAGCTTCCAGCAAGACAGAATTAATTCACACTGATAAGCTGGACAAACATAGAAAGCACAGAATGGATAAGTCCACAATCTATGGACAGAAAAGGGCAAGCAAAAACTTAAGGTACCTTCACACATAACGATATTGTTAACGATATCGTTGCTATTTGTGACGTAGCAACGATATCGTTAATGAAATCGTTCTGTGTGACAGCGACCAACGATCAGGCCCCTGCTGGGAGATCGTTGGTCGCTGAAGAAAGTCCAGATTTTAATTTCGTCGCTGGACTCCCTGGAGACATCGCTGGATCGGCGTGTGTGACACCGATCCAGCGATGTCTTCACTGGTAACTAGGGTAAACATCGGGTAACTAAGCGCAGGGCCGCGCTTAGTAACCCGATGTTTACCCTGGTTACCATGCTAAAAGTAAAAAAAAACAAACAGTACATACTTACCTACCGCTGTCTGTCCTCCAGCGCTGCGCTCTGCTCTCCTCCTGTACTGTCTGTGAGCCGGAAAGCAGAGCGGTGACGTCACCGCTCTGCTTTCCGGCTCCCAGACAGTACAGGAGGAGAGCAGAGAAGCAGAGCGCAGCGCTGGAGGACAGACGGCTGTAGGTAAGTATCTAGTGTTTGTTTTTTTTTACTTTTAGCATGGTAACCAGGGTAAACATCGGGTTACTAAGCGCGGCCCTGCGCTTAGTTACCCGATGTTTACCCTGGTTACCGGCATCGTTGGTCGCTGGAGAGCGGTCTGTGTGACAGCTCTCCAGCGACCAAACAGCGACGCTGCAGCGATTCGGATCGTTGTCGGTATCGCTGCAGCGTCGCTAAATGTGAAGGGGCCTTTAGCTTAGCTGAACTGGTCAGGATAACAGGGAACTCGAAAGAGATGTGAATCCAACCAGGAACCATTTACAAGTGGCACTGGCTGAAGATAGAGCCAGACTTAAATAGCCGAGCAGAAGAGACGATAAGTGGAGGCAGCTGATGACAGCTAACTCCAAGGAGCAGCCATACCACTAGAAACCACAAGAGGGAGCCCAAGAGCAGAACTCACAAAAGTGCCACTTACAACCACCGGAGGGAGCCCAAGAGCGGAATTCACAACATTATCCTCTTTGAAAACAGAAAAATCAGATGCTTTAAAATCCTTCAGCCTTTTCCTTCTCCTTCTGCTCACATCTGCCCACACAAGGGACAAGTCGTGACAACCCTATTGCCACCTTGAGGGCCCCATTCACATCAGACTAATATTAACCAAACTCATCAATATCAGCGGGATCGGACAAAAGTCTAAATGTGTATGGGGACCTCTCGATTCATGATATTGAGGGGTGAGTGGGAGAAGGATCTGGCACTTTGGATTTCCGGTGGCTAAATCTTTTGTTCTACTGGAGATTATCCGCTGCCAAAAGAAGTGGCTCTGTCATAGGGAAAATAGAAGTGCTTAGTAATTTTAAGCAGATCTCATTGATAAGATTGACAAATATTAAAGATGGTGCAAATTGATTCTTAGGACCTGATCCAGTGACCAAGTCAGTAATCTGTAATCACTAGAACTGGATCATGGAGGGCAACCTCCTACCTGACTGCATCTGCGATTTTTTTTAGCTGACCTGGCGCTATGTGACATGTGCATCACAAGACAATGATCACATCGATCCAGGCTGGCTAGTTTAAAGAACAGCTGCGCATGTCGGGAGGTAGGAGGAAGTTCTCCGAGCTCCTTTCCAGTAGCCACATATTACTAATATGGCCTAAGGACTGGTTCTGCATATAGTTTTGCATGTATTCTAACAAACATCCATAGTTATTGTATTTTCTATGTCCATCAACCCATTATCTACCAATGTCCTTTTTTTTGGGACGCCTAATCTTTTGCTTCTAGCAACTAAGATTTTATAATTTTTATAATTAGGTCCAATTTTTTGTGTTGTGTTTGTAAAATAAATATTTTCAAAATAGGAAATCATGTCATTGTCATTTTTAATTGAATATTGGGACGCCCTTTTCTGAAAAATCCGTACTTGTAAAAATTTTAATTTGGCAAGTAATGGGTTAATTGATAATTGTACAAGGTGATGCACACTGACACTCTTGGCTGATGATTCTAAACTTTTTGTATTGTTTCTATAACTTTTTGATATTGAATACATTTACTATATTTTACTCCAATTGTTGGATTACAATTATTTGTTAGTCCTTCTGATCCATCGCTCTATTTGGTGTGTATGTGGCCTTGTGTGTTCAGATTATTGTGATAGTATTTATTGACTTTTTAGTCAACAACTGGGTATGCCATGTCGATGGCTGTTGGGCTCACAAGAATTGGCTGATTTCTGCGCTAAGTACCTTCATTTTTTAACTTATTCTCTATAGCAGTAATGTAATTCCAATTTCATATGTTCAATGTTTACATAATATAGCGTTTAACAGAGTTCAGCTTTAATCTGTTAGTTACATATAGATTGGCTCTCTTAGCTTACACCTGTTCATATTTGCCTTTCTGTTTGGAAATGACGCTCAGTCTTTTGATATTTGACTTTTTCAGAACAATTCAAATTTACCATGGATCATTTCAATGCTATATAATACCAAGGGATGTAAACTTAACCCGTTCACTATATTACTAGCTTCTATAATCAATCTTACCTTGACGGGGCTGTCTATGTATCTAATATTGATGACTTGTCTATAGGATAGGTCATAAATATTGGATTGGCGGGGATCCAACATCCGGCACTCTCACTAATAAGCTGTTATTAGTTCCGGTAGGGGCTGACTTGAGCAAGCTGCACAGTTCAGCTGCTTTCAGTGTGTAACCACCACTCCTTGGTACTACTGATTAGCTCCATCTCAGGAGAATACGAGCTGATCTGCAGTACTTGGCAACAGCCGCTACACACAGCGCTAATGACTGATCTTTGACGGTTGTCAGACTCCCACTGGTCTAGTACTTATGACCTATCCTTTGGTCATCAATATTAGATTGTGAAAGCACGCATTCATACTGGGAACTAATAATGTAAGTATCTCCTCCCTTTATTGATGTCAACAACTGCTTGCAAATTAATTCCCTTAATTAGGGATACCCATGTGAAAGCAGCAGTTTTTTTGTGTTGGTCATTAACAGCACAGGGTAGGGATTTTCTTATTTTAGTGCCCTATATGATACTTTAGAGACATTGCAGCTTTCTTCCCTCTGGAGGAGAACTATTTTGCATATTTTTCCAAAGGAAGCATTACCTTACAGGCCTCTTGCAGTCTGGATTGCTTATATGGATTTTCCAATTTAAGAAAACCCCTGTCCTTGGCTTTAGATTGTTTTAAAATCCACCCTCTCTGGGTCCAGCGCTGATTCTCTGCTGCTTTTCCTTGTGTTTTTTATTATCTGCAGCCTTGACTTCATGTCAACAGTAGTGATGAGCGAATATACTCGTTATTCGAGATTTCTCGAGCAAGCTCCGGTGACCTCCAAGTATTTTTTAGTGCTCGGAGATTTCGTTTTCATCGCCACAGCTGAGTGATTTACATCGGTTAGCCAGCATAAGTACATGTGGGGGTTGCCTGGTTGCTAGGAAATCCCCTCATGTAATCAAGCTGGCTAAGAGATGCAAATCATTCAGCTGAGGTGAGGAAAACTAAATCTCCGAGCACTAAAAAAATACTCGGAGGTCACCCGAGAGTGCTCGGGAAATCTCGAGTAATGTGTATATTCGCTCATCACTAGTCAACAGCACTGCAGCCAATCACTGAGCTCTGTGGCTCTGAGTGGATTGCAGAGGTGTATCTAGGGTTTCTGGCACCCGGGGCAAGAATTCATTTTGGCGCCCCCCCCCCCCCCCAGGACATATGTGATTTGCACACTCAGTCATGTACCCACGAGCCGCTCTCCCTAATGCTCTCAATGTTCAGTGAAAAACTGAGAGAAGCGGGAAGAGAAGCTCGATGTCACAGGACCATAAGTATGAAAGTCGCATGTGAGTGAAGTGTCCATGTGACGACTACTGGAACCTGCAGAGCTGAATCCTGACCGCAGCCTTCTGAATTCTCACAACTAATGCACTGCACACTTTTAGGATTCTCCCTTGCCAGTGGACGGTCATGTCAGCACAAGCATGTGATTTGTATACTTCTGACCACATTCCGACTAGACGTGCCCGGCCTCGCTCAGTTCATTTTCATTGAGTGAGGCCACACATATCTAGTCAGCACGTGACTGTATGTATGTAAATTACCAGCACGAGAGAATCCTGACAGCGTGCAGGGCGCACTGTGAGAACTCAGAAGTCTGCAGTCACATAGAATGACTGCAGACTCATTACAAACCTGGACATCCCCTTTAAAGCTCCTAACATAAATAAAAACATGAGAATTAGTCAGTATCACAAATAACATTTACATCCAGGTACCTTATAGATGACGTCGCCTCTGGCATCGTTCTTCTTTTCTTCATCTTGTCCAGGCCCCATGATGAGTTTTGTCATCCACAGCCGTCTCTGCAGACCTCCATCTTCTCCGCTCTTTTGCAGAAAATCTCCACATGATGCCCTTAAAGATACAAGTGTCATTATAATGCTCCTGAATAAAAAATTGCCCCTCACTATATTGTCTGCACAAAATATGACCCCCACACTGTCCCTCTTATGGTACATGCTCTTCACACTGACCTCTCCTTTCCATACCGGCCCCCTCTTCACACTGTTCACTCACACTGTGTCCCCCTATAGGGCCCAGTATTTATACTGTACTCTGTCATCACACTCCCCCTCCTTGGTATACTGTCCTCTCCTGGCTGTGGCCTTACACTGTCCCTCCATGCTACACCCCCACTACTCAGTTTCTATTCTGTGCCCACTCACTTTTCTCCCCCATACTGTCTCTTCACACTATTCCCCTCCCTCCTCATAGTGTCTCCTCTCACATCCCTCCTGTTCACCATACTGTCTCCTCATATATTTACACCCCCACTTTCTATACTGCCTGCTCACCTGACTCCCCATACTGTGTCTGCACACATCCCATCACCCTCACTCCCCGTACTCTGTCCACATACATTTTTCACATCACTACTCATACTGTGTCCACATACATTCCCCCGTTTGCTCCTCATACAGTCTGCACCCATCCCCCATACTGTTTCCTCAGATATGCCCCCCATTCTCCTGTACTGTTTCCTCATATATGCCAATTATTTTCCTCTACCCCACCCCATCATTGCTCTCTTCACCACCTCGTACACACACGGCTCCGCTCTGTACACCTCGTACACACACGGCTCCGCTCTGTACACCTCGTACACACACGGCTCCCCTCTGTACACCTCGTACACACACGGCTCCCCTCTGTACACCTCGTACACACACGGCTCCGCTCTGTACACCTCGTACACACACGGCTCCCCTCTGTACACCTCGTACACACACGGCTCCCCTCTGTACACCTCGTACACACACGGCTCCGCTCTGTACACCTCGTACACACACGGCTCCCCTCTGTACACCTCGTACACACACGGCTCCGCTCTGTACACCTCATACACACACGTCTCCGCTCTGTACACCTCGTACACACACGGCTCCGCTCTGTACACCTCGTACACACACGGCTCCCCTCTGTACACCTCGTACACACACGGCTCCGCTCTGTACACCTCGTACACACACGGCTCCCCTCTGTACACCTCGTACACACACGGCTCCGCTCTGTACACCTCATACACACACGTCTCCGCTCTGTACACCTCGTACACACACGGCTCCGCTCTGTACACCTCGTACACACACGGCTCCCCTCTGTACACCTCGTACACACACGGCTCCCCTCTGTACACCTCGCACACACACGGCTCCCCTCTGTACACCTCGTACACACACAGCTCCGCTCTGTACACCTCGTACACACACGTCTCCGCTCTGTACACCTCGTACACACACGGCTCCGCTCCGTACACACCCAGCTCTGCTCCATACACCTTGCACACACGGCTTCCGCTCTGTACACCTCATACACACACAGCTCTGCTACATCCACACAAACCACTCCTGACCCCACACAAAAGCTTACCCTCGTCGTCCAGCATTATGAGAACCAGCAGAGATGGGGGCACAGCTCTGAACAGTATGGGGGCACAAATCTGGACATATGGGGGCTCAAATCTGGACATTATGGCCCATACTGTCCAGATTTGTGCCCCCATAATGTCCAGATATGTGCCCCCATACTGTCCAGATCAGTGCTGTGCCCCCATCACAGTCGTCAGACTCACATTCTCACAACAGTGAGTCTGAGTCTCGTCACATACTCAGCCAGTTTGCGTTGTTGTTGCAACTTGCCCCTGCCCTGGCCGCTGCTCCCTACCCCAACCCCCCCCCCCCCCATCATGCATGATGCATGAAGATGCAGGCAGGCTCTTCGGTGACTCGTCGGTGTCTTCAAACTTTCAGCTCCACCCGGTCCCCACGGCCACGGTCTGGAGCACTGTCTTACCACCGGCACCGACGACGTCACCGACACCGCCCAATGAGGCTGCTGCAGCCTCAGCCTGTGTCACGCTCAGCTCAGTCACACTGTGATGTCAGCCGCTGCTGGCGCTTCACTGATGCGGAAGTGCCAGCAGCGGTTAGCGCCTCTCAGCGGTTGTCAAGGGCGCAGCCGGCCAGGCGCTACTGAGAAGGAAGGGGCTCCTTCCTTGTCTCACAACAACATCATTCACATCATCTGGCGGCCCCGCTGGCGCCCCCTGTCAGCTGCGCCCGGGGCACATGCCCCGCCTGCCCCCCCCTGGATACGCCACTGGTGGATTGTGCCGTCTACTCGAGCAGAGCCGCTGAGCTCAGTTATTGACTTCAGTGGTGTCGATGTGACTTCATCGCTGCAGACAATAAGAAACACCATGAATCAGTGCTTGCACCAAGGAGGGTGAATACTGCACAGTTGTTTTTTTATTTCTAAAGGGAACCTGTCAGTAGGACCGACCCTCCTAAGCCGTCTACATGGGCATGCAGGTCATAGAAAGCTGAATACAATGACACCTTGATATCTGTGATTCGATGTCTTATTCCAGAGAAAAGCATGGTTTTCTTAATTTATACATGATCTGTTAAGATCTATGGGCGGGACATAGATCTCCCAAGGAATCTGATTCTAGACCTTATTGTAAATTAAAGGAAGCATTGCCAGTGTGTAGATCAGGAGAGCGGACTGTCAGTTATTACATGTCTCACACTGGTAATGCCTTCTTTCATTTACAATAACGTCTGGAGGCGGATTCTGGGGGAGATCTATGTCCGGCCCATAGATCTTAACAGCTATTTACATATAAAGAAAAATATATATTTCAGTAGAATGAGACATCAGATCGCAGATATCAAGGTATCATTTTATTCTTCTTTCTATGACCTGCATGACAATAAAGACGGCTTAGTAGGGTTGATTTTGCTGACAGATTCCCTTTAAATAAATTGTGCACGGGGATTAAGATTTGACAACACCATTAGGCAATGGAGCTATCTGCTATATATAGCTATAATTATGCCATATGATACTATGTTATAAAGCAAACTATAATATATAGTTGTGCCCCTCCATGCACATTTCAAAAAATAATTGGAGAAGTTTTTTCTATAAGGTTTGGCTTTGACATTTTGAGTATAATCGTAAAATGACTGAAACATATTGGAATTTGGAATTCGGATCACCTAGAGTCTATGAACAGTTTTTTTTTGTCAAGTTTTCTACAATTATCATCTATTAAACTCTAGGAGAGCTGTTTTCCTCTTCCAGGGTTCCATGCGGCACGTCGCCATAGCCAAGCAGAGCCGACTTAATGATAGATTACACACAGTTACTTAGATTTTCCACCATTATCGCTTTCCTATATCGAAACTATTTCTCTCCAATGCCGTTAAAATCCTAATGGAACACACGCAGACTGGATTTCTGCCACTGTAAAATGATCCTCTGGTGAAAATAGATGTTAGCAATTCACTAATCTCACAATTTATATTTGGCAGTTAAATTCACCCATGTTGCCGATATTTCAGATCTGTATTTGTTTAAATGGGCAAAGCTTTGAATGAGCCTCCAGTGAGAACATTTGGTTCATGCATTAAGAATAGGAAGGGCAATAAAACCTTTAGCCCTTTATAATAAAGGTAACACACTTGAGCAGTTATATGTTAGTTAGGTCTCCTTAGTTTGCATATGTCTCTAGTTTCCCAAGCCCGAAGTCTAAACTTTGTTGAGATTCATCATGAACCGGCTTTGCTTTTTGCATATACTAAAAAGTTTTTCACTTTCTTTTCAAGATGATCATTTAAACTGGAAAACAAATTGTAAAATTAGTGAGCAGTATAGAGTGAAACAAATGTGATAGATTTCCATAACGTCATGGCTACTTGGTTTCTGGTTAAAAGAGATCAAGAGTAGGGATGAGCGGACCCACGGGTTTCCCTGAACTGGAGTTAAAAGTTTGGATCGGTTTCTGAACTTGTCCGCGAACCCAATGCCAAAAGAGGCCAATGGCGACCCCCACTTGGAACTTTAAAATGGTCATAGTAATGGCTAGTGGGCTGCAAAAGTAAAGAAAATGGGGGTAAGATCAGGACAAGTGCCCTGCAAACAAATTTGGATAGGGAAAGAACTTAAAATAACATAAAAGGGCCATAAAAGGGCCCCCATAGCTTATGCATGTCTAAGCCTGACAGAGGCGCCACCTAAACCCCCATGCCCTCTCCTCTCTCCCACATGACCCTGTGTGTCATCTTGGGTGAGGTGGGTCAGGAGGCAGGAATGTGGTTGTGTCCTTTGGAGGCGATTCACCTCACCCTCCCCATGCAAGAGTTGTTTTCTGTATAACTGCCGCTTTGGGACAGCGAGCTGCTCTCCCTTCTGACCACCTTCTTGTGCCGTATGGGCTCTATTCCATGGTGACCATGCATAATGGATAATCAGGCTTCTATTCCAGAGAGGCAGCCTGATAAACAGGTACCACATATAAGGAAGACAGCAGTCAAGCAAATTAACCACTCCTCAACTGACTCAGCAGTTGATATTACAAGATAAAATAGACATCCATGACAATTTAGAGGCTCTGTAATTGGAATGAGTAGTTAAATCCTTTAACAAGAATCTATTGGTGGGCAAATCTGGTGCTAGCAGCCACAGTAGTTCCAGCTCTAGTAGCGTAATCTAAGGTCTTCCACCACTACAGCGCACTCATGGATGGTACAGTAAAACTGCAAATGGTCATTAAATTAATCAATTTTGCGGGGCTGGGGTCCTGTGTTCAAAACCTACCAAGGACAACATCTGCAAGGAGTTTGAATGTTCTCGTGTTTGCGTGGGTTTCCTCCATGTACTCCGGGTTCCTCCCACAGTCTAAAGACATACTGATAGGGAATCTAGATTGTGAGCTCCAGTCGGGACAGAGATGATAATGTATGTGAAGTGTTGTGGCATTAGGGACACTATATAAGTGAGTAAAATCTACTATATAATTGTCTAAGGGTCACTTCCGTCTGTCTGTCTGTCACGGATATTCATTGGTCGCGGCCTCTGTCTGCCATGGAAATCCAAGTCGCTGATTGGTCGCGGCAAAACAGCCACGACCAATCAGCGACGGGCATAGTACGGCGTCCAAAATGGCCGCTCCTTACTCCCACCAGTCAGTGCCCACTCCGTACTCCCCTCCAGTCAGCGCTCACACAAGGTTAATGGCAGCGCTAATGGACCGCGTTATGCTGCAGTGTAACACACTTCATTACCGCTGCTATTAACCCTGTGTGACCAATGTTTTACTATTGATGCTGCCTATGCAGCATCAATAGTAAAAAAATCTAATGTTAAATATAATAAAAAAAATAAAAAAATTGTTATATACTCACCGTCCGTCAGCCCCTGGGATCAGGTCTTTCCCGCCCCTCGCGATGCTCCGGTGTCCACTCCATGCATTGGGATCTCACGAGATGATGACGTAGCGGTCTCGCGAGACCGCTACGTCATCATTTCGTGAGACCGCAATGCACTCTTCAGACCGGATCGCGCGAGGAGCGTCAGTAACCGCTTTGATCCAGGGGCCAACGGAAGGTGAGTATATAACTATTTTTTATTTTAATTCTTTTTTTTAACAGGGATATGATGCCCACATTGCTATATACTACGTGGGCTGTGCAATATACTACATGGGCTGTGCAATATACTATGTGGCTGTGCAATATACTACGTGGCCTGTGCAATATACTACGTGGCTGTGCAATATACTACGTGGGCTGTGCAATATACTACGTGGCTGTGCAATATACTACGTTGCTGTGCAATATACTACGTGGGCTGTGCAATATGCTACGTGGGCTGGGCAATATACTACTGGGGCTGGGCAATATACTACGTGGCATGTGCAATATACTACGTGGGCTGTGCAATATACTACATGGCTGTGCAATATACTACGTGGGCTGGGCAATATACTATGTGGGCTGTACAATATACTATGTGGGCTGGGCAATATACTATGTGGGCTGTGCAATATACTACGTGGGCTGTGCAATGTACTATGTGGGCTGTGCAATGTACTACGTGGGCTGTGCAATGTACTACGTGGGCTGTGCAATGTACTACATGGGCTGTGCAATGTACTGCGTGGACTGTGCAATGTACTGCATGGGCTGTGCAATATACTACGTGGGCTGTGCAATATACTATGTGGCTGTTTTATACACTACGTGGGCCGTGTTATACACTACATGGGCTGTGTTATACACTACGTGGCCTGTGTTATATACTGCGTGCGTGGGCTGTTATATACTACGTGGCTGTGTTATATGCTATGTGGGCTGTTATACACTCCGTGGGCTGTGCTATAAACTACCAATGACCTCTTAACCGCCAAGAGCAAGCAACACTACTCTGTCCTCCTTCTCCTGGACCTGTCGGCTGCCTTTGACACAGTGGACCATTCCCTATTATTACAGACACTCTCATCCCTTGGCATCACAAACTTGGCCCTATCCTGGATCTCATCATACCTAACAGACCGGACATTCAGCGTCTCCCACTCACACACCACCTCCTCACCTTTCCCCCTATCTGTCGGAGTCCCACAAGGTTCAGTCCTAGGGCCCCTGCTCTTCTCCATTTACACCTTTGGCCTGGGACAGCTCATAGAATCTCATGGCTTTCAGTATCGTCTCTATGCTGATGACACACATATCTACATCTCTGGACCAGATATCACCTCCCTACTAACCAGAATCCCTCAATGTCTGTCCACTATTTCATCCATCCTCTCCGCTAGATTTCTGAAACTTAACATGGACAAAACAGAATTCATCATCTTTCCCCCTTCTCACGTGACCCCCCAACGAATCTATTCATTACAGTAAATGGCTGCCCACTCTCCCCAGTCCCACAACCCCTCCTTACATGTAAAGCGCCATGGAATAAATGGCGCTATAACAATAAATAATAATAATTAGCCAAAATGATGTGCCAGGCAAGCTAATCTATAGAACATCAGAGGATGTTAGGAGTCGAGTTTCCTCTGCTGCACAGGGGGAATCTCGATCCGTCTCCACTGTGGTCTCCCATTCTCCTCCAGCCGCAGTGGAGTCTGCTCAGCAGGGACGTCGATCCCAGCGTCTCGCTCAGTCTGACTCTGTGCGAAGAGTTACTGCTGCTTTTCCTGCTTCTGCCATTGAAGCCAGTGCTGGGCAGCGGCGAGTGGATGTTTCTGGATCTAAGTCCTTATTTGCACACACTGAGCATGCCCAGGGCAAGATCTCCTGTTGGAGATCGAGGGTCACATGCTCAGGTACTGCAGCACATCCCATTGGTCCTTTTGGCAGGTCCTGAAAGGGCAAAACTTCTGTAGCTGTTTCCTGTGCTGCAGCTATATAAACTGCGCATGACCGCACGGCCATGCGCTCGTATTGTCTTGTAAATATGTGTGTGTGTTGTGAGTGAAAGTCGCTCTTTAAATAACCCTCCCTATTGAATGTCTGTTCGCGGAAGGTGTATGTTTGCTATCTAGCGCCCGACTTATCCAACAGCACGTAACACACATTACAGCTACCAGTTGCTGTGTCCGCCTGTACGGCGCCGTGCGCTTGCTCTGCGCTTTCCTGACCTGAGCCTGGGTGGTTAGTGGCGTCCGTCTGTGCGGCACCGCACGCACTCTTGTGCCTTTCATATTATTATTTAGTTTCCTTACACACCCAGTTGCGGTGTTGTGCCAGCAAGTGTCTAATCGGACTTCAATCCTAGTTGGGGTTGAGTTCGCTGACTACTTGCTCGCGCTCTATGTGCGGTACCGCGGTCCTGTGACGCAACAGGATCGCTTCCTTCACGCAGGGTGTAGTTAACCCGTGCGTGCATACTTGTAGTACCGCTATATAGTCCGTCTTACTAGCAGCAGGGTTTTTTACCTGCACGGTGGACCTCGGACTGCGAACGCACCTAGTTCCATTTCATCTAGTACTTGGTGCGTTCCGCCAGTCCTAACAGAGGATGACAAGAGGTAAGATGCAGTTCTCAAGGCTCGTGCAATGTGGCCAAAGGTTACTGACATGGCTGAGGGACCAGTTCATGCAAAGTGATTCGCAATTCGCCTAGTAAAGTTTATCTGGCGAAAGCAGGTTTAATTCATTACATATCCAGAATTTTATTTCGATAAAAGTAATTCTTTCCAGGTTGGCATTAGACTTTAGTGTTTTGGTTAACATTTACTACACGTGGAGTTAAGGGTACATTAGTAAAATTACACTTGAGATTGGACAAAGGTTTTATTTCTGTTTTCTATAGAACATAATACATTTCTCCACCCTACGTGCATTTCCGGTGTGATGGGATTTGACCGTCCGATAAATTGAAATACTTTTGTTTTGTAATAAGACTACAGAGTGAAATATTACCTAGTCAAGTAGACATTAATTATGGATCAAACTTGCAGATAAACTTTACCATTTCAGATTTTCTTCCCAGCGTCCATTGTCTTTATTTAGACAACTATTTCAAAGTAACACAATCCTTGAGGATCGAAAGTCAAAAACGGCATAATAGACTAAATTGTTTAACAATTTGTGGTCAGCTGGTATTTTCTGGGACAGGTCTCAGTAGTGATTTACCTTCTACTTGACTAACAAGAGAACATAGCAGAATGATTGGCAAGATTTAAAATCCAAGAGCTCAAAGAATTTTAGATTCCTTTGATATTGAGATCAACTTCAACCTGTGATATCACCGAGTCAAACAGTCACTACTGTAACTTATGAAATACATTATTTACTCAACATAATACATTAGGGGTTGTTTTTTTAGGAAAATTAAGTTAAAAGAAAGATTAAGTAAGTACTTGTTGGAATTTACGAGTGTTTTGATTGACTGGTGAACCTAGGAGTGGTAAAAAGTCATATAAATCTCAATGTTCAGGAGAAAACAGCTGTTTGCTATATAGAAATGAAAGCTACAACATCACAAAGAAAAAAGTGTTTGTCCATCATGAACTTTTTTTTCAATTTTTAAAATTTTTACATGAAAGCCACTGTTAGGAAATCAATCTGCTCATACCCTGTGGTTCATATGTGTATATTTCAGCAACAAATACCTCACAAAACCCTAGGAGTGTAATTATCTCACCATAAACACAACTTTACAAGGGCCACTGTGACAAATAAGGATAATATATGGGTGTCTGACATTTCAGCTAAATAGAAATGACAGCAAAACGACTGGCACATCCAAACTAGTGTGAATAGGTGCATACCAGGAGCAGCTACCTCCATATACACTATACAAAAAAAGGTTGCACTCTATCGTGCCAAAGCATGTCGAATATGAAATAAATGAAATATGAACAGCAAATGGCTTTTCGAACATTAGGAAAAATATTTATGAGACGCTTTGCACAGAATTTGGCCAAATAGTGTGAGCCCATCAACCATCGTCAAGGTGGCCTCATTAATCTGATGGGTCCCTAACCTCCCTGTCCAAATGTGAACACTTACCTAAGGCTAATGTCTGTATGCATGGGTGAATGTGGACACCTCTCTCAGTAAAGCTTATAAATATGAGTTGGCCGGAACCAAGTGTGATTAGATGTAATTAAAAACCACATGGTGAAGGGAGGAGAGCTCAGTCAGTAAGCTAACACAGAAATGACAGATTAATGAGGCCACCTTGAAGATGGTTAATGGGCTCACACTATTTGGCCAAATTCTGTGCAAAGCGTCTCATAAATATTTTTCCTAATGTTCGAGAAGCCATTTTGTTATTCATATTTCATGTATTTCATATTCAACATGTTTTGGCACGATAGAGCGCAACTTTTTTTGTATATTGTATATGGAGGTAGCTGCTCCTGGTATACACTAGTTTGGATGTGCCAGTCGTTTTTCTGTCATTTCTATGTTAGCTTACTGACTGAGCACTCCTCCTTTCACCATGTGGTTTTTAATTACATCTAATCACACTTGGTCCTGGCCAACCCATATATATATAGGCTTTACTGAGAGAGGTGTCCACATTCACCCATGCATACAGACATTAGCCTTAGGTAAGTGTTCACATTTGGACAGGGGGGTCAGGGACCCATCAGATTAATGAGGCCACCTTGACGATGGTTGATGGGCTCACAATATTTGGCCAAATTCTGTGCAAAGCGTCTCATAAATATTTTTCCTAATGTTCGAAAAGCCATTTTGCTATTCATATTTCATGTATTTCATATTCGACATGCTTTGGCACGATAGAGTGCAACCTTTTTTTGTATATAGTATATTTCAGCTAAATAGACTAGTCAGCATTTGCTTTCAAGGTAAACATTTTGAGCTTTTTTATCGGATTAAATTTAGCGTAACTTCTAGAAATGAGTAAATTGATTCTACACTAATCAAATTCCTCTTGAATTTTCCCAAATTTGTGGATATAGGCTAATCCAAACTTTGGGTGATTTGTTTCACGCAAATCAAGCAAATGGTGGCTATCTGGTATTTTGCAGGATTCAAAAGGACTGGAAAGGAGCTAAAAAAAATTATATTCACCTTGTCTCAGCCCTCACCTTTCCAACTTCACAGCCTCTTTCTGTTTCAGTCTTGTCTTCTAGCTTCTTCTCCCGCCATGTCTCACCATCTTCAGCCCATTTACACTGGGTATGCATAAAAACATCATGACATTGCCCAGCAAAAATCATGTTATAAAATATGACGTGTTTAAGCTAAATCAGCACGGAGAAAAAAGCAAAAAAGCAAAGCAAAGTGGTGGGAAAAAAAGCCTGCAGACCAGCCAAGAGGGGAGTGAGGCTGCACGGCTGTATAGGTGAGAGCCAGGTTTATTTAAGAATCCATTTTTATGAAGCACCACTCCAGTGCTTTTTTTATTTCACCTCTGGAGTCATGTCACTAATCTAGCATCTGGGATCCTAGTAAAGATAGAGGTAACGTTCACAAGCTCTCAATGAAAGTCTCATTCTGGCTCTTATAGAATTACATTGAGTTGTGAGTTCCAGATCACACATCAAAGAAAGGAGTGATCTGGCAGGTCCCAACTTGCAGAAGATGACTGGAGTGGCAACAAAAACATATGAAGATGACGTCTGGTAAGTACAATACTAGGGGCTGGGAAGTCAAATTAGTGACATCACTCCAGCCTTAAATAAAAAAAAATTGCTGAAGTGGTGCAGTGAAACAAATTGATTAAATCAAATTTCCTGGACAAATTTGAGCTAATTTGCCAAAACCACTTTCAGTGGATTCGCTCATCACAAGTAACCATCAACCTATTCTTTTACTTTGTAAACCTGAAAACTGATGGTGAAATTTGGTTGAGTTCTGTGTTCACAGATGCGTATGCTTAACTATAAGGTTAGCAGGCATAACATCAACTATAGCGCCGACTTTGACTAGGGTACAGTTAGTGATCAATATATATAATTAAGGAGGAGAACGAGGAGAAGAAACAGGGCATTGCAAAGTGAGGACTTATTCCAAGTTTTCTGCAGGACCTTATGAATCCTTGCTACACCCCTGCACAGATGGCATGACTGCAACATAAATTGGTCTCATATTGGAAGCCCTGAAGGAATGCAAGAACATAAACATGGCCACTCTTGACTTGGTTAAATTGTTAGCTGGAATTATCTTGCCTACATAGTTATGGAAAAATATGTTTTCTATTTCTACATTATTTTCCAACGAGGCCAAGAAAACATTAGGAATTCTGACAGAAAAACCCTGTGAGAGCTGTTTTTGTTGGTTGGTACACTAGTTCACTGGTGGACACAGACAATAAAGGGCCCCTGTGCAGGAATAATATATGGACCCATTGTAGTCCAATAATTCATCAGAATGCACAATTGCACCTGCTTTGGAGGTGGAAATGGGCTACCTTACCTCTTGGGCCCCTGTAAGGCTACACAGGTTGCACCAATTTTATGTCAACCTCTGCATTATATACCAGTGCCACCCAAAAAAATACATAAAAAATGGACCCATATGATAAAATGTGACAGAATCAGTGGGTGGTTGGTGCTTTCATATGTAATTGGTCATTATAAGTGTGTGTAAAATGAGGTGTACATAACGGCTATCGATGAAAATGATCACCGCAGGTCAAGCAAGATACCGTATATGCTTAGACATTAGGGTGGTGGATGTGTGGCACAGTCAAATGATGATTTATCACCATAAATGGTTTAGCCAAAATTTCCAGAATTGGAATTTCACTTGATAATAGAAGGAGGTCCTCCCTTGTGATCACCTGATCTGGAGGACATATTGAAAGGGGTTGTTCAAATAAGCAACTCCATTAAAAATAAGCAGAAGTTCAAGTGCTAGATTTAACTTTATGTTTTATATAATTTACAAGGAACAGTTTCTCAAGCTTTATTAGGTATAGTAGGAACAATAAATTAGACTTGGATTTTGTTAATCCTTCTACCACTTAATTTTGTACATGAATGACTGGAACAATTAGATCATTGTTAAGAGGAATGAAACTGAAGCCAGAAAATGGTTCATATTTTCCCAAATGATACAGAGACCTCTAGATGACCTGTTAGAGTTGCATAATATCAAATAATTAAGAAATAAAACCTGGAAGACTGAACTACTTCCAGGACCTTCAAA
Source organism: Ranitomeya imitator (assembly GCF_032444005.1). Lineage (NCBI taxonomy): Eukaryota > Metazoa > Chordata > Amphibia > Anura > Dendrobatidae > Ranitomeya > Ranitomeya imitator. The sequence goes on along the minus strand of NC_091286.1, from coordinate 38,314,428 downwards.
TCAATCAGGCATTTTAAGAAGAGTGAATTGTTTTAGATTTATTTATGCCCAGTATACCTTTATTACTATAGTACTAGTTGTGTTAGTAATCATGTTATTTTTATTAGTCATCTACTAAACACAAGAATGGCTGTTTTCATATCTGCTTTAGGCTAAGTTCACACTTGCGTTGTGCAGTCCGTTCAACACATCCGTTAAACGGACTGTGCTAGCGCAAGTGCCGACGTTTGCACTGCGCTAGTGCAGATGGAGCATCTGCTAGATCCATCTGCGCTAGCAGTGCGCTAGCAGTACACTAGCCCACGTCTCGGGTCCGTCACTCAATAACGGCCATTGACAGTAATGGCGGCGTTAATGGACTACGTTACACCGCGTTATGCTGCGGTGTAATGTAGTCCGTTAAACGGGTCACACTAGCGCAGTGTGAACCCAGCCTTAGGATTTCTGCTTTTCGGTTCTGTTACAAGAATAGATAAACAAAATTAAAGATGGGGGAGAAATCTATCCCATGATACCCAATGACCCTGCTCACTTATAATGGATCCATCAGGTTTCTAGCCAGTGTCGGACTGGGGTATCAGGGGCCCACCAGTAGCAGTGACATTGGGGGGGCCCACTTTTCACCTGCTTACAAATATAACACTACCCTCGTTCACAAATTTACCTATATCTCTAAATAATAATAAACTGGGTAGATTGGTTAATGAATGATGAGATGCTGCTTTTTCTGTACAGAGTAAATCAAGTGAATTATGCCAAGTACTGCCCATACAGGTGTGTTGGGGGCCCAGATCTGTATGGGGCCCACCGGGGGATTCCCCTGTTACCCTATCGGCCAGTCCGAGCCTGTTTCTAGCGTTCTTTGCTTCTCTTCAAAAAACATCTTTCCGATTTTACTCTGCATTTTATTCCTTTCTGCTCTGCTATCAATAAAATGGTGCATAAGCACAGCATCAAATGGGCAGTTAGAGTTTCTACCATCTGTCTGCTGAAGCAACATTTTGATTATCCTTCCTTCTATATTCAATCAAGAAGACCAAACTGTGTTCGCCTGCATTCTAACTGTATTATAGGAGCTGCTTAATCATCATCAGTAACCGTGATTGGAGTTTCTGCATGTCACCTATTTCAAGTTGATAACTAATGCAGTTTTGTCATATAGGAACTTCTGGGGACTGAAGTATTGACATTCTTAAGAGAACATAAAGAAAATAAAGAATACAATTCGTAGGTGTTTACCATGTGATCAAATTACTAAACTGAAACTTCCAGATAGAAGGAACCAACTAAATAAGGCAATACTAATTGAAATATACAGTATGTACTGATGGACAATTTACAGAATAAATTTAAAAAAAAACATTCTACTGGATAACTGGATGCTCCAATGATTTATTCATGTTTGGGTTTAACTATTTTGTGGATAGTAATCTGACAACTAGCTTAGTGCTATTGGTCCTAAATTATTGAGGTTTGGCTTTACAATATATTCCCTTTAAGAACTTGGCAGATGAAGACAAGTAAATTTTGAACTCTTTCAACTAGAATTCATTTTAAGGCTATCCTCCTTTTTATAGTGCAAATTCCATAGTAAATAGAAGGTATAATATAAAATATAATAAAAAATATTAAAGAGGTTACCCAATTTTATTCAACAACAAAAAAAACTGCTGAAAATGTTCCCACATAGTAAAAAAGACAATACGTACCCCTAAATGTGCCCAGCATTCCAGCGTTGATGCTCCAGTTGTCCACAGGTATTTGGTAACTAGCAGCTGGCACTTGACTGCAGTGGCTGTAGCAGTCATGGGCTTTACTACTTGCATCATCATGACGATAATTCCTATAGCACAACACTTGACCACAGGACTTTTTGAAATGTCAGCATTGGATTCCAGAGGGAATAGAGAGGTAAGTGTTCTTTATTGTTGTATTTTAGAACTTTACATTTTTTTTAATTAAAGAGCTTTATAGGGTTTATCTAATTTAGAAAACTAATCTTCAAATAATAAGAAATTCTGAGTTGATGGGTTTGTCCGATGGACAACATTTATCATTGATCCGGAGGATAGATACCTACTGTATGATCACTTCAGGACTAACAGCTAAGACCCACACCGATCCTGAGAACAAGGACCCAAAGTCCCCTAGGTAAGCATGCCCACTACCACTTAATTTACACAGGGGACTTTGAGACCCCAATTCTTGTAACTAGTGGCTTTCCAGTGGTTGGATTCCCAGGAATCATATATTTATCATCTGCCTTGGGGATATTGGATGCACATTGATTTTGGGGTAACCCCTATAATGGGGTTGTCTCCAGCTATTCCAATCTTGAACCATGGCGATTTGATGGATGAACGATCTGTAGGAAAATCAGTCTTGTGCAAGCCTTGATCGGTCCATAAAGGTCTACTGCACCATTATTTTTATTGTGTCAAGCCATCGGGTTGCTGGTCTACCAATCACCTTGTTCCTTCTATTCTTCTGACCATTATGTCCTTCTACAATGACTGTTCTATTCGTATGATGTGTCCAAAGTAGGCAAGTAGTAACATACCAGTTCTCTTTTGTGACTATCGAGAGGAGCTTAAGTAGTAGTTCCACATGGCCTGAAACAGTATTTTTGTTACGAGGTCCTTTCAACAATGACTTTAAAGGTCTGTTCTGTTCTTATAAAAAGATATAGCTATCCCTCACATTAAAGGGTATTCCCATCTCCAAGACTCTATCCCATTACGTAGTAAGTGTAATAATAATAATATTAGCAAATTCCTCCAATCAAAATTTTGTATAGTTTTTCTGATTCGCTATCTCTTTCCACACATGCATGCATTGCAGGACCTTAGGTATCCATGGTTACGACCACTGATGTAGTGACAGCTAGTTGCTAGAGGTCATAATAACCATGGATACCTAAGGTCCTCCAATGCTCGCACATGAAGAAAGAGACATAGAGAATCAGAAAAACCATGCAATATTTTTAATTGGAGGTATTTGCTAATATTATCATTGTTAAACCTACTACATATAGGGATAGGGTCTTGCAGATGGGAATAACCCTTTAATTTATTGAATATATTTAGCGGTTTTATAGATGAAAAAGACTGTTAGGGGTCAAGTTCCCACCTCTGCACAGGGGGAATCTCGAGCCATCTCTGCTGTGGTCTCCCATTCTTCTCCAGCCGCAGTGGAACATGCTCAACGGAGACGTCGGTCCCAGCGTCTGGCTCAGGCAGATATTTTGCGCCTGGTTACTGCTGTTCTTCCAGGTTCTGCCATTATAGCCAGTACTGGTCAACGGCAAGGAGTCGCTTCTGGGACTAAGTCCTGCTGTCCTTCTACTGAGCATGCCCAAGGGAGGACCTTCCATTGGAGGTCTGAGGTCACACGCTCAGGTCCTGTAGCAGCTCCCATTGGACCACTTGGAAGGTCCTTGTCTGCTGCAGCTATATAAGGTTTGCATGGCCGCACGGCCATGCGCTACGATCAGCTTATGTTATGAGCTTCAGCTACTCAGTGGTCTTTTCTGCTTGTGGTAAGGGTCCGGCTGAAATAAGCCACTAGAATACCGGCACCTCCGGTGAGGAGTTTGTATGGTGAATTCAGGGTCTGGCTGAAATAAGCCACTAGAATTCCGGCTCCACCGGGGAGGAGGTGATTGTGTGCTTGCTACTCCCTGACCACTGATCACTTTTGCTCTTTTAGGCAGCTGTGTTCCCCTGTGACGCTAACAGGGCACAGCGTTTTCCCTTCTGTGCGACTCTGTGAAGTAACAGGGTTCGCTTGTGCCGCCATACTGTGCCGCCATTTGCAAGCAGCAGGTTTGTCTCCTGCACGGTGGACCCCAGGGTGCAAACGCACCAATAATAATATCTAAATATACTCGGTGCATTCCGCCAGCCTTAAAAAAGACTTGTCGCCCTTTCTAGAAAAAAATGCCACTCTTGACCATAGGCTCAATCAGGTTTTGCATTCATTTGAATAAGCTAGAGACAGACATTCGACGAGTGGTGTTATTGGAAAAAAATGTCACCCTTTATCCTAATACTGGACTACCACTTTAAGTATCACTTCCTCTTATTTGATAGATATTAGTAATCTGAGATAGTTTTAATTAGAAGAATAAGATGAATGACAAATTAATGTGGGCTTGATTAGGTGATGAAACCTTTTGTGCATCAGAACAGATATTTATTCCCTCGTAGTTCAAATGTGGTTTCCATTAAATTCGTGGTGCTCACATCTTTTTATTTCATCACGACTTGACACTATGTTTTCCCATTATCCTGTGTAATATTAGAGATATTAGAAGTTCATTGTTATGCGGGGAGTTTTGCTTACTTGATTGCTTGCATTAGGGTTTTATTTGATGTTGGCTATGAAATTAATGTAGAAATCAGATTGTATAAGGATTGCTTACAGAGGATTATCCAGTAAGCAGTATTGCTAAAATGATTATTTTTCTGTGGGTGGTCAAATCCACCAATATCAGGTATTTCCATTATTAACAGCAAGCTGATATTTCACTTAATTGCAATCTGTTGCTGAGGTCAGAAAATAACCATTCACAGGGAATTCGATGGTCAACTTATGCATGGACTTTCCATAATGTCAAGTAATGAACTGAGGTTCAACATTAAGATTCTTTGTAATTAAGTTTTATTTTTTTTTAAAGGAAACAATTAAAATAATCATAAAATCAATAATACTCTCTATAGAAGAAGTTGAAAGTAAGGTCAGGTTAGGCAGGGTTCTCCCACTTATAGGGTTTTGTTTTATACTTTTATATACTGTACCCTTTAAGAAAAATGTGACTCTGGATCCTCAGAGCATCTGTCTTTCAAGAGAACTTGTCCTGTCCGATATTTTACAGACAAGCCATTGATTTAATTGGGCACTGTGTTTTGACTAATTCCCCCTGAGGTGGCACTGCAGGGAAACATAATACCGTATATACTCGAGTATAAGCTGAGATTTTCAGCCCAAAATTTTGGGCTGAAAGTGCCCCTCTCGGCTTATACTCGAGTCACGGTAGCAGTGGGGTCGGCGGGTGAGGGCGCTGAGGCATACTCACCTAGTCCCGGAGATCCTGGCGCTCCCCCTGCCGTCCCACGATCTTCGGTGCTGCAGTTCTTCCCTTCTTCAGCGGTCACGTGGGACCGCTCATTAGAGAAATGAATAGGCGGCTCCACCTCCCATAGGGGTGGAGCCGCCTATTCATTTCTCTAATCAGCGGTGCCGGTGACCACTGAAGAGGGGAAGAACTGCAGCACCGAAGACCAGCTGTGCTGGAAGGGGGAGCGTCAGGACCGCCAGGACTAGGTAAGTATGTAATATTCACCTGTCCGCGTTCCAGCCGCCGGGCGCCGCTCCATCTTCCTGGCGTCTCTCCGCTCTGACTGTTCAGGTCAGAGGGCGCGATGACGCATATAGTGTGCACGGCGCCCTCTGCCTGATCAGTCAGTGCACAGAGACGCCGGGACCGGACGCCGGGAGCTGCAAGCAAGAGAGGTGAGTATGGCTTTTTTTTTTGTTATTGCAGCAGCAGCAGCAATGGCAGAGCTATCTATGGCACAGCTATGAGGCAGTACTGAACGGCACACAGCACTATATGGCAGCTATGGGGCAGTACTGAACGGCACACAGCAGTATATGGCAGCTATGGGGCAATACTGAACAGCACACAGCACTATATGACAGCTATGGGGCAGTACTGAACGGCACACAGCACTATATGGCAGCTATGGGGCAGTACTGAACGGCACACAGCAGTATATGGCAGCTATGGGGCAATACTGAACGGCACACAGCACTATATGGCAGCTATGGGGCAGTACTGAACGGCGCAGAGCACTATATGGCAGCTATGAGGCAATACTGAACGGCGCAGAGCACTATATGGCAGCTATGGGGCAATAATGAACGGCGCAGAGCACTATATGGCAGCTATCGGGCAATACTGAACGGCACAGAGCACTATATGGCAGCTATGGGGCAATACTGAACGGCACAGAGCACTATATGGCAGCTATGGGGCAATAATGAACGGCGCAGAGCACTATATGGCAGCTATGGGGCTATACTGAACGGCGCAGAGCACTATATGGCACAGCTATGGGGCAATACTGAACGGCGCAGAGCACTATATGGCAGCTATGAGGCAATACTGAACGGCGCAGAGCACTATATGGCAGCTATGGGGCAATAATGAACGGCGCAGAGCACTATATGGCAGCTATGGGGCAATACTGAACGGCACAGAGCACTATATGGCAGCTATGGGGCAATACTGAACGGCGCAGAGCACTATATGGCAGCTATGGGGCAATAATGAATGGTGCAGAGCACTATATGGCACATCTATGGGTCAATAATGAACGGTGCAGAGCACTATATGGCACAGCTTTATATGGCACATCTATGGGGCAATGATGAACGGTGCAGAGCAATATATGGCACAGCTTTATATGGCACATCTATGGGGCAATGATGAACGGTGCAGAGCAATATATGGCACAGCTTTATATGGCACATCTATGGGGCAATAATGAACAGTATGGAGCATTATATATGGCACAGCTTTATATGGAGCATCTTATGGGGCAATAATGAACGGTATGGAGCATCTATTTTTATTTTTGAAATTTACCAGTAGCTGCTGCATTTCCTACCCTAGGCTTATACTCGAGTCAATAAGTTTTCCCAGTTTTTTGTGGCAAAATTAGGGGGGTCGGCTTATACTCGGGTTGGCTTATACTCGAGTATATATGGTACTTACTGCCAGATTTATCCACGGATTACAACAACTGATCACTGGAGGTTCAAGAAGAGGGAAACTTAGTATTGAGTTTAATTTTGAGGCATCTTTCTGTTATATCAATAGGATAAGTCATTCACATCCAATTGGTGGGGATGCCATCATACAAAACTATGTAAAGCAGTTAATACAAGAGAAGGTAGTATTCTGCTACAGATGGATCTGGATAAGTTGGAAACTTGGGCTGAAAGGTGGCAGATGAGGTTTAACAATGATAAATGTAAGGTTATACACATGGGAAGAAGGAATCAATGTCACCATTACACACTGAATGGGAAACCACTGGGTAAATCTGACAGGGAGAAGGACTTGGGGATCCTAGTTAATGATAAACTTACCTGGAGCAGCCAGTGCCAGGCAGCAGCTGCCAAGGCAAACAGGATCATGGGGTGCATTAAAAGAGGTCTGGATACACATGATGAGAGCATTATACTGCCTCTGTACAAATCCCTAGTTAGACCGCACATGGAGTACTGTGTCCAGTTTTGGGCACCGGTGCTCAGGAAGGATATAATGGAACTAGAGAGAGTACAAAGGAGGGCAACAAAATTAATAAAGGGGATGGGAGAACTACAATACCCAGATAGATTAGCGAAATTAGGATTATTTAGTCTAGAAAAAAGACGACTGAGGGGCGATCTAATAACCATGTATAAGTATATAAGGGGACAATACAAATATCTCGCTGAGGATCTGTTTATACCAAGGAAGGTGACGGGCACAAGGGGGCATTCTTTGCGTCTGGAGGAGAGAAGGTTTTTCCACCAACATAGAAGAGGATTCTTTACTGTTAGGGCAGTGAGAATCTGGAATTGCTTGCCTGAGGAGGTGGTGATGGCGAACTCAGTCGAGGGGTTCAAGAGAGGCCTGGATGTCTTCCTGGAGCAGAACAATATTGTATCATACAATTAGGTTCTGTAGAAGGACGTAGATCTGGGGATTTATTATGATGGAATATAGGCTGAACTGGATGGACAAATGTCTTTTTTCGGCCTTACTAACTATGTTACTATGTAATTAACCCTTCGTCTTTTGGTAGAATTAAGTGAAAACTACAAAACCAGTGTTCCTCATTGGCTCCTAACAGCCATTTTTAGGATGTTTTATGATTTTTCTTTCAATGATAAGTCTCAACTGAAAGTTCTACAAACCTTATACAAATTTTCAAATTTTTATAAATTGACTATTCACCCATCTTGTGCTGCCTTCTGTAATGAGACTGTCATTCTGTTCCTCCTGTATCCAAGATGGCCACCACTGTAGCATGGAGAGTACAGTAGTACTTCTAGATCACAGGTCTCAATCTCAGCCTGGTCAAAGGGCCGTACATAGAAAAAATTTATAATTGACGTTACGCATCCCTTGCGCGACTTGGTGAAGTTTTCAGTGATAACATATTTTTTTCTGTGTGACTTTTTGATCACTTTTTATGTGTCAATATAACAAAAAAAGCTCCCTTTAATAACCATCTAGAATATTGCAATTACTATTGACAGCGGTATTTAATGGGTTAAATCGCTGCCATCAATGATAATATTGATCTTGGCCATTGCGCTAGGGTGTTAGTTAGGATGTACATCTGAGGCCCACTGATGATGGTGCTCACTGCGCTATACTTGTACGGCGAATGTCGGGAAGGGGTTCAAAAAATATTCTCAACGCGCAGTGCAGGAAAGAGACACCTTCACTTCGACACACCGCACACTGTGCTCCGACGGGATGTCATTAAAAGGTGCCGGCACTCTAATCCTTCGGCCTCCTCTCTGCTGTTCCAAGGATATCTCAGGAGCTTCAGTGTCCTGTAGGCCGCAGATGGCAGCCTAAAATGCCACATGTCGGATAAGAAAGGAAGGGGAGGTGAGGGTGAGATTTAACACTGTGCTCGCATGCTATCTTGGAAACAAGAGGAACATAATGCCTGTCTGAGGGGAGAAAGCAGCAGGAGGCAAACATAGGGCATCTGATGATAGGGGGGTTATATGAGAACTGTATGCTCACTTTCCAGCACCCTTTCCAGAGGGTTATTTTAAAGATAACCTTTTATATCCCAAATTAATGATATGTATGTAATGTTGATTTAATTCTAAGTATGTCCTTACCCTTCTTGTAGAATTCCATTTTGTTGTTTTAGATAAAGCCATAGTTGAAATTGTATGCTAATGAGTTGCAAGTGCAGTGGGCAGGCACTGCGCTTACAGCTCTACTCCCCTCTCTCTCTATTCCCTGCCCGTTGCCTGCCTCCTGTCTCTGGCTGACAGGTCACTGAAACATGAGTGACCCATCAGAGACAGGAGACAGGCAGCAGGTAGGGAATAGGGAAAAATAAGAACATGAGAGCTGTAAGTGCAGCGCTCACTCACTGCACTTGCACCTCATTAGCATACCATTTCAACCATGGATTTACCTAAAACAGCAAAATGGATTTCTACAAGAAAGGTGAAGATTTGCTCATCATTAAAGCACCATTATATACAGTACATGCCATTAGTTTGGGGTATAAACTCCTGATGACAGGTTCCTTTTAAACATTAGCATAAAAGCAAAACATCGTATTATTATAGGTTTTATTTAAAGGGAATCTCCAGGAATATATACTGTAAGTACGAGTCAAATACACACTTTTAAATACTTTTGGCCCCATTCACTGAACTCTTTAACATACTATAATATACCATAGAAAATAATCCAATAAGAGTGCATGAAAAAAGTATCTACAAACCTATTTTAAGGGAACATTCAGATGATCCATTAAAAATTGCCTTCCCTGTGTCGTCTGCATTAATGGAGCCTCGTGCATTCAACGGCCAATTATGATCAGTGGATTGAGATCATCTGGTCAGAATAGAACATGCACTGAAGTTTAACAGAACAAAAGGGACGAAGATTTGTTAAAAAATGGATGTGAGAACAGTTCCATTAATTCTATAGGTCCGTGTATGTATTTTAAACTGAGAAATACTGTCATGTGAGTATGCCCGTAGGCAATTTATTAGGCTTCAAAAAATTCAACACAGAGTCTGGTTGGTTATTATAGTCAGAAATATCAGTCCAATAGCTTCTGAGACGACTTTATGTTTTTGATGCTAGAAGGCAATTTATCCGCCTGATGAACGGTCAGCTTGGGCGCCTGCCTATGTCTGACCCAAGTGAACCCTATACAAGTTGTAATGTAACATGAACCAGAGCTCCTTACTCACAGACTCTCTGTCACAGCTCACCTGGTGAAGTTGACCCACTAAGCCCAATGTCCGGGTGGGTGCACAAATCCTAAGTGTTGGTGCAGCTGGCAAGACGGCATGTGGGGAGCGTGGGCGCGGCATGTTCAGGAGTCTTGGGAGGAGCAGGACGCATGACATGAAGTCAGCAGGTAAAGTCCAATGTGAACAGGAGGATGAATACACAAAAGTAGAGTCTTGAATAACTGCCTTGGAATTTCTGGACTGTTGGCAACCCAGTCCCCAGGTCCATCTCTGTCGTTTATTGTCTGCAGCACTGATGTCACATCGACAGCGCTGTAGTCACTGACTGACTGCAGCGGCTGCAAGCGTCTTGTGCCGCTTACTCAGGGAGAATCGCTAAGTTGAGTGATTGGCAGCAGCGCTGTTGACATGAAATTGGTGCTGCAGACAATATCAGTTAGGCTATGTTCACATTAGCGTCTTTGGGCGCAGCGTCGTCGACGCATGCGTCATGCGCCCCTATCTTTAACATGGGGAGCGCATGGACATGCGCCGGTATGCGTTGTATTGCATTTTACGACGCATGCGTCATATTGACGCACAGACAGGGCGCAGAGGACGCTACTTGTAGCGTTTTCCCTGTGCCGAAATTCCTGCTCTGTGCGATCCTATGACAACGCATGCGTCGCAAAACGCTGCGTTGTGTATTTGTGTTGTTGGTTGCGTTGCGTCGCGTCCAACGACGCAAATGTGAACGTAGCCTTACCGAAAGTGTCTGCAGTGAAAAATCAGTGCTGGGGGAGTTTTCCATAATTGAAAAACCCTTTTAACAAATGGATGATTGATGCATGTAGAGTGCAAGAAGAAATTTTAGTTGAAGTTAAAGAACCCTCTCGACAGGGAAACGAAAGGCTGCATGCTCATGAATATTGATGCTGCCCTTAATGTGGCGTCCTTTACGTAGCAGCTACACGTCAAAACCATTACAAGGTATCATGTGAAAAATAATTATTCTTCAGCTAAGCTGCATGCTAAAGGTTTCCACCACAGGAATTTCCATTGCCCAAATTTCCCTTTTTATTGTCCATTCATGGTCCCATTAACTCTCTTTAACGCTCTGGTAGTATTTACCCTCTTAATGTAGAGTTTGTCAAAGGTCCTTACTAATGGCAAACTTTTGGTTAAGGTGTACGCAGAGAAAGAATGAAATCTTTCCACAACAAAGTGAATCGAAACCGACATGACATATTTCTCGTGGTTTTCCCTGAATTTTTTTGAACTCAAGATGCATAAGACAAAAAAAAACACAGGACTCCTTTTATTACTTTTGAATGCAAATGGTCGAAACCCCGGGGAGACCCTCCCTTCCTCCACATTAGGATTTTGCTCGGTTGCCAACAAAATATGATTTCAGATGTGTGTTTTCTTTTCCACGCAGGGAATATTGAATACGAAGGAACATTATTTCCAGCAACATAAGGGCTTTCACTCTGTAATAAAACGAGAAAACACATCAAGAGGGAGATTTTCCTGGTGGACTGTAATAGACCTTCTTATTGCAACTACATAAATATGAAAAAGATTAATTGCAGTTAATGCCGTCCCGATACATTCCAATTCCAATAAAAATGATGTGAGACAATAATTCTGATGACATCACCACTTCCAGAGACGAGGTGCATGTGTTCTGCATTAAAGGTACATCTATAAATCTCCTGCACCAATACTCTGATTTCTTTGAAGTGAAAAACTGTGGCAGTAGGTTTTATATCTGTAATATGTGTAAGTATTTATGACTGAGAGAAGCAGGATGGAGATATAGATAGATAGATAGATAGATAGATAGATAGATAGATAGATAGATAGATAGATAGATAATAGATAGATAGATATATTATATATATTATAGACATCCCCTATCCTCTAAAAGGAATTTGATATTCCCTGGACCTCTATATGCCCCCCCCCTCCCCCACCCCCGTATTTTTACCATATGCTTTGGCAATGCTAACATGTACTTAGTCCTGCCAATAAAGCTCATTTGAATTTGAATTTGAATTTGAATTTGATATACAGATAGATAGATAGATAGATAGATAGATAACAGATAGATAGATATATGATAGAAAGATAGATAGATAGATAGATAGATGGATAGATAACAGGTAGATGATAGATAGATAGATAGATAGATAGATAGATAGATGATAGATGATAGATAGATAGATAGATAGATAGATAGATAGATAGATAGATAGATAGATAATAGATAGATGATAGATGATAGATAGATGATAGATAATAGATAGATAATAGATAGATGATAGAAAGATAGATAGATAGATAGATAGATAGATAGATAGATAGATAGATAGATAGATAGTCTACAACCTGCAGTAACCACCGATCGACCAAACCGCTGCATGACCATCTCTACCCTCACCTACTGTATTCTCACCCATCCCTTGTAGATTGTGAGCCCTCGCGGGCAGGGTCCTCATTCCTCCTGTACCAGTTATGACTTGTATTGTTTAAGATTATTGTACTTGTTTTTATTATGTATACCCCTCCTCACATGTAAAGCGCCATGGAATAAATGGCGCTATAACAATAAATAATAATAATAATAATAATAGATAGATAGATAGATAGATAGATAGATAGATAGATAGATAGATAGATAGATAGTAGATATATGATAGCTAGAAAGATAGATAGATAGATTATAGAAAGATAGATAGATAGATAGATAGATAGATAGATAGATAGATAGATAGATAGATGATAGATAGATAGATAGATAATAGATAGATGATAGATAGATAGATAATAGATAGATGACAGATAGATATATAGATAATAGATAGATGATAGATAGATAGATAATAGATAGAGATAGATAGATAGATAGATAGATAGATAGATAATAGATAGATAATAGATAGATAGATAGATAGATAGATAGATAGATAATAGATAGATAGATAGATAATAGATAGATAGATAGATAGATAATAGATAGATAGATAGATAGATAGATAGATAATAGATAGATAATAGATAGATAATAGATAGATGATAGATAGATAATAGATAGATGATAGATAGATAGATAGATAATAGATAGATATATAATAGATAGATAATAGATAGATGATAGATAGATAGATAGATAGATAGATAGATAGATAGACAATAGATAGATGATAGATAGATAGATAGATAGATAGATACAGTAGATAGATAGATGGATGTGGGATATTCGTGTTTCCAGTCTCTTATATGGTCTTTCTTAGGATCATTTTTGGCAATTTTCATGTGGTAGCCAAAATATAAACAGTGTCAAGCACGTCTGAGAGCTGATGACCTTTTCGTCCTTCCACCATACGGATTGAGTTATCTAATATTTCCAGCCATTTTTGCCACACTTTGGGTTTTTCCATTCTCTGTTATTTCATCTGATGAAATAAATAGAAACATCTTGATACGTTTGTAATGATCAATCTCACTTGGGAAAATTATCTTACATAAATAGAACTAATCTTAATAAAATCAAACTTTTCAACTTTAATATTCTTCGCTACTTCAGCTTGTATCGAGGCCTGGGGTGATTTCGGCTAAGTGAAAAGTGCAAACATCTTTTGGCAGATAACATCATTAATACAAAAATATCATATCCAAACAGAATAGAGACTTACATTTTTGTAGGGTCAGGTCTGCATTTCATTACTGTGCTGATATCCTGACACTATGATCTGCTGAAGTATGAAGTATTAAATGAGAACCAGGGATTGATATTAAACAGCTCCCTGACTATAGGATAAACCAATAAGAGCCACTGGGAAGACAATTCAAGGATTATTCTGTACATATAAGTGTGAGGACGTATCCAGTCACCAATTGGCTCAACGTGGCTTTTTTTTTACTTCAATTCCACTATTTGATCATACAGAAAAATTTGCTTTTATGAGCTGCAATAGTGCCACCTAGTTGTATCAGTTGTCTTTTATTTGGAGCAATTAGGGTTTCTTTGCTCTATGGCAGTTGTAGGGAACAGAAGTTAATGGTCAGAAAAGTGTCTTTAGACTAATAAAGTCTTCCGGAGAAGAAAAAATATTGAACCCCCTTAAGAATAGTGAGTAGCAGGGTAGATGTAAACAGGGACTTACCTGTATGTATACTATAAAGTGTTGCCATCCTACCTCATCTTGGAATATGGTACTAAAACAGAGCTATCAGCCACAGTAAATCTCTTAAGTCTGCTTGATGTATATATTATGAAAAATGCTTTTTTATGCTGTATGACTGACATAAACACTCAGACTGGCCCATCGGGGAGCCGGTGAATCTCCAGATAGATCCCTGAACCAAATAGTTCAAAAAATTTTGGATCGCGGCATGATGTTTAGCTTTTGAGAAACTTTTCATTTACTTCACTTTGTCAGGCAGGTCCTATTTAAGTGATTTCTTGACTGAGGACAAGTATGGCGTTAATCAGGCCTGGGTGTGGCTAGAGAATTCGAACTCAGTGTCCCTAAGATGTGATAAACCACAGTCAATTTATGTTTTTCACACAGGACCCTGTAGGTTTCGATTTATTTTCTCTTAATAATAAAGACCTTATTTTAAAAACTGCATTTAGTGTTTACTTGTGTTATCTTTGTCTAATATTTTAATTTGTTTGTTGATCTGAAACATTTAAGCGTGACAAACGTAACAGAATAGGAGATCAGGAAGAGGGCAAACACTTTTTCACACAACTGTATGTGTGCGTATAAGCATGCATGTGAAAGAGAATCCGCATGTGTAAAAGTATGAGGGCTCCAGAGTTCCATTCTTATGTTTGCTAGGGGCTTCAGTGATCAGTACATTACCTGATACCCTATGGATAGAGGGGAATAGCTTACTATATTGGTAATATTTGTTTAATAAAACATTGAAACCTAGTCCATGCCCTCATCATCTCCCACCTCAACTACTGTAACCTCCTGCTCTGTGGCCTCCACTCTAACACTCTCGCACCCCTCCAATGTATTCTAAACTCTGCTGCCCGACTAATCCACCTGTCCCCCCGTTATTCCCCGGCCTCTCCCCTCTGTCAATCTCTTCACTGGCTCCCCATTACCCAAAGACTCCAGCACAAAAGCCTAACCATGACATACAAAGCCATCCACACCCTGTCTCCTCCATACATCTGTGACCTCGTCTCCCGGTACTTTCCTGCACGCAACCTCCGATCCTCACAAGATCTCCTTCTCTACTCCCCTCTTATCTCCTCTTCCCACAATCGCATGCAAGATTTCTCTCGCGCATCACCCCTAATCTGGAACTCTCTACCACAACACATCAGACTCTCGCCTACCATCGAAACCTTCAAAAAGAACCTGAAGACCCATATTTTCTGACAAGTCTACAACCTGCAGTGACCACCGATCGACCAAACCGCTGCACGACCAGCTCTACCCTCACCTACTGTATCCTCACCCATCCCTTGTAGATTGTGAGCCATCGCGGGCAGGGTCCTCTCTCCTCCTGTACCAGTGGTGACTTATAGTGTTCAAGATTATTGTACTTGTTTTTATTATGTATACCCCTCCTCACATGTAAAGCGCCATGGAATAAATGGCGCTATAATAATAAATAATTATAATGGTTACTGCATGTTGTAGACTTGTCGGAAGAGGTAGGTCTTCAGGTTCTTTTTGAAGGTTTCGATGGTAGGTGAGAGTCTGATATGTTGTGGTAGAGGGTTCCAGAGTAGGGGTGATGCGCGAAAGAAATCTTGTATACGATTATGGGAAGAGGAGATAAGAGGGGAGTAGAGAAGGAGATCTTGTGAGGATCGGAGGTTGCGTGCAGGTAAGTACCAGGAGACGAGGTCACAGACGTATGGAGGAGACAGATTGTGGATGGCTTTGTATGTCAGAGTAGGAGGTTGCAACAGTCAAGGCGAGAGATGATGAGGGCATGGACTAGGGTTTTTGCAGATTCTTGGTTGAGGAATGTACGGATCCATTAAATATTTTTGAGTTGAAGTCGGCAGTAAGTGGAAAGGGCCTGGATATGTGGTTTGAAGGAGAGATCATTGTCAAGGATTACCCCAAGGCAGCGAGCTTGTGGGACTGGGGAGAGTGGGCAGCCATTTACTGTAATGGATAGGTTCGTTGGGGGGGTCGCGTGAGATGGGGAAAGATGATGAATTCTGTTTTGTCCATGTTATGTTTGAGAAATCTAGCTGAGAAGAAGGATGAAATAGTGGACAGACATGGATTCTGGTTAGTAGGGAGTTGATATCTGGTCCAGAGATGTAGATCTGTGTGTCATCAGCATAGAGGTGATACTGAAAGCCAAGAGATTCTATGAGATGTCCCAGGCCAAAGGTGTAAATGGAGAAGAGCAGGGGCCCTAGGACTGAACCTTGTGGGACTCCGACAGATAGTGAGCGAGGTGAGGAGGTGGTGTGTGAGTGGGAGACGCTGAATGTCCGGTCTGTTAGGTATGACGAGATCCAGGATAGGGCCAAGTCTCTGATGCCAAGGGATGAGAGGGTTTGTAGTAATAGGGAATGGTCCACTGTGTCAAAGGCAGAGGACAGATCCAGGAGGAGGAGGACAGAGTAGTGTTGCTTGCTCTTGGTGGTTAATAGGTAATTGGTGACTTTAGTTAGGCCAGTTTCAGTGGAGTGGTGTGACCGGAAGCCAGATTGTAAGCAGTCGAAGAGGGATCAAGAAGAGAGATGGGAGGACAGTTCAAGATAAACGTGTTGCTCCAGTAGTTTGGAGGCATAGGGGAGAAGTGATATAGGGCGATAGCTAGATATAGAGGAAGTATCAAGAGAGGGCTTTTTGAGGATGGGTGTGATTGAGGCATATTTAAAGCTTTAGGGGAAAACACCAGTTGTTAGTGATAGGTTGAAGAGATGGGTTAGGGTTGGGATGAAGACTGTGGCGAGGCTTGGGATGAAGTGGGATGAGATCGGGTCAAGTGCACAGGTGGTGAGATGCGATCTTGAGAGTAGAGTGGAGAGTCGATCTTCTGTAATGGTGGAAAAGTTGGTTTTGGAGGTGGAGGGCGGGGAAGTTGGGAGGAAGGGGCTCTGGGGGTTGTTGACCAAAACTGTCTCTGATCTTATCAATCTTATGCTTGAAAAATGAGGCAAAGTCTTCAGCTGAGATGAGTGGGGAGGGAGGAGGTGCTGGGGGATGGAGGAGACAACTGAAGGTGTTGAATAACTGTTTAGGGTTGTGAGACAGGGAGGATACGAGAGATGAGAAGTAGGTTTGTTTAGCTGTGGCGAGTGTGGACTTGAAAGTAGTGAGGGACTGTTTGAATGTGATGAAGTGTTCGTTGGAGTGGGATCTTTTCCATCTGTGCTCAGCAGCCCTGGAAGCTCGCCTCAGTTCTTTGTCAGGATGGTGTGCCAGGGCTGTCTGTTAATTTTATGAGCTTTGGTATGTGTGAGAGGGGCAACAGATTGCAAAGCTACAGCTATTGTGGTGCTATATAGAGCGGCAGCGTCATCCGCATTGTGTAGGGAACTTATGTCTGTGAGAGAGAGGAGGGATTCAGAGAGTGAGTGTGGATCAAGGTGTTTAAGATTTCTGCAAGGGTGTGCAAGTTTGTGGGGTGGGGATTGTAGACATGGAGTGGAGAGGGAAGAGAATGTGAGTAGGTTGTGGTCAGAAAGAGGAAGAGTTGAGTTAGAGAGGTTAGATAGGGAGCAGAGGCAGGTGAAGATGAGGTCCAGTGTGTGACCATCTTTGTGGGTGGCTGTAGAAGACCATTGAGTGAGGCTGAAGGAAAAAATGAGAGATAGAAGTTTAGTGGCAGCTGAGAGGGAAGTGTCAATGGGGATGTTGAAGTCACCCATGATGATAGTGGGGATGTCCGCGGAAAGGAAATGAAGTAGCCAGGTGGTGAAGTGGTCAAAGAAGGTGGTGACTGGCCCTGGAGGGCGGTAAATGACAGCCAGTTGGAGGTTGGATGGGGAGTAGATGCACACAGAGTGCACCTCAAAGGAAGGGAGGGTAACAGAGGGTGGCAGTGGGATTGGGGCGAAGGAGCAGTTATCTGGAGAAAACCAACTCCTACACCATGCTTGCTGCTGGCGCGGGGTGTGTGAGAAAGGTGGAAGCTGCCATACGAAAGTGCAGCAAGAGAGGCTGTGTCAGAAGGGGTGAGCCAGGTTTTGGTTATGGTGAGGAAGGAAAGTTTGGTAGTAACAAAAAGATCATGGATGTAGAAAAGCTTGTTGCAGACAGAGCGAGCGTTCCACAGAGCTCCTGTTAGTGGGACTGGGGAAGCGGGGGCTGGGCGAATGTGTATAAGGTTAGAGAGGTTACGGAAGTTTGTGATAGCGCATGGATAGGAGGTAGAAATGACTGTGGGGATGTGGTGAGGAGGGCCAGGATTTGGAGAGATATCACCAGCAGTGAGAAGGAGCAAAGAAAGTGTTAGCAGGTGGGAGCAGGATAGGGCATGAAGTGGCTATCTGTGTTTGGAGACAGAGGATTGTATGTTGAGGAACAGTTCAGATGAGGAGGTGAGATGGATGGGGAGGATTGAAGAAGAGATGAACAGTTCCTTACTTGGTGTAGGGATTAGGGGAGTTTGCAGAAAGTGAAGGATTATAGGGGTGAGAATGAAAACAAACAGAAACATTGTTTACAGTGACTGTGTCCAGTTACCTTCAGTTCCCTTCTGGTTCAATTCTGGTTTTAATTCTACAGTAATCTTCACACTTCTAGGACACACTTATAGGATACACACTGCAGACTAAAGTCTTTGCAGATTTGTGCTATGCAATATGACCTCGCCCTGTCAGATCATTCGTCGATGGACCGCATCCCTATTTGGATGCGGTACATCGACGACATTTTTCTGATCTGGCAGGGTACCTTGGAATCTTTACAGGTTTTTGTTAATACTATTAATACCAATGACAGGAACATCTTTGTCACTTATCAAAGTGGCAGAGATGTTATTAATTTTTTGGATGTAACAGTATGGAAGGATGGGAACAACTTGTTGCAAACTACTATATATAGGAAGGAGACATCGACCAACAGCTTACTGCACGCCTCGTCCTCACACCCCAAATATATGATCAATTCTGTTCCTATCGGACAGTTCCTTCGCCTTCGAAGGATCTGTTCGAATAATGCGGATTTTGAGGTTAAGGCCAAGGACTTGTGTAACAGATTTTCCGAGAGAGGGTATGCTAGACGGGCCATTAAACGGGCCTACCATAGGGCCAAATATTCGACACGACAATCCCTCTTATATACTCGTGATGAACAAAAAAATAATTCTAATAAGATACGATTTATTACAAACTACCATGCCCAGTTTTCTCGGATGAAACAATGTCTTGAAAAAGCATGGCCTATACTACAAACGGATCCAATCCTCAAAAAGATTCTCCCTGTCACTCCGAGTGTGGTTATTCGGCGGTCCAAGAACCTTAAGGACTGTTTGGTTAGAAGTCACTATCAAGTGGATCCTAGATTTAATTTCATTGATGGCAGGGGTCCGAGGCGTGGATGTGTACCTTGTGGCCGGTGTGTCGCCTGTTCTAATGTTGATTGCATTGACATTTTTACTAATTCTTCGGGAGCAAGGATATACGAGATTAGGAAGCACATTACATGTAACACTCGGAATGTGATTTACTTTGCTACATGTCCATGCAATCTCATTTATATAGGGCTCACGACGCGGCAATTTAAAGTGCGCGTGCGTGAGCACGTACTCGGTATTCAGGCGGCCGCCGGACATGATGACACATCCACGCTTCGTACTCTGCCACGCCATTTCAAACTGTTCCACAATAGTGACAGTTCCACACTTAGAGTGAGGGGGATTGATTCTATTGATCCGGGGATTCGGGGTGGAAAAGTTAGCTCCAGGCTCGCACAAAAAGAAACCAGATGGATCTGGACACTTGACACGGTCCATCCAAAAGGGTTAAATGAGAATATTAGTTTTGTACCATTTCTCTAAAAATTTCAGCTGATGTATTGAGGGCATGTGTTTTTGTGTTTTATGTTGGTTTTAACTTACTGTTTTTATTTAGCCCCTCTAGTTTCCTTCTACTCATCATGATTCATACAGCATGGAGAATATCCTGTCCCGTACCTACGCCATTCCTATGCCAGCCACTTACAGACCATCACAAGCATGATGCGTATTTAGACACCGTACGGTTTCTCGATGGTGTCACCAATATATGGAGATTTGTTATACTTTTATTTTATATGTGCATCTCCTAGGATTTAATATATAGATTGGTTTTTGTTGATGTATAGATATTTTTCATTTATATGTATATCCTGTACATGTTTGATTGATGGTCTCTGTTTGTGATTTATTGGATTTATATATAAATATGCTATTCCGGGTGCTCAAATAAGATGGGGCATATATATGCCCTGGGCTACCGTTATATCCTGCCTAATGTGGTGAGCGTCTTAAGATAAAACCCTGTACAAAACCATCTGTTTGTCTGTAGGCACCTGTGATTTCTTTACCGCAGTACGCATGCGTGCCATGGACCCGGCTCCCTCGTCGGCTTGCGGCGTCTTTCTGCACTATGACTACGGTCACGTGACATCTGTCACGCGGTGCTTGACGCCGCCGCCGCCGCGGCGTCCCGCTGCCATGGCATCGCACGCGTCACAGGAAGCGGTCATGATTCCGGAAGTCAATAGGTTATATGGCGCACATATGTGGCTAATCGCTCTGAGTAGCGTACTTTGAATCTGATTGGTCTGGGGGGCTTTTTATACCCTGCACTTCCCTTCTGTTGGCATCCCTTGAGAAAGGCCACATCGCCGAAACGCGCGTCGGGAAGGACGCTCACAGCTACACCCCTGGCTCTATTGGTAATTATATTAGCCATCTGGTTACATCTCTAGTCGCTATATAGGGGTGTTGTATTTTCTTTCTTAGGCTATATGGGCTTATGTGCAATAATGGCCAGTTTATTTTACAATATATTCATACCCATTTACCTATTTGGAATGTAATGTTTTTCTGTGAGCGTTTCAACTCTGACATGTGTGAGAGGGTGTTGTTCTCTCTCTTCTTCCCCCTCTATTTGTTCTCCCATGTCACCTATACCTGGTCACTTTAATAAAATAATGTTTTGCTAATTATTTTCTGTATTTGGAATTTTTTTGTCGTGGTTTTTTCTTTGTTGCTCAGCTTTTTTGCGACATATTCCCAGTCTATGTCTATTGACATCACGGTATATTATTTTATCCTATATATTTTGTTGTGTGATGTTGGTTTTCATAAGGCCTGTTATAAAGACTAAAGTCTTTGCAGATTTGTGCTATGCAATATATCTGCTGCAAAGTGCATTCA
Organism: Ranitomeya imitator; assembly: GCF_032444005.1. Taxonomy (NCBI): domain Eukaryota; kingdom Metazoa; phylum Chordata; class Amphibia; order Anura; family Dendrobatidae; genus Ranitomeya; species Ranitomeya imitator. The sequence continues at coordinate 38,293,062 of NC_091286.1, read as the reverse complement.
GGTGTGAAGCAGAGGAGTGGTCTTTGTTTATCTTGGTCAGAGAATTAAGAGTGGACCAGATGCATATAATCAAAGTAAACAAGATCATAAATAACACTAGTGTAGAGCTGGAGTTTGTTAAAAGACATACCATGCGAATGCTAGGTGCAGAGGCAAGTCTGTGTGGAAAGTTGGGTGATGTACTATATGCACTTCATAGACAGACAAAGCAAGAGAGCTGGGTGGATGAACATACCATGTTAATGCTAGGTGCAGAGGCAAGTCTGTGTGGAAAGTTGGGTGATGTACTATATGCACTTCATAGACAGACAAAGCAGGAGAGGTGGGTGGATGAACATATCATGTGAATGCTAGGTGCAGAGGCAAGTCTGTGTGGAAAGTTGGGTGATGTACTATATGCACTTCATAGACAGACAAAGCAGGAGAGGTGGGTGGATGAACATATCATGTGAATGCTAGGTGCAGAGGCAAGTCTGTGTGGAAAGTTGGGTGATGTACTATATGCACTTCATAGACAGACAAAGCAGGAGAGCTGGGTGGATGAACATACCTGTAGAAAGAATAGACATGCTTGTTAGAGTGCGATTGTGGCAGATAGCAGGGCAACATTAAAATACAACTAGGTCTGCAGTATGTAAGACAAGGTCTGATACTGTTATTCTAAAAATGTATGGCTCCAGAAAAGCAATGATTGATTCCAAATTAATTAATGTAATTAACAACTTGAAAATGATCCTGCTATATTTGGTAAAGTAATTAATTAACTCACCCCTAATGTAATGGCTGGAACTTCTCTTTCGTGCAGGTGGGATGTTAGGTTGTATTGATGATGTTGCAACTAATTTTCCAGATCTATGTCTGTCTAGACATGCAGTAAACTCTTTGTGATAACTTAAGTTATGTTAAGAACTCCCTGCAGGAAGTTGTTGTCTCAAGGTGGGAAATTCATCACTGTTCTATTGGGACAGGTGCATATACATCACATAGGAGATATCGTGACTGGAGCATACATCACATAGGAGACCCAGGAGCTGAAGCATATACAGTACAGACCAAAAGTTTGGACACACCTTCTCATTTAAAGATTTTTCTGTATTTTCATGACTATGAAAATTGTACATTCACACTGAAGGCATCAAAACTATGAATTAACCCTGCAAAGTGCTCTGGATGAAGCTGCTCCTCCTATACATAAAACAACTCGGCACAGACGGCAACAACCGTGGCACACGCTGCAAACACGTTTCCTGCAGCGGTGCTCCAGGTGCGCAGAACGTCTGTGGAGAAAATCTAATCTACCCGAAGATTTCATCCATTATAAGTTCATGCTAAAGACATACAATTCTGCCCTTCACCTCTCCAAACAAACCTACTTCAACACCCTCATCACCTCCCTGTCCAATAACCCTAAACGTCTCTTTGACACGTTCCAGTCCCTACTCAACCCAAGAGAGCAGGCCCCAACCACGGATCTCCGTGCTGACGATCTGGCCAATTACTTCAAAGAAAAAATTGACCACATTCGACAGGAAATCATCTCCCAATCTCTTCATACCATGCACTGTCCTCCCTCCCCCACTGCATCTAGTTCACTCTCTGACTTTGAAGCAGTTACAGAAGAAGAAGTAAGCAGGCTCCTTGCATCTTCTCGCCCGACCACTTGCACCAGTGACCCCATTCCGTCACATCTCCTCCAGTCCCTTTCCCCGGCTATCACCTCTCACCTAACAAAAATATTCAACCTTTCCCTCACTTCCGGTATTTTTCCCTCCTCATTTAAGCATGCCATCATACATCCATTACTTAAAAAACCATCCCTCGATCAAAACTGTGCCGCTAATTATAGACCTGTCTCTAATCTTCCCTTCATCTCTAAACTCCTCGAACGCCTGGTCCACTCCCGTCTTACCCGCTATCTCTCAGATAACTCTCTTCTCGACCCTCTTCAATCTGGCTTCCGCTCTTTACACTCTACTGAAACTGCCCTCATTAAAGTCTCTAATGACCTACTAACAGCTAAATCTAATGGTCACTACTCCATGCTAATTCTCTTGGATCTCTCTGCAGCATTCGACACTGTGGATCATCAGCTCCTCCTCACTATGCTCCGCTCCATCGGCCTCAAGGACACCGTTCTCTCCTGGTTCTCCTCCTATCTCTCTGACCGATCCTTCACTGTATGTTTTGCTGGTTCCTCCTCCTCTCACCTTCCCCTTACTGTTGGGGTTCCTCAAGGATCAGTCCTAGGCCCCCTACTCTTCTCGTTGTATACTGCCCCTATTGGACAAACAATCAGTAGATTTGGTTTCCAGTACCATCTCTATGCTGACGACACCCAATTATACACTTCTGCTCCCGATATCACACCGACCTTTTTAGAAAACACCAGTGATTGTCTTACCGCTGTCTCTAACATCATGTCCTCCCTCTATCTGAAACTAAACCTGTCAAAAACTGAACTCCTCGTGTTCTCTCCCTCTACTAACCTACCTTTGCCTGACATTGCCATCTCCGTGTGCGGTTCCACCATTACTCCAAAGCAACATGCCCGCTGCCTTGGGGTCATCCTTGATTCTGACCTTTCATTCACCCCCTACATCCGATCACTGGCTCGCTCTTCTTACCTGCATCTCAAAAACATTTCTAGAATTCGCCCTTTTCTTAATTTCGACTCTGCAAAAACTCTGACTGTTTCACTTATTCATTCTCGTCTGGACTATTGTAACTCTCTACTAATCGGTCTCCCTCTTGCAAAACTCTCCCCGCTCCAATCTGTCCTGAATGCTGCAGCCAGGATCATATTCCTCACCAACCGTTACACCGATGCCTCTACCCTGTGCCAGTCATTACACTGGCTACCCATCCACTCCAGAATCCAGAACAAAACTACTACCCTCATCCACAAAGCACTCCATGGCTCAGCACCACCCTACATCTCCTCCCTGGTATCAGTCTACCACCCTACCCGTGCCCTCCGCTCCGCTAATGACCTCAGGTTAGCATCCTCAATAATCAGAACCTCCCACTCCCGTCTCCAAGACTTTACACGTGCTGCGCCGATTCTTTGGAATGCACTACCTAGGTTAATACGATTAATCCCCAATCCCCACAGTTTTAAGCGTGCCCTAAAAACTCATTTGTTCAGACTGGCCTACCGCCTCAATGCATTAACCTAACGATCCCTGTGTGGCCTATTTATAATAAAAAAAAAAAAAAAAAAAGGTTCCTCGCATCATGTTCTCATACACTTTATGCAGTATTAGCCCTCTGTGTCTGTACTGCTACATACTTAGGCAGGTAACTGGTTCATGCAGCTTTACATGAACACCTGAGCCTTACACTATAGCTGGTCCGAATAACTAAAGCAATTGTTACCATCCACCTCTCGTGTCTCCCCTTTTCCCCATAGTTTGTAAGCTTGCGAGCAGGGCCCTCACTCCTCCTGGTATCTGTTTTGAACTGTATTTCTGTTATGCTGTAATGTCTATTGTCTGTACAAGTCCCCTCTATAATTTGTAAAGCGCTGCGGAATATGTTGGCGCTATATAAATAAAATTATTATTATTATTATTATTATTAACACATGTGGAGTTATATACTTACCAAAAAAGTGTGAAACAACTTAAATTATGTGTTATATTCTAGGTTCTTCAAAGTAGCCACATTTTTGCTTTGATAACTGCTTTGCACACTCTTGACATTCTCTTGATGAGCTTCAAGAAGTAGTCACCGAATGGTTTTCAATTCATAGGTGTGCCCTGTCAGGTTTAATAAGTGGGATTTCTTGCCTTATGAATGCGGTAGGAACCATCAGTTGTTTTGTGCAGAAGTCTGGTGGATGCACAGCTGATAGTCCTACTGAATAGACTGTTAGAATTTGTATTATGGCAAGAAAAAAGCAGCTAAGTAAAGAAAAATGAGTTTGAAAGTGTCAACTTTGAAAGTGTCCCCAAGTGCAGTGGCAAAAACCATCAAGTGCTACAAAGAAACTGGCTCACATGAGGACTGCCCCAGGAAAAAAGACCAAGAGTCACCTCTGCTTCTGAGGATAAGTTTATCCGAGTCACCAGCCTCAGAAATCGCAGGTTAACAGCAGCTCAGATTAGAGACCAGGTCAATGCCACACAGAGTTCCAGCAGCAGACACATCTCTACAACAACTGTTAAGAGGAGACTTTGTGCAGCTGGCCTTCAAGGTAAAATAGCTGCTAGGTAGCCACTGCTAAGGACAGGCAACAAGCAGAAGAGACTTGTTTGGGCTAAAGAACACAAGCAATGGGTATTAGACCAGTGGAAATCTGTGCTTTGGTCTGATGAGTCCAAATTTGAGATCTTTGGTTCCAACCACCATGTCTTTGTGCGACGCAGAAAAGGTGAACGGATGGACTCTACATGCCTGGTTCCCACCGTGAAGCATGGAGGAGGAGGTGTGATGGTGTGGGGGTGCTTAGCTGGTGACACTGTTGGGGATTTATTCAAAATTGAAGGCATACTGAACCAGCATGGGTACCACAGCATCTTGTAGCGGAATGCTATTGCATCCGGTTTGCGTTTAGTTGGACCATCATTTATTTTTCAACAGGACAATGACCCCAAAACACACCTCCAGGCTGTGTAAGGGCTATTTGACTAAGAAGGAGAGTGATCGGTGCTATGCCAGATGACCTGGCCTCCACAGTCACCAGACCTGAACCCTATTGAGATGGTTTGGGATGAGCTGGACCGCAGGGTGAAGGCAAAAGGGCCAACAAGTGCTAAGCATCTCTGGGAATGCCTTCACGATTTTTGGAAGACCATTCCCGGTGACTACCTCTTGAAGCTCATCAAGAGAATGCCAAGAGTGTCCAAAGCAGTCATCAAAGCAAAAGGTGGCTACTTTGAAGAACCTATAATATAAGACATAATTTCAGTTGTTTCACACTTTTTTGTTAAGTATATAATTCCACATGTGCTAAATCATAGTTTTGATGCCTTCAGTGTGAATGTACAATTTTCATAGTCATGAAAATACAGAAAAATCTTTAAATGAGAAGATCTGTCCAAACTTTTGGTCTGTACTGTACATCACAGAGGAAGCACTGGCTGCAGCATATACAATAGGAGACATTGGGGCTGCAGCATATACATCACAGGGCACACTGAGGTTGGAGCATACAGAATAGGAAACACTGGGGCTGGAGAATATACCGCATTGCTCGGATTATAAGGCGCACTTTTGTTCCCCCAAATTTTGGGGGAAAGTGGAGGGTGTATCTTATAATCCGAATCTGTGTGCTGTGATGTAGAGGAGGGGCGGCTCTGGAGTAGTGTCAGGGGACTGGAGTGGGCTGGCTGCAGGCTGCAGAGACAGCGAGAGGTCCTGTGCTCCCACTCATTAGCTTCATGTAATAGTCACTGCACCCGCTGTCCATCACCTCAGTGTTGAAGCCTCGCCAAGTTGGTTGACAGGGGAGCGGTGCATATTGCATGTGCCTGCACTCCCCTCATCATGGATATGGCCCCCCCAGGTCACTCTATATGCCCCCCTGCTGGCACACACATGGACCCCCAGTCACTATATGCCCCCTTGCTGGCAGGCACATGATAAAAAAACACACACACAACTCACCTTCTGATGGTGACTCTGTGCTCCCTGCTCCCCCTCTTCCTGTGTCTGTGCCAACATCCGATCATGTGATCGGCACAGCACAGTGATGTCATCACTGTGTGCCCAGGTCAGATGATCTGATGCCTGGGAAACAGGAAGTGCAACCAAGGAGCAGAGAGCACGGAGCCATCATCAGAAGATGAGTTAAGTGTTTGTTATCTTATCATGTGCCTGCCAGCAGGGTGGCATATAGTGACTAGGGGGGCCATGTGTGTGCCAGCAGGGGGGCATATAGAGAGAGTGGGGCCATGTGTGTGCCAGCATGGGGGCATATAGTGACAAGGGGGCCATATCCAGGATGGGATGGGGCAGTGTGCCAGCAGCACAGGGGGGCAGTGTGCCAGCAGCACAGGGATGTATGTGCCAGCAGCACAGGGGGCAGCACAGGAGGGCAGTGTGCCAGCAGCACAGGACGGCAGTGTGCCAGAAGCACAGGGGGGCAGTGTGCCAGCAGCACAGGGGGCAGTGTGCCAGCAGCACAGGGATGCATGTGCCAGCAGCACAGGGAGGCAGTGTGCAAGCAGCACAGGAGGGCAGTGTGCCAGCAGCACAGGGGACAGCACAGGACGGCAGTGTGCCAGAAGCACAGGGGGCAGTGTGCCAGCAGCACAGGGGGCAGTGTGCCAGCAGCACAGGGATGCATGTGCCAGCAGCACAGGGAGGCAGTGTGCAAGCAGCACAGGGAGGCAGTGTGCCAGCAGCACAGGGGGCAGTGTGCCAGGAGCACAGGGAGGCAGTGTGCCAGCAGCACAGGGGGGCAGTGTTCAGCAGCACAGTGGGGCAGTGTGCCAGCAGCACAGGGAGGCAGTGTGCCAGCAGCACAGGGGGCAGTGTGCCAGGAGCACAGGGAGGCAGTGTGCCAGCAGCACAGGGGGGCAGTGTTCAGCAGCACAGTGGGGCAGTGTGCCAGCAGCACAGGGGGCAGTGTGCCAGCAGCACAGGGGGCAGTGTACCAGCTGCACAGGGGGCAGCACAGGGGGGCAGTGTGCCAGCAGCACAGGGGGCAGTGTGCCAGCAGCACAGGAAGGCAGTGTGCCAGCAGCACAGGGGGGCAATGTGCCAGCAGCACAGGGAGGCAGTGTGCCAGCAGCAGCACAGGGGGCAGTGTGCCAGCAGCACAGCGAGGCAGTGTGCCAGCAACATGGGGGGCAGTGTTCCAGCAGCACAGGGAGACAGTGTGCCAGCAGCACAGGGGGGCAGTGTGCCAGCAGCACAGGGGAGCAATGTGCCAATGTGCCAACACGGGGGGGCCATGTGCCACGATGGGGGTTATATAGATACCAGGATGAGGGACATATATATGATTTGTAAGACGGACACTGGCATTATAAGACAGACCCCCATATAAAAAAAAAGAAAAGAAAAAGAAAAGATTTAGCATAAAACTAATTTTTCCTCTTTTTCTTCACCAAATTTGGGGGTGCGTCTTATAATCAGGTGCGTCTTATAAAGCGAAAAATACGGTACATCACAGGATACTTGCAGCTAAAGTATACTTGAATCCAGAGTATATACATCACAGGAGACATTTGGGGCTGGAGCAAATATCACAGGAGATATTAGTGCTTGAGTATATATATCACAGGAGACATTGAGGTTGGAGTATATACCTCACAGGAGACATTTGAGTCTTGGGCATACATCATAGGAGACAATTGAGACTTGGGCATACATCACAGGAGACATTTGGGGCTTGTGCATACATCACAGGAGACATTTGGGGCTGGTACATACATCACAGGAGATATTGGTGCTAGAGTATATACATCACGGGAGACGTTGAGGTTGAAGTATATATATCACAGGAAACATTTGGGGCTTGTGCATACATCACAGGAGACATTTGGGGCTGGTACATACATCACAGGAGATATTGGTGCTAGAGTATATACATCACAGGAGACGTTGAGGTTGAAGTATATATATCACAGGAAACATTTGGGGCTTGTGCATACATCACAGGAGACATTTGGGGCTGGTTCACAGAATGTAATCCTTCATTACAAGTGCCACAGCGTTCAGTAGTGAACGACGCGTGCGCATGCTCTCAGTGCAAGAAGATATTAAAAGGCCAGCAGCCGACAAAACATATCTGTTGACCCAAGCACTGCGGTCCCCAGGAATCTGCCCGTGGTCGTGCACTATGGATTAAACCTAAAACCAGATGGTCAACAACGACCTCCATGTTTATATAATCATTCCATAGAGAACAGACATGGAAACTTGATGGGAACATTTCCTGTCTGGTTGTAAAATCCCAAAAGACACATATTGAAGTTATGATTGACATGAAATAATATTCTCTTGTGGGTTGGTACACATATTTTTTTTTGTAGATTTTGACATTTTTGTCTTAACATAAGCCATACATTATATGTGTGGTCATGAAAAAGTAAATAAACATAAAATTCCTATTGAAACAAATGACCTAATATTTTTAGGAAAATTAGTCATTGAAGTGCCAACGCTGTTACAGTATTACTTACCTAGCCTGTAATCACCTAATGTATCAGGGCAAAAAAAATTCACATAGACGAGGTCTTATCAGAAGTGACCCTTTTATCTCAAAAATCCACTTTCATGAGAAATGTTCAGATTTGGTCATGGGAACAGTACGTCTAACATTTAGCATTTTTATATAGACTTGGCAACAGATCATGGTCTAAATCACCCCCCCAAAAAAATCACTAGTCAGCCTCAAAATAAACATTTGTAAATTGTCCCGCTTAGAATGAGCAAAGATTAACTATTAATGGAGCATATTTCACATAGTTCATTGTGCCTCTCAACATTCCCTGGAGGCTTCATGGCCAATAGTTTATAATAACAAATAACATACAAATCATTACTAGTACTGTAGACCTCCAGTTTCCATTTTTACTAATGAAGCTTAAGAAAACATTGCACAGTTACTGGTAATGGTTACGTGAGCTTCTCGGTAATCTGGCCAACCTCTGGGCATTTGGCAAAAAGTTTAACCACTTCAGGACTTGTGGTATAGAGGTTCCAAGTTAGATTCTTGTATAATTACAATTTGTTATCGATTATCCAATTTTCCACTTATTTTGAGCTCTTTCTAAAAAATTGTACTACGAAATTGGATTTTTAGAGCAACTTTGATTGAACAAATGAAAACAAAAAATAAAGAAAAAGTAAATAAATCAAAAACATGACTGTAAATTACTGAATGAATTCTTAACACAATAATGAGACCAAAAGAACCAAAAGTATTAAAAACCCAAGAGAAAACATCTTCAATTGTAGGTGAATTTAGAGAGAATTTCTAGACACTATTTCAAATGTGGAAATTCACAATTAATCTTCATAAGTATTAGGTTTTATTGACTCAACAAAAATGGTGATGCAAAAGAAAAATGGCCATTACTAGATGGATCGTGCTCAAGAGTTGTGTTGCACCGCTGGCACCCAACGGTAGCTGATAGGTTCAAAGCTAACTCCAATCATATCAATTTAACCTGTTATATTCTTTGGTAAAGCATGACAGAGGAATTTAACAACCTTAACCCCTTACCGGCATCGGACGTACTATACCGTCCGATGCCGGCTCCCCTGCTTTGATGCAAGGCTCCGCGGTGAGCCCGCACCAAAGCCGGGACATGTCAGCTGTTTTGAACAGCTGACATGTGCCCGTAATAGGCGCGGGCAGAATCGCGATCTGCCCGCACCTATTAACTAGTTAAATGCCGCTGTCAAACGCAGACAGCGGCATTTAACTACCGCTTCCGGCCGGGCGGCCGGAAATGACGTCATCGCCGACCCCCGTCACATGATCGGGGGTCGGCGATGCTTGTGAATGGTAACCATAGAGGTCCTTGAGACCTCTATGGTTACTGATTGCCCGTCGCTGTGAGCGCCACCCTGTGGTCGGCGCTCACAGCACACGTGCAATTCTGCTACATAGCAGCGATCAGCAGATCGCTGCTATGTAGCAGAGCCGATCGTGCTATGCCTGCTTCTAGCCTCTCATGGAGGCTATTGAAGCATGGCAAAAGTTAAAAAAAAAAGTTTAAAAAAATGTGAAAAAAATAAAAAAAACATAAAAGTTTAAATCACCCCCCTTTCGCCCCAATCAAAATAAATCAATAAAAAAAATATCAAATCTACGCATATTTGGTATCGCCGTGCTCAGAATCGCCTGATCTATCAATTAAAAAAAGTATTAACCTGATCGCTAAACAGCGTAGCGGGAAAAAAATTCGAAACGCCAGAATTACGTTTTTTTGGTCGCCGCGACATTGCATTAAAATGCAATAACGGGCGATCAAAAGAACGTATCTGCACCGAAATGCTATCATTAAAAACGTCATCTTGGCACGCAAAAAATAAGCCCTCAACCGACCCCAGATCATGAAAATTGGAGACGCTACGAGTATCGGAAAATGGCGCAATTTATTTTTTTTTTTGCAAAGTTTGGAATTTTTTTTCACCACTTAGATAAAAAATAACCTAGTCATGTTTGGTGTCTATGAACTCGTAATGACCTGGAGAATCATAATGGCAGGTCATTTTTAGCATTTAGTGAACCTAGCAAAAAAGCCAAACAAAAAACAAGTGTGGGATTGCACTTTTTTTTGGAATTTCACCGCACTTGGAATTTTTTTCCTGTTTTCTAGTACACGACATGCTAAAACCAATGATGTCGTTCAAAAGTACAACTCGTCGCGCAAAAAATAAGCCCTCACATGGCCAAATTGACGGAAAAATAAAAAAGTTATGGCTCTGGGAAGGAGGGGAGCGAAAAACGAACACGGAAAAACGAAAAATCCCCCGGTCATGAAGGGGTTAATAGTGGCGGCCATCACTTCTGACGGCAGGGTGCCAATCTTGGGATAGTGGCAGCCATCACTTCTGATGGCAGGGTGCCAATCTTGGGATAGTGGCAGCCATCACTTCTGATGGCAGGGTGCCAATCTTGGGATAGTGGCAGCCATCACTTCTGATGGCAGGGTGCCAATCTTGGGTTGCCGTAGGCTGAGCTTCATAGGAGACTGGTCAATTCACAGTACACTGCAATACTGTGATATTGTATGGAATGAGAGAACTACTGATCGATTCAAGTCCACTAAGAAGACACAAAAAATATAAGTTTAAAAAAATATTAAAAAAAAGTAGGTTGTATACAATAAAATCACCTACAGTTCACCAATTTATAAATAGCTGAATTGATTTATTTTTTTAAATAAACGTACATATTTGGTATCGCTGGGTGCATTATTGCCTGAAAAAAACAAAATCTAAAAATATTTATCCCATAAAGGTGAAAAAAAATCAAAACAGCAGAGCTGACTTTTTATTCAGTCGCAGCGATTCCTCTAATAAATGCAAAGAAAAGAATTTGAAATAATAAAAACTACAGCTCACCACGTGAATCTATGGAAAAAATTAAAAAAATTTCCAGGCTTAGAAAATAGTGCCACAATCCAGATTTAGTTTATAAAGTTGAGATTTTTTTTAAACCACTACAGTGTTAAAAAAAAATGCTTATGTTTAGCAATGCCATAAATCGCACTGGCCTAAGGAATCACGTTGCCAAGGAATTTTTATCTATAAATGAATGTCGTAAAACTAAAAAACAAAAAGCAATGTCAGTGTTGTTTATAGGGTTTGTTTTTCGTAATTTCATCACAATTCTAATTACTTTTCTGTTTTTCTGTACGTGATATGGTAAACATGACAAAATATGGTATGAAAAAATTGAGAATTGTTTTTTTTTTAAGTCTTTTTCTTACAATTTCCCCACAATTTTTCATTCTTTTCCTGTTTTTTTTTTCTGTACATTACATGGTAAAATTAATGGTGTAATTCAAACTTTAGCTCTTCACATAAAAAAAAAAAAAGTCATCATACAACTATGTTAATTGAAAAAAAAAGGAAAGGGTGGAAAAAACGAACTTGCAAAAATTAAAAATTATGTCCTTAAAAGGGCTGTCCAGGCTTGGGGTTCAAGTCTGTAGTCACTCTATGTGACTGCAGAATTGGGAATCCTCACATTGTGCGTTATGCGCGATATTAAAGATTCTCCGATGGGAGCGGGCAGGCGCATGACCTCAAGTATGCGATTTGCATTTATGTGGTCACTTGCTGACTAGACTTGTGTGGCCTCAGTCAATATGATGGAATTGAGTGAAGTCAGACACGTCTAGTCGGATTGTGGCCAGACCTATGCAAATCGGTTACTTGCAGTTACATGGTGGCCACTCCTAGCATCGGAGAATATATAGATGTATATACATTCATGATTAACTCCTTGTGATCTAATCAAAGATGATCACAACATTCAAGGAGAAAAGCAAAAAGGGACACATTTTTTGATTCATCACAATCCAAGTGATCTGTGCCAAAAAAGAAAGAAATTTAAATACCATAATTTTACATTTATCATATTCTTACTACATGGCAGAAAATTAAGACAAAATAATAGACAACACTCGTTTGATAATATCGAAATAGCATTTAAAAAATAAATAAAACAAAAGATGAAAAGTTTGCATTTTTCTCCATAAATGAGTATGAATGTTAGTATTACTTTTTAATGTCCTCATCATAGACTAATAAACTTCATGATATTTTTATAGTTTGGAAGTTTTACAGCTAAAGTGCCTCGAGGATCAATCATCCATCTGATATCAGATCCTGTCTAACACAATAAGGACACTTCATGTTTGGGATGATGGTACAACCTCCTTAATTATTACACTCCAATTTACTTTCTTGCAGGCAGTGAAAAGAATCTCCTGAGATAATCCAGATTTAAAGCTTCTTGGACACAATCTTTAGATCTTTATCCAGCAAACTCTTACCACTAAGTCCCTGTAATTACATTTATTGAAGTCATTTATTCTGTAATTAGACTTCATTATGATAAGACTTATTTGACCCGAATCACACTGGCTTATTGAAAGAAAGATTCATCTTCTAAGTTTTTTTCCAGCGTCTTTTTTCAGCAGGTCCTTGAGAAAAAAATACCAGAGAAAGCACTCACAAAACACTCGAAATAATTTCTTATGAAAATTTACTTGTGACTTTCAAAAACGCCAAGCATTTGCAATAAGTGACATGTCCATTATTTACCGTACTTTTTGGCATTCATGTAGAGATGATAGTAGTATTTTTTATAAAGCATTAGAGTGAATTATATTTATAATTATATTTATACTTATACCTATACTTATATTGTTATGCTTGTTCGCAGCAATGTAACACCATCTATTTAAAAGCTCATTTTGGATAGAATACAAGTACTATACTGTTATTTTATTTATATATATAAAAGAAAAATGAGTCTCTTTAGACGCTACCATGTAGATACAGTACAGACCAAAAGTTTGGACACACCTTCTCATTTAACCCCTTTCTGCCATTGGACGTAATATTCCGTCCATGTGGGGTGGGCCTTAATTCCCAAGGACGGAATATTACGTCCAGCGCGATCGGCCGCGCTCACGGGGGGAGCACCGCCGATCGCGGCCGGGTGTCAGCTGCTTATCGCAGCTGACATCCGGCACTATGTGCCAGGAGCGGTCACGGACCGCCCCCGGCACATTAACCCCCGGCACACCGCGATCAAAGATGATCGCGATGTGCCGGGGGTGCAGGGATGCATCGCGCAGGGAGGGGGCTCCCTGCGTGCTTCCCTGAGACCCCCGCAGCAACGCGATGTGATCGCGTTGCTCCGGGGGTCTCCTACCTCCCTCCCTGCAGTAAGTCCCGGATCCAAAATGGCCGTGGATCCGGGTCCTGCAAGGAGGGAGGTGGCTTACCAAGTGCCTGCTCAGAGCAGGGCTTGGTAAGCCTGCATAGCTCTCAGACAGATCGGTGATCTGTCAGAGTGCTGTGCAAACTGGCAGATCACCGATCTGTATTGTCCCCCCCTGGGACAAAGTAAAAAAGTTTAAAAAAAAATTTCCAAGTGTGTAAAAAAAAAAAAAAATTCCTAAATAATGAAAAAAATATATATATATATTATTCCCATAAATACATTTCTTTATCTAAATAAAAAAAAAACAATAAAAGTACACATATTTAGTATCGCCGCGTCCGTAACGACCCGACCTATAAAACTGGCCCACTAGTTAACCCCTTCAGTAAATACCGTAAGAAAAAAAAAAAAAAACGAGGCAAAAAACAACGCTTTATTATCATACCGCCAAACAAAAAGTGGAATAACACGCGATCAAAAAGACGGATATAAATAACCATGGTACCGCTGAATGCGTCATCTTGTCCCGCAAAAAATGAGCCACCATACAGCAACATCAGCAAAAAAATAAAAAAGTTATAGTCCTCAGAATAAAGCGATGCAAAAATAATTATTTTTTTCTATAAAATAGTTTTTATCGTATAAAAGCACCAAAACATAAAAAAAATGATATAAATGAGGTGTCGCTGTAATCGTACTGAACTGAAGATTAAAAGTGCTTTATCAATTTTACCAAACGCGGAACGGTATAAACGCCTCCCCCAAAAGAAATTCATGAATAGCTGGTTTTTGGTCATTCTGCCTCACAAAAATCGGAATAAAAAGCGATCAAAAAATGTCACGTTCCCGAAAATGATACCAATAAAAACGTCAACTCGTCCCGCAAAAAACAAGACCTCACATGACTCTGTGGACTCAAATATGGAAAAATTATAGCTCTCAAAATGTGGTAACGCAAAAAATATTTTTTGCAATAAAAAGCGTCTTTCAGTGTGTGACGGCTGCCAATCATAAAAATCCGCTAAAAAACCCACTATAAAAGTAAATGAAAAAAATGTATTTATTTCCATTTTCCCATTAGGGTTAGGGCTAGGGTTAGGGCTAGGGTTAGGGCTAGGGTTAGGGTTAGGGCTAGGGTTAGGGCTAGGGTTAGGGCTAGTGTTAGGGCTAGGGTTAGGGTTAGGGCTAGGGCTAGGGTTAGGGTTAGGGCTAGGGCTAGGGTTAGGGCTAGGGTTAGGGCTAGGGTTAGGGCTAGGGTTAGGGCTAGGGTTAGGGCTAGGGCTAGGGTTGGGAGTAGGGTTAGGGCTAGGGCTAGGGTTAGGGTTAGGGTTGGGGCTAGGGTTAGGGCTAGGGCTAGGGTTAGGGTTAAGGCTACAGTTAGGGTTGGGGCTAAAGTTAGGGTTAGGGTTTGGATTACATTTGCGATTGGGATTAGGATTAGGGGTGTGTCTGGGTTAGAGGTGTGGTTAGGGTTACCGTTGGGATTAGGGTTAGGGGTGTGTTTGGATTAGGGTTTCAGTTATAATTGGGGGGTTTCCACTGTTTAGGCACATCAGGGGGATCTCCAAACGCGACATGGCGACCGATCTCAATTCCATCCAATTCTGCATTGAAAAAGTAAAACAGTGCTCCTTCCCTTCCGAGCTCTCCCGTGTGCCCAAACAGGAGTTTACCCCAACATATGGGGTATCAGCGTACTCAGGACAAATTGGACAACAACTTTTGGGGTCCAATTTCTCCTGTTACCCTTGGGAAAATACAAAACTGGGGGCTAAAAAATAATTTTTGTGGGAAAAAAAGAGATTTTTTATTTTCACGGCTCTGCGTTATAAACTGTAGTGAAACACTTGGGGGCTCAAAGTTCTCACAACACATCTAGATAAGTTCGTGGGGGGGTCTAGTTTCCAATATGGGGTCACTTGTGGGGGTTTCTACTGTTTAGGTATATATGGGGCTCTGCAAACGCAATGTGACGCCTGCAGACCATTCCATTTAAGTCTGCATTCCAAATGGTGCTCCTTCCCTTCCGAGCCCTCCCATGCGCCCAAACGCTGGTTCCCCCCCACATATGGGGTATCAACGCACTCAGGACAAATTGGACAACAACTATTGGGGTCCAATTTCTCCTTTTACCCTCGAGAAAATACAAAACTGGGGGCTAAAAAATAATTTTGAGGGGAAATTTTTTTTTTTTTTCACGGCTCTGCGTTATAAACTGTAGTGAAATACTTGGGGGCTCAAAGTTCTCACAACACATCTAGATAAGTTCCTTGGGGGGTCTAGTTTCCAATATGGGGTCACTTGTGGGGGGTTTCTACTGTTTAGGTACATTAGGGGCTCTGCAAACACAATGTGACGCCTGCAGACCATTCCATCTAATTCTGTATTCCAAATGGCGCTCCTTCCCTTCCGAGCCCTCCCATGCGCCCAAACGCTGGTTCTCCCCCACATATAGGGTATCAGCGCACTCAGGACAAATTGCACAACAACTTTTGGGGTCCAATTTCTCCTGTTACCCTCAGGAAAATACAAAACTGGGGGCTAAAAAATTATTTTTGTGGGAAAAAAATTTTGTTTTATTTTTACGGCTCTGCATTATAAACTTCTGTGAAGCTCTTATTGGGTCAAAGTGCTCACCACACATCTAGATAAGTTCCTTAGGGGGTCTACTTTTCAAAATGGTGTCACTTGTGGGGGGGTTTCAATGTTTAGGTACATCAGTGGCTCTCCAAACGCAACATGGCGTCCAATCTCAATTCCTGTCAATTTTGCATTGAAAGGTCAAATGGCGCTCCTTCCCTTCCGAGCTCTCCCATGCGCCCAAACAATGGTTTACCCCGACATATGGGGTATCAGAGTACTCAGGACAAATTGTGCCACAACTTTTGTGGTCCAATTTCTCCTGTTACCCTTGGTAAAATAAAACAAATTGGAGCTGAAGTAAATTTTTTGTGAAAAAAAGTTAAATGTTAATTTTTATTTAAACATTCCAAAAATTCTTGTGAAACACCTGAAGGGTTAATAAACTTCTTGAATGTGGTTTTGAGAACCTTGAGGGGTGCAGTTTTTAGAATGGTGTCACACTTGGGTATTTTCTATCATATAGACCCCTCAAAATGACTTCAAATGAGATGTGGTCCCTAAAATAAAATGGTGTTGTAAAAATGAGAAATTGCTGGTCAACTTTTAACCCTCATAACTCCCTAACAAAAAAAAATTTTGGTTCCAAAATTGTGCTGATGTAAAGTAGACATGTGGGAAATGTTACTTATTAAGTATTTTGTGTGACATATCTCTGTGATTTAATTGCATAAAAATTCAAATTTGGAAAATTGCGAAATTTTCAAAATTTTCGCCAAATTTCCGTTTTTTTCACAAATAAACGCAGGTAATATCAAAGAAATTTTACCACTATCATGAAGTACAATATGTCATGAGAAAACAATGTCAGAATCACCGGGATCCGTTGAAGAATCCAGAGTTATAACCTCATAAAGGGACAGTGGTCAGAATTGTAAAAATTGGCCCGGTCCATAACGTGCAAACCACCCTTGGGGGTAAAGGGGTTAAAGATTTTTCTGTATTTTCATGTCTATGAAAATCGTACATTCACACTGAGGGCATCAAAACTATGAATTAACACATGTAGAATTATATACTTAACAAAAAAGTGTGAAACAACTGAAGTTCTTCAAAGTAGCCACCTTTTGCTTTGATGACTGCTTTGCACACTCTTGGCATTCTCTTGATGAACTTCAAGAGGTAGTCACCGGGAATGGTTTTTACTTCACAGGTGTGCCCTGTCAGGTTTAATAAGTGGGATTTCTTGCCTTATTAAAGTGGTTGGGACCATCAGTTGTGTTGTGCAGAAGTCTGGTGGATACACAGCTGATAGTCCTACTGAATAGACTTTTAGAATTTGTATTATGGCAAGAAAAAAGCAGCTAAGTAAAGAAAAATGAGTTGCCATCATTACTTTAAGAAATGAAGGTCAGTCAGTCCGAAAAATTAGGAAAACTTTGAAAGTGTCCCCAAGTGCAGTGGCAAAAACCATCAAGCACTACAAAGAAACTGGCTCACATGAGGACCGCCCCAGGAAAGGAAGACCAAGAGTCACCTCTGTTTCTGAGGATAAGTTTATCCGAGTCACCAGCCTCAGAAATCGCAGGTTAACAGCAGCTCAGATTAGAGACCAGGTCAATGCCACACAGAGTTCTAGCTGCAGACACATCTCTACAACAACTGTTGAGAGGAGACTTTGTGCAGCAGGCCTTCATGGTAAAATTGCTGCTAGGAAGCCCCTGCTAAGGACAGGCAACATGCAGAAGAGACTTGTTTGGGCTAAAGAACACAAGGAATGGACATTAGACCAGTGGAAATCTGTGCTGGTCTGAAGAGTCCAACTTTGAGATCTTTGGTTCCAACCACCGTGTCTTTGTGCGATGCAGAAAAGGTGAACGGATGGACTCTACATGCCTGGTTCCCACCGTGAAGCATGGAGGAGAAGGTGTGATGGTGTGAGGGTGCTTTACTGGTGAGACTGTTGGGGATTTATTCAAAATTGAAGGCATACTGAACCAGCATGGCTACCACAGCACCTTGCAGCAGCATGCTATTCCATCCGGTTTGCGTTTAGTTGGACCATCATTTATTTTTCAACAGGGCAATGACCCCAAACACACCTCCAGGCTGTGTAAGGGATTTGACCAAGAAGGAGAGTGATGGGTGCTACGCCAGATGACCTGGCCTCCACAGTCACCAGACCTGAACCCAATCGAGATGGTTTGGGCTGAGCTGGACCGCAGAGTGAAGGCAAAAGGGGCAACAAGTGCTAAGCATCTCTGGGAACTCTTTCAAGATTGTTGGAAGACCATTCCCGGTGACTATCTCTTGAAGCTCATCAAGAGAATGCCAAGAGTGTGCAAAGCAGTCATCAAAGCAAAAGGTGGCTACTTTGAAGAACCTAGAATATAAGAAATAATTTCAGTTGTTTCACACTTTTTTGTTAAGTGTATAATTCCACATGTGTTATTATTATTATTATTATTTATTTATATAGCACCATTAATTCCATGTTGCTGTACATGTGAAAAGGGTTTACCTACAGGGTTATAGATATCGTTAACAGTAAACAAATTTACAATGACAGACTAATACAGAGGGGAGAGGACCCTGTCCTTGCGGACTTACACTCTTCGGGATAATGGGGAAGGGACAGGAGGTCGGTGTGCTGCAGCACTGGTGGTGGTGAGGCGGCAGCTCTGGTGGTGGCGAGGCAGCAGCTCGGGTGGTTGGTGAGGCGGCAGCTCTGGCGGTGGCAGTTCAGGTGGTTTGTGACGTGGCAGCGGCTTGGGTGGTTGGTGAGATGGAAATTCGGGTGGTTAGAGAGGCTGCAGTTCGGGTGGTTGGTGAGGCGGCAGAATGGTTATTGCAGGCTGTGTTAATTCATAGTTTTGATGCCTTCAGTGTGAATGTACAATTTTCATAGTCATGAAAATACAGAAAAATCTTTAAATGGGAAGATGTGACCAAACTTTTGGTCTATACTGAATGAGTCAGGGAGGAGAACCCGATTTCAGGTCCCACCCTGCTAATCCTCTCTAGGAACCCTCATAAATAAGAAAACTTGGAGGTTGTAACATCACTTTATAGCGCGTTTTATGTTTGTTTGATTTTTTGTTACCTGATTAAGGCTGCACTGCAAAAATAACAGCCGAAAGTGTTGTACTGTATTTTTTTTTGTTTTGAGAAAATAAATGAACTTTTATTAACATTTTTTCCACTGGAAGTGGATGTATTAAAGAAATCCTAATGTGATTAGCGTCACATTCGCTTGGAGTTTATTTTCTCTTTGAATTCACCACCTATGTGAATCCGAAGGAGGATCAACACATAGTTCTCCAAAGTGAGCTGCACACCTTATTGGATTATACAAGACATGGAGAAGAGTTGCCTAAAGAATTGATTCCTTGAGAATCTCAATGTGCATTTCTTACTGATTGAAGGTGAGCATAACCACAAGTAATAGATTTTTTTACTGTTGGTAAAAACGTATTGCACTCAGAGGAAGAGCCGCACTTGTCTTTTTTCCCTCTTTCCCTAAACCAGGGTATTTCTATAGGTTATAGAAAGTTAAGGAGAAGACCATGTTGCTCAACAGAAACATCTTTTTTTTCCGCCCAGGAGGTTTTCACTGCTCTTTTTGAGTGAGTTTTTAACTCTTCTGGATCAAGATTCCTACTCATCTAGTATGCTAAATTTATGGACTCTCTAATCCATCTACCTATTGTACATTTTAAGGCCTTAAGCCTCTTCCTAGGTCACTCAAAATAAACAAATAAAGAGCTATCCTTTCTACAAGCCTGTGTGACTGATATGTCTGGTTAAGAACCTCTTTTTCATCCAATATATGAAGTTTCCCTTCCTTCGAATTTTTAGGGTTGGTACAAAAAGTTTGAAGGACCACCTCCTGAGACCTATAAAAACAGGAAGCTACCTAAGACAGAGAAGATGGATCTGGTTTTAGAATGACTCTATTTTCCAGGATCTGTGTGAACGGAGGGCATGCCGACAGGGTCTGAATGTCGCTAACCACGAGAGCTGAAGCTACAGCCACAAATAAAGCTATTTTAAATGGTAGGATCTTAAGTGATGTTGATTCTGGGGGTTCAAATGGAGGGTCAGTCAGAGGTGTCAGAACCAAATTCAAGTCCCAGAAGGGCAATCTCTGCTTAAAAATTGGCCTAGATCTAGAGAAGGCCCTAATAAACTGGGAGGCTCAATGATTACCTGTCAAATTATAATTATAAAGGGCTCAACATGCTGAAACCAGGACTTTAAGAGTACTGGTAGAAAGGCCTTGTTCTAAACCCCTTTGTAGGAACTCTAGGATGGCAGTAATTGATATCCCTTGCTGCACTTTTGCCCCTGAGGTGGTAAGAAACTTTCTCCAGGTCTTATTTAGTGGTGACAGCCATCCTATTCTGAAGTAGCGTAGAAATTACATTTGGAGAAGATCATCCTTAGCCCCTCCATAGCAACCTCTCAAATTCCAAGCTGTCAAGTTTGGCTACCTGGAGATAGTGCACCGACCCCTGAGAGAGAAAGTCTGGAATCTTCGGAAGCACCGAGAGTTTGTGACTGACATCCTTAATTAGTAAACCCACATCCTTCTTGGCCAAAAGGGGACAATTAGTATAGCCCTCACTCTGTCCTCTCTGATCATCCTCAGGACAGCTACAATCAAAATCACTTGAGGAAATGCATAGGTCAAACTGTGATCCCAAGGAATCAAGAAGTTGTCCAAAAGCCAAGGTCAACTACAGCAAAGCCTTCAACTGTGTTGATCATTAGAAACTTTGGAATACCATGAAGGATATGGGTGTGCCAAATGATCTTATCAGCCTCATTAGGAACCTTTACATTGACCAAGAACCAACAGTCTGTACGGACCACAGCAATAAAGCATGGTTCAAAGTAGAGCGAGGGGTCAGACAAGGCTACATCCTGTCACCATTTCTCTTGAATTTCTATGCAAAAGCTATTTTCAGAAAGGCTGGACTTGCCGAAAAAGAAGAAGGAATCAAAATTGATGGACGAATCATTACCAATTTTAAACACGCAGACGAAACAACATTGATAGCAACAAGTGTAGATTGGACTTATTATGGAGTGTCAAAATGGAGAGCTCGAACATGGAACTTATTGTGAATTCTGCTGTCGGGCTCCCTCCTGTGGTCATGAATGGTACTTCAGCTGGTTCTGTCCATGGACTTTCTCTGGTGGCTGTGGGTGTTTCTGAGTTTCCTTCCACAGGTGACGAGGTTAATTCGTTAGCTGGCTGCTCTATTTAACTCCACTTAGATCTTTGCTCCATGCCACCTGTCAATGTTCCAGTATTGGTCTAGTTCACTCCTGGATCGTTCTTGTGAACTGTCTTCCCAGCAGAAGCTAAGTGACTGCTTGTTTTTCTCTGGTTTGCTATTTTTTTGTCCAGCTTGCTATTTTGATTGTTGCCTTGCTTGCTGGAAGCTCTGGGACGCAGAGGGAGCGCCTCCGCACCGTGAGTCGGTGCGGAGGGTCTTTTTGCGCCCTCTGCGTGGTCTTTTTGTAGGTTTTTGTGCTGACCGCAAAGCAACCTTTCCTATCCTCAGTCTGTTCAGTAAGTCGGGCCTCACTTTGCTTAATCTATTTCATCTCTGTGTTTGTATTTTCATCTTTACTCACAGTCATTATATGTGGGGGGCTGCCTTTTCCTTTGGGGAATTTCTCTGAGGCAAGGTAGGCTTTATTTTTCTGTCTTTAGGGCTAGCTAGTTCCTTAGGCTGTGCCGAGTTGCATAGGGAGCGTTAGGAGCAATCCACCGCTATTTCTAGTGTGGTTGATAGGATTAGGGATCGCGGTCAGCAGAGTTCCCACGTCCCAGAGCTCGTCCTATATTATCAGTATCTATCAGGTCATTCCGTGTGCTCTTATCCACCAGGTCCATTATTGTCCTGACCACCAGGTCATAACAGGGACTGCTACTCAACACAAAGAAGACAAACATAATAACTACTACAAGGTACGGCAAATTTCAGATGAACTTGAAGCTGTAAAGGACCTCAACCTACTCGGATCGATGATAACTAGTGTTGAGCATTCCGATACCGCAAGTATCGGGTATCGGCCGATATTTGCGGTATCGGAATTCCGATACCGAATTCCGATACTTCCCGCGTATCGGATACCGGAATCGGAAGTTCCCAGAATTCAAACTGCACGCAGCAGCCAATGAGGAATGATTGGAAGTGTGGGCACATCCTGTTTAGCATGGTGGGCATGTAAGTACTGGCAAGGCTGTGATTGGCTGCTGAAATGATGTCACTCTGCACTATAAAAAACGCTGCCGCCATTTTGCGCTCACTCTGCTGTGATTTCAGTTAGGGACAGGACGCTGTGTTCTAACTGAGGGCCAGTTGAGCTAGCTAATTGCTTTATTTTCCTTTCCAAAGGCTAATTTAGCAAAACACTGTGTGTTCTTCACTGTTCACCTTGCTCTTGCCTTGCAGCGCTGTTTTAACAGCGTTCTGCAAGGTCTCTGTGTGTGTGTGTGTGTGCAGCTCACTCTGTAGTCTGTGTGCAGCCATATACCCGGTTGTATTCAGCTCAGGGGGGGTTCACACTGCCTCACACAGTTGTCCTTTTTTGCTCATAGTGCAGCCTGCTGCACATTTTTTCTCAAATTTCCTATTAGTGTTTTTCCACCCGTCTCCAGCTAAATTGTGGAAAAACACTACATAGGATAACCTAGAGGGGGGTTTTGGGGCCTTGCAGCGCCGTTTACGGCTGTTTGCACGGTCTCCGTGTGAGCCCAGCTCGCCCTGTAGTCTGTGTGCAGCCATAGCCGGTTGGATTCAGCTCAGGGTTCGTTACTGGCTCATACCTTGAGAAAAATTTTCCTTTCTTTCAAATAGTGCAGCCTGTTTTAAAATTTAAAAAAAAATTCCCTATTAGTGTTTTTCCACCCGTCTCCAGCTAAATAGTGGAAAAACACTACATAGGATAAACTAGAGGGGGTTTATTGGGCCTTGCAGTGCCGTTTACGGCTGTCTGCACGGTCTCTGTGTGAGCGCAGCTCGCCCTGTACTCTGTGTGCAGCTCTAGCCGGTTGGATTCAGCTCAGGGTGCGTTACTGCCTCATACCTTGAAAACAATTTCCTTTTTTTTCAAATAGTGCAGCCTGTTTTAAATTAAAAAAAAAAAATTCCTATTAGTGTCTTTCCACCCGTCTCCAGCTAAATAGTGGAAAAATACTACATAGGATAACCTAGAGGAGGGTTTTTTGGCCTTGCAGCGCCGTTTACGGCTGTCTGCACGGTCTCTGTGTGAGCGCAGCTCGCCCTGTAGTCTGTGTGCAGCTATAGCCGGTTGGATTCAGCTCAGGGTGCGTTACTGCCTCATACCTTGAAAAACAATTTCCTTTTTTTCAAATAGTGCAGCCTGTTTAAAATTTAAAAAAAAAATTCCTATTAGTGTCTTTCCACCCGTCTCCAGCTAAATAGTGGAAAAACACTACATAGGATAACCTAGAGAAGGGTTTTTTGGCCTTGCAGCGCCGTTTACGGCTGTCTGCACGGTCTCCGTGTGATTTAAACTAGCTCTGTAGCCCGATCTGCACAAAAAAAAAAGTAAAGATCACCAAACACAACTTAACACTTGTGTAGGCCACATTTGAAAAATAATAAAGTTTAGTCCACACTTTACAACATTAGTGTTTCTTACACCTGTTAGGAGGAGCATTTCAGGAATAAGCACGCTAAGGCCTTAGTACTTTTCTGCTTATCTTTATCTGTCAACCAAGATGAAGAGGGCAGGGAGTAAGGCACGTGGGCGTGGGCGCGGAGCAGGGAGAGGAGCAGGGAGAGGACGTGGTGATTCTGTGCCTGCTGCGGGCGCCGGTGACTCGTCATCACTCAGTTTCAGCAGGGAACAGTCCTTCATGCGTAGCTTTGTCGGAGAGCGCCGTGCACCGCTGCTGCGTGAAGACCAAATTGAAGCCGTTGTCGGGTGGATGGCAGCTAACGCCTCGGCATCGACTTCAGTTAGTGCCACATCCTCTCAGGCACAGAGCACTGTAGAGCAGCCATCTGTCTCTTCACCACCTGCCAAATTGGCCAGGCAGTCAGAGAGCCCAGGACAGGAGCCGTCTCTACTTCTGTTCTCTGAATCTCTTGGCTTGGAAACAGGGGGCCAGCCAAGCAGCATTGGAGAAATGGAAGAAGAGGCAGTGTGCAGTGATGCCCAACAGCTTTTTCTCTCTGACTCTGAAGAGGCAGGTGGGCCAGTGCCTCCGGTGACCACAGCGCAGTACGCATCTGATGATGAAACTCAGGTGCCGCTTTCTGATGCGTACTGTGCTGCCGAGACTACCCAGGAGGAGCAGTTGGTGGCAGAGGGTAGTGGAGATGATGAGGTCCTTGACCCATCGTGGCGTGAGGAACAGGAAGGTGTTGGGAGCAGCTCTGAGGAAGAGCTTCCCCTTACGGGCCAAAGAGGGAGAGGGAGGGGGAAGACTGCAGAGCCTGTAGCCTCCACTTTGGCACCCGTTAGGAGCCTGTCTCTTTCCAAAGCCAAAAAGGGCGCTCCCAAGACTTGCAGTGCCTGGTCCTTTTTTGACACAGTTGCAGATGACATTTGTTTTGTCAAATGCAAGCTGTGTCATCAGAAAGTAAAAAGAGGTAAAAGTGTCAGCAACCTCAATACCACAAATATGTGGAAACATGTGCGGACCAGGCACGTGGTGGAGTTACAGAAACACAGTGAAGACGTAGGCCAACCAACAGCGGCAGCTACCACCTCTTCATCTCGTGTTGCCTCTTCCTCCACTGTTGTCCAGAGACCTAGTGTAATTCCACCCACAGCACCACCTTCCCAGTCATCCTCACACTCCCAGTCTACTCTACAGCCATCGGTAGTACAGGCATGGGAGAAAAGGCGGGCATTCTCGGCCAACCACCCCCGAGCACAGGCTCTGAATGCAGGCATTGCCAAACTGTTGTCCCTGGAAATGCTCTCGTTCAGGCTGGTGGAGACTGACAGCTTCCGTGACTTGATGGCATTGGCAGTCCCACAGTACAAGGTGCCCAGCCGCTTTTACTTCAGCAGGCAGGCTGTCCCTGCCCTGCACAAGCATGTTGAGGCAAACATAAAACATGCGC
This sequence comes from Ranitomeya imitator, assembly GCF_032444005.1. Classification (NCBI taxonomy): domain Eukaryota; kingdom Metazoa; phylum Chordata; class Amphibia; order Anura; family Dendrobatidae; genus Ranitomeya; species Ranitomeya imitator. The sequence goes on along the minus strand of NC_091286.1, from coordinate 38,267,997 downwards.
TACTGAACGCCGTCAGTAGCAAGGTCCACCTCCCCACCGATGCGTGGACCAGTCAGCATGGACAGGGGCGATATGTTTCCCTCACTGCCCATTGGGTTAATGTTGTTGAGCCAGGTACAGATCGTGCGAGTGGCGCAAGACGTGTCCTGCCCACTCCAAGGATTGCAGGAATCCAGTCTGTACGCATCGACTCCTCCTCTTACACCAGTTCCTCAGATTCCTCTCTGCAGGATCCGTCACAGTCCACCTCCACATGGACCCGTGAACGTTTACCTATGACCGACATGAGCACAGCCGTGGCCAAACGTCAGCAGGCCATCTTGAAACTAGTTTCATTGGGGCATCGAAGCCACACAGTGCAGGAGCTCTGGAATGCCATCAAGCAGGAGAGCGATGTGTGGTTACTGCCAGCGAATCTCCAGCCAGGCATGGTAGTGTGTGACAATGGCCGAAATCTGGTGGCAGCTTTGGCCCTTGGCAACCTCACTCACATCCCATGTCTGGCACATGTGCTCAATTTGGTTGTGCAGAGTTTTCTGAGGGACTATCCGGATCTTGATGCCCTGCTGCACAAGGTCCGCCTAGAGTGTGCTCACTTGCGGCGTTCCAGCTTGGCCAGATCCCGCATTGCTGCACTGCAGCGCCGATTCCACCTTCCGGAACACCGCATCATATGTGACCTACCTACCCGGTGGAATTCCACGTTACTTATGTTGGAGCGGTTGTGTGAGCAGCAGCAAGCAATTATGGAGTACCAGCTGCATCAGGCGCAAAGAAGTCGCAGTCAGCGCCGATCAGACTTCACAACCACAGAGTGGGCCACTATGAAGGACGTCTGCCAGGTTTTGCGTCCTTTTGATTATTCCACGCGGATGGCAAGTGCAGATGATGCACTAGTCAGCATGACGGTCCCCCTTATCTGCCTGCTTCAGCAAACTTTGCAAGGGTTAAGGGATGATGTTGTGGAAGAGGTGGAGGATGAGGAGTCACCTTTTCCATCAGCTTCTGGAGAGTCAGCGCCACGTGGTTCCTCACAAAGGGGTACGCAGGGGCCAATTTGTGAGGAGGATGAAGAAGAGTCAATGGAGGAGGAAGAGCTCCGTCCAGAGGAGGGAGCGACACAATTGTCCAGTGGTCAGTGTGTACAGTGAGGGTGGGGTGATGACGAGCGGGCAGAGATCATGTCTCAAGCAGGGGACAGCGTTTCTGGGCCAGTTGGCACTCTGCAGCACATGGTGGATTTCATGCTGCAGTGCCTGAGAAACGACCGCCGCATCGACCACATTCTCAACATGCCTGATTATTGGGTGTTCACCCTCCTCGATCCTCGCTACCGGGACAACGTCCAAAACCTCATCCCTGCGTTGACCCGGGAGCGTAAATTGCGGGAGTACCACGACACACTGGTGAATTCCATCATCTTCTCCTGTCCAACTGAGAGGAGTGCTGCTAGTGCTTTACAAAGCAGCTCAGTGCGTCGAGGCAGTGGGGGAGGCTCTGCCCAAAGAGGGAGCAGAAGCAGTGCCTCTGCCCAAGGCAAGCCCAGTATGGCACAACTCTGGCACACTTTTGTGTGCCCGCCCCAAATGTCTACACCATCACCGGCGGCTCCAGTCAGCAGGAGACAACGGTTCCGTCAGATGGTGACAGACTACATGGCTTGCCCAATTACTGTACTCCCAGACGGCTCTTCCCCGTTCAAGTTTTGGGTCTCTAAGCTGGATACATGGCCAGAGCTAAGCCAGTATGCATTGGAGGTGCTGGCTTGCCCTGCGGCTAGTGTCTTATCGGAACGTGTCTTTAGTGCCGCAGGTGGTGTACTAACAGACCGTCGCATGCGACTATCCTCCAATAACGTTGACCGGCTTACTTTCCTGAAAATGAACCAGGCCTGGATCTCGCAGGAATTTGCCACTCCTCTGCCTGATTAAGTAATTGGGTGTCATCCAGGTCTCCTGCTGTGTTCATCTTTCTACCACCTGAACTGCTATTCCTGGGCTCCAACACCGCCAGTTGCGGCTCAGAAGTGCAGGCTGCACAGTAAAAACATACGACACAGTGTTATTGGGTTTCAGTAACGTCAGCTGATCCCCAGCTGTGTAGCCGGCAATGTGTCCTGCGACCGCCACGCTGGCACAACAACCTAAATGTAAGGGAACCTGTCCCCCCCCCCCGTCGTTTGTTACTGAAAGAGCCATCTTGTGCAGCAGTAATGCTGCACAAGGAAAAGGTAGCTCTTTTTTTTTTAGCTCCTTGCACACGCAGAACTTAACACTTATAAAATGTGTTCACTGATACCGTTATACTGTCCCGGAGCTGGGACTTTCCTTCGCAATGTGACGCAGCACAGCCGTCATTCCTACCCCCTTGGTGCCATGCGCTGCCTCCTCAGCGTTGTTTTAAGCTGTCACGGAGCCTGCGCTGTTCTGTTATCCCTTGGGCATGCCCTATTTGCGCTGCCTGTCTTCTGACATAATTTGGTGTCAGGCTGGCTGCGCCTGTGCGGCCGCGCTGCCCGAGATCCCGCCTCGCTGTGTCTTCTGATTGAGTCACACTGCAGGCCTGGGATCCATGGGCATGCGCAGTGCATATCTTCCCCTCGGGCTCTCACTCATTTCCCTCCGCCTTCTTTAGACTGTGCGCCATCAGCTGATCCCTAGCATGCTACGGCCGTGACACCGCACAGTCTGAAGAAGAGGGAAGGAGGGGAGTGAGAGTCGAGGATATGCACTGTGCATGTCCATGGTTCCAAGGCCCGCAGTGGGATTACGTTGGACGAGACTGCGAGGTGGGATCTGGAGCAGCGTGGACGCACAGGCAGTGACAGCCTGACACCAAATTATGTCAGAAGACAGGCAGCGCTAATTGGGCATGGCCAAGGGCTAACAGAACAGCGCAGGCTCCGTGACAGCTTAAAACAACGCTGAGGAGGCAGCGCACGGCACCAAGGGGATAGGAATGACAGCTGTGCTGTGTCCCATTACGAAGGAAATTCGCACCTCCGGGACGGTTTAACGATATAAGGGGACACATTTTTAGTATTTACTTCGGTGTTTGCAAGGAGCATAATTAAAAGAACCACCTTTTCCTTTTGCATCGTTAGTGCTGCACAAGATGGCTCTTTCAGCTACAAACGTCTTGGGGGGGGGTTAAAGGTTCCCTTTCAACTTGCTCCAATCAGGCTTCGGCCTACACTCTGTTCCTCTGCTCCTCCTGCTGTCCCTGGGCTCTAACACCGCCAGTTGGTGCCTGGAAGTGCTGTGTGCACAGTCAACAGTCGCTCCTCTGTTATTGGGGTTCAGTAACGTCAGCTGATCCCCAGCTGTGTGTGCGGCAATACCTCCAATCTGCTCCTCCTGCTGTCCCTGGGCTCTAACACCGCCAGTTGGTGCCTGGAAGTGCTGTCTGCACAGTCAACAGTCGCTCCTCTGTTATTGGGGTTCAGTAACGTCAGCTGATCCCCAGCTGTGTGTGCGGCAATACCTCCAATCTGCTCCTCCTGCTGTCCCTGGGCTCTAACACCGCCAGTTGGTGCCTGGAAGTGCTGTGTGCACAGTCAACAGTCGCTCCTCTGTTATTGGGGTTCAGTAACGTCAGCTGATCCCCAGCTGTGTATCCGGCAACGTGTCATGCGACTACCACGCTGGCACAACTAAAATGTAAGGGGACCTGTCCCCCCCACCCCCAGGCGTTTGTTACTGAAAGAGCCACCATGTGCAGCACTAATACTGCACAAGGGAAAGGTCGCTCTTGAAATTATGCTCCTTGCAAACGCTGAACTACACACTCATGTAATGTGTCCCCTCACACCGTCCAACCGTCCCGGAGGTGGGACTTTCCTTTGTAATGTGATGCAGCACAGCCGTCATTGCTACCCCCTTGGCACCGTGCGCTGCCTCCTTAGCGCTGTTTGATTCCGTCATGGACCCTGCGCTGTTATGTTATCCCTTGGCCATGCACAGTTTGCTTTGCCCGTCCTCTGACATCATTTGTTGTCGTCCTGGCTGCGCCTGTGCGTCCACGCTGCCCGAAATCACACCTCGCAGTGTCGTTTAATGTGATCCCACAGTGGGCCTGGTATCCATGGCCATGCGCAGTGCATCTACTAGCCTCTCACTCCCCTTCTTCACGCTTCTTCAGACTAGGCGGCGTCAGCTGATCCCTAATAGCATGCCACGGCCGTGACGCCGCACAGTCTGAAGAATCAGGAAGGAGGTGAGTGAGAGGCGATGATATGCACTGCGCATGCCTATGGATCCCTGGCCCGCAGTGGGACTACATTAGATGACACTGCAAGGTTGGATCTCGGGCAGCTTGGACGCACAGGCACTGCCAGCCTGACACCTACATGATGTCAGAAGACGGCCACCGCTAACTGTGCATGGCCAAGGGATAACATTACAGCGCGGGCTCCGTGACAGAACCAAACAACGTTGAGGAGGTGGCGCCCGGCACCAAGGGGGTTGGAATGACGGCTGTGCTGTGTCACATTACAAAGGAAAGTCCCACTTCCGGGATGGTTTGACGGTGTGAGGGGACACATTATATGAGTGTGTACTTCAGCGTTTGCAAGGAGCATAATTTTCGGAGCCACCATTTTCCATGTGCAGTATTACTGCTGTACAAGATGGCTCTTTCAGCAACAAATGCCTGGGGGGGGGTTAAAGGTTCCCTTTCAACTTGCTCCACTGCAGGCTTCGGCCTACACTCTGCTCCTCTTTGATTCCCTGGGTTTCAACACTGTCAGTTGCCACCTGGAAGTGTTGTCTACACAGAAAAAACACTAGGTGATGTGTCAGTGGGGTTCAGCACCGCCAGCTGTTCCCCTGCTGTGTAGTCGGCAACGTGTCCAGCACAAGCCACGCTGGCACAACAGAACAAAAGCTGCCACCAGTGCAGGCTTCGGCCTACACTCTGCTCCTCTCCTCCTCCTGCTGACCCTGGGCTCAAACACCGCTAGTTTTTGCCCGGAAGTGCTAGCTGCACAGAGAAAAACACCAGCCAATGTGTTAGTGGGGTTCAGCAACGCCAGCTGTTCCCCTGCTGTGTAGCCGGCAACGTGACCTGCAAACGCCACGCAGGCACATGAACTGAAATTAAAGGGAACCTGGCCCCACCCCCCCAGGTGTTTCTATGTATAACAGCCACCTAGTACAGCAGTACTGCTGCATTTGTACAAGGTGGCTGACTTTTTCTCCTTGCCCACGTTGAACTCAACACGTACAAAATGTGTCTCATTGAGACCATTCCACTGTCCCTGAGGTGTGACTTTCCTTTCTAATGATACGCAGCACCCCCCTTGGTAGCGTTTCCCGTCTTTTGTCATCATGGTTAGCTGGCTGCGCCTGTGCATCCGCCCTGCTAGAAACAACGCCCCTCGTTGTCATATTTATTTTGTCAGCGAGGGTGTGGTTTATGGGCACGAGCAGTGCATATGTTCGCCTGTCTTAACTCATCTCCTTCCGCCTTCTTCAGACTGTGCGGCCTCCTGGCGATAAGGGATCAGCTGAGGCCGCCCAGTCTGAAGCAGGTGTAAGGACATGTGTGAGCGGCAAACCTATTTACTGCACAAGGCCACGAATCCCAGCCACGCAGTGTGATTTTTTGAAAACACACTGTGGGTCTGGGATTCATGTCCATCGCTAACCGCAACGGCCGACATGAAATGAGGTCAGAAGACAGGAAGCGCTCACAGCGCATGGCCAAGGGATCACAATAGCGCAGACTCCTGTACAGCAAATAACAACGCTCAGGAATCTGCGCCCAGTACCTAGGTGCAAATTTTGACACCTGTGCTGCGTCTCCTTAAAAAGACAAGTCACGCCTCCACAACTGTTTGACAGTATAATGGGCTAAATAGTGTACGTGTTTTATTCAGCGTGTGCAAGGAGCAAACTAAATAGAGCAACCTTTTACTTGTGCAGCATTAATGCTGCACAAGGTGTGGCTCTTGTACCTTGCAACACCTGAGGGGGGGGTTAAAGGTAACCTTTGAAATTGGTTCAACTAGGCTTCGGCCTACACTCTGCTCCTCTCCTCCTCCTGCTGACCCTGGGCTCTAACACCGCCAGTTTTTGCCCGGACATGCGATCTGCACAGAGAAAAACACCAGTCAATGTGTCAGTGGGGTTCAGCAACGCCAGCTGTTCCCCTGCTGTGTAGCTTGCATCGTGTCCAGCACAAGCCACGCTGGCACAACAGACCAAAAGCTGCCACCAGTGTAGGCTTCGGCCTACACATTGCTCCTCTCCTCCTCCTGCTGACCCTGGGCTCTAACACCGCCAGTTTTTGCCCGGACATGCGAGCTGCACAGAGAAAAACACCAGTCAATGTGTCAGTGGGGTTCAGCAACGCCAGCTGCTCCCCTGCTGTGTAGCTTGCAACGTGACCTGCAAACGCCACGCAGGCACATGAACTGAAATTGAAGGGAACCTGCCCCCCACCCCCAGGTGTTTCTATGTATAACAGCCACCTTGTACAGCAGTACTGCTGCATTTGTATAAGGTGGCTGACTTTTTTCTCCTTGCCCACGTGGAACTCAACACGTACAAAATGTGTCTCATTAGAGACCATTCCACTGTCCCTGAGGTGTGACTTTCCTTTCTAATGACACGCAGCACCCCCATTGTTAGCGCTGCCCGTCTTCTGACATCATTGGTTGGCTGGCTGTGCCTGTGCGTCCGCCCTGCCCGACACAATGCCCCTCGTTGTCTCATATATTTTGACTGCGAGGGTGTGATTGATGGGCACGAGCAGTGCATATGTTCCCCTGTCTTCACTCCCCTCCTTCCGCCTTCTTCTGACTGTGTGGCCTCATGGCCGCGGCATGCGATAAGGGATCAGCTGAGGCCGCCCAGTCTGATGCAGGTGTAAGGACATGTGTGAGCGGCGAACATATTTACTGCACAAGGCCACGAATCCCAGCACCGCAGTGTGACTTTAGGAAAAGGCACTGTGGGTCTGGGATTTATGGCCATCGTTAACCGCACCGGCCAACATGAAATGAGGTCATAAGACGGGCAGCTCTAACAGGGCATTGCCAAGGGATAACACAAGAGTGCTGACTCCTGTACAGCAAATAACAACGCTCAGGAAGCTGCGCCAAGCACCAAGGCGTTATTTGGGACACCTGTGCTGCGTCTCCTTAAAAAGCCAAGTCACGCATCCACTACAGTTTGACTGTAGAATGGGCAAAATTGTGTACGTCTTTCATTCAGCGTGTGCAAGTAGACAAATTAATAGAGCAACCTTTCACTTGTGCAGCATTAATACTGCACAAGGTGTGTCTCTTGTACTTTGTAACACCTGAGGGGGGGTTGCAGGTTTCCTTTGAAATTGGTTCAACTAGGCATCGGCCTACACTCTGCTCCTCTCCTCCTCCTCCTCCTGTTTCACCACGGGCTCTAACATCGCTAGTTTTTGCCCGCAAGTGCTAGCTGCACAGAGAAAAACACCCGCCATTGTGTTAGTGGCGTTCAGCAACGCCAGCTGTTCCCACACTGTGTAGCCGGCAAAGTGTCCTGCAAACGCAACGCTGACACAAAGCTTCGGCCTACACTCTGCTCCCCCTGCTTACCCTTTGCTCCAGCACCGCTAGTTGGGGCTCTAGGAAGACAATCTTTAATAGGCAACGCATCTGGGTTCCAGCACCGCCAGCTGGTTCTCGGCAGTGTTTTTGTCACTGGTACTCCCTCGTGCCAAACCTGGTTCCAGCACCGTCAGCTGTTTCCGGGTAGTGTCAAGCTCACTGAGACGCCTATGCTTGCCCCGTCGTGGTGCGGTCGGGTTAGCCAACTCCAGGGTGCCTCCAGTTTAGGAGCTTCCTATGTGGGCTGCGTGAACTGGTAGTCAAGGCTGGTTCTGTAGTTCCAGTAGGCCCAGCTCCCCCTGTAGGACTGTTGGGGTTTGGTAACTGCGGCTGCCTCGCGGCCTAGCTGTTCTCTCCTCTCCTGTGGGCCTTGGGGTCCACCACCTGGTTCCAGCACCGTCAGCTGGTTCCGGGCCGAGCCTTTGGCTTAGGTGCCTCCTCCTGGATATCCGAGTTCCGCCAACGTCAGGCGGTCCTTGGTAGTGCTTTTAAGCGCGGGCACCTACAGCTTAGTAACCGGGTTCCAGCACCGTCAGCTGGTCCTCGGTCGTGCCATTGGCTCTTGCACACTGGGGCAACGCATCTGCGTTCCAGCACCGCCAGCTGGTTCTCGGCAGTGTTTTTGTCACAGGTACTCCCTCGTGCCAAACCTGGTTTCAGCACCGTCAGCTGTTTCCGGGTTGTGTCAAACTCGCTGAGACGCCTATGCTTGCCCCGTCGTGTTGCGGTCGGGTTAGCCAACTCCAGGGTGCCTCCAGTTTAGGAGCTTCCTATGTGGGCTGCATGAATTGGTAGTCAAGGCTGGTTCTGTAGTGGCAGTAGGCCCAGCTTCCCCTGTAGGACTGTTGGCGTTCGGTAACTGCGGCTGCCTCGCGGCCTAGCTGTTCTCTCCTCTCCTGTGGGCCTTGGGGTCCACCACCTGGTTCCAGCACCGTCAGCTGGTTCCGGGCCGAGCCTTTGGCTTAGGTGCCTCCTCCTGGGTATCCGAGTTCCGCCAACGTCAGGCGGTCCTTGGTAGTGCTTTTAAGCGCGGGCACCTACAGCTTAGTAACCGGGTTCCAGCACCGTCAGCTGGTCCTCGGTCGTGCCATTGGCTCTTGCACACTGGGGCAACGCATCTGGGTTCCAGCACCGCCAGCTGGTTCTCGGCAGTGTTTTTGTCACAGGTACTCCCTCGTGCCAAACCTGGTTTCAGCACCGTCAGCTGTTTCCGGGTTGTGTCAAACTCGCTGAGACGCGTATGCTTGCCCCGTCGTGTTGCGGTCGGGTTAGCCAACTCCAGGGTGCCTCCAGTTTAGGAGCTTCCTATGTGGGCTGCATGAATTGGTAGTCAAGGCTGGTTCTGTAGTGGCAGTAGGCCCAGCTCCCCCTGTAGGACTGTTGGCGTTCGGTAACTGCGGCTGCCTCGCGGCCTAGCTGTTCTCTCCTCTCCTGTGGGCCTTGGGGTCCACCACCTGGTTCCAGCACCGTCAGCTGGTTCCGGGCTGAGCCTTTGGCTTAGGTGCCTCCTCCTGGGTATCCGAGTTCCGCCAACGTCAGGCGGTTCTTGGTAGTGCTTTTAAGCGCGGGCACCTACAGCTTAGTAACCGGGTTCCAGCACCGTCAGCTGGTCCTCGGTCGTGCCATTGGCTCTTGCACACTGGGGCAACGCATCTGGGTTCCAGCACCGCCAGCTGGTTCTCGGCAGTGTTCTTGACACAGGTACTCCCTCGTGCCAAGCCTGGTTTCAGCACCGTCAGCTGTTTCCGGGTTGTGTCAAACTCGCTGAGACGCCTATGCTTGCCCCGTCGTGGTGCGGTCGGGTTAGCCAACTCCAGGGTGCCTCCAGTTTAGGAGCTTCCTATGTGGGCTGCGTGAACTGGTAGTCAAGGCTGGTTCTGTAGTGCCAGTAGGCCCAGCTCCCCCTGTAGGACTGTTGGGGTTCGGTAACTGCGGCTGCCTCGCGGCCTAGCTGTTCTCTCCTCTCCTGTGGGCCTTGGGGTCCACCACCTGGTTCCAGCACCGTCAGCTGGTTCCGGGCCGAGCCTTTGGCTTAGGTGCCTCCTCCTGGGTATCCGAGTTCCGCCAACGTCAGGCGGTCCTTGGTAGTGCTTTTAAGCGCGGGCACCTACAGCTTAGTAACCGGGTTCCAGCACCGTCAGCTGGTCCTCGGTCGTGCCATTGGCTCTTGCACACTGGGGCAACGCATCTGGGTTCCAGCACCGCCAGCTGGTTCTCGGCAGTGTTTTTGTCACAGGTACTCCCTCGTGCCAAACCTGGTTTCAGCACCGTCAGCTGTTTCCGGGTTGTGTCAAACTCGCTGAGACGCGTATGCTTGCCCCGTCGTGTTGCGGTCGGGTTAGCCAACTCCAGGGTGCCTCCAGTTTAGGAGCTTCCTATGTGGGCTGCATGAATTGGTAGTCAAGGCTGGTTCTGTAGTGGCAGTAGGCCCAGCTCCCCCTGTAGGACTGTTGGCATTCGGTAACTGCGGCTGCCTCGCGGCCTAGCTGTTCTCTCCTCTCCTGTGGGCCTTGGGGTCCACCACCTGGTTCCAGCACCGTCAGCTGGTTCCGGGCCGAGCCTTTGGCTTAGGTGCCTCCTCCTGGGTATCCGAGTTCCGCCAACGTCAGGCGGTCCTTGGTAGTGCTTTTAAGCGCGGGCACCTACAGCTTAGTAACCGGGTTCCAGCACCGTCAGCTGGTCCTCGGTCTTGCCATTGGCTCTTGCACACTGGGGCAACGCATCTGGGTTCCAGCACCGCCAGCTGGTTCTCGGCAGTGTTCTTGACACAGGTACTCCCTCGTGCCAAGCCTGGTTTCAGCACCGTCAGCTGTTTCCCGGTTGTGTCAAGCTCACTGAGACGCCTATGCTTGCCCCGTCGTGGTGCGGTCGGGTTAGCCAACTCCAGGGTGCCTCCAGTTTAGGAGCTTCCTATGTGGGCTGCGTGAACTGGTAGTCAAGGCTGGTTCTGTAGTGCCAGTAGGCCCAGCTCCCCCTGTAGGACTGTTGGGGTTCGGTAACTGCGGCTGCCTCGCGGCCTAGCTGTTCTCTCCTCTCCTGTGGGCCTTGGGGTCCACCACCTGGTTCCAGCACCGTCAGCTGGTTCCGGGCCGAGCCTTTGGCTTAGGTGCCTCCTCCTGGGTATCCGAGTTCCGCCAACGTCAGGCGGTCCTTGGTAGTGCTTTTAAGCGCGGGCACCTACAGCTTAGTAACCGGGTTCCAGCACCGTCAGCTGGTCCTCGGTCGTGCCATTGGCTCTTGCACACTGGGGCAACGCATCTGGGTTCCAGCAACGCCAGCTGGTTCTCGGCAGTGTTTTTGTCACAGGTACTCCCTCGTGCCAAACCTGGTTTCAGCACCGTCAGCTGTTTCCGGGTTGTGTCAAACTCGCTGAGACGCCTATGCTTGCCCCGTCGTGTTGCGGTCGGGTTAGCCAACTCCAGGGTGCCTCCAGTTTAGGAGCTTCCTATGTGGGCTGCATGAATTGGTAGTCAAGGCTGGTTCTGTAGTGCCAGTAGGCCCAGCTCCCCCTGTAGGACTGTTGGCGTTCGGTAACTGCGGCTGCCTCGCGGCCTAGCTGTTCTCTCCTCTCCTGTGGGCCTTGGGGTCCACCACCTGGTTCCAGCACCGTCAGCTGGTTCCAGGCCGAGCCTTTGGCTTAGGTGCCTCCTCCTGGGTATCCGAGTTCCGCCAACGTCAGGCGGTCCTTGGTAGTGCTTTTAAGCGCGGGCACCTACAGCTTAGTAACCGGGTTCCATCACCGCCAGCTGGTCCTCGGTCGTGCCATTGGCTCTTGCACACTGGGGCAACGCATCTGGGTTCCAGCACCGCCAGCTGGTTCTCGGCAGTGTTCTTGACACAGGTACTCCCTCGTGCCAAGCCTGGTTTCAGCACCGTCAGCTGTTTCCGGGTTGTGTCAAGCTCACTGAGACGCCTATGCTTGCCCCGTCGTGGTGCGGTCGGGTTAGCCAACTCCAGGGTGCCTCCAGTTTAGGAGCTTCCTATGTGGGCTGCGTGAACTGGTAGTCAAGGCTGGTTCTGTAGTGCCAGTAGGCCAAGCTCCCCCTGTAGGACTGTTGGGGTTCGGTAACTGCGGCTGCCTCGCGGCCTAGCTGTTCTCTCCTCTCCTGTGGGCCTTCGGGTCCACCACCTGGTTCCAGCACCGTCAGCTGGTTCCAGGCCGAGCCTTTGGCTTAGGTGCCTGCTCCTGGGTATCCGAGTTCCGCCAACGTCAGGCGGTCCTTGGTAGTGCTTTTAAGCGCGGGCACCTACAGCTTAGTAACCGGGTTCCAGCACCGCCAGCTGGTCCTCGGTCGTGCCATTGGCTCTTGCACACTGGGGCAACGCATCTGGGTTCCAGCACCGCCAGCTGGTTCTCGGCAGTGTTCTTGACACAGGTACTTCCTCGTGCCAAGCCTGGTTTCAGCACCGTCAGCTGTTTCCGGGTTGTGTCAAGCTCACTGAGACGCCTATGCTTGCCCCGTCGTGGTGCGGTCGGGTTAGCCAACTCCAGGGTGCCTCCAGTTTAGGAGCTTCCTATGTGGGCTGCGTGAACTGGTAGTCAAGGCTGGTTCTGTAGTGCCAGTAGGCCCAGCTCCCCCTGTAGGACTGTTGGGGTTCGGTAACTGCGGCTGCCTCGCGGCCTAGCTGTTCTCTCCTCTCCTGTGGGCCTTCGGGTCCACCACCTGGTTCCAGCACCGTCAGCTGGTTCCGGGCAGAGCCTTTGGCTTAGGTGCCTCCTTCTGGGTATCCAAGTTCCACCAACGTCAGGTGGTCCTTGGTAGTGCTTTCGGGCACGGGTACCTCCTGCTTAGTAACCGGGTTCCAGTAACGTCAGCTGGTCCTCGGTAGTTCCATTGGCTCTTGGACCTTCGGCTACCCATCCGGGTTCCAGTACCGTCAGCTGGTTCTCGGCAGTGTCTTTTGCTCTTGTACCTTCTGCTCCCCATCCTGGTTCCAGTACCGTCAGCTGGTTCCGGGCAGAGCCTTTGGCTTAGGTGCCTCCTTCTGGGTATCCGAGTTCCGCCAACGTCAGGCGGTCCTTGGTAGTGCTTTTTAGCACGGGTACCTCCTGCTTAGTAACCGGGTTCCAGTAACGTCAGCTGGTCCTCGGTAGTTCCATAGGCTCTTGAACCTTCGGGTAGCCATCCGAGTTCCAGTTCCATCAGCTGGTTCTTGGCATTTTCTCAGCCTTCTTGTACCTTCTGCTACATTTCCAAGTTGAAGACCCTAAAGTCGACGACCCGGAAGACCACCCCGATGACGACGACGACGACCTGGAAGACCACCCCGATGACGATGACGATGACGGCGGAGACGACGACGGCGGAGACGACGACGGCTGAGACGACGGCGGCGGAGATGACGACACTGGAGACGACGACCTTGGAGACGACGACATGGAAGACCGAGAAGCAGAAGAACAAGAGGCTGCAGAACAAAGAGCAGAAGAACATTAAGCATAAGACTTAATATCAGAGCAAAAGATATTATCTAAATTATATGCAGAAGAAGACTAAGCAGTGTATGGGGGTGAGTCCGTTCCTCCTCGTGGTGCCCCTGGATAAAGCCTGATGCTGCAGGCCAAACTGAACGCGGACAAATGTAACAGAACGGAAGGTGTAATCTTTCAACTTTTATAGATAACAACTACGGGAATGCCTGTCACAAATGAGAATATGATGAAGAAGTAGAATAGGAAGAATAATAACAGTGGAATAAAAAGAATATGTAGAATAGGAAGAATAATAATAGTTGAATAAAACGAATATGAAGAATGTAATCAAAAAAAAAAAAAAAGGTAAAGGATGAAGAAGAAAATGAATAAGGTGAAGAAGAAGTTGATGTCAAAGATGCTGATGATGATGAAGATGAAAGTGTGGGAAAAGAAAAAAAAAAAAAGAAAAAAAAGAAGGGGAAGGGCGTGGAATAGTGAAACATCAATATCTGACAAAATAAAAAAAAAATTTACATAGTCAATATCTTTGTCACTCCGAACGTCTTAAAAAAAAAACAAAAAACATGCTATTCTATTTGATTGGGATAAACCTCTATGACTTTAATGTCTCCGCCACCTCCCCAAATACATCCGGCATTATTCTTAGTTGTTTTCCTTCATGTAGAATGAACCTACAAGGCAAGAAAGGGTTTATTTTAATTCCGATATTTTGGTCCCATTGACTTGCATTGGGATCGGGTATCGGTATCGGCGATATCCGATATTTTTTGAATATCGGCCGATCCAATCCGATACCGATACTTTCCGATATCGGAAGGTATCGCTCAACACTAATGATAACTCAAGATGCAGCAACAATATTGGAAGTAAATAGGAGAAAAGATGTAGGCAAATCAAAAATGCATTCATGGGACAAGCTCTTAAAAGTGAGGAACATTTCACTGGTGATGAAGACACGGTTCGTACATAGCCTGGTTTTTCTGTGGTAACATATAGATGCGAAACCTGGACGATAAAGAAACAGGAGAGAAGAACCGATGCCTTCAAAATGTGGTGCTGGAGAAGGATGTTATCAATGCCATGGATGGAAAGAAGAATAAACAAATCAATCTTGGAAGAAATCAAGCCATACAAGTCATTGCAAGCAAGAATCAGCAACCTATGACTTGCTTACTTTGGACACATCATACAGAGAGAGAAAGCACTGGAGAAGGACATTATGGTCAGATGAATAGAAGGAACAAAGCGAAGAGGAGGACAAGCAATCAGATGGATTGATACTATCAAGTTATCATTGGACAAGACCCTGGTGGACGTATCTAGGCTTGCACAAGATCGATCTTCCTACAGATCTTCATCCATCAAGTCACCATGGCTTGAAATTGAGCCAAAGGTAGTTAAACAAAAAATATAAGGAACTTGTACATTATAGAGAACCAGTTCTTGTTAATTATGCAGAAAGTCAAAACTTATTAAAAACCATAAAAATGGTAAGATGATAAGAGCTGAAAAATGTAAGTGAAATAAAATAACATTTAATAATGCTTGAAAGAACATTAAAAATGGAAATTTGAAGTAATTTAATTATTCAGAGAGTAAACAGATTCTATATAATAAAGTCCTAATTACTGAAACTGAAGCAGACGTCTTTCTGTAGCATTTATCTAGTTCTTAGCTATTATTTCTGGCTGCTATACAGCCAGTCCACTTGACTCCAGATTGATTAAACAGATTTAATTTCATTACTGTCCCTATACATTCATGCTTCTGATTTATTTGGCTTGGCATTAAGCAGAGCACAATTATCTATGTTCTTTGTTATATAACTCTGCAAATGGTATGATGATGGTATTGCGTGCGTTCTACATGGAACACTTAATGCCGCACTCTATTCTATTGTATACCTTTTTTCTTTATATTCTGGGTCTAAAATATACATTTTAAGGCCATCTCAAAAGATTTGTGCAATTAATTTGTAATTTAGATTGCTATCATCACCAATTGCAGAGGTGTACATACTTTCTGTGTAGCTGATTCAGCTGCACAGGTGTCTAAAAGGAAGTGGAACCCAGCCAGGAAGCTGAGCTGATACAATACTTACGCAATTTATCTATATACTGTTTTTTACGCTACCATATGGCAATCACAATAAAAGTCCAATGTCGGTTTTTTTACACAGGATGCTTTTATGTTCTTCCATCTCCACTTTTAGGCTCTTTCTTAAATATTATGCTCAGTAATTGCCTTCATATATTTAATTCATTCTCCTCCCCTTGCTTTAATTGCTCCTTGATTTTAATTATTAACTTTTCATTTTTATTTTTATTGTATAATTGTGTACCTCAATAAAATATTTTTTTGTTTATATACAGTACATTTGTTTGATTATTATTATGAAAGTAACACACAATTATTATTGAAAATTAGGTAACTCCAATGGAACTTTTCATTAAACTTTTGCCTGTCTCCTGTACTCCAGCTCAATCAAAAGAAAAAAAAAGGGTTTGGCATCATGTTAGCCAGTTTTTCCTACTGACAGCAATCTTCTTCCAGTTCAATCACACACACACTGAATGCCCCAGAAGAAGCCAAAAGGTGGCAAAACCCAAGGTCCGACAGTATGGTTTTTATGAGACGTGCCATATGGTTTTATGGAAAATTTTGTTTAAATCTTTGCTAGCTTTGAGAGTTATGGAAGTTATTTGTGTGGAGTGGCATAGATCTAACATTGACCTCACAGGTGAAAGTTTATCGGGCATGATGTTTTTTTAAGTGACCTAGTGCATGGAATGTGCAGTCAGCTAAAGTTTATAAACTATAAAAAAAGGTATACAACCTGTGAGGTGCCAAGGGGAGAAGTACTAGAAAACAGATATGTTTCTCCCCGTTTCATTTCATATGTATCACGGTATGGATTGTGAAGCTGTTTATTTCTCTGTAATCCGGTCCTGGTTTCTTTAGTGATCAGCCTGAAAGCTCTGGTGCTTCCCTTCCACACATACGATCCAGCTTTTGCTTCAGCTGATATAATCAAGGAACTGCTGGGATCTCAGTCTCTCATCTGCTGGTCTGGGAGCTGACACAGTAAGGTTGCACAAACTTCTTTCTTGTTGTATAGGTTTATTTTGCAGTTAGTATCTTGTTGTTAGTTAGTGGCCAGACGGCCCTAGACATTTTATTTCATGTTTGGCACGTGTAACATTGTACGGCAAATGTGTACAATAAATACACCTGACACATACCTGTGTGGAACTCGCTAGCCTGCTATTGTTCGTTGTGACTCCATAGCCACCTGCTTGGGCCAAAGCAGAGATCCCTGATGAGCTATATTCCCACAAATGGTGGAGAATGTGGGCATAGTGGCTGTTGGACTGTGACTGCAGATAAAGTGCTCTGTGTATGTCCTGGCTGAAAGCTCATGTGCTTTTGAAGAGCCAAGAGTCCAGTAATATGGAGGAACTAGTGAAACAGTTATTGCAGGCAAATGTGCAACAACAGCAGACCAATACTTACTTCCAGCAAGCCCTGGACCAGCAAAACCAGATTCAGCAAGAGCAGTTGAATGCAATAAAGCAGGCTTTGATTCGGCAGCCCCGAGATGAGAGGGATCATGCACAAAGTGTTGCTGGTGCACGGAAAGCCGTACAAAAAACCCTGCTTAAAATGACTGCTGACGATGATGTAGAAGCGTATCTCACCGTATTTGAACGTATTGCAGAACGTGAGCATTTACCGGTGGACACGTGGGCTGAAGTGGTTGCGCCATTTCTGAGTGGAGATCCACAAAAGGCCTATTACGATTTAAGTGGAGTGGATGCTATGGACTATACCAAATTAAAAAGCGAAATCCTGGCAAGGCTGGGAGTAAACACATATGTACGAGCACAGAGGGTACATTTATGGACTTTTGTGGAAGATCAGCCAGCCCGCTCACAAATGCATGATCTTATCCATCTGGTAAAAAAATGGCTGCAACCGGAGATTTTGACATCTGCAGAGATGGTGGAACGTGTTGTTCTAGACAAGTACTTGCGGTCCTTGCCCCCTAAGTTACAGAGGTGGGTTGGACAAGGTGACCCATATACAGCCGACCAGTTGGTGAATATGGTCGAACGCTACAATGCTTCCGAAAGCCTACTCCAAGGGACGTTATCACCTCGCTGGGCTCCCAAGAAATCGCCAGAAAATACTGCGAGACCTACTTCATCTTCAAAAGAAGAGAACGTTGCAATAAAGGGTAGCAGACACACAAAGAACTATGGAGGCGGTACAGTCTCACAGCAATTCAGCAGACCCTATCAGGCGTCTCCGGCGAGGAAGCAAGGACCTATACAATGTTGGCGATGTCGCGGGCTTGGCCATGTAGCAGCTAACTGCCCAATGACTACAGAGCCAATGGACTGTAACGCTATGAGACACCTTTCGTTATATGTACAGTCAGTCTGTGTTGCAGAGGTCCTCACAGGAAATGAACGACACGTGTGTTGCCTCGAGGTCGACGGCCATAGTGTAAATGCCGTCTTGGATTCCGGCAGTCAAGTAACTCTGGTACATGCCAGTTTGGTGGACCCTAGAGCCCTAACGAACTCAACCCTGGGCATTAGTTGCATCCATGGCGATATAAAAAACTACCCCACTGCCTGGGTCACCCTTGCCACGCCAGTAGGAACCAAAAGACATCAAGCGGCAGTCCTAAAGTCTATGGGACATGATGTAATATTGGGGAGAGACTTTCCCTTATTTTGGGACTTGTGGAACCTTAAAAATGGCATGAGCACTCTAGTTGAGGAGGGTGCCGGGGGGCTAACCCCTGAGCTATTGCAGCAAGAGGGGGGGGAGTCCATCTCAGAGGTAACTCCAGAATCTGTAGACTCACCTCTGGCTGTATATGCAGGCGACGCAAGTGAACTAGAGGAGGCTATAGAAATGCCAGGTCTTGAGGTGGCCCGTGGTAAGTTCGGGACCGCTCAACACCAGGACCCTACTCTGGCAAGGGCATGGGAAAATGTAAAGGTCTCTGAGGGAAGACCATTGTACCCAGGGGCTCAAAATGAGTTCCCACACCTAGCTGTGCAACAGGGTATGCTGTATCATATAGACAAAGTGGGGGGGGTGGCGGTAGAGCAACTAGTGGTGCCCAAGTCCTTTCGCCAGGTAGTTTTGGAACTGGCACATAAACATCCCTTGGGGGGACACCTGGCCGGAGAAAAAACAAAACACCGTATTCTGCAGCGTTTCTTTTGGCCGGGTCTAGGGGGGGACGTGACCCGATATTGTCAGTCCTGTCCTACGTGTCAATTGACCACACCTATGTCACATTATAGAAGCCCCCTTGTGCCCTTACCAATAATAGAGGTGCCCTTCGGGAGGATAGCAATGGATATAGTGGGTCCATTAGTTAAATCTGCCAGGGGACATCAGTACATTTTGGTAGTACTAGATTATGCCACTCGTTACCCTGAAGCAGTGCCTCTGCGGAATGCCAATGCGAAAGCAATTTCAAAGGAGCTTGTTAATATGTTTTCTCGCACCGGCATTCCGAAAGAAATACTAACAGATCAGGGAACCCCCTTTATGTCTCGAATACTTAAGGACTTGTGTAAGCTACTAAAAATCTCCCACTTGCGTACTTCAGTATATCACCCTCAGACTGACGGGTTGGTGGAGCGATTTAATAAAACCCTGAAGGGAATGTTGAAAAGGTTGGTAGATAAGGACGGGAGGGATTGGGATGCTCTCCTACCATATCTCCTGTTCGCTATACGGGAAGTACCCCAATCCTCCACAGGCTTTTCGCCTTTTGAGTTAGTTTACGGGCGATGTCCTAGAGGCCTGTTAGATATTGCTAAAGAGACTTGGGAACAAGAGGTGACTCCTTATCCCAGTGTAATTGAACACGTAATGCTTATGCAAGATAGAATTGAAGCGGTCATGCCAATAGTTAAAGAATGTTTAGAACGTGCGCAACAGGCCCAAAGCACGGTATATAACCGAGCGGCTAAAACACGAGTCTTTCAACCCGGAGACAGGGTGTTAGTATTAGTACCCACTGTAGAAAATAAATTTCTTGCGAAGTGGCAGGGCCCATACGAGGTGTTGGAGAGAATAGGTGAAGTGAATTATAAGATATATCAACCAGACAAGAGGAAAACCGAACAAATCTACCACATAAACTTGCTTAAGGCCTGGCGGGATAGGGAGAGTCTAATGACAAAAGCCACCCTTAATGATGGACCTCGTAGGGCACCCCCATCTGTGGTAAATGACCCCCAGGTAGCATTGCCAGAGGTGGGTATTGCAGAGACACTATCCGAAAGTCAGAAACGAGAGACTAAGGAATTTATACAGAAAAACGCAGAGGTTTTTTCAGAGCTTCCTGGTCGTACTCACTTAATTAAACACGACATTGTTACTGATCCACAGGTCCATGTACGACTAAAACCATATCGAATTCCGGAGGCTCGGAGACAAGCCATTGCCCAGGAAGTCGAGAAAATGTTAGAACTTGGAGTCATTGAAGAGTCCCGGAGTGATTGGGCTAGCCCAATCATGCTAGTGCCCAAACCCGATGGGACTATTAGGTTTTGTAATGATTTTTGGAAATTAAATGAGGTATCAAAATTTGATGCCTACCCGATGCCAAGAGTTGATGAACTTATAGAGAGACTGGGTTCGGCCAGGTACATATCTACTATCGACTTAACAAAAGGTTATTGGCAGATTCCCCTCACGGATTCAGCCAAAGAGAAAACGGCCTTTGTAACGCCCCAGGGACTGTTCCAGTACCGTGATATGCCATTTGGGTTGCATGGTGCTGCAGCCACCTTCCAACGTCTAATAGATATTGTCCTTAAACCCCACGTCCGGTATGCGTCCGCATACTTGGACGATATTATTGTCTTTAGTGATGACTGGGACACACATTTGTCAAAAGTACAAGCCGTCTTAGACTCGATAAAAACTGCTGGGTTAACTGCCAATCCTAAGAAATGTACCTTGGGATTGGAAGAGGCTCGCTATCTGGGATATTGCATAGGGCGAGGAGTCGTAAAGCCACAGACCAATAAAGTGGACGCTATTCAGAATTGGCCACGACCGGTCAACAAAAAACAGGTCGGAGCCTTTTTAGGGATCGTTGGCTATTATAGGCGCTTCATTAAAAATTTTGCCACCATCGCGGCCCCTCTCACAGAGCTTACCAAGGGCTCAAAATCTATCACAATAAAGTGGAACGCAGAAGCAGAGAAGGCCTTTCAGTATTTGAAAACGGTCCTCTGTGACCAACCAGTGTTGGTTGCCCCTGACTTTAAACGGGAGTTTATTGTCCAAACGGACGCCTCTGGTGTCGGCCTCGGTGCAGTGTTGTCACAGGAAGTGAATGGCGAGGAACACCCAGTAAGCTATCTGAGTAGGAAGCTTACCAGGGCAGAAAAGAATTATAGCGTGGTTGAGCGCGAAGCCCTGGCTGTGAAATGGGCCCTATTCACCTTACGCTATTATTTACTAGGTCGCCAATTTAGGCTAGTAACGGACCATTCACCCCTAACATGGATGTCCCGCGCAAAAGAGGGCAATGCGAGGGTGACACGCTGGTTCTTGGCATTACAACCTTTTAACTTTTCCGTTGAGCACAGGGCAGGCGCAGCGCACGGGAATGCAGATGCGTTATCCAGAACACACTGCTTAGTGACTCATCGTGTCCGACCCTACAGGCTCGAACAAAGGAAGGGGGTATGTGAGGTGCCAAGGGGAGAAGTACTAGAAAACAGATATGTTTCTCCCCGTTTCATTTCATATGTATCATGGTATTGATTGTGAAGCTGTTTATTTCTCTGTAATCCGGTCCTGGTTTCTTTAGTGATCAGCCTGAAAGCTCTGGTGCTTCCCTTCCACACATACGATCCAGCTTTTGCTTCAGCTGATATAATCAAGGAACTGCTGGGATCTCAGTCTCTCATCTGCTGGTCTGGGAGCTGACACAGTAAGGTTGCACAAACTTCTTTCTTGTTGTATAGGTTTATTTTGCAGTTAGCATCTTGTTGTTAGTTAGTGGCCAGACGGCCTTAGACATTTTATTTCATGTTTGGCACGTGTAACATTGTACGGCAAATGTGTACAATAAATACACCTGACACATACCTGTGTGGAACTCGCTAGCCTGCTATTGTTCGTTGTGACTCCATAGCCACCTGCTTGGGCCAAAGCAGAGATCCCTGATGAGCTATATTCCCACAAACCACATACCATCACAAGGCAAAATGACACATTTTAGTGAATGGTGGCCTATGAGTACATCGCTATTTGTGCTGGAAGATTTCCAAATGCATATGCTGTGTTCATATCAAACATGAATAGAACCTTACATCCTTATATATGTAATTGGATTTTGTATTTACAGCCTGCACAGTAACATTTTCAACTTGACCCATATTACTGTGGGCAATAAAAAAAATTTGCACACCATTAGAACGTATGTAGGGTATAAAATGTTTGGAAATTAGAACATAATGTACTACTTTTCATTTATTGACCCCACTATAAAAGAAGAATAACCTTGAAAAGAAAAGATTTTTGTAAAAAAAATGTCAACAATTAAACCCCTATATAACCACAACTTCTTCAGGCGGATTCTGCCCGGAAAGCGTCTGAAAAGCGCTGCAAGAGCATTCCATAAAATTTCCATAATACACAGCAATGTCAAAAGGACATTTCTGTGCACATGTGCCATTTTATCACTTTTTCAACTGCTTCAGGATTCGAACATGCGCATTCTTTAGACGGCTTCTGCCGGAAAGCCACCGACTTAACAGTATAGAGAAAGAGGTGCCAACGCAAGAACGATGGCGAAACCACTTCAGGAAAACATCCACCAGCATTTTCCGGAAACAGTTTCACCAGGGGAAGCTTGGCATGTAAAAGACACCATGGTGTCGTACATCTACACTGGGATTTAGGAACCCGCGCACCAAAAAAAGGCTACATTTCAGTATAGGGAATATATAAGGAATATAATACAACACTTGAGACAATATTGGACTCTGCTGGTTTCCCCTTTGATATGCAGAGGACAAGTTTCTTCTGTTTCCTCTTATGATCTGTATGGCTGAGTGTGTGTTAGAAAAACTAGCCATCGTATTGAGGATCAAAACATAAAATAAGACAATGGACTTACAGTGCCAGACGTGGCTGACGCCAGAGAACATGTTCAATGACTTAACCTATTGAGCCGCTGGAACCTACCAAATAGTCCACTGCAAAGCCTGTACAGCTGCAATGTTTTAACAGGTGTGAAATAGTAGATTCACAGGGACCAAATCATGATTAGCACTAAGGTTTGACTTAAGAAAAAGGAATCGTCTGTTTAAAGTCTCAGAGACTGGCTTAACATGTGAAAAGGGTTATGCCTTAAGCCCCTGAAAAGTATATACTGCAACATGTACTAAATATTTCAATTTCCATCATGTAAAGCATTGGTATGTAAATTGTAGCATAACCTAGTAATAGAGATCGACATTATTTTGCTAATTTAATGTAATCCTGCATATTGGAAACATTTTCCAATCAAATAAAGCAAATGAAAATCAATTCATAATACTGTCGTACATGTAATTTAATTAGATGTATAAATAGGTCCCTGCCACCATATTTGATATATAAGGGCCATGAAATAATTAATTCAATAATTTTATGCACCCACAAATATTCTAACCTTTCTAGCTGCAGCTTGGCATTGAGTGCCACTTAGTTCACTGCTAACCGGCATGTTCTATTTGATCTTCTTGCTCCTGATGTAATTAAATTATTTTCTTGGCATCAGAGATGAGCAGATTTGGAGAGATTCGAATTTGCCAAATCATGCATATTTTACCGGGAAATTACATTTGGACCCAGTCGCAGCCGGAGATCCCAGTCTAAAGTGTGCAACCAGGCTCAAGACATCTCTACGCATGCGTGTTGTAAGATAGTGATGACTTTGTGATATCAAGACATGTGCCCGATCTTATGACAATTACTTGAGACTTCCAGCCATGAGTGGGAATGCATGGCAAGAGGCCTAGTGGGGAGATTCAGCGTTCAGAATCAATAAGAAGGTGCCTTAATAACTATTAAGTTTTTGACGTCATGTGATTAAAAACAAACTAGCTAAATCCTTTTAGATCTATGTAGAAACAGGACATCAATTTGCATGAGTCATTAGTCACTGCAAAAGTCCTTGGCTGGGTCAGGAGTTGAAGAGGGGAATGACTCATGCAGGGAAAAGAGACTTCCTGTTTTTACATAGAGCAGAGAGAAGAATGGACTAGATAGAAAGGCAAAAAGAGCATTTTTTTTGTACACAGTGCTGTATAATATGAAGACTGCAATATATTAACAGGATAAAACTTACATAAAAAATACAGAAGCGCTTGCCAATCAATGTGAGCTCAGCAGGTTATATTTTTTCCTCCATGTCCAGAGGATAACACTGGTAATGTCTCACTGTTTTCTTTGACGCCCAGCGTACATAAACATAACTAACTAATGAGACTTTGTCTGGTCAAAAAGTTATGCCATCCTTGGTTAGAGCAGAATAATCTTTGTAATAGATTCATTCAAAAAATAGGTCCAATACAGATTATGTGGTTCATCACCACTGACTTTATTCTATTTTATATGTGCAACCTTAACAAGTCAAATACATTTGTATATTCCTCTTAACCATTTTTAATCCTTTTCCACTGTATATTTAGACATATTGTATGACACCTATAGGTTCAAACAAAAAAATCATTTAGAGCTAGGTTTATTTTTTTTGTTAGATGGGTCTTTGTGAAATAACGAGTGGTAATAAATGGTTACAAATCCAATTGGAAGAGTGTTGCAAGTGTGGTACCACAAGGCTCTGTCCTGGCCCCAGTGTTCAACATTTTCATAAATGATCTAGATAAGGGAACTGAAGGTAAACTGATCAAATTTGCAGACGACGCAAAGCTAGGAGGATTGATAACACTAGAGAAGACAGTGAAAGGATCCAGAAGGATCTAACATAGTAACATAGTAACATAGTTAGTAAGGCCGAAAAAAGACATTTGTCCATCCAGTTCAGCCTATATTCCATCATAATAAATCCCCAGATCTACGTCCTTCTACAGAACCTAATAATTGTATGATACAATATTGTTCTGCTCCAGGAAGACATCCAGGCCTCTCTTGAACCCCTCGACTGAGTTCGCCATCACCACCTCCTCAGGCAAGCAATTCCAGATTCTCACTGCCCTAACAGTAAAGAATCCTCTTCTATGTTGGTGGAAAAACCTTCTCTCCTCCAGACGCAAAGAATGCCCCCTTGTGCCCGTCACCTTCCTTGGTATAAACAGATCCTCAGCGAGATATTTGTATTGTCCCCTTATATACTTATACATGGTTATTAGATCGCCCCTCAGTCGTCTTTTTTCTAGACTAAATAATCCTAATTTCGCTAATCTATCTGGGTATTGTAGTTCTCCCATCCCCTTTATTAATTTTGTTGCCCTCCTTTGTACTCTCTCTAGTTCCATTATATCTATATAATATATAATACAATATTATATATTGTTATATCTAGATAAGCTTGAACAATGGGGAGCGACTAATAGAATGGTATTTAAAAGGGAGAAATGCAAGATTCTACATCTGGGCAAGAAAAAATGAAAAGACATCTTCAGAATGGGAGGAATAGAACTAAGCAACAGCATGTGTGAAAAAGACTTGTCACAGTGTACAGGGATCATCCTTATTCTCATTTGTACATTGAAACACGAATGAAACTGAAAGGGAGAAGATACAGATTAGATATTAGAAAAAAAAGTTTTGACAGTAAGGGTGATCAATGAGTGGAACAGGCTGCCTTGGTGAGTTCTCCTTCAATGGAAGTCTTCATACAGAGGTTGGACAAACATCTGTCTGAGATGGTTTAGTGAAACCTGCATTGAGCAGGGGGTTGGACACGATGACCCTGGAAGTCCCTTCCAACTCTAATATTCTAGGATTCTACGATTATAAAATATTTGCACAACTCTGCATTGCACAAAAATTTTTCAAAGCTTTTACGCCAAATTTGTGAGCTTTGATAAATCAACCGCATAGTGTTAAATGTTTTGTCAACACACTGTAAGTTTGAAAATCAAAAAATCTATGAAACATACAAGGTTTGGCTTACTGTTGTAAAATTACCCTGTTCTGTTTTTCATAATTTATAAGCCACAGGAAAAAGTGAAAAACACTTGACTGTAAAGTAAAGTGCTCTAATATGTCACCAAAATCAAAATAGCAAATAACTGCAGGTTCTCTCCATGAATCTGATTTTACCCCTTTTTACTGTGTCAATGTGCAGTTTTTAATACTTTGTTGTTCCCGATTGGCATCAATAGAATAAAAGAAAAAGCATAAATACAATAAGTTTTTTCCTTCGACATGATGATGTAAGGAATAGGATATTCCTTTTTCCTTGTAATCTGTGTGAAGACCAGCAGATTATTGTAATGTTTTCTATTTATGAGAATATAAACATCTATTACCCTTGCTTTTCACTATTTGGTGGTTAACCACTTTCCATATGACTCCATTATTTCTCCAGATTTCTAGATCAGTTTAATGTGGTTCCTTGAATAAAAAAAAATGTTTTTCCCTTTAATATTGAATCACAAGATATTGACAACACGTCTTACTTCTGCTGCGTAGAAATTCTCATTTCCTTGTAGGAGACATAAAATGGAGAGCAATTAAATTTTATTCCCAGACTTGTCTGTTCTGCACAGGTTAGTAGTTTATGAGACCTATAAACTCGTGGAATCAAGTAACCTCGTGATGACACAGACTTCTGATCACTACCCCGATGCCTCCGCGAGAACATCAATTGTTCTCAGAACTAGCTTCTTCCCCTTATTCTTTTTTAGTGAAGTCCAAAAATTAAAACCATATGTCTTCATGTGCAAGTTGTTATACGTTATAAATTATAGGAATTCTTTGTAAATAAATACAAATGTAGTGTAAAAAGTAACTATATTCATCCTCCTTCTCCTCCTTTCTTTCTTTCTTCCTTGCTTTCCAATCATATCTCCCTCCTTTTGTTTCTCCAACCTTTGTTTCTTTTTACCTTACTTACTTTCCCCTTTATTACTATTTCCTTCCTAAATTCCTTTCTCCTTCCATTTTCCTCCATCATTCCACTCATCCCTGCCTTGCTTCACTCCTTCCTGCCTTCTTTTTCTGTAACCTCTCCTTTATTCCAGCCATCCTCATCCTCTTGCTGACTCCTTCATCATTATTCCTTTTTTACCTTCATGTCTCCTTTTTTCTTCTTTCCTTACTTCCCTCTTTCTTTTCTTTCAGTTTTGTTTCTTCCTTCCCTTTCTCCTTTTTTTTTCTTTTCTTCCTTTAATCCCTACTTATTTCCCATTCCCTTTTTCTTTCTATATTTCTTTTCTTTAAACCCTCCATTTTTTCCATTCCTACCCATTTCCATCCTTAATTCTTTCCTTTTTTCAATTCTTTCCTTTTTACTTTCATCCCTGCTTCTTTTCTTAATTTCTTCCCTCATTTCTTACTTCATTCCATCCAACCCATTTTCATTCCATCTTCCTTTCATCCCATGTATTGTCCATATCTTCATTCTTTTCTTTGCCCTTTCTCCCCGCTTCCTTCTATCTTTTCTTCCTTCTTTCCTTTCTTCCTTCCTTTCTTTCTTTCTTTCTTTCTTTCTTTCTTTCTTTCTTTCTTTCTTTCTTTCCTTCTTTCTTTCTTTCTTTCTTTCCCTCTCTTTCCCTCTTTCTCTTATTTCTTCCTTCTTCCCTTCCTTCCTGCCTTTTTCAACTCCTTCCTACTTTCCTTCCTTTCCTCCTTTATTCTTTTCTCTTTTTCCCTTCCCATCTTCTCTTTCTTTCACCTTCCCATTATATACAGATCCTAGCAGTTTTGAAGATAAAGACACATTTCTTCTTAACCGGAATTGTAATTCCCAGTAACTGACTGGAACAGTTGAGTTGAATCCAATAATTTGATATCATATCTGATAAATACTCATGCACCAGACATTTACATATAATTCCACTGTACACTTTCTAAAGGCACTTCTAATATTTCATACAGAAAAATAAAAGTGAAATGTTATCTCCTGTGCCATTAAGCAATTTATCACCATTTAAGGAGACGGTTCATGAAAAGTTGTCAATTAAAACCACTCACTGCCTTGACCTTTCCTTTCGAGTTTAGCAGAAAGCTTTGAAAGAAAGTGAAAGAAAACAATGGAGCATATCCTGGACTGTCAAAGCAAAATAAATACAGGCTCTGCTTTCCCTTCCTTCTCTTCCTGAGAACATTATTGAAGTGCTGATCTTTGGCCTCTTGACTAGGACAAAAAGTCATGTCGACTGACATTCCCAATATTCACATTGCCAAAAGCTCTGTTCACTGGATATCTGGAAGTGAGAAAAGAGCTTGCTGAGGTGAGCCAGAACACCCTGGAGAAAATATGGCAGCCATTGCCGGGCTCACCTGGGCAATGACATTAAAAACTCATTTCTGTTGTCTTATTCTGGGCCATGACAGGAAATATTCACGTTTCTCATTAATTCGTTTGATGCATGTGTAAGGAAGTGTCAGGGCCGTAGACGTGGCCATATACTCCGGGGTATCTTTGCCCTGGTCTCCGCTTACATGAAAACAGCATTCTCTCACAGCAAACCTGTGTCTTCTCCCGCTGCGCCATCAGGGATACCACTGTGATGCTGAGGCCTTTCTACTACTGGCTTCACAAGAATTGAGACACAGTCCGGTTCAAATGCAACATGTGAAACTTTACTTGAACAACTTGGCAGCACATTCTTGTCAGTAACAACATCAACAGCAAGTCCCATGCAGCTCTCATTCTGCTCTTTCCCTGCACTCAGTTTCATGTCCTCCAGTACATTACAGGGTAATAGAACAACACCGCAGTGTTCTCCCTGTTCAGACTCACTGTCTCTTTAGTCCGTTTCGCCCTGGTTCTGAGAGCATCGAACCAGGCAATTATCTGCCACACTGATAATATACAGCACCGAGACGAAAGAGAAAGGTAAAGGTATAAATGCAATATATCATACCCCGTACACTTGCTCAACTGAAAAACATTGCAGCCAGAGATCCGCCAGCTCCTGCAGCTCAATGCACACCGCCGGCCAATCAGAGGCTGGCAGCTGACTTCAGCATTCCTGTCATGGGCGGCACATGGCAGCGACGTCATGCTTTACCCATCACTTGCAATCTACAGTAATTTGCTGGCTTCTGCGCCAGCTATAGAAGAGGATGCTGCACATTGTGGATGCAGAGAAAGGTAAGAAGAATCCTTTTTTTGCTTTTTTCTTACATTTCTTTGAGAAGAGCCGCAGAATAAGGACATCATTACTGAAAGGGACACAGGATGAAGGACATTTTACCAGGAAGAGGCCCAGGATATAGTACATTATATCAGGATGCAGAACATTTTACCAGGAAAGGAAGAAATCATATCAGGAAAGGTCCAGGATGGAGGACATTATACCTAGATGGGGGACTTTATTACTAGAAGAGGCACAGAATGGGAAACATGACAAGAGGAAAAAGCCCAGGATAAGAGACATTATATTGTATCCTCACCCATCCCTTGTAGATTGTGAGCCTTCGCGGCCAGGGTCATCTCTCCTCCTCTAACAGTCATGACTTGTATTGTTTAAGATTACTATACTTGTTTTTTATTATGTATACCCCTCCTCACATGTAAAGCGCCATGGAATAAATGTCGCTATAATAATAAATAATAATAATATGAGGAGGGAGTCCAGGATAAGTGACATTATATCTGCTTGTGGGACATACCAGGAAGTGGCTGAGGAAGGGGACATTATACCAGT
This sequence comes from Ranitomeya imitator, assembly GCF_032444005.1. Taxonomy (NCBI): domain Eukaryota; kingdom Metazoa; phylum Chordata; class Amphibia; order Anura; family Dendrobatidae; genus Ranitomeya; species Ranitomeya imitator. The sequence goes on along the minus strand of NC_091286.1, from coordinate 38,239,088 downwards.
ATGGGGACATTATACCTGGAATTTTCCAGACTAGAGAACATAATACTTGGAAGAGGTCCCGTATTGGGAACATTATACCAGAAAGGGGCCTTGATGGGAGGGAAATTAGTACTAATAGGGGCCCAAGATGGGCACATTATTACAGGAAGGGGCCCAGTATCTGTGATTGTATTTCAGGAAGATGACCGGATCGGGACATTATTATAGGATGGGAACATTATCAGATGGTGGGGGTGAACACATATTTCTTCACAGGATCTGGTATAAACAGCTGAGGAGGAAAGATATGGTCTTATTTGGTAATAATAATTAAGTATGGTATTAATTTATGCTAACCTGATCCCAGGTTGTGTGGCTGTTGCAGATCCACGGGTGATTTCACTAGAAAAATAGAAAAAAATGGAAAGTTTGTGGTTTGTATCCATGCTGCCAGCTGATGAAGAGATGTCAAATGCCAGAGATAATGTAAAATAACAAGTTTTTTTATTTTTCCACACGTTTTAATGTGTAGCTCACTTTTTCTTCAGGAATCCAAAACCTTATCACAGGATCACAGGATCTGGAACACTACAAGGGTCCATACATCGAGATAACATGCAGATGGGGGTTCAAGTCCAAATTTTTCGCCAGGTCCCATCAGAATGTGATTATTTATATTATCTATTTCCCACTATCTGGCATAAATATTAATATGAAGCCTTGATGGTAATAAAAATGTTACATTACTTTTACTGGTTTACTTGTTTAATGTAATCTAAAAAGACTGGCCCAAAATACATGGAAAATCATTGCCTAGAAAAGCCAGCGAAACCAGAAGTATCTAAACATTTCACATTTGAACATAATGTTTTTTTTAAAAGTATGAAATTTTAATTTCCGATGGGATATGGTTTGGTTACGCCATCAATATGTGATCAGTGGAAAAAACTAGTAAGAAACAAAGCGCAATAAGGTGTTATCTCATAACACAGAAGGGTCAGGTAAAAGGGAGATGCACTCACCTTGTTGACTTGCTTAATGGCAACACATAAATAGCATACATCGGCTGCTGTACAGATACCGTTCGGGAAGACAACACTTGGTGAAAGGAAAATGGAGGGCGGTATCAATAATGTGCTGCTCTTCATCAGGACAAACCTGAGTTAGTGATATCTCCCTCCATTTTCATTTTATCAATATGTGATCGGTACAGGTTTGGATTCATAAATCACAAGCATTGAATTCATATACTCCTCCAAGTGAGAGCTGAAATCAATGGAAAATTGTTTAAAGGGTCTTCACTAAGTTTGGAAATTAAACCTTATCCAAAGGACAGGAGATAACTTCCCAACCATTGTGTGTCCAACTGAGTAAATAATAGCCATTAACTTAAAGGGTCTTTACCAAGTTTGGATATTATCCCTTACCCACCAGATAAGGAATAAATTCCCCAACGCTGATGGTCTGGCTCCCAGGACCCCCACCAACTCTAAAGAGCACCGCGTGAATGGAGTGCTGTTTGATCATGCACACTTACTCTCCACTCATTTTTAATGGTAGTACCAAAGACCAGCCAAACACAGCGTTCAGCTATTTACGTTGGTCCCACTAGGAATAAAGGGAATAGAGGTGTGATCTTTTTGGCTCTGTATGAAGACGCATGGTCTATTAAAAGATGCTCAATGTAAAACAAACCTGTCATATTGAAAATGTTATCCTCTAACAGCTGTGGGCGAAGCAGCTCTGCCCGCGGTTGTTAACCAGTTAAAGATTATATCCGGGACTTAAAAAAAATGTGCCTAAACACTAACGGGCATGTAGTCGCTCACAGAAGCAACTATCCGTCTGTTGTACCCGGCACCGGTCATTGACCACTCCTGCCAGAGATTCAGCTGCTCCCTTTCAAAACAGCTGAGGTTTCTCTTCATGTTTACAGGGCGGGATTGCTCGTGTCATGCTGATTCACAGATGGCTTACCCCAATTAGGCAGCGGGGAGCCAGCTGTCAACCAGCATGACACCAGTAGTCACGCCCTGTCAACAGGAAAGGAAACTGATGCTCTGTTGATGTGAAGTCTGGGACAGCTCTGTTCCTACGGAGACTGGCACTAGGTACAACAAGCAGGTAACATAGTAACATAGTAACATAGTTAGTAAGGCCGAAAAAAGACATTTGTCCATCCAGTTCAGCCTATATTCCATCATAATAAATACCCAGATCTACGTCCTTCTACAGAACCTAATAATTGTATGATACAATATTGTTCTGCTCCAGGAAGACATCCAGGCCTCTCTTGAACCCCTCGACTGAGTTCGCCATCACCACCTCCTCAGGCAAGCAATTCCAGATTCTCACTGCCCTAACAGTAAAGAATCCTCTTCTATGTTGGTGGAAAAACCTTCTCTCCTCCAGACGCAAAGAATGCCCCCTTGTGCCCGTCACCTTCCTTGGTATAAACAGATCCTCAGCGAGATATTTGTATTGTCCCCTTATATACTTATACATGGTTATTAGATCGCCCCTCAGTCGTCTTTTTTCTAGACTAAATAATCCTAATTTCGCTAATCTATCTGGGTATTGTAGTTCTCCCATCCCCTTTATTTATTTTGTTGCCCTCCTTTGTACTCTCTCTAGTTCCATTATATCCTTCCTGAGCACCGGTGCCCAAAACTGGACACAGTACTCCATGTGCGGTCTAACTAGGGATTTGTACAGAGGCAGTATAATGCTCTCATCATGTGTATCCAGACCTCTTTTAATGCACCCCATGATCCTGTTTGCCTTGGCAGCTGCTGCCTGGCACTGGCTGCTCCAGGTAAGTTTATCATTAACTAGGATCCCCAAGTCCTTCTCCCTGTCAGATTTACCCAGTGGTTTCCCGTTCAGTGTGTAATGGTGATATTGATTCCCTCTTCCCATGTGTATAACCTTACATTTATCATTGTTAAACCTCATCTGCCACCTTTCAGCCCAAGTTTCCAACTTATCCAGATCCATCTGTAGCAGAATACTATCTTCTCTTGTATTAACTGCTTTACATAGTTTTGTATCATCTGCAAATATCGATATTTTACTGTGTAAACCTTCTACCAGATCATTAATGAATATGTTGAAGAGAACAGGTCCCAATACTGACCCCTGCGGTACCCCACTGGTCACAGCGACCCAGTTAGAGACTATACCATTTATAACCACCCTCTGCTTTCTATCACTAAGCCAGTTACTAACCCATTTACACACATTTTCCCCCAGACCAAGCATTCTCATTTTGTGTACCAACCTCTTGTGCGGCACGGTATCAAACGCTTTGGAAAAATCGAGATATACCACGTCCAATGACTCACCGTGGTCCAGTCTATAGCTTACCTCTTCATAAAAACTGATTAGATTGGTTTGACAGGAGCGATTTCTCATAAACCCATGCTGATATGGAGTTAAACAGTTATTCTCATTGAGATAATCCAGAATAACATCCCTCAGAAACCCTTCAAATATTTTACCAACAATAGAGGTTAGACTTACTGGCCTATAATTTCCAGGTTCACTTTTAGAGCCCTTTTTGAATATTGGCACCACATTTGCTATGCGCCAGTCCTGCGGAACAGACCCCGTCGCTATAGAGTCACTAAAAATAAGAAATAATGGTTTATCTATTATATTACTTAGTTCTCTTAGTACTCGTGGGTGTATGCCATCCGGACCCGGAGATTTATCTATTTTAATCTTATTTAGCCGGTTTCGCACCTCTTCTTGGGTTAGATTGGTGACCCTTAATATAGGGTTTTCATTGTTTCTTGGGATTTCACCTAGCATTTCATTTTCCACCGTGAATACCGTGGAGAAGAAGGTGTTTAATATGTTAGCTTTTTCCTCGTCATCTACAACCATTCTTTCCTCACTATTTTTTAAGGGGCCTACATTTTCAGTTTTTATTCTTTTACTATTGATATAGTTGAAGAACAGTTTGGGATTAGTTTTACTCTCCTTAGCAATGTGCTTCTCTGTTTCCTTTTTGGCAGCTTTAATTAGTTTTTTAGATAAAGTATTTTTCTCCCTATAGTTTTTTAGAGCTTCAATGGTGCCATCCTGCTTTAGTAGTGCAAATGCTTTCTTTTTACTGTTAATTGCCTGTCTTACTTCTTTGTTTAGCCACATTGGGTTTTTCCTATTTCTAGTCCTTTTATTCCCACAAGGTATAAACCGCTTACACTGCCTATTTAGGATGTTCTTAAACATTTCCCATTTATTATCTGTATTCTCATTTCTGAGGATATTGTCCCAGTCTACCAGATTAAGGGCATCTCTAAGCTGTTCAAACTTTGCCTTCCTAAAGTTCAATGTTTTTGTGACTCCCTGACAAGTCCCCCTAGTGAAAGACAGGTGAAACTGCACAATATTGTGGTCGCTATTTCCTAAATGCCCAACCACCTGCAGATTTGTTATTCTGTCAGGTCTATTAGATAGTATTAGGTCTAAAAGTGCTGCTCCTCTGGTTGGATTCTGCACCAATTGTGAAAGATAATTTTTCTTGGTTATTAGCAGAAACCTGTTGCCTTTATGGGTTTCACAGGTTTCTGTTTCCCAGTTAATATCCGGGTAGTTAAAGTCCCCCATAACCAGGACCTCATTATGGGTTGCAGCTTCATCTATCTGCTTTAGAAGTAGACTTTCCATGCTTTCTGTTATATTTGGGGGTTTGTAACAGACCCCAATGAGAATTTTGTTACCATTTTTCCCTCCATGAATTTCAACCCATATGGACTCGACATCCTCATTCCCTTCGCTAATATCCTCCCTTAAAGTGGACTTTAGACAAGACTTTACATAGAGACAAACCCCTCCTCCTCTCCGATTTTTACGATCCTTTCTAAACAGACTGTAACCCTGTAAGTTAACTGCCCAGTCATAGCTTTCATCTAACCATGTCTCGGTTATTCCCACTATGTCAAAGTTACCTGTAGATATTTCTGCTTCTAGTTCTTCCATCTTGTTTGTCAGGCTTCTGGCGTTTGCGAGCATGCAGTTTAGAGGATTTTGTTTTGTTCCAATCTCCTCACTGTGGATTGTTTTAGAAATGTTCTTACCTCCCTTCTGAGTATGTTTTCCTGGGTCGTCTTTGTTCGAGTCTAATGTTTTTCTTCCCGTCCCCTCTTCTTCTAGTTTAACGCCCTCCTGATGAGTGTAGCGAGTCTTCTGGCGAATGTGTGGTAGGTAACAGCTATCTGCCTGTTAGTGTTTAGCCACATTTTTTGTTTTTCATAATGTCCCGTATATACCCTTTAAATCCCACTGTCTGTCCCTGACATCTGAATTTAACACGCATTGTTCCATGCTACCATAAGAATGTGAACTGAGCGCCGAAGGGTTGTCATGACAGCCAAGGGTCTGCTACAGAGGCCCATGTCTGTCATTATAATGATCCTGTGGCTGGTGTTCATAGGAGAGCGTGATTTTCTGTATATATAGATATATATATATCAATACTGATGTACTGCTATCAAATAATAGGAGATTCAAGTCCCCTATTTCTTCTTATACATCACCCCCTATTTTATATTTGCAATGTTGTCTGAGACATCCTAATTGATGTTGCACCATTTTAAAAAGAATTATCTAATATATAAAGCTGAATGTGTGTGTGTGTGTGTGTGTGTATGTCCGGGATTGGCATCTGTACCGTCGCAGCTACAGCCACAAAATTTTGCACAGTCACACGTCTGGACCCCGAGAGCGTCATAGGCTATATTGTGAGGCAAAATTTTAACCCCGCGCGTTCCAATTCACCAAACAATTTTGCCCCTATATACATAATGGGGAAAAAAGTGAAAGGAAAAGTGTTGGAGGCGTTGCAGCTACAGCAACAAAATTTTGCACAGTCACACGTCTGGACCCTGAGAGCGTCATAGGCTACGTTGTGAGGTGAAATTTTAACCCCGCGCTTTCCAATTCACCAAGCAATTTTGCCCCTATCTACATAATGGGGAAAAAAGTGAAAGGAAAAGTGTTGGAGGCGTCGCAGCTACAGAAACAAAATTTTGCACAGTCACACGTCTGGACCCTGAGAGCGTCATAGGCTACATAGGTGAGGTGAAATTTTAACCCCGCACTTTCCAATTCACCAAACAATTTTGCCCCTATCTACATAATGGGGAAAAAGTGAAATGAAAAGTGTTGGAGGCGTCGCAGCTACAGCCACAAAATTTTGCACAGTCACACGTCTGGACCCTGAGAGCGTCATAGGCTATGTTGTGAGGTGAAATTTTAACTCCGCGCTTTCCAATTCACCAAACTATTTTTCCCCTATCTACATAATGGGGAAAAGTGAAAGGAAAAGTGTTGGAGGCAAATTGACAGCTGCCAGATGTGAACAAGGGGGACTTAAAGAATGAGAGCGATGGCGCAAAAGAGTATATACCGATCAGATGCTAAGGTGGGGCCCTGACATGAGATAGTCACCACACATGGGGATATGAACACACACACAAAATGCGCCACACACTACCACGTGCTTGAACACATATACCACCCTCAGCACACATTTCACCACACATACACCAACCTCGCCACATAAAAGTCGAAACACAAAAGTCGCCGCTCAAAACTCGCCACGCGCAAAACTCGCCACGCGCAAAACTCACCACATGCAAAAACTAGGCTCACGCAAAACTCGCCACAAGTGCAAAACTCACCTCATGGAAAACTCGCCACACGCAAAACTTGCACACGCGGAAAAATTGCCACATGCACAAAATTTGCAACACATGCAAAAGTTGCCTCACACAAAACTTGCACATACTCAAAAGGCACCAGACATAAAACTCACCACGCGCAAAACTCGCCATGCGCAAAACTTGCTGCACACAACTTGCTACACTAACCAGTCACATGCAACTCGACACACAAAAAGTTGCTACACGCATGTTGCCACACAAAACTCATCTCACAAAAGTCGCTACATGCATGTCGCCACACACAACTCAACACACACAACTTGACACATGAAACTCGCCCTAAAACACACACAAGTCTGGTATTATCCTTCAAAAATAAAAATCTGATTAATAAGCAGACAAACTACAAGAGCAACAAATGTACCATATAGGAAATACGGCAGCTGTCAGTCACATGACCTGTCTATTATGTGTATGTGTGAGCTAATATATACTGCCAGGGGGAGGGCTTCCTGTTGGCTGGGGATATATCAGGCTGCCAATTTAGCTTACAAATACTGAGGTAAAAATACTGACCAAATAACGTGTGAACGAGGTCTAATACAGGAGGAGATGACACACAGGTATATACTATATACATGAGGAGATGACACACAGGTATATACTATATACAGGAGGAGATGACACACAGGTATATACTATATACAGGAGGAGATGACACACGTATATACTATATACAGGAGGAGATGACACACAGGTATATACTATATACAGGAGGAGATGACACACAGATATATACTATATACAGGAGAGATGACACACAGGTCTGTACTATATAGAGGAGGAGATGACATACAGGTACATACTATATACAGGAGGAGATGACATACACGTATAAACTATATACATGAGGAGATGACACACAGGTATATACTATATACAGGAGCAGATGACCTACAAGTATGTACTATATACAGGAGGAGATGACATACAGGTATATGCTATATATAGAAGATGACATACAGGTATATACTATATACAGGAGGAGATGACACAGATATATACTATATACAGGAGGAGATGACATACAGGTATATACTATATATAGAAGGAGATGACATACAGGTATATACTATATATAGAAGATGACATACAGGTATATACTATATACAGGGGAGATGACACACAGCAGGTATATACTATATACAGGGGAGATGACATACAGGTATATACTATATACAGGAGATGACATACAGGTGTATACTATATATAAGGGAGATGCAAACATGTATATACTGAGGTGAAAATGAGGGGTGTGAGGTGAAAATGAAAAGGTGTGAGTGCAAAATGAGAGGAGCGAGGGGAAATAGTGGAGTGATCGGAAAATGACAGATGTGAGGTCGAAATGACAAGTGTTAGGGAGGAATGAGAGGAGTGAGGGAGAAAATGAGAGGTGTGAGGGAGAAAATGAGAGATGTGAGGGGGAAAATGAAAGATGTGATTGGGAAAATGAGAGGTGTGATGGGAAAATAAGAGAAGTGAGGTGCTATAACTAACCACAGATATTTACTATGCCCAGGCAACGCCGGGCTCTTCAGCTAGTTCCAAATAAAGCCGAATGAAAGATTTTTATCAACATCCTGGTGTGTGAGCTGAATCTATTTTCAGACTGTACAAGTTATTGAGTTATAAAGCATAGCTACCAGGAATTAAATATGGTAGCCATATTTGGTCTCCCTGCACAGATAAAATCCAGCAGAACCCAGTGGCGCTGCCACCGCCGTCCCATTTACAGCTTCGGGTGTAAAGTTATGGGCATCCATGGTCTTGGTCGGAAAATCGTGCTCTCAGATATGGGAAGAGGGAGACTGCATAGTCCAGGGGTTGGCGCAAAGTGTGAGAGGGAGCCGCATAGGGGATAATATGCAGCTCCTCATTTTGGAGTTTTTCTACTGGCAGGAGGCCCATTAGCTGATGCAGCCAGAGAATTACGTAACAAAGATTTGGACCTGTGAATCATCGGCGCCTCCCTGAGGTCACATGCTACATAACACGGTAATTGTATTCTATCTGTATCGTACCCTTGTACTACACTCCTGACTGTATAGTTGTATATTTGTTCTTGTATATATATACCTGTATCTTTCTTGTGTGCCTTTCGGCGATTAAATATAAAATTAATCTTGGGCTCCTCTTTTATCTCGATTCACGAATCCCCACATCCGCACGCTCGGTTGGTTATTATACGCTACCTCGGGGCTGGTTTCTGACTGGATATAAGCCTGTTGTCGGATGGGACTTATATCTAATGAGGAACTGGTGGCAGCATAACGTACTGTGTTAGTGAGAAACTCTGACAGTGACGGCCAGGAGGTTTACATATATATCCCCAGCCTGGACTGGTGATATATCCCCCCTCACTGGGAGCTCCTCAATAACTTGTACCTATAAGGGAAGCCACTCTGGCGACTATTTGCGCTTGGTGCAGTTCCCTGACTGACCTGGGGTAAGTGGTGGCACCAGAGAGCTGATCCCTGCTGAGTCATTCTCTCTCCTCCCAGGAGGTGAGTTAAGTCGGCACACCCCATCCTCTGTACGATCCATCACAATCCTGTGCTATGAACGCTGGCCACAGGGTGGCTCATAGCAATTCGGTAATGACAAACGCGGGGGTCTCCTGCAGACGCTGGCTGAAGCCCTGCCATGTATAGCACAAATGATTGGATTATCGCAGCTTCAAGTCTTTAAAGAAACTATTGAAGCAAAAAGTAATATTGCACGCCCCACTTTTCAGTTTTAGAATTTCCGCAAAAATTTAAAATAACCAATAAATGTAATTTAACTTCACAATTGTGTTCCACTTGTCGTTGATTCTTCACCAAAAATTTACATTTGGTATCTTTATGTTTGAAGCATGATATGTGGGAAAAGGTTGAAAACTTCAAGGGGGCCGAATACTTTCGCAAGGCACTGTATATACAGTATATATATATATATATATATATATATATATATATATATAAAACATATATATAAGTTCAAATGACTCCCCCTTTTGCCCCATTCAATAACACAATAGAAAAATAAAAAATACACATATTTGGTATCGCTGCAATAAAAGAATTGAAAACATTGCATATATTTGGTATCAATTCGTTCAGAAGTGCCAGAACTATCAAAATATAAAATAAGTTAATCAGATCGGTAAGCGAAATAACAAGAAAAAAAATCACCGCAACATTGCAATAAAATGCAACAACAGATAAACTTTGTATTTACCCCAAAATGGTACCAATAAAAACATCAGCTCGCAAAAAATATGCCCTCACCCAGCTCCAAATCCCAAAGAATGGAGATGCTATGGGTCTCGAAAAATGGCCCCATTTTATTTTTTTCTTACAAACTTTGATTTTTTTTTTCACCACTTAAATAAAACAGAACCTATACATGTTTGTATCTGCAAACTCGTAATGGCCTGGATAATCGTGATGGAAGGTTAGTTTTAGAATTTAGTGAATATGGTATAAAAAAAACAATTGTGGAATTGCACTTTTTTTGCAATTTCACTGCACTTCGAATTTTTTTCCCATTTTCCAGTACACATATGGTAAGATCAGTGGACTTGTTCAAAAGTACAACTCGTCCCGCAAAAAAACAAGCCCTCACATGACCATATTGACAGAAAAATAAAAAAAAGTTATGGCTCAGGGAAGAAGGGGAGCAAAAAACGAAAAATGCAATAATGGAAAATTGCAAGGTCGTGAAGGGGTTAATGGCAGAAAACGGGCTCAGAAGAATCATCCAGCATTTAAAATGTGCAATAAAATAAAGCAGAATCTTTCTAAACCCTGGGTGGTAGTAATTATAAGAAAAAAACTCAATTCTAAACATCCAGAACTACAGAATAACAACACAGTCATCTAATGGCAAAAGAAGATTGGAAGAAGAGACGAGGAGTCCAAGATACACAAGCAGGTGTTATGATGTAGAAAAAAAAATTACAGAAAAACATCTGCCAAAAATGTAAGTAAATAAATAGTTGGAACAGACACAGGTACGAACCTGCAGCTGAACAAGCAGCCACAAGAGCTGGAATGGAAATTTATAGAACGTGGCCTTGTAAATAACAAGATCACAAGAGAGAAGGAAACAAGAATTACTAAAAACATACTTATCTAATACTGACCAGCAAAAAAAACACAATAAATGTATAAATTGTATATCAAATTGTGCATATGGCATCAGTAGGCCAGGCATAATGCCAGAAAAAAAAATAGTATTTACTGTATGTAAATCATATGTCGACACATCACCATGATAACAATAAAGGCAGGGATGTAACTACAGTGGAGGCAGGGGGTGCAGTCACACTCACATGGAGCCTACGGGAGTCAAAAGGTCAAAAGGGTCTCTTCGGTCCATATGAGCAAGACCAATATTATGAAAGATCCACCATAATTAAGGGACCTGTTGGGCATTCTGCATTGTGGCCCATAAGCTTCAAGTAACTCCACTGAATATAGGAGCTAAAAGGTTAAATATAACCTTACTATTCAATATACAGTCCTATACTGTGCCTAGTGGCTTTTTGTGGGACTTAGTAGTACTAGTTTATCATACATGTTCCAAATTGCTTGGTTATTTTGTGGCAATGGATGTAATAATATTGTAGGTTTATTCTAATTTTTGCAGGTCAAGCAGCTTTACGGTTGTCCTGAATTACAGGTTTCATTTCAAAATTGCAAGTTATGCCATATATATAGAATAGGGGACGATTTGCTGATTATTGGGATCCAACCACTGGGCGATCCCAAGAACGGAGCTTTGCTTCATTTATTGCCACAGGGATTGTGGGAAATAACAGAGCACTGTACTTGGCTTTCTCCAACAAGACAATGACTGGAGCAGAGAGTGAGCATCTGTACCTGTGGTCAATTCATAGACTCATAGAATGATGGAAGGGACCTCCTGGGTCATCTGGTCCAACCCCCTGCTCAAAGCAGGATTCACTAAATCATGCCAGACAAAAGTATGTCCAGCCTCTTTTTGAAAACTTCCATGGAAGGAGAACTCACCACCTCTCGTGGCAGCCTGTTCCACTCATTGATCACCCTAACTGTCAAAAAGTTTTTTCTAATATCTAATCTGTGTCTCCTCCCATTCAGTTTCATCCCATCGCTTCTAGTCTTTCTTTGTGCAAATGAGAATAAAGATGATCATTCTACAATGTGACAGATATTTGAGACATTTGTAGACAGTTATTAAGTCTACTCTCAGTCTTCTTTTCTGCAAGCTAAACATTCCCAAATCCTGTAACCGTTCCTTATTGGACATGGATTGCAGACTGGTCACCATTCTGGTCGCTCTTCTCTGAACTTGCTCCAGTTTGTTGATGTCTTTTTTAAAATGTGATGCCCAAAACTGGACACAGTATTCCAGGTGAGGTCTGACCAATGAGGAGTAGAAGGCAATAATGACTTTGCATGATCTAGACTCTATGCTTCCGTTAATACATCCCAGAATTGTATTTGCCTTTTTTGCTGCTGCATCACACTGTTGACTCATGTTCAGTTTATGATCTATTAGTATACCCAAGTCTTTTTCACATGTGCTATTGCTTAGCCATATGCCTCCCATTCTGTAAATGCTTTTTTCATTTTTATTGCTCAGATGTAGTACTTTACATTTTTCCTTGTTAAAAAAACATTATGTTAGTTGCTGCCCACTGCTCCAGTTTATTTATATCTTTTTGAATAATCTCTCTTCTCTAGTATTAGCTATCCCTCCTAGCTTTGTGTCATCAGCAAATTTAATTATTGTACCCTCAATTTCTTCATCTAAATCATTGATAAAGATGTTGAACAATACATGGCCCAGGACAGAACCCTGTGGTACCCCACTTGAGACATTCTTCCAACTGGGTGTGCAACCATTTACAACCACTCTTTGGGTCTGATCACTAAGCCAGTTATGAATCCACCTAACAGTTGCCTTGTCCATTCCATACTTAGTCATTTTTTCAATAAGGATGGTGTGAGATACTTTGTCAAATGCTTTGCTGAATTGAAGATATACTATACCTACAGCATTTCCCTGATCCACCCAGTCAGTGATTCTGTCGTAGAAGGAAATTAAGTTAGTCTGACATGACTTATTAGTTACAAACCCATGCTGACTCTTGTTAATCACTTCATTCTTATCCAAAGATCTTTCCTGGTATGGAAGTCAGACTCGCCGGCCTATAGGTCCCTGGGTCCACCTTCTTCCCCTTTTTGAAGATAGGAACGACATTTGCTCTTCTTCAGTCTTCTGGGACTTCTCCTATTCTCCAAGAATTTTCAAAGATTATGGAGAGTGGTTCAAAAATTTCTTCTGCTATCTCCTTCAGTACTCTTGGATGTAATTCATCTGGACCTGGGGACTTGAATTCATTTATGTTAGCTAAGTGTTTCCTCGCTATAGTTCTGTTTATAGATATCCTGGATTCTTTTACTCCTTTAACAGGACAGTGAAGATCAGTTGATGTTACATTTCCTTTCTGAGAGAAAACAGAAGCAAAAATAGGAATTTTAAAGTTTGGCCTTCTCAACATCCTTTCTTACCATTTCATCATTTTCATCCTGTAAAAATCCTATAGCATCTTTGACTTTTCTTTTACTTTTGACATATCCCCAAAATCCTTTTTTATTGCTTTTGACATCTTTTGCAAGCCTTAATTCATTGTCAGCTTTAGAAAATCTGATTCATGCCTGGCAGGTTCCTGCAGACAGCATTATATTCTTCTTTAGACATGCCTCCCTCTTTCCATTTGATAAACATTTCTTTCTTCCTTTTTAGCATGTGTTTAAGTTCTGTGTTCATCCATCCTGGTTTCCTTAAATGCTTTGTATTTTTCCCTCTTTTCGGAATTGTTAACGATTGTGCTTTGAGAATCTCATTTTTCAAGATTTCCCAACCATCCTGGACATTTTTGTCCTTAAGGATATCAACAATTTGATCCCTCTGATTTACTTTCTGAGTCCCTTAAAATCTGCCTTTCTGAAATCTAACCTTGAAGTCTGAGTCTTCACAGGTCTTCCTCCTCTAGTTATCCAAAATTCTAAAATAGCATGGTTGCTACTTCCTAGACTAGACTCTACAGAGCCTTGCTCTTATGCCCTGTAGAATGTAAGCCCGCAAGGGCAGGGTCCTCGCCCCTCTGTATCAGTCCGTCATTGTTAGTTTGTTTACTGTATGTGATATTTGTAACTTGTATGTAACCCCTTCTCATATACAGCACCATGGAATCAATGGTGCTATATAAATAAATAATAATAATAATAATGTATCTGGAGCCCATTCTTAGGATTGTTGAAGGTAACAGCAGTCAGTCTGCAGCTCTTATGCAGACTTATGTGTCTCCATGTCTCACTATCCCTGCATTTAGTCTGACCAACCTGCCCCCACCATTTCTACTGTCTATAAGTCTGGTCTTCCAGGTCTACAGCTATTGTCTGAAGCTTCACCCCCACAGACTGTCAGCTCTGCTGCCCCCTGCATACATTTGGGACATAATATTGGTAAGATGGAGATTCCCTTCTCTGTTTTAGCTGCAATTCGACCAGAAAGCAGATAAATTATCTGAAAGATAATTTCACAAAGCACACAGCTCTTAATATTATCAGTGCAGCATGCATGCAGAAGGTGTCTGAGCAAAATGTAACAGTGAAAGTAATGGTCACTGCTCACGATACAATGTGCCCAGCTGTAGTCACTACCCTTCACATTGACTGGTTGCCTGTTCTGCACACACATGCTGCAGAACTGCCTGTCAATTAAAGTGCCAGGGAGTAATTACAGATTACAGTGATTACAACCCTCTTCAGCACCTGAAGTCTGGAAGCGAGTGGCTACAGGGACGATATAACTTAAATTTCTCCCTGAAGCCACCATTCCAATAAGCTGACTACATAGGATATAAATGTGAGATGTGTGTCGGCTCACTAGGGCAATATAATTGAGGATACCTGTACTCACACCTGAATAATCTCTGTACTTGTTGTAAATAGACTTGTTTCTTTATAGTTAATATTAACTAGCCACAAGATGTCGGTGTTGTTTGAACATGTATAAAAGACTGTGATATGTCTATAAGACATGAGAGGAGGGATAACAAAAAGTGAAACACAGGAAAAGGAAGCGTAGCCATCTTGGGCAGTGTCTGCAGGAATGAGGGTGAGAGAGGCTGTGCTGGAGTGGGATCCAATGACATCCTCTTGTGACAGCACTCAACTCAACTGAGTTAAAAGCAGTGGCAGATTGGAGCTGAACTGGTCTGGAGTCGAGGGAATTCCTGCTGTTAAGGAAGAGAACTGACCGGGACCTGAGGTGAGAAATGCTGCATCCCGTGGAAGAGTTAAACCACAAGCATCCTTGGTATTGCTCACCAGAGGGAAGAGCTCTGCAATCACCTACATGTGCTGATTTTTTTTGTTTGGAACAGATAAGAAATTAAAGTCCACTGACGCAGCAATAAGTAAACATGCACGCATCACAATATATTTTGACGCCAAGAGACACAATGCTGGAACAGAACCTACAGTTAGTTACTTAGATATATTGACTTTAAGGACCACATTTTCTACCAGAATCAACAGCCATAAACCCCAGATTTGTCGCTACATTTTCTTGCAGTTCAGTAAACTAAGGATGCAGGCAAGAAATCCCACTTATTAAACCTGACAGGGCACATCTGTGAAGTGAATACCATTCCCGGTGACTACCTCTTGAAGCTCATCAAGAGAATACCAAGAGTGTGTAAAGCAGTCATCAAAGCAAAAGGTGGCTACTTTGAACAACATAGAATATAAGACATAATTTCAGTTGTGTCACACTTGTTTGTTAAGTATATAATTCCACATGTGTTAATTCATAGTATTGATGCCTTCGGTGTGAATGTACAATTTTCATAGTCATGAAAATACAGAAAAATCTTTAAATAAGGTGTGTCCATACTTTTGGTCTGTACTGTATATAGTTAATTTTGTAATAGTCTCAAGATAGTCAAGGACAGACTTTTTATCATATTCCTATACTAGGAGGGGAATATTTGGTTGGGAAATAGGAATGGAAGTATATATTCTTACGAATGTGAACCACTGTGCTGAACCGCAGGTGATCCTGTGCTTTGCACTCATTTAATTAATCCAGATATGCTCAGGGTATAAACAGGTAATAGGTGGCCGGTTTAGACAGGCATGCCAAAAGGTAAATTTATGTAGAGAATATAGCAGAAACAGTTCTCCTGAGTGCCGAGCTGTTCAGCACAGGGAATATAGCCTTTTGACAAAATGTTTGTTTAATGTGTTTTTTTGTGTGTTTATCCAAACCGAGTAGAAGGGAATATCTTCATTCCTAAGTAAATTAATTACAGAAAGTGAACTGTGTGGAAATTGGTCCTTTTGTCCCCGTCACTCCTCTGTGTCTTGAACAACACCCTCGGTGCATGATTCACACAAACACTATGTACCTGAAGATTAACCCTATATCTGCAGATAAGTTTCATTTTAGGATGTGACAGGTTCCATTTATGGAGGTTGTCTCACCTTGTTGAATGGGAGAAGACTGCTCTCCAGCCTCCTGGATTTTTGCTTACAGTGGACCAAAGTTCTCCCAATTGACAGTTCGGGCCAGTGGCATGGTTGCATCGCTGTCCCATACTCTGAGCATAGTTGCGCTGAAGTTGGCAGTATCCAGCAGTCTGGTCAGCTTCAAGATTCTTAGCAAACAGCTTGTAGGGTGCTATACTCCATGCATAGGAGACCAGCCATTGCAATGGTGGCCGGTGATTTATGCAAGGAGCAGTGAAGAATAAAAATAAAAAATCAGTCTGCTCTTGAGAATGGAGATAATTTTTATTAACAAGTAAACTACAACATTGCTTGCTTTTGCAAGCACTTTTCAATTTTATCAATTTAAGATGATGGGGAAACCCCTTTAAGCAAAATAAAAAATTTTAAGATTGCAAATTGGTAACGACGAGCCTTGGCCCTTGTGCTCTTCACTGGTATTTGGTCATTATGGGAAGAAAAATGCATACGTTTATTAGTTATTTGACCTGGATGCTTTAAAAGAAATAACCAAATACATCCTGCTACTACAACAGAGCTTCAAAGGCGTTTACAGAAGTCTACACAATAAGGCAGTTGTAGAAAAAATGTGGAAGAAAAAAATTTGTAAAAAATGTAAAAAACAGATGTTATCCAGGGTAGGATTAATTCATCTTTAATCAGCATGAGTCCTCTTCCAAGACAGATACTTGTAGGAGATGAATGATACGGATCATAATACCATGAACATCATTTCCTTTAACGATTACTCCTATAATTGAAGAAAAAGAAAAAAGAGGACAATGAATTGAACAAGAGCAAATTCTAATATGTGATTTTTCATCAATTTTGCATGTCATTGGTGTCTTTGTTGATACAATCACATTTATAACATTACATAAAATTTTTAAATGCACCCTAAGAATTTATATTGTTAACTGTTTCATAGAACTTTCTAGAATTCTGTTTTTGCTATCACACTTGCATTTTTTCTATAATGTTTGATGCAGATTTTTAGGCAAAGCAAAGGTCTGCAACAATAGAGAGAGAAGTCACACCTGGTTCCTAGAGTGTGGAGAGATGAGAAAGAAGTTTTCCAACAATAGTTGAGGCACTTCACAGATTTTGCATAGGGACCAAGAGCTTCAAAATGCACCTCTGACTTTTACTTCCTTTAGGATTCACTACTTGCTTTTGCTAAAAAGTCTAATCAAAAACGTAATGTGTGAATAACATTTTTCCAAATTGTGTGGGGGAATTCATTCACTGGCAAAAGTCTAAAAGCCCCCATATATATTAGAGAACTGTTGACCAAGTTCAGTGGGACCATCCGACCATCTAATGTGTATTGGTGCCTAACAACTACCCCAACCAACATATAATGTTAGAAGTGTGAAGGATCATGAGTTGAATTTTTACTGGAAAATAAGCTGCCGAGAAACATTTCTGGAGTCAGCTTATTCTACTCTTTCCATTGAAGTCAGAAGAGAAAGGTGTTTTTCTGCCTACCACTATCTAAGGTGTATGTGCATCATAAACCCCTGTCGTGCTCCAGCAATGACTCCTGTCCTCACAAGGACAGGCCCAAATGAGCCCTACTCTGGACGCCCCCCACCATGTATAATGTAGTTAACGCCTCCCTACGTTGGAGAAGAAACGCGTAGGGAGGCGTTAACTACATTATACACGGTGGGGGGCGTCCATAGTAGGGCTCATTCGGGCCTGTCCTTGAGAGAACAGGAGTCATTGCTGGGGCACGACAGAGGTTTAGGAAAAAGGTCCCCCGTCCCCTCTTTCTTACCCTATAACTATTGGACCCTCCCTGGGACCCCGTATTACTGGCATGGGTACCCTTCGTCCATAGTTGGTGAGACCAAACCAGTTTTTTATTAGAGCACAGTTTTCGGCGTGAGC
Source organism: Ranitomeya imitator (assembly GCF_032444005.1). Lineage (NCBI taxonomy): Eukaryota > Metazoa > Chordata > Amphibia > Anura > Dendrobatidae > Ranitomeya > Ranitomeya imitator. Next base: position 38,220,937 of record NC_091286.1, on the reverse strand, counting down.
ACTTTATTTTGATTTGTGTTGTGTATTGTTTGTCCATTTTTTAATATTATTAGTAAAGGTTATGTTTTAACTCTATTGGGCTATGCTCTTCTAGCTGCTATCCACTAATCCTAAGCAACCTAAAACTCATGGGTCAAACTGGTTCATACCAGGACTAGGCGATCCTCCAGTTGGCTCCTCTCAACTGGGATACTCTCGGGTTCTGACACTATAATGAATCACAAAGGTCCAGCAGAAGACAAGCTAATTTGGAGATGATTTTGGAGCCATTCAATAGTATATGTTTCTTATGAGATGACTCATAAATAACAATGTTATTCACGTACAATGATAGCAACATACAATCATTAATAAATAGATGGAGGGTGGATCTTAAAATCACCTTTTCTGGTGGACTCAAGGAATCTCTGACCAACTCTTTTTTTTCAGGTCTGTTGGACTTTCAGTGTATTTTTACAATCACATTTTTTATATATACCGACTACATGTATACTGTATTAATGTTCAATTTGCTTTTTTTTCTAAAACTAATCAAAACCATTAAGAGTCTCTGGTATATGGGTCAAGCTGAGGTTGCCGGTTGTACTTTTGTAAAACATAGAAAATCCAGACAAATTGTGGGCTTAGAATAAACTTAATGGCCCCATCCTCATTAATTTTCTACTGAATGTTTAGTTAATGATAGGGGATTTTGTCCAGATCTGCTTATATAATGGATGAATGTCTGGAGAACACAATATTTTAGACTGCATTAAAGTTCACTGCAGTTTATAAAGAAATGAACATTGTATATGTTGTATGAATATATGAGCCCTGATGGTCAGTTTTTACTTCGCATTATTTTCTAGTAGACTAAGTTGTGTAAATTTTAGATGTACATATCGATCACATTTGGGTATCTGGGGAATCTGGTAAAAAACTACTGTAAAGCTGTTTATACTTTATAAAAACTTGGAAATGAATTCCATATACATGACATGTCAGCAACACCAGTGGAGGTCAGTAACCTTTGACCCCCTCCAGGATCAGACTGGCCCACCAGAGTAACAGAAGGATCTGAACCAATAATTGGCTTTACTTCTCTGTACTTGGCTTTTTCTAACTACCAGTATAGAGAATGAATTTTGCAGGGGCTGTGTCAAAGTAACATGCTCATAATGCCAGGACCCAAGGTTTCACAGAGGCATCACATTGTGTCTGCAGGCTTGTTTTCTTCATGTTCCCCATCTCCAGTCCTCAAGAGCCACCAAGAGATTATGTTTTCAAGATTTCCTTAGTATTGCCAAGGTGAGTATTCCATCACTTATGTAATACTAATGAGATCCTGAAAACATGACCAACTGGTGGCTCTTGAGGACAGGAGCTGGGGAACACTAGTCTATCACATCCTGGCTCCATTCTTTTCCTAGGTAAGTGATTTTAATCTACTAGACCAGTGTTTGCCAAATTCCAGTCCTCACAGTCCCACGTCATATTTTCAGAATTTTCTTAGTATTACACTGGTGATGGATAAATTACCAAGGCATCAGAAATTGCCACAGGTTCTCTCATCTGTGCAATACTGAGAAAATCTTAAAAACATGTTGGCAGCGGATTAATCAATTTATTGTCCAGCTGTTCAATGGTGAATATATATTTATTCAGGAACAAAGATTATATAGCTTACAACTGGTATTTCTTATAGCTTAGGATCTTAGCATCTTGTCTGTCAGCTTCCAAAGTGTAACTGTGCTCCAGCTACATACACACACTGAGTGAACAGAACCTTCTCTTTTTGTTTGTTTTTTTAACAGTGCTTTACTGCCAATATAACACTATTGCTGAAGACAGAAACTCATGCACTATTAAAAAGTAGCAAATAGTAGTTGTAGTATACAATCATAAGCATTACTCCTAGAGTTGAGCGACCTTGACCTTTTTAGAGTCGAGCCGGGTTTCGCGAAACCCGACTATCTCAAAAGTCGGGTCGAGTGAAATCGGCCAATTATGACGTAAAGTCGGGATCGACCGAAACACGAAACCCAATGCAAGTCAATGGGGCAGCATAGTCGGCAGTGAGTGGGGGCCAGGAAAACACCTAGAGGGCCCATTTTAATGTCAAAACCATCCATTCTTCTTAATGAAGCTTGTCAAGCGTAATTTACCTTATAATAATTGGAAGGCATTTGAAATTGGGGGTCATTTGGCTAAAGTTGTGGTGGGTAGGGCTGGTTCAAGTAATTAGTGGGCCCAGGAAATCTGGACCACGTCACGGCAGTGGAGCAGGGAGAGGTAAGTATTTCAACTTTGCAAGTGCTGTGAACCTGAGCAAGCAGGGGGGGCCCACTCGTTGGCATTGGCACTGGCACAGGGCCCCTCAAAGTACAGCGGTGTGTTTGCACGGCGGGGGCGCCTCTCACCGGCAGCAACACTTTTGCGTACTATGAGAGGCCCTGTGCCAGTGACGTCGCCAACTAGTATTCCTCCCCCCACCTGATGAAGGAACCTGCACTTTCATCTGCACCTTCCTCTTTGTCCCCGTGTAAGGTGGTATGGTATGCGGGAAGAGCAACCTGACTTTCAGCAGGGTCACAATGTTGTTGTGTAGCGTGCACGGGGAATGTTGCGTTATGGGTCAATGTACCAGCAGACTCATCTATCACTGGCTGGGCAATGGGCAGGATGAGGAGGAAACACAGATATAGGCCCAAAGAATAAAGTGGGCTAAATGCAGTTCAAAATTGGTAACACAGGAATAACCAGGGGGCATTGCAGTGGAGGACAACTGGAATGAGAGGCTGACACAGAGAGTAGGCCCAAATCAGTAAGTAGTCGAAATGCAGTTCAAAATTGGCAACCGTAGTAAACAGGCGGCACAGCTTTGTTCAGTGGAGGAGAACAGCAAGGAGTGGCAGACACCGATAGTAGGCCCCAACCCAACTAGTAGGCCAAATGCAGTCTAACATTAACAACTACTTAACGAGCGCCTGAAAACGGAATTTCAGGACAGGAAACCAGGAGAACAGCAAGGAGTGGCAGACACTGTTAGTAGGCCCCAAACCAACTAGTACGCCAAATGCAGTTGTTCCATTTAACCACAATTTAACGAGAGCCTGAAGATAGAAGCTCAGGAAAGGCAACCTGGAGAACACCTTGGAGTGGAACACACCATCTCTCTCCACCCGATACCCATTTTGTAGGCCTAATGCAGTGTAGTTTTCTACAACTACTAAACGAGAGTCGGAAGACCGAAGCAATGGCAAGGAAACCTGGGGAACACCTTGGAGTGTAACACACCATCTCTCTCCACCCGATACCCATTTTGTAGGCCTAATGCAGTGTAGTTTTCTACAACTACTAAACGAGAGTCGGAAGACCGAAGCAATGGCAAGGAAACCTGGGGAACACCTTGGAGTGTAACACACCATCTCTCTCCACCCCATACCCAATTTGTAGGCCTAATGCAGCCTACTTTCCGACAACTACTAAACGAGAGCATGAAGATCGAAGCTCAGGAAAGGCAACCTGGGGAACACCTTGGAGTGTAACACACCCTTTCTCTACACCACGGAAGGGCTGATTCTTAGGAAGGAAGGCTGTCGGAAAGAAGCAGGTCGCGTCCGAGGGTGATTATATTCTTATTAGGTATATACTCACCCTCGGACGCGCCCTGCTTCTTTATTTGTAATGAATGTTTATTTGCAATGTGGTTTTGACTTACTCTATTTTTTTGGTAAATAATGATTTTATTACTTTCATTGTTTTGCATCTTCTTGGCAATAATATAAAGAAGACGCGACAGGACAACACTCGGTGGATGCCATATCTGTGTTTTAAATTGAAAAAAACATTCAGTTAACTACTTGCAGGAGAAAGTTATTGTAGCTGGTGGCCATTTTTAGTACTGTACCAGTTTTTTGTTGTATGTATTTGTTTTTAATGTTAAAATGTCTGCATTTGATATCTCTCCAGTATTTTCTTTTTTATAAGCAAAATACTTATTTTTATATTTTCTGATGTTGGTTCAAGGGGTACACGGGCAGCAGTAGACAGGTCAGTGGAGGCCTAGTGGAAGGAGGGACCGCAGACAGGCTTCGAAGGCCTAACATAATAAATTGGGCTGGCTGTAGGCAATTTAAAATTGGTTCCAGGGGAACACGGGCAGCAGTGGCCTGGTCTGTGTAGTAGTAGTGGAAAGAACGGGCCGCAGACAGGCTTCGAAGGCCTAACATAACAAAAATTGGGATGTAGGCAATTTACAATTGGTTCCAGGGGAACACGGACAGCAGTAGACAGGTCAGTGGAGGCCTAGTGGAAGGAGGGACCGCAGACAGGCTTCGAAGCCCTAACATAATAAATTGGGCTGGCTGTAGGCAATTTAAAATTGGTTCCAGGGGAACACGGGCAGCAGTGGCCTGGTCAGTGTAGTAGTAGTGGAAAGAACGGGCCGCAGACAGGCTTCGAAGGCCTAACATAACAAAAATTGGGATGTAGGCAATTTAAAATTGGTTCCAGGGGAACACGGGCAGCAGTAGACAGGTCAGTGGAGGCCTAGTGGAAGGAGTGACCGCAGACAGGCTTCGAAGGCCTAACATAAGAAAAATGTCAATACAATGGTATTGACAGTGCCAGGCATTGAAGGATGTCAGCGCATAGACTAAACATTGGTGGAGCTGTGAGAGAAAATTTTGCAAGTGGTAGAGCACTGTTTGAGCTGGGGGGGGACTGTCTTGTGGCCGGCGGTACAGGCCCAGGGCCCCTCATATTACAACGGTGTGTCTGACGTTGGGTGCGCACCACCACCGCCAGACACTTTATTGTACTATGAGGGACCTAGTGGCAGTGCCGTCGACCAAAAGCGGGCACACCCACCTCCTCAGACAAACAGTACTCTCACGGGTGCTGGCGCCAAGTGGCGATACCACGGCCCCGTGTGGGGACTTTGGCCATTTAGGGAGGTGTTAACATGTCGGATGCTGGACAATCAGGTGCTGCAAATTACGAGATTGGAAAAGTCGTTCAGAATAGTCCACAGGCAAGACCTTTACATAGGAAAGCTAGGTGTCAGCCGGGCAAGGTGGGGCAAAAGATTTCGAAATCCAGTTGTGGTTCATTTTAATGAAGGTTAGATCATCTACATTTTGGGTAGCCAGACGAGTCCTTTTTTCTGTTAGTATTGAACCTGCAGCACTGAATACTCTTTCTGATAGGACACTAGCTGCCGGGCAAGCAAGCTCCTGCAATGCATATTCTGCCAATTCTGGCCAGGTGTCTAATTTTGATGCCCAGTAATCAAATGGGAATGACGGTTGAGGGAGAACGTCGATAAGGGATGAAAAATAGTTAGTAACCATACTGGACAAATGTTGTCTCCTGTCACTTTGAATTGATGCTGCAGTACCTGTCCTGTCTGCGGTCATAGCAAAATCACTCCACAACCTGGTCAGAAAACCCCTCTGGCCAACGCCACTTCTGATTTCTGCCCCTCTAACACCTCTGGTCTGCTGGCCCCTGCAGCTCGTGTGAGAACGATCACGGGCGCTGTGTGCAGGGAATGCCAGAAGCAAACAGTCAACAAGAGTTGATTGTTTGGTTGCTAATATTAGTTCCAAGTTCTCATGTGGCATTATATTTTGCAATTTGCCTTTATAGCGAGGATCAAGGAGGCAGGCCAACCAGTAATCGTCATCGTTCATCATTTTTGTTATGCGTGTGTCCCTTTTGAGGATACGTAAGGCATAATCCGCCATGTGGCCCAAAGTTCCAGTTCTCAAATCTGTGGTTGTGCTTGGTTGAGGGGCAGTTTCAGGCAAATCCACGTCACTTGTGTCCCTCCAAAAACCAGAACCCGGCCTTGCCGCGCCAACAATTTCCACTGGCCCCGGAAAAGCTTCCTCATTAAAAATATAAACATCCCCATCATCCTCCTCGTCCTCCTCCTCCTGTTCGCCCGCTACCTCGTCCTGTACACTGCCCTGGCCAGACAATGGCTGACTGTCATCAAGGCTTTCCTCTTCCTCAGCTGCAGACGCCTGATCCTTTATGTGCGTCAAACTTTGCATCAGCAGACGCATTAGGGGGATGCTCATGCTTATTATGGCGTTGTCTGCACTAACCAGCCGTGTGCATTCCTCAAAACACTGAAGGACTTGACACATGTCTTGAATCTTCGACCACTGCACACCTGACAACTCCATGTCTGCCATCCTACTGCCTGCCCGTGTATGTGTATCCTCCCACAAAAACATAACAGCCCGCCTCTGTTCACACAGTCTCTGAAGCATGTGCAGTGTTGAGTTCCACCTTGTTGCAACGTCTATGATTAGGCGATGCTGGGGAAGGTTCAAAGAACGCTGATAGGTCTGCATACGGCTGGAGTGTACGGGCGAATGGCGGATAGGTGAGCAAAGTCCACGCACTTTGAGGAGCAGGTCGGATAACCCCGGATAACTTTTCAGGAAGCACTGCACCACCAGGTTTAAGGTGTGAGCCAGGCAAGGAATGTGTTTCAGTTGGGAAAGGGAGATGGCAGCCATGAAATTCCTTCCGTTATCACTCACTACCTTGCCTGCCTCAAGATCTACAGTGCCCAGCCACGACTGCGTTTCTTTCTGCAAGAACTCGGACAGAACTTCAGCGGTGTGTCTGTTGTCGCCCAAACACTTCATAGCCAATACAGCCTGCTGACATTTGCCAGTAGCTGCCCCATAATGGGAGACCTGGTGTGCAACAGAGGCAGCTGCGGATGGAGTGGTTGTGCGACTGCGGTCTGTGGACGAGGTCTCGCTTCTGCAGGAGGACGAGGAGGAGGGGGTGCGAACGGCTACAGCCAACTGTTTCCTAGACCGTGGGCTAGGCAGAACTGTCCCAAACTTGCTGTCCCCTGTGGACCCTGCATCCACCACATTTACCCAGTGTGCCGTGATGGACACGTAACGTCCCTGGCCATGCCTACTGGTCCATGCATCTGTTGTCAGGTGCACCTTTGTGCTCACAGATTGCCTGAGTGCATGGACGATGCGCTCTTTAACATGCTGGTGGAGGGCTGGGATGGTTTTTCTGGAAAAAAAGTGTCGACTGGGTAGCTCGTAGCGTGGTACAGCGTAGTCCATCAGGGCTTTGAAAGCTTCGCTTTCAACTAACCGGTAGGGCATCATCTCTAACGAGATTAGTCTAGCTATGTGGGCGTTCAAACCCTGTGTACGCGGATGCGAGGCTAAGTACTTCCTTTTTCTAACCATAGTCTCATGTAGGGTGAGCTGGACTGGAGAGCTGGAGATCGTGGAACTAGCGGGGGTGCCGGTGGACATGGCAGACTGAGAGACGGTGGGAGATGGTATTGTTGCCGCCGGTGCCCTAGATGCAGTGTTTCCTACTACGAAACTGGTGATTCCCTGACCCTGACTGCTTTGGCCTGGCAAAGAAACCTGCACAGATACTGCAGGTGGTGCAGAAAATGGTGTCCCTACACTGCCGGAAGGGATGTTGCGTTGATGACTAGCTTCATTGGCCGAGGGTGCTACAACCTTAAGGGACGTTTGGTAGTTAGTCCAAGCTTGCAAATGCATGGTGGTTAAATGTCTATGCATGCAACTTGTATTGAGACTTTTCAGATTCTGCCCTCTGCTTAAGGTAGTTGAACATTTTTGACAGATGACTTTGCGCTGATCAATTGGATGTTCTTTAAAAAAATGCCAGACTGCACTCTTTCTAGCATCGGATACCTTTTCAGGCATTGCAGACTGAGCTTTAACCGGATGGCCACGCTGTCCTCCAACAGGTTTTGACTTTGCCACGCGTTTTGGGCAAGATACGGGCCCGGCAGATGGAACCTGTTGCGATGTTGATGCCTGCTGCGGCCCCTCCTCCTCCGCTTCAGGACTGCTGCCGCCTGCACCCTGTTCCCCCAATGGCTGCCAATCGGGGTCAAGAACTGGGTCATCTATTACCTCTTCTTGTAGCTCGTGTGCAACTTCGTCTGTGTCACCGTGTCGGTCGGTGGTATAGCGTTCGTGATGGGGCAACATAGTCTCATCAGGGTCTGATTCTTGATCAGCACCCTGCGAGGGCAATGTTGTGGTCTGAGTCAAAGGACCAGCATAGTAGTCTGGCTGTGGCTGTGCATCAGTGCACTCCATGTCAGATTCAACTTGTAATGGGCATGGACTGTTAACTGCTTCACTTTCTAAGCTAGGGACGGTATGTGTAAAGAGCTCCATGGAGTAACCCGTTGTGTCGCCTGCTGCATTCTTCTCTGTTGTTGTTTTTGCTGAAGAGGACAAGGAAGCGACTTGTCCCTGACCGTGAACATCCACTAACGACGCGCTGCTTTTACTTTTACTAGTTTCACGAGAGGAGGCAAAAGAGCTAGAGGCTGAGTCAGCAAGATAAGCCAAAACTTGCTCTTGCTGCTCCGGCTTTAAAAGCGGTTTTCCTACTCCCAGAAAAGGGAGCGTTCGAGGCCTTGTGTAGCCAGACGACGAACCTGGCTCCACAGCTCCAGACTTAGGTGCAATATTTTTTTTCCCAGGACCACCTGATGCTCCACCACTACCACTACCCTCATTACCAGCTGACAATGAACGCCCCCGGCCACGACCTCTTCCACCAGACTTCCTCATTGTTTTAAAAACGTTACCAAACTAACGGTATTTGTTGCTGTCACACAACTTACACGGTGAGCTATAACTTCAGTATGATTTAGCTACCCCTTTACAGGTGGGTGAGACCACAACGAAAATCAGGCACAATGTTACACACTCTGTTGTTGGTGGCAACAAATGAGAGAGATGCCACACACGCAGGACTGTCACTGAAGCGCAAATGTAAATATTAATCTCCCACTGATTTGTTTTTGTTTTTTTAAAAGGGAGACTTTAGAAAAAAAAAATAATAAAAAAAAATGATTTTTTAAGGAAGAATTTATAAACCAAATAAAATGAAATGATTGTTTCAGGGAGAATTTAGAAAACAAATAAAAAAACAATAGGCTTTCTATGGCCCCCTGAGTGAGAGAGGACGCACACAGGAGTCAGGAGTGGCACACAAGCCCAGAGGCCAATATTTATCTCCCACTGATTGATTTAGTGATTTTTTCAGGTAGATTTTGGAACCCAAATCAAGCAAAAAAATAAATAGGCTTTCTATGGCCCACAATTGGAGAGAGAGAGAGAGATGGCACACCCAGGAGTCAAGACTGGCACACAAGCAGAAAGGGCAATATTAATCTCCCACTGATTTGATTTTTTTTTTTTTTTTTCAGGGAGACTTTAGAAAAAAAAAATACAATAAAATGAATTTTTCAGGAAGAATTTAGAAACCAAATAAAATAAAATGATTGTTTCAGGGAGAATTTAGAAAACAAATAAAAAAAAAATAGGCTTTCTATGGCCCACTGAGTGAGAGAGGACGCACACAGGAGTCAGGAGTGGCACACAAGCCCAGAGGCCAATATTTATCTCCCACTGATTGATTTAGTGATTTTTTCAGGTAGATTTTGGAACCCAAATCAAGCAAAAAAATTAATAGGCTTTCTATGGCCCACAATTGGAGAGAGAGAGATGGCACACCCAGGAGTCAAGACTGGCACACAAGCAGAAAGGGCAATATTAATCTCCCACTGATTTGATTTTTTTTTTTTTTTTCAGGGAGACTTTAGAAAAAAAAATACAAAAAAATGAATTTTTCAGGAAGAATTTAGAAACCAAATAAAATGAAATGATTGTTTCAGGGAGAATTTAGAAAACAAATAAAAAAATAGGCTTTCTATGGCCCACTGAGTGAGAGAGGACGCACACAGGAGTCAGGAGTGGCACACAAGCCCAGAGGCCAATATTTATCTCCCACTGATTGATTTAGTGATTTTTTCAGGTAGATTTTGGAACCCAAATCAAGCAAAAAAATTAATAGGCTTTCTATGGCCCACAATTGGAGAGAGAGAGATGGCACACCCAGGAGTCAAGACTGGCACACAAGCAAAAAGGGCAATATTAATCTCCCACTGATTTGATTTTTTTTTTTTTTTTCAGGGAGACTTTAGAAAAAAAAAATAAAAAAAAAATGATTTTTTTCAGGAATAATTTAGAAACCAAATAAAATAAAATGATTTTTTCAGGGAGAATTTAGAAAACAAATAAAACAAAAAATAGGCTTTCTAGGGCCCACTGAGTGAGAGATGACGCACACAGGAGTCAGGAGTGGCACACAAGCCCAGAGGCCAATATTTATCTCCCACTGATTGATTTAGTGATTTTTTCAGGTAGATTTTGGAAACCAAATCAAGCAAAAAAATAAATAGGCTTTCTATGGCCCACAATTGGAGAGAGAGAGAGAGATGGCACACCCAGGAGTCAAGACTGGCACACAAGCAGAAAGGGCAATATTAATCTCCCACTGATTTGTTTGTTTTTTTTTTTTCAGGGAGACTTTAGAAAAAAAAAATACAAAAAAATGAATTTTTCAGGAATAATTTAGAAACCAAATAAAATGAAATGATTGTTTCAGGGAGAATTTAGAAAACAAATAAAAAAAAAATAGGCTTTGTAGGGCCCACTGAGTGAGAGAGGACGCACACAGGAGTCAGGAGTGGCACACAAGCCCAGAGGCCAATATTTATCTCCCACTGATTGATTTAGTGATTTTTTCAGGTAGATTTTGGAACCCAAATCAAGCAAAAAAATTAATAGGCTTTCTATGGCCCACAATTGGAGAGAGAGAGATGGCACACCCAGGAGTCAAGACTGGCACACAAGCAGAAAGGGCAATATTAATCTCCCACTGGTTTGATTTTTTTTTTTTTTTCAGGGAGACTTTAGAAAAAAAAAATACAAAAAAATGAATTTTTCAGGAAGAATTTAGAAACAAAATAAAATAAAATGATTGTTTCAGGGAGAATTTAGAAAACAAATAAAAAAAAATAGGCTTTGTAGGGCCCACTGAGAGAGAGAGGACGCACACAGGAGTCAGGAGTGGCACACAAGCCCAGAGGCCAATATTTATCTCCCACTGATTGATTTAGTGATTTTTTCAGGTAGATTTTGGAACCCAAATCAAGCAAAAAAATTAATAGGCTTTCTATGGCCCACTATTTGTGAGAGAGATGGCACGCTCAGGACTGGCACACAAGCCCAGAGGCCAATATTAACCCCTCTGTGACCTTAGACGTACTATCCCGTCGAGGTGCCCTGGGCTTATCTGACCCTGGACGGGATAGTACGTCATAGCCGATCGGCCGCGCTCACGGGGGGAGCGCGGCCGATCGCGGCCGGGTGTCAGCTGCTTATCGCAGCTGACATCCGGCACTATGTGCCAGGAGCGGTCACGGACCGCCCCCGGCACATTAACCCCTGGCACACCGCGATCAAAGATGATCGCGATGTGCCGGCGGTGCAGGGAAGCACCGCGCAGGGAGGGGGCTCCCTGCGGGCTTCCCTGAGCCCCCCCGCAGCAACGCGATGTGATCGCGTTGCTGCGAGGGTCTCCTCACCTCCCTCCCTGCTCGAGCCCCGGATCCAAGATGGCCGCGGATCCGGGTCCTGCAGGGAGGGAGGTGGCTTCACAGAGCCTGCTCAGAGCAGGCACTGTGAAGGCTGCAGCGCTGCATGTCAGATCAGTGATCTGACAGAGTGCTGTGCAAACTGTCAGATCACTGATCTGTGATGTCCCCCCCTGGGACAAAGTAAAAAAGTAAAAAAAAAAATTTCCAAATGTGTAAAAAAAATTAAAAAAAATATTCCAAAATAATGAAAAAAAAAAAAAATATTATTCCCATAAATACATTTCTTCATCTAAATAAAAAAAAAAACCAATAAAAGTACACATATTTAGTATCGCCGCGTCCGTAACGACCCGACCTATAAAACTGTCCCACTAGTTAACCCCTTCAGTAAACACCGTAAGAAAAAAAAAAAAAAAAAACGAGGCAAAAAACAACGCTTTATTATCATACCGCCGAACAAAAAGTGGAATAACACGCGATCAAAAGGACAGATATAAATAACCATGGTACCGCTGAAAGCGTCATATTGTCCCGCAAAAAAAGAGCCGCCATACAGCATCAGCAAAAAAATAAAAAAGTTATAGTCCTGAGAATAAAGCGATGCAAAAATAATTATTTTTTCTGTAAAATAGTTTTTATCGTATAAAAGCACCAAACCATAAAAAAATGATATAAATGAGGTATCGCTGTAATCGTACTGACCCGAAGAATAAAACTGATTTATCAATTTTACCAAACGCGGAACGGTATAAACGCCTCCCCCAATAGAAATTCATGAATAGCTGGCTTTTGGTCATTCTTCCTCACAAAAATCGGAATAAAAAGCGATAAAAAAATGTCACGTGCCCAAAAATGTTTTCAATAAAAACGTCAACTCGTCCCGCAAAAAACAAGACCTCACATGACTCTGTGGACCAAAATATGGAAAAATTATAGCTCTCAAAATGTGGTATTGCAAAAAATATTTTTTGCAATAAAAAGGGTCTTTCAGTGTGTGACGGCTGCCAATCATAAAAATCCGCTAAAAAACTCGCTATAAAAGTAAATCAAACCCCCCTTCATCACCCCCTTAGTTAGGGAAAAATAAAAAAAAATGTATTTATTTCCATTTTCCCATTAGGGCTAGGGTTAGGGCTAGGATTAGGGTTAGGGTTAGGGTTAGGGCTAGGGTTAGGGCTAGGGCTAGGGTTAGGGCTAGGGTTAGGGCTAGGGCTAGGGTTAGGGTTAGGGTTAGGGCTAGGGTTAGGGCTAGGGTTAGGGCTAGGGTTAGGGTTAGGGCTAGGGTTAGGGCTAGGGCTAGGGCTAGGGCTAGGGTTAGGGTTAGGGCTAGGGTTAGGGCTAGGGTTAGGGTTGGGGCTACAGTTAGGGTTGGGGCTAAAGTTAGGGTTAGGGTTTAGATTACATTTACAGTTGGGAATAGGGTTGGGATTAGGGTTAGGGGTGTGTCAGGGTTAGAGGTGTGGTTAGGGTTACCGTTGGAATTAGGGTTAGGGGTGTGTTTAGATTAGGGTTTCAGTTATAATTGGGGGGTTTCCACTGTTTCGGCACATCAGGGGCTCTCCAAACACGACATGGCGTCCGATCTCAATTCCAGCCAATTCTGCGTTGAAAAAGTAAAACAGTGCTCCTTCCCTTCCGAGCTCTCCTGTGTGCCCAAACAGGGGTTTACCCCAACATATGGGGTATCAGCGTACTCAGGACAAATTGGACAACAACTTTTGTGGACCAATTTCTCCTGTTACCCTTGGGAAAATACAAAACTGGGGGCTAAAAAATAATTTTTGTGGGAAAACAAAAAGATTTTTTATTTTCACGGCTCTGCGTTATAAACTGTAGTGAAACACTTGGGGGTTCAAAGCTCTCACAACACATCAAGATGAGTTCCTTAGGGGGTCTACTTTCCAAAATGGTGTCACTTGTGGGGGGTTTCTACTGTTTAGGTACATTAGGGGCTCTGCAAACGCAATGTGACGCCTGCAGACCATTCCATCTAAGTCTGCATTCCAAATGGCGCTCCTTCCCTTCCGAACCCTCCCATGCGCCCAAACGGTGGTTCCCCCCCACATATGGGGTATCAGCGTACTCAGGACAAATTGGACAACAACTTTTGTTTTATTTTTATGGCTCTGCATTATAAACTTCTGTGAAGCACTTGGTGGGTCAAAGTGCTCACCACACATCCAGATAAGTTCCTTAGGGGGTCTACTTTCCAAAATGGTGTCACTTGTGGGGGGTTTCAATGTTTAGGCACATCAGTGGCTCTCCAAACGCAACATGGCGTCCCATCTCAATTTCTGTCAATTTTGCATTGAAAAGTCAAACTGCGCTCCTTCCCTTCCGAGCTCTCCCATGCGCCCAAACAGTGGTTTACTGCCACATATGGGGTATCAGCGTACTCAGGACAAATTGGACAACAACTTTTTGGGTCCAATTTCTCCTGTTACCCTTGGTAAAATAAAACAAATTGGAGCTGAAGTAAATTTTTTGTGTAAAAAAGTTAAATGTTCATTTTTATTTAAACATTACAAAAATTCCTATTAAACACCTGAAGGGTTAATAAACTTCTTGAATGTGGTTTTGAGCACCTTGAGGGGTGCAGTTTTTAGAATGGAGTCACACTTGGGCATTTTCTATCATATAGACCCCTCAAAATGACTTCAAATGAGACGTGGTCCCTAAAAAAAAATGGTGTTGTAAAAATGAGAAATTGCTGGTCAACTTTTAACCCTTATAACTCCCTAACAAAAAAAAAAATTGGTTCCAAAATTATGCTGATGTAAAGGAGACATGTGGGAAATGTTACTTATTAAGTATTTTGTGTGACATATCTCTGTGATTTAATTGCATAAAAATTCAAAGTTTGAAAATTGCGAAATTTTCAAAATTTTCGCCAAATTTCCGTTTTTTTCACAAATAAACGCAGGTACTATCAAAGAAATTTTACCACTATCATGAAGTACAATATGTCACGAGAAAACAATGTCAGAATCACCAGGATCCGTTGAAGCGTTTCGGAGTTATAACCTCATAAAGGGACAGTGGTCAGAATTGTAAAAATTGGCCTGGTCATTAACGTGCAAACCACCCTTGGGGGTAAAGGGGTTAATCTCCCACTTTTTTTTTTTTTTCCAGGGAAAATTTATAAACCCAATAAAAAAAATAATAAATAGGCTTTCTATGGCCCACTATCTGAGAGAGAGAGATGGCACGCTTAGGACTGGCACACAAGCCCAAAGGCCAATATTAATCTCCCACTGATTGATTTATTGATTTTTTCAGGTAGAATTTAGAACCCAAATCAACCAAAAAAATAAATAGGCTTTCTATGGCCCACTATTTGTGAGAGAGATGGCACGCTCAGGACTGGCACACAAGCCCAGAGGCCAATATTAATCTCCCACTTTTTTTTTTTTTTTCCAGGGAAAATTTATAAACCCAATAAAAAAAATAATAAATAGGCTTTCTATGGCCCACTATCTGAGAGAGAGAGGTGGCACGCTTAGGACTGGCACACAAGCCCAAAGGCCAATATTAATCTCCCACTGATTGATTTATTGATTTTTTCAGGTAGAATTTAGAACCCAAATCAAGCAAAAAAATTAATAGGCTTTCTATGGCCCACTGAGTGAGAGATGGCACACACAGGAGTCAGGAGTGGCACACAAGCCCTGAGGCCAATATTTTTCTCCCACTGATTGATGTTGTGATTTTTTCAGGTAGATTTTGGAACCCAAATCAAGCAAAAAAAATAAATAGGCTTTCTATGGCCCACTGAGTGAGAGATGGCACACACAGGAGTAAGGAGTGGCACACAAGCCCTGAGGCCAATATTTTTCTCCCACTGATTGATGTAGTGATTTTTTCAGGTAGATTTTAGAACCCAAATCAAGCAAAAAAATAAATAGGCTTTCTATGGCCCACTGAGTGAGAGATGACACAGACAGGGATGGCACTCTAGCAGAAATGCCAATCTTAATCTCCCACAAAAAAAAAAAAAAAAAGGAACTGTCCTTCAATTACTATCTCCCTGCAGTAATCTCAGCCAGGTATGGCAGGCAGCAATAAGGAGTGGACTGATGCACAAATTAAATAAAAAGTGTGGACAAACAAACAAGATAGCTGTGCAGAAAGGAAGGAACAAGAGGATTTGTGCTTTGAAAAAAGCAGTTGGTTTGCACAGCGGCGTACACACAGCAATGCAGCTATCAGGGAGCCTTCTAGGGCAGCCCAATGAGCTACAGCGCTGAGGAAAAAAAAAAATGTAGCTTCCACTGTCCCTGCACACCGAAGGTGGTGTTGGGCTGTGGAAATCGCTACAGCACAAGCGGTTTGGTGGTTAATGGACCCTGCCTAACGCTATCCCTGCTTCTGACGAAGCGGCAGCAACCTCTCCCTAAGCTCAGATCAGCAGCAGTAACATGGCGGTCGGCGGGAACGCCCCTTTATAGCCCCTGTGATGCCGCGGACAGCAAGCCAATCACTGCAATGCCCTTCTCTAAGATGGTGGGGACCAGGACCTATGTCATCACGCTGCCCACACTCTGCGTTTACCTTCATTGGCTGAGAAATGGCGCTTTTCGCGTCATTGAAACGCGACTTTGGCGCGAAAGTCGCGTACCACATGGCCGACCCCGCACAGGGGTCGGATCGGGTTTCATGAAACCCGACTTTGCCAAAAGTCGGCGACTTTTGAAAATGAACGACCCGTTTCGCTCAACCCTAATTACTCCAACACCCCCACTCAACAACTACTTATCCTGTTAGTCGCATAGTTGTTCTGAATTCTTTAAATTTTGCTCTTGGAGTTGGCTTTGCCATAACATCAGCTATCATTTGGTCAGGCTCGCAATAAACAAATTCAATTATGCCACGTTCTATCAAGGATAGAACTATTCTATTAAGGAGAAACGTTACCCCTTAGACCCCAGTCCAGAGCCTCTCACCTAACCAAATCAGTTCTCATGCTTCGCACTGACGAGGGCCAACAGCCCGAAACACTGTGTCTGCGAATTGAGATACTGATTTGGCTTTAATCCTAAGTCATATTGCACGACTCGTTAAAGAGTTGATTGTGACTTGTAGGATCGCTACTTCCAACAGGTGGCGCTATAGAGTTTAAGTCCTCTTTTTCTCAGAAGAGGCAATTTGCACGTTCTATCAAATCATGCAGGTGATGATGTTTGTGTCGATGTGTTTGGTTCTCACATTCATCTTCTCACTGCATGCAAGTTTAATGCATCCTAGGTTGTCTTCATAAATCACCGTCGGTTGAGTTGATGGCTTACCAAGATCACCTAAATGGTTTAACCAAATGACCTCTTGACTTGCGTGGGTTGCAGACACAAACTCTGCTTCTCTAGATGACAAGGCTACAGACAACTGTTTTCTGCTAGACCAAGAAACTGAATGTTCTCCAAGCTTGAACAATACTTGCTTGTCAATTTACGGTCACGTCAGTCATATAGCCTGTGAGTTTTAGACCTCCTGTTGCATATATTCTTAAATTTATGTCTTGAGTCTCTTTCAAATATCGAAGAACTCTCTTAACAGCATTTCAATCTTATTGGTGTGGTTTTTCCACATATCTGCAGAGAATTCAATTGTTGCTGCGATATCTGGTAGAGTGATAGTTGCTATGTGTAGAAGTTCCCCATTGCCTGTCTGTGCATTTCATGTAAAAATACGGTTCCGCTTGACCTCTTTTAAATATTTATTCCAATAAGACTTTGTTCATTTTGGTGTTCCACACTATTGCCGATTACTTAAGACCATAAAGAGATTTTTGTAGATTTTTTTTAGCAAGATATATTTCAAGTTTCTCTGAAACTTCATATTTGCTGTGAAGCAGGTAGACAACTGTGTATCTTGAATAATCATCGATATATGTGAAAAAATATATTTTCTTCCAGGAGTTTGAATACTCATTGTACCCCAAACAACTGTATTTATTAAGTCCATAAGCTGTTCTGATTGTGTAGTACTATTCTTAGGAAAGGATTTTCTGTTTAAGACAGCTAGTGCATTTCATTGTCTGATAACACAGATCAACTGTAGTACCATCAGCAAGTTGTTTTTAACTAACTTTTTTATTGCTTCTGAGTCTCTATGTGTAAGACTCCTGTGCCATACATGGATACAATTCATGTGCTGTTCTGGTTTGGCAGTGTATACACTTTCCTTGCATTTTAGCTGGTACAACTCATCTTTGATTTATTCCCTACTGTTAGTGTGTGAGTCATCTGATTTTTCCTTCTGCTAGTGTGTGACCTATTGAAATTATACATCTGTCATCTTTAAAAATAACTTGATATCCTTGTCTTATGAGTTTCTTCATAGATAAATGTTTGCTTTCAAGATTAAGGACTTAGGGCACATCCTTTAATGGGATCTTTCTATATTGTGTAGGGGAGACTTGATAATATAACCATCTCCTATTCCCTCTGAATTCATACTGACCATTAGCCAAGATCATTTTCTCTGACTTACTTTGGCCAAGGTTAGAAAAGAAGCTTCTGTCATTAGCCATATGGTTAGCTGCCCCAGAGTCTATGCACCATGCATGCTTTCATGTACTTGCATTAACAGTAAACGTTGCTTCAGTGCTTGAAGTGTCATATTCTTCAGTAATGGCACATTTAACTCTTTTACGATTATTTAGCTTTTTTAGCTGATTTATTCTAGATTTCCATTCTCTGCAGTCAGCCTATAGGTGCTATGATTTCTTACAGACAAAACACTCAAATGTTTCCTTCAAATGACCTATTTTTGGATAGATCTTGGGTTTCTAAAGAGGATTCTGCTTTGGATGCCCCACTGCTGCTTACACTTTCTGTCTTTCGCTTATACTCATCTACAAGCTTCTCTCCGACATACTCCAATGGAAGCTCATAATCTGGCGGTGCATCTAATGCAGTCACAAGTGTGTCATAGCTTTCTAGTAGACCACTTAGTAGATGTGCAGCAACATAGAAATCCTTTAGAACTTCCCCAATGCCCCACAGGCACTCCACAATTTTTAGAGTATTTATGATGTAATCCTGCATATTTTGGCCCCTTTTTAGCTTAGACTGGTGCAGCTTTCTAATCAAATAGAGCTAATTGCTGAGATTTATCCTTTTCATGAACTTTCGGCAGCTGTTCCCACATTTCTTTTGCAGTTTCACATTTAGGTACATGCACAATCTGTTCATCATATAAACTGAGGGAGATGTGCTTTTTGATCCTTCACTGCCCAGTGTTCCGGTAGTGGGACAGGTCTAGACTCCTGTGTGTATTTCCACATACCTTCTCTTATCAGCAGCTTCTTTTTAATTTTAATTTCCAGGCTTTTCAGTGTGATCAGACCAGACACTCCTGGTCCAGTGTTGTGAATTCTGTGGCAGAGCTCCCTCTTGTGGTCACAAGTGGTACTTCGGCTGATTCTCTCTGTGATCTTCCGTTGGTGGAGAAAAGTGGTACTGCGGCTTCTGAGTTTCCTTCCTCAGGTGATATGGTGAAGTCGTTAGGTGCTACCCTATTTAACTCCACCTGGTGCTTGGATCCTTGCTTCCAGTCAATGTTCTAGTGTTGGACCTGTTTCCTCCTGGAGTGTCCCTGTGGCCTGCTGATCTGCATAGCTAAGTTCCTCTTTGCTATTTGTTTGCTGTTTTTTCTATTCCAGCTTGTCAATTTGTTTTTTCTGCTAGCTGGAAGCTCTGGGACGCAGAGGGTGTACCTCCGTGCCGTTAGTTCGGTACGGAGGGTCTTTTTGCCCCCTTTGTGTGGATTTTGTAGGGTTTTGTGTTGACCGCAAAGTTGCCTTTTCTCTCCTCGCTCTGTTCAGGAAGTTGGGCCTCACTTTGCTAAATCTATTTCATCTCTACGTTTGTCTTTTCATCTTAACTCAAAGTCATTATATGTGGGGGCTGCCTTTTCCTTTGGGGTATTTCTCTGAGGCAAGGTAGGCTTATTTTTCATCTTCAGGCTAGCTAGTTTCTCAGGCCGTGCCGAGTTGCATAGGTAGCATTAGGCGCAATCCACGGCTGCCTCTAGTTGTGTTGGAGAGGATTAGGGATTGCGGTTAACAGAGTTCCCACGTCTCAGAGCTCGTTCTTATTTTTTGGGTTTTTGCCAGGTCACTGTATGTGCACTGACCTCTATGTCCATTGTGGTTCTGAATTACCAGCCATAACAGTCCAGCCCGATTGCAACTGAGATAGGACTAATATGTTTTGCACTGGTAAATTACTAATAGGTTAATTTCTTATTAGGGCATAACAAAATACCAGAGCAGTATACAGTTGTGGCCAAAAGTATTGACACCCCTGCAATTCTGTCAGATAATACTCAGTTTTTTCCTGAAAATGATTGAAAACACAAATTCTTTGTTATTATTATCTTAATTTAATTTGTCTTAAATGAAAAAACACAAAAAGCCAAATTGGATATAATTCCACACCAAACATAAAAAGGGGTGGACAAAAGTATTGGCACTGTTCAAAAAATCATGTGATGCTTCTCTAATTTGCGTAATTAACAGCACCTGTAACTTACCTGTTGCACCTAACAGGTGTTGGCAATAACTAAATCACACTTGCAGCCAGTTGACATGGATTAAAGTTGACTCAACCTCTGTCCTGTGTCCTTGTGTGTACCACATTGAGCATGGAGAAAAGAAAGAAGACCAAAGAACTGACTGAGGACTTGAGAAACCAAATTGTGAGGAAGCATGAGCAATCTCAAGGCTACAACTCCATCTCAAAAGACCTGAATGTTCCTGTGTCTACCGTGCGCAGTGTCATCAAGAAGTTTAAAGCCCATGGCACTGTGGCTAACCTCCCTAGATGTGGATGGAAAAGAAAAATTGACAAGAGATTTCAACGCAAGATTGTGCGGATGTTGGATAAAGAACCTCGACTAACATCCAAACAAGTTCAAGCTGCCCTGCAGTCCAAGGGCACAACAGTGTCAACCCGTACTTTCTGTCGGCGTCTGAATGAAAAGGGACTGTATGGTAGGAGACCCAGGAAGACCCCACTTCTTACCCCGAGACATAAAAAAGCCAGGCTGGAGTTTGCCAAAACTTACCTGAAAAAGCCTAAAACATTTTGGAAGAATGTTCTCTGGTCAGATGAGACAAAAGTAGAGCTTTTTGGGAAAAGGCATCAACATAGAGTTTACAGGAGAAAAAAAGAGGCATTCAAAGAAAAGAACACAGTCCCTACAGTCAAACATGGCGGATGTTCCCTGATGTTTTGGGGTTGCTTTGCTGCCTCTGGCACTGGACTGCTTGACCGTGTGCATGGCATTATGAAGTCTGAAGACTACCAACAAATTTTGCAGCATAATGTAGGGCCCAGTGTGAGAAAGCTGGGTCTCCCTCAGAGGTCATGGGTCTTCCAGCAGGACAATGACCCAAAACACACTTCAAAAAGCACTGGTTTGAGAGAAAGCACTGGAGACGTCTAAGGTGGCCAGCAATGAGTCCAGACCTGAATCCCATAGAACACCTGTGGAGAAATCTAAAAATGGCAGTTTGGAGAAGGCACCCTTCAAATATCAGGGACCTGGAGTAGTTTGCCAAAGAAGAATGGTCTAAAATTCCAGCAGAGCATTATAAGAAACTCATTGATGGTTACCGGAAGCGGTTGGTCGCAGTTATTTTGGCTAAAGGTTGTGCAACCAAGTATTAGGCTGAGGGTGCCAATACTTTTGTCTGGCTCATTTTTGGAGTTTTGTGTGAAATGATCAATGTTTTGCTTTTTGTTTCATTCTCTTTTGTGTTTTTTCATTTAAGACAAATTAAATGAAGATAATAATACCAAATAATTTGTGATTGCAATCATTTTCAGGAAGAAACTGAGTATTATCTGACATAATTGCAGGGATGTCAATACTTTTGGCCACGACTGTATATCCACATCTGTGATTTTAACAGGATTAATTTCTATAGATATTAATAGAAAATAATAATAGTCAAGTTTTATTTATGATTGATTATGTTTTTTGCCCCTTTGGGTAATTTTGTTATGAGAATATTTTGTTCCCCATAGAGGTGGTTTAACGCTATTGGTAGTTTGCTGCTAGTTCTGGCAACAATTTACAAAAATTATCTACCAACCCAATATTTAAGTACAGCAAGGTAGTGGTGGAAATATTAAAAATTACACTTTATTAATAATCCTTAAAATCCAACCGTTGACAGAGACAACAAGCCAAGACACTACAAAAAACACTAAAAAACCACACAAAAAATCACCTTGAGAATAGGGTAATATAGGTTTAGTTAGGGTTCAGTCACCGTTGAGTGGGGGCGCCATCTCGTCTATTAGGGTGCCAACCCCTGCTGTTAGGTAGGCATCAGTTAGGAAAGAGTAGGGTTAACTAGCATTTGCACTTGTACCTTTGGTGACAATTTACAATTCATGATCCACAATATCCTACCATTCATGGTCTACGATCCATGTTTTTTTCATATCTATTGTGCTTAACCAGTTGAATTGGTACATGTTTTTCTTTCCTCCCTCATTGTTTTGAGTTGGTAGGATAAATCTAGCGTTTACACTCTAAAACCTATAAAATAGATACGGGGGCTGTGGTATATTTCATTTATTGAATGAGATTGCTTTTCATATTGATTATACCATACAAACTCATAATTCCTCTATAAGTGCTAGTTATTATTCTGGGAATGTTCTTTTGATCATATATACCGGATATAATGATATTGGCTTGCCCGCATTGTGTTCGTTCCGCTAGACCTAGTTGTAGGAAGGAATATAAAACAAACGGTACCACCGGATGTTATGGATGAGATACCGGAAGCGACGGACTTTATAGCCGCTTGGAAAGTGTAGCGGCAAAGCCGTCTTAAACTATGTCCGGCTTAGATATCCGGATGGCGGGTTTGATGGGCGTGTCTATGACGCTTCAGCATAGGGGCAGGGTTTTTAGACGCTCTGAGATGTCTTCCGGTTATACACACATGGAACATACGGGACAATGCGGATACAGATCCGTAAATGATAGAGGCGGGATGGGCAGCCTTCAGGGTCATATGGAGTGACACGTAACATCTATATAAACCACGGAGACAAGGGCAGCAGTAGACCGCAAGATTATGTTGAACAAGAAGGACGTTTATTCCTTCTAAGGAAAAAGCATTCCTCCCCCAACCTTGTTTTTTTCTTTTCCCTCCCCTGATGATTTGAGAAATGAAACGCGTTGGGAGGTTATGGGGAAATGGTCCGATGTCTGGAAGTCCTAGTGGTGGGTTTTGAAGTGTATAGGGATCTCTGTTTATCCACCCCCCACCCCCGGACCAACAGAAGAACTTCTGGAGCCATCTCAGAGACCGGGATGAATTGATGCATATGAACCCGGTTGAGACTGTTCCATTATTATAAGTAGATGTTTTTTGTCCACAACTCTGGTTACTGTGTACATGTGGCATTTATACAACATTGAGAGTTTTTCTGCTTATAATAGATGTACAGCAGCTATAGTGATAAAAGCTATGGTTATGATATAATTCAGGCTGCTCAAGTTTAGTGATTGAGGAATTGAATTGAGCAATACCTGGATTGTGACACATCCACAGTAATTTTTTGTGTTTTTTTAGTGTTGTTTGTAGTGTCTAGTGTAGTGGCTTGTTGTCTTTGTCAACGGTTGGATTTTAACCCCTTCATGACCCAGCCTATTTTGACCTTAAAGACCTTGCCGTTTTTTGCAATTCTGACCAGTGTCCCTTTATGAGGTAATAACTCAGGAACGCTTCAACGGATCCTAGCGGTTCTGAGATTGTTTTTTCATGACATATTGGGCTTCATGTTAGTAGTAAATTTAGGTCAATAAATTCTGCGTTTATTTGTGATAAAAACGGAAATTTGGCGAAAATTTTGAAAATTTCGCAATTTTCACATTTTGAATTTTTATTCTGTTAAACCAGAGAGTTATGTGACACAAAATAGTTAATAAATAACATTTCCCACATGTTTACTTTACATCAGCACAATTTTGGAAACAATATTTTTTTTGCTAGGAAGTTATAAGGGTTAAAATTTGACCAGCGATTTCTCATTTTTACAACGAAATTTACAAAACCATTTTTTTTAGGGACCACCTCACATTTGAAGTCAGTTTGAGGGGTCTATATGGCTGAAAATACCCAAAAGTGACACCATTCTAAAAACTGCACCCCTCAAGGTACTCAAAACCACATTCAAGAAGTTTATTAACCCTTCAGGTGCTTCACAGCAGCAGAAGCAACATGGAAGGAAAAAATGAACATTTAACTTTTTAGTCACAAAAATTATATTTTGGCAACAATTTTTTTATTTTCCCAATGGTAAAAGGAGAAACTGAACCACGAAAGTTGTTGTCCAATTTGTCCTGAGTACGCTGATACCTCATATGTGGGGGTAAACCACTGTTTGGGCACACGGCAGGGCTTGGAAGGGAAGGGGCGCCATTTGACTTTTTGAATCAAAAATTGGCTCCACTCTTTAGCGGACACCATGTCACGTTTGGAGAGCCCCCGTGTGCCTAAAAATTGGAGCTCCCCCACAAGTGACCCCATTTTGGAAACTAGACGCCCCAAGGAACTAATCTAGATGCATAGTGAGCACTTTGAACCCCCAGGTGCTTCACAAATTGATCCGTAAAAATGAAAAAGTACTTTTTTTTCACAAAAAAAATTTTGCCTCAATTTTTTCATTTTCACATGGGCAACAGGATAAAATGGATCCTAAAATTTGTTGGGCAATTTCTCCTGAGTACACTGATACCTCATATGTGGGGGTAAACCACTGTTTGGGCACATGGTAAGGCTCGGAAGGGAAGGAGCACCATTTGACTTTTTGAATGAAAAATTAGCTCCAATTGTTAGCGGACACCATGTCGCGTTTGGAGAGCCCCTGTGTGCCTAAACATTGGAGCTCCCCCACAAGTGACCCCATTTTGGAAACTAGACCCCCCAAGGAACTTATCTAGATGCATATTGAGCACTTTAAACCCCCAGGTACTTCACAGAAGTTTATAACGTAGAGCCATGAAAATAAAAAATAATTTTTCTTTCCTCAAAAATGATTTTTTAGCCTGGAATTTCCTATTTTGCCAAGGGTAATAGGAGAAATTGGACCCCAAATGTTGTTTTCCAGTTTGTCCTGAGTACGCTGATACCCCATATGTGGGGGTAAACCACTGTTTGGGCGCACGGCAGGGCTCGGAAGGGAAGGCACGCCATTTGGCTTTTTAAATGGAAAATTAGCTCCAATCATTAGCGGACACCATGTCACGTTTGGAGAGCCCCTGTGTGCCTAAACATTGGAGATCCCCCAGAAATGACCCCATTTTGGAAACTAGTCCACCAAAGGAACTAATCTAGATGTGTGGTGAGGACTTTGAACCCCCAAGTGCTTCACAGAAGTTTATAACGCAGAGCCATGAAAATAAAAAAAAAAATTATTTTCTCAAAAATGATCTTTTAGCCTGCAATTTTTTATTTTCCCAAGGGTATCAGTAGAAATTTGACCCCAAAAGTTGTTGTCCAGTTTCTCCTGAGTACGCTGATACCCCATATGTGGGGGTAAACCACTGTTTGGGCACATGCTGGGGCTCGGAAGTGAAGTAGTGACGTTTTGAAATGCAGACTTTGATGGAATGCTCTGTGGGCGTCACGTTGCGTTTGCAGAGCCCCTGATGTGGCTTAACAGTAGAAACCCCCCATAAGTGACCCCATTTTGGAAACTAGACCCCGAAAGGAACTTATCTAGATGTGTGGTGAGCACTTTGAACCCCCAAGTGCTTCACAGAAGTTTATAATGCAGAGCCGTGAAAATAATAAATACGTTTTCTTTCCTCAAAAATAATTATTTAGCCCAGAATTTTTTATTTTCCCAAGGGTTACAGGAGAAATTGGACCCCAAAAGTTGTTGTCCAGTTTGTCCTGAGTACGCTGATACCCCATGTGTGGGGGTAAACCACTGTTTGGGCACACGTCGGGGCTCAGAAGGGAAGTAGTGACTTTTGAAATGCAGACTTTGATGGAATGGTCTGCGGACATCACGTTGCGTTTGCAGAGCCCCTGGTGTGCCTAAACAGTAGAAACCCCCCACAAGTGACCCCATTTTGTAAACTAGACCCCCAAAGGAACTTATCTGGATATGTGGTGAGCACTTTGAACCTCCAAATGCTTCACAGACGTTTACAACGCAGAGCCGTGAAAATAAAAAATCATTTTTCTTTCCTCAAAAATGATGTTTTAGCAAGCATTTTTTTATTTTCACAAGGGTAACAGGAGAAATTGGACACCAGTAATTGTTGCGCAGTTTGTTCTGAGTATGCTGGTACCCCATATGTGGGGGTAAACCACTGTTTGGGCACACGTCGGGGCTCGGAAGTGAGGGAGCACCATTTGACTTTTTGAATACAAGATTGGCTGGAATCAATGGTGGCGCCATGTTGCGTTTGGAGACCCCTGATGTGCCTAAACAGTGGTAACCCCTCAATTTTACCTCCAACACTAACCCCAACACACCCCTAACTCTAATCCCAACTGTAGCCATAACCCTAATTCCAACCCTAACCCCAACACACCCCTAACCCTAACCACAACCCTAATTCCAACCCTAACCCTAAGGCTATGTGCCCACGTTGCGGATTCGTGTGAGATTTTTCAGCATCATTTTTGAAAAATCCGCGGGTAAAAGGCACTGCGTTTTACCTGCGGATTTTCCGCGGATTTCCAGTGTTTTTTGTGCGGATTTCACCTGCGGATTCCTATTGAGGAACAGGGGTAAAACGCTGCGGAATCCGCACAAAGAATTGACATGCTGCGGAAAATACAACGCAGCGTTTCCGCGCGGTATTTTCCGCACCATGGGCACAGCGGATTTGGTTTCCATATGTTTACATGGTACTGTAAACCTGATGGAACACTGCTGCGGATCCGCAGCCAAATCCGCACCGTGTGCACATAGCCTAATTCTAAAGGTATGTGCACACGCTGCGGAAAATGCTGCGGATCCGCAGCAGTTTCCCATGAGTTTACAGTTCAATGTAAACATATGGTAAACAAAAATCTCTGTACACATGCTGCGGAAAAACTGCACGGAAACGCAGCGGTTTACATTCCGCAGCATGTCACTTCTTTGTGCGGATTCCGCAGCGGTTTTACAACTGCTCAAATAGAAAATCGCAATTGTAAAACCGCAGTGAAATGCGCAGAAAAAACGTGGTAAATCTG
Organism: Ranitomeya imitator; assembly: GCF_032444005.1. Lineage (NCBI taxonomy): Eukaryota > Metazoa > Chordata > Amphibia > Anura > Dendrobatidae > Ranitomeya > Ranitomeya imitator. The sequence continues at coordinate 38,194,238 of NC_091286.1, read as the reverse complement.
CCATAAATCTGCAGCGGATTAGCACTGCGGATTTATCAAATCCGCAGCGGAAAAATCCGCAGAGGACCAGAATACGTGTGCACATACCGAAACCCTAACCCTAGCCCTAACCCTAGCCCTAACCCTAGCCCTAACCCTACCCCTAACCCTAGCCCTAACCCTACCCCTAACCCTACCCCTAACCCTAACCCTACCCCTAACCCTAACCCTAGCCCTAACCCTACCCCTACCCCTAACCCTACCCCTAACCCTAACCCTATTGTAACATTAGTGGGAAAAAAAATTCTTTATTTTTTTTATTGTCCCTACCTATGGGGGTGACAAAGGGGGGGGGGATCATTTATTATTTTTTTTATTTTGATCACTGAGATATAATCTATCTCAGTGTTCAAAATGCACTTTGGAATGAATCTGCCGGCCGGCAGATTCGGCGGGCGCCCTGCGCATGCGCCCGCCATTTTGGAAGATGGATCGGTAAGTATGATGGGTTGGGGGGTGGCACGGGGATGGATCGGAGCATGGGGGGGTGAATCGGAGCGCGGGAGGGGTGGAACGGAGCACGGGGGGGTGGAACGGAGCACGGGGGCGGTGGAACGGAGCACGGGGGGGTGTAACGGAGCACGGGGGGGTGGATCGGAGTGCAGGGGGGGTGGTTGGAGCACGGGGAGGGTGATTGGAGCACGGGGGAGCGGACAAGAGCTTGGGGGGAGTGGAGCACAGGAAGGCGGGGAGCCGGTACAGTGTACCGGACAGATCGGGGGGCTGGGGGGGCGATCGGTGGGGTGGGGGCACATTAGTGTTTCCAGCCATGGCCGATGATATTGCAGCATCGGCCATGGCTGGATTGTAATATTTCACCAGTTATAATAGGTGAAATATTACAAATCGCTCTGATTGGCAGTTTCACTTTCAACAGCCAATCAGAGCGATCGTAGCCACGGGGGGGTGAAGCCACCCCCCTGGGCTAAACTACCACTCCCCCTGTCCCTGCAGATCGGGTGAAATGGGAGTTAACCCTTTCACCCGATCTGCAGGGACGCGATCTTTCCATGACGCCACATAGGCGTCATGGGTCGGATTGGCACCGACTTTCATGACGCCTACGTGGCGCCAAAGGTCGGGAAGGGGTTAGGGATTATTAATAAAGTGTAATTTTTAATAGTTCCACCACTACCTTGCTGTAGTTCTGGGAACAGACACAGAGAGAAGGGGCCCCTATGCAAGGACAGTATATGGGCCCTTTGCAGTCCAGAAGCTCCTCATAATACATCCCTTTAGGAGTCTATGACAGAAGCTTCTTGGGATTTTGGAGGTGGATGTTGCCCTCTTTCTCCCTGGGGCCATGTGCAGCTGCACAGCTTGCACCAATGGCATATCCATTCTTAGCTTTCCTTTCTTTGGACCACTTTTGGTAAGTACTAAAGAAGAGTGAATTCATTTCAGACAATCAGAGTCTGAATTTTTTGCATTTCACTGCAAATGAATCCTGCAAAATGGCAGCCTGCTTTGGTAGAGCTGTATTGTAGTTCTGATTGTCTGAATCTTTTCAATAAATAAAGACTTATATAAAGAAAAAAAAACGAGTCCAAGACGTGCCTATTTTTTGCAATGTTTTTTTCTGCCAAGAGATGCTGAAGTTTCTGCACCAAGTACATAAAGTGTTCACATACTTGATTTTTAGGATTTGATCAAAGAAATTCTTCAATAAAGTTTTTGCATTTTAGTGTTCTCTTTTATCCCTTAATCATTTCATTGGTTGCCTAATAGTTGTACAATGTCATGTTGTTTATGTCCCTATTTATTATCTTTATATTTCTAGGACATGAATCATTTAGTTTCGGTGACTTTCACTGTTCCTAGTTTTCATATTGTTGGGAAATTCTGTAAACAACTGATTTCCTGCTGATGAAAGACCCGACAAACAAATCCATGGTGGCAACCAAAGGTTTATTAGTAGAAGGTAATAATAGCCACATAAATATACATGTTCCTGTCGGATAATTTCTAGATATATGTGCAATGTGTGTGCTTTATTTATGATCAGATTACCATGAATATATATTTGTATATAAAAAAAAATATTCTTCAAAAACTATAGCCAATCTGGAGGCTTTGTGTACAGTTCTGAGATTGCTGTCAATGCTGAATTTTAGGGTATGTGCACACGTCAGGATTTCTTGCAGAAATTTCCTGGAGAAAACCGGAAATTTTCTGCAAGAAATCCGCATTTTTTTTTTTGCGTTTTTTCCTGGTTTTCTTAGCATTTTGCAAGCATAATTAGCTTGCAGAATGCTAAAGTATTCCCAGCGATCTGTAGCATCGCTTGGAAAACTGACTGACAGGTTGGTCACACTTGTCAAACATAGTGTTTGACAAGTGTGACCAACTTTTTACTATAGATGCTGCCTATGCCGCATCTATAGTAAAAGATAGAATGTTTAAAAATAATAAAATAAAATAAAAAAAATGGTTATACTCACCCGCAGACAGCCGATCTCCTCAGCGGCGTCCGTTCCTATGGATGGTGTGTGTGTGCAGGACCTTCCGTGACGTCGCGGTCACGTGAACGGTCACGTGAGCGGTCGCGCGACCAATCACAAGACCACGACGTCATCGCAGGTCCGTCACACAGAGCATCTATAGGAACGGAAGCGGCAGCGTGCACCGCTGAGAGGCAGGAAGACATCGAAGGTGAGTATATCACTGTTTTTTATTTTAATTCTTTTTTTAACCAATTATATGGTGCCCAGTCCATGGAGGAGAGTCTCCTCTCCTCCACCCTAGGTACCAACCACACATAATCTGCTTACTTCCCGCATGGTGTGCACAGCCCCATGCGGAAAGTAAGCAGATCAATGCATTCCTAGTTATGCAGAGTCATCGCAATTCCGCAAATTTAATGAACATGTTGCTTTTTTTTCCGCGATGCGATTTTTTCGCGGAAAAAAGGCAACATTTGCACAAGAAATGCGGAATACATTGTAAATAATAGGAGGCATATGTAAACATTTTTTTCGTGTTTTTATCACGTTTTTATAGCGAAAAAAACATGAAAAATACTGTACATGTGCACATGGCCTTAAAGGGAACCTGTCACCAGAATTTGGCGGGACTGGTTTTGGGTCATATGGGCGGAGTTTTCAGGTGTGTGATTCACCCTTTCCTTACCCGCTGGCTGCATGCTGGCTGCAATATTGGATTGAAGTTCATTCTCTGTCCTCTGTAGTACATGCCTGCACAAGGCAAGATTGCTTTGCACAGGCGTGTACTATGGAGGACAGAGAATGAACTTCAATCCAATATTGCAGCCAGCATGCAGCCAGCGGGTAAGGAAAGGGTGAATCAAACACCCAAAAACTCCGCCCATATGACCCAAAACCAGTCCCGCCAAATTCAGGTGACAGAGTCCCTTTAAAGTCAAAAGCGTACTTGAAAGCTGGACCTCCTTTGTTCCTCCATCCCAAATCTTACCTTTTCGGCTCCCTATTCCTATAATTTCACTTGGGCATTTATTACAATCCATAACTGATGGCCGTAGATTATTGGGGCTTTGAGGATTAGGACTTTAAGTAAAGGTATTCCACCATATATTACATAATATGATATTTGTCCTGTTGAACCATGTGCACCTTTAGTGTGAGATTATTAGATCTGAAAGACTGCGTGATTTATTTTAAAGGAAATTAAATTCCATATTTTAGCGATCAAATTTTTATGATTTTTTCAAAATATTTTGTTGCTTTTTTCAAAATTTTCTTTTACTTTTATTTACTTAAAAAGTTTAAATATCTATGTTTTCACAAACTTAGCATATTAGCAGTCAGCTTGACCGAGCCAACTGGGTCAGAATGAGCAGAGTCATTTCAACATCAGCTCTGTATATTGCTGGAAGCCTAGATAAAAAGTATAGCACCAGTTTACATAGAGATAAGCCTCTGTATGCACCTATCCTACGACTGCTTGGTCTCTGATGGAGTAGACAAAACAACAACATTTCCTGGAGACTATTATCAATAACATTCAATCAGATGATTATAACCTATAAGTTCAGACAATAGTAGCTATTAATTATTCCAGATTTTATTCAGTTTATTTCAGTGGTGATTCCATCAGGACAATCTCTGTCCTAATTCCCTATATTAGACACCCTTTATGACCAGGACATTGTGTCTATCTCTTCCCCTGGTCCTTTGAACCTCGTGTTAGGTGTCGAGTTCCCGCCTCTGCACAGGGGGAATCTCGAACCATCTCTGCTGCGGTCTCCCATTCTTCTCCAGCCACAGTGGAGTCTGCTCAGCGGAGACGTCGGTCCCAGCATCTTGCTCAGTCTCACTCTGTGCATAGGGTTACTGCTGCTTTTCCAGCTTCTGCCATTGAAGCCAGTGCTGGGCAGCGGCGAGCAGACACTTCTGGGACTAAGTCCTACTTTGCACACACTGAGCATGCCCAGGGCAAGATCTCTCAGTGGAGATCTAGGGTCACATGCTCAGGTACTGCAGCGACTTCCATTTGTCATTCTCACGGAAGGTCCTGCAGGTATTAGGACTAAGTTCTGCTTTGCACACTGAGCATGCCCAGGGCAAGATATCTCAGTGGAGATCTAGGGTCACATGCTCTGGTACTGCAGCAATTCCATTGGTCCTTCTTTGAAAGGTCCTATACATGCTGCAGCTATTTAAGGCCATGCGCTAGTGTACATTTGTAAACGTGTGTGTGTTGTGAGTGAAAGTCACTCTTTAAATAACCCTCCCTATTGGATGACTGTTCGCGGAAGGTGTATGATTGCTATCTAGCGCCCGACTTATCCAACAGCACGTTACACACTAATACAGCGTCTAGTTGCTGTGTCCGCCAGTGCGGCGCAGTGCGCTTTCACAGCGCTTTCCTGACCCAAGCCTGGGGGGTTAGTGGCGTCCGCCAGTGCGGCACCGCACGCACTCTCGTGCATTCCTTTGTTATTATTTTGGTTACGCTGACACCCCAGTTGCGGTGTCGACCGCAAGTAGTCTTCACAGACTCAGATCCCAAGTTTTAGGACTGAGCTCAGAGACTCCTTGCTTGTGCTCTTGTGTGCGGTACCGTGGCCTTGTGACTTAACAGGGTTCGCTTCCTTCACACAGGGTGAAGTTAACCCGTGTGTATTCACATTGTACCGCCATATAGTCCGTCATTACTTGGCAGCAGGTTCCATCTCTGCACGGTGGACCCTGGGCTGCGAACGCACCTAACACCTTGTGCAGCTGCTATTGCTGAAAAGGTCCTCTGTAGCCTTCAACTTTCCGGCAGTAAAATTTACACATCCTTGTGGGGTTAAGGGTTGTCACGAACACAACTCACAAAACACGTGCCTTGGAGGCAACTATAAATGAGGACTCTGCTTCTCACTCATCCACTCACCTATCGCAATAGGCCAACAATGAGCTAAGCGCGCCACACAACGGTCCCCGCATTCAATGCCATACTTTATGCAGCCACCACTCACTATTTCACCAGACCAGTGAGACGTCTGCACTGGGCAACACACTGGTACACATGCACACCCAGATTTCCCCAACTCCTGAATGGTTCACTTCCATCTTACAAAAGATGGAAGAATAAAAGAACACACATAGAGGCAAAACAGTATAAAATAAAAGGGATAACAAAAAAAACCTCTTACAAAATGGATTCATGATAGCTTCTGGCGGAGGAGAACGTTGCAGGAAATATTGACAGGTCTCCAATATGTGCTGCTTCTCCTGGGGTCTGACATGGATATTCGATAGATGACATGTTATAATGGGTCGGACTAAAAATCTCACTCCTCCTAACACTGAGGTGAGAGGGGTACAGCGGATTAGAATTGATTCTAATCCAGTTTTCGCCCTCATTTCTGCTCTGGGTCATATTTTCTCCAGAAACCTCCTAGAGAAGCATTCTATACATGCCACACATGATTATGATATATCCATAATTCAGGAAGCGATTGCTCTCCTGAGGGTGCCAGCTATCATACTTTTGCAATTTTACCCACAGATGCAAATAGGCTCCCCAATCATGGATATATCCATGGATTCTGTAAAATTAGAATTATAATTTAAAAAATTTTTAAAATATTGTTTTACCTTGTATTGTCTATGGAGTAAAGATGGTGCTGCTGTCCAAGATGAAAGCATTGATGCCCTAAATAGTAATCCAGCATTTACAGCTACCTGTTAATTACGCTGTGTTCACACTCCATATCTTCTCTCCACCCGATAACTTGCTTCAATTGCCTCTTCACGGGGGGGGGGGGGGGGGGGGGTGCAGGTCATCGATGATAAAGAAGCGGACAACCTCTTTAAATATACAGAGAAATCTATCCAATTATTCCACATCCAATACCTACAACATCGATATGGATGAGATCTAGATAAACAAATATTGACACAATGCACCAACATCTGCAACTACATTTAAGGGAGAGTATCATCAAAAAATTACATCACTCCCTCTCCGTTCACAGTAACCTTTGCATGTACTCATTGGATTTTTCAGTATAAAAAAGTGGTTAAGATCTGACTTTTGTGTCTATGTACATGTATTGTTTCCTGAAACAATAGGAAGTTAAAGTCTAAAAAAAAAGCCCTGGTGGTCAGTGTCAGAATTGCTATATTTCTTTTTTTATATTTTTAATACATATTGTGATATGTAAAAAAAAACTGGCAAAATAAAAATAATAAATTTAACACAAATCCACAAAAACCTGATTTAATCAATAGGTCATTTTTGATGACACAATATAGTATATTAGGATCTTACTGTATAGCACCTGGACGCTCTTATATTTAGTATTTACCAAACATAATAGAACCTATAAGGTTTCGTAAACTGGAAGCTATTTTGCTGTGTAGGCCGCGGTATGTGGAGCACTTTGTGCATGGTACTAAAGTCCATAATGATTTGTGTCTTGATACCTACTACCATGTAGATGTGACCATCTGAATTCAATTAAACATTGAGATGTATTTTACAGCTGTACATACGTCTGGTGTCCATGAGGAATATTTTAGGTACTTAAGTAAATCCCTGGGAGTGGTTAAGGTACATATTTTACACATACTTTAAAATGCACGGTTAGTTTAAACTGTGGCTGAACAGTCTCAGATGTGGAACCCAAATCTTCCATTCAAGCACATATTAAAATTAGAACAAGAGGGAACGTGTAGTCTTTCCTGTGAATGGTTCTCGTGTCTGTGGTTTCCAAGAATAAGACAGCCAGGACCACCTATAAGAATGGAAGAAGGGCTTCAATGTTGCATTTTTTAAAGAAATGTACTACTCGGCTTGTAACAGCATGTGTGGATGTTATACGATTCGGACGGAAATGTGTTATATTTTTGCTGGCAGCCTGGTGTCATACTTAGCAATAGCATGGGAATGAAACAAAGAATGACTTGTTATTGGCCCACTGCTCAATCCTGAAGGGGTTGTCCAGTTTTAGAAAAACAGGTTTTTTTTTTGTTTTGTTTGGGTTTTTTTTTTTTAAAGTCTCACATGTTCTGTCTTGTGTCTGATGTTGTAGCTCAAATGTATTTTATTTTGTTTTTGCAATCCTTCATGACTTAAAAGAAGATCTGTTACGAAGTGAAAAGTGGCCAGTTTTTGCTCTTATTTAATTTCCCCTGCCTCCAGGAGAATTTTCTTTTTCTTTTCTTTTTATAATCCGTCATACGGCTAATTTTGGGGGGGCATTTCCAAGGGGGGCGTGGCTCACAGGGTTCTCTGGGGGCATGTCTTTAGGTTTCTCCAAATAAATTACATTGTGAAGACCATAAAATTACCACTAAATAAAAAAGACCTTTATGAACTTTGAAATAGTAAGGTGGGTTTTTACAAAAAATAAAATAAAAAATCTCCCAGGGAAGCAGCGGGAATAAAATAAGAGCAAAAATCAGACACTATTAACCTGGTGACAGGTCCTCAATAACCTACAATATACTTGTTCCATCCAAAGTCCAGAATTTTGAAACTTTCACCAAAAATAATATTCCTCAGAATGTAGCGGTATTTGAGCATGCTCCCAACCGCTCTATTCACTATCGATGAGACGGTTAAGGGCTATTCTCAACTTTCCTCCGCAGGTCCATAGACAGTGAATAAAGTGGCAGTGCACATGCCTGAATACTATTACTTTTAAATAATAGTTTCAAGACCGTCTGTTCTGGTGGTCGTCGGGGTTATGAAAGTCAGAGACCCACTGACCTATAAGTTATCACTCATCCTGTGGATTGGTCAAACTAAGCAACACCTCTTTACAACTTGAACACCCCTTTTAAAGAGGACCTTTCACCAAATTTTTCATGTTGAACAGGACACACAAAGTAATAATGGCTGCAGAATGGAATAAAACATTTTTGCATTTATTTAAATTTGCCTCTCCATTGCAGACATATTAGCCATGTGCGATCCAACAAAACATTAGATCGTACTCACCATGTTACTCTGTGCAGCTGTCAAAATTACCAATTTTTTTCAACAAACCATCACATTCCAAGGAAAATAATCACTACCCAAGTTTGGTTATATTATTGGATTGCCCTCAACCGTGCTAGTCAATGAGTGCATGGAAAACATCTGAGTGCAGTCCGATTTTCCACGGACTGGCAGAATGAAGAACATTGAGACATTTTTTCTCTTATCTTCTTCTCATCCGAGAAAATCGGATCACACTCTGATCACATTCTGATCAGAATGTGCACAGCATGATTGGCCCAATTTTCTCAGATGAGAAAATATACGATACTGTGACCCTAGCCTTAGGGCTGAAGAAATCATGTTTACTGATACTCAGCATTAAAGTATATCTTGGAACGCCTCAGGCACCAAGAAATCATGTTCACCCCCCTGGATCACAGGGGCTTCACAAAGAGGTAGTGAATACCTACAAATTGATGGTGCAAAACGATGTGTAGCAGTCCTGAAAACTATCTACCGGCAGCCCCAGCTCTTTTTTTCATTACCCGGCCTGGTATGAAGACAAATGTGCATCACACCATAACGAAGACAGCATACCAGGTCAACTAAGCAAAAGAAGAGCCATGGATGCTGGTAAGTAGGAGGTGGTTCTCAAGGCTCTTGTTCAACGGCCACAGTTTAGTGAAGTGGCCGCTAGACCAAGTCCTATAAATCAATTTGAACCAAGTCTACAAAAAGGCGACCATAATAGTCCTAGAACCTACTTTGCAAATAAGAATATGTATCTAAACAGGAAATGATTTTTTGCCTGGAATTGGTTAAACAAACAAAATCAATTCTTATGAATCTTATTTCCTTGAAATAACACATGTGAGTTAAGAAATCTGCCCGGTAATGTTGGCAGCAAATGGACTGTTGGTAAATGTTGATTTTCCACTCAAAAAAATGCTTTCTGTAAGGATCTAGGGTGTGAAACAACACAGATAAAGGCACTGGGACACCCAAGCTCCTTACAACTGGCAGTTGTCATCTTCACTTTCCACTTAGTGGTCTTTCTTGGATGGAGTTACCACGCAGCTTGAGACGAAACTGGCAAAAACTTGACTTCTCAATGCCAAAATGCAGCTTTTTACTGCTGTATACGTTCGTCTGACAAGTCCTAATGTGCAGCCCGGATACATTTTTCCTTACGCTTTAATTTCACTTGGATTTGGATGTCAAACTTGTCTTCACATTTTCGAAGTATTATTTTTTTTTTTCAACTTTTACAATTGGCAATAAACAGAGTTTTATCCAAAGTATTTGCACAAGTGAAATTTAACTAACATGCAAAATAAGAAGAAAATATCGGGTATCGGGTTTAATAGGAATTTTTGGCGATGATTAAAATATGAATGTTACTGTTGGTCGCAAACACAAAAGAAATTCAGGGACTGGAAGGGAACATTTTGTTTTAAGCCATAAGTTGTTTTAGTAATCATTTTGGCGTGCTTAGTTTTAGCTTTAGCTTATGCTTCGACCTCCACAGTTTATTCTTCGGCATCCAGTTTATGGCATACTGTAAAAAAAGTCTCAACCACCATGTGTGGGTGAGCAATGCATTCATCAAAAACAACTACAAGTGTAGCATATCACAAATATCCCAGATATCAAACTATACTGTTTGTATAATATATGAATTCATGATTACGCTCTTACATACAGCGGCCATTCACACTTTTCATCAAAACTTTTCAAATATTGCAGACTCTATTAGAATTTTAGTTACAGTTCGGGGCTATTTTTGCTTTTAGTTTATGTTTTTGCACATTTTTATACAAGGGCAGAAACCAACATTCTTGGTGACTCCAGCATGAGGACCTTCAGAAAAAAGGTCTATTAAGGTTTGATACTGTCCCCAATGATTCTCCTCAATTCTCACCACTCTGCTTTATTGCATTTGGTTCTTTCTCAAGTTAAAGATGACCTTTTATTGGATTTTTTTTAGGTTAAACTGATTACCTTCTCCAATTTATGCTTTTCCATTGATTCTGGAACAGTTTTTCTTTTTTTTTTTCTGTGCACATCCCTTCCAAGGTTATGTCTCTCAGTCAGCGTTGGACTGGAACACCTTGGGCCCAACAGAGAAAATCATTCTTGGGGCCCATTATGTAGCTACATATAAATAAATTCAATACCATCAATTGTGTGGTAAAACACTAACATCAGGGTGTAATATAAGGTAGTACACAACTTAATTATATAGCACGGGTTGGGGTAGCCCCTTCATAGAATATAAAGTAGCCCTCCTCATAGAATATAATGTAGCCTCCCTCATGGAATATAATGCAGCCCCCTCATAGGGTATAATACAGCACCTCTCAAAATATAATGCAACCCCCTCATAAGATATAATGCAGCCCCCCATAGAATTTAATGTAGCACCCTCAGTGTGTAATGCAACCCCCTCATTAGGCAGCCCCCCACAGAATATACTGTAGCCCCCTCATAGGGCATAATGCAGCTCCCCTCATGTAGTATGATGAAGCCCCTCACCTTCATCATTGCCTACTCCCCCCACCACTACCATCTTTGTCCTTTACACCACAACCATCATTGCTTTCTCCCCCACCATCCCCATGATTACCCATTCCAACACCTCCATGATTGCCTCCCTCCACCACCATCATCATTGTCCTTTCCACCACAGCCATCATTGCCTTCTCCCCACCACCCCATCATAGCCTCCCCCACCACCATCATCATCATTGCCTCTGTCCACCACCATCATTGTCTTCTCCCTGCCACCATCATTGCCTTCTCCCCACCACTCCAACATTGCCTCTTCCACCACCATCATCATTGCCTCCCCCACCACCATCATCATCATCATTGCCTCCTCCACCATCATCATTGCCTCCCGCACCACCATCATCATCATCATCATTGCCTCCCCCACCACCAACATTGCCTCCCCCACCACCATCATCGCCTCCCCCACCACCATCATCATCATTGCCTCCACCATCATCATCATTGCCTCCCCCACCACATCACCTCTTCCACCATCATCATCATTGCCTCCACAACCACCATCCTTGCCTTCCCCACCACAATCATCATTGCCTTCTCCACCACCATCATCATCATCATTGCCTCCACTACCATCATCATTGCCTCCTCCACCACCATCATCATTGCCTCCACTACCATCATCATCGCCTGCCTACCACATCATCATTGCCTCCACCACCATCATCATTGCCTCCACCACCACCAACCTGGCCTCCACCACATCATCATTGCCTCCACCACCACCATCCTTGCCTCCACCACCACCATCCTTGCCTTCCCCACCATCATCATTGCTTCCCCACGACCATCATCATCGCCTCCCCACCACCATCATCATCATTGCCTCTCCCACCAACATCATCATCATTGCCTCCCCCACCACCATCATCATCATTGCCTTCCCCAAAGCCATCATCATCATCATTTCCTCCCCCACCACCATCATCATTGCCTCACCCACCACCATCATCATCATTGCCTCCCCCACCATCATCACCATTGCCTCCCCCACCATCATCATCATTATCATTGCCTCCACCACCATCATCATTGCCTCCCCAACCCCATCATCATTGCCTCCACCACCCCCATCATCATTGCCTCCACCACCCCATCATCATTGCCTCCACCACCCCCATCATTGCCAATCTCCAATACACACACACAACACCATTATCACACATACAGCACCACACACAGACAGCACCGCACCACTGTCTCTCACACACACAAAGCACCGAATCACATACACACACACAGCAGCACACATGCAGGTAGGAAGGCAGACACACACACACAGCTTCTACTCACCTCTCTGCACGTTCCCCGCAGCCACAGCACATATTGGCAGCTTGAGCTTCCTCTCTGAAACAGCCGCACTGAATGGTGACATCATCCAGCAACGCTGAGTCAGACAGGAAGTGCCGGGCAGATGACAATATGTCAGCAGGTGTCAGTGCTTGGGCCCACCAGAGAATCCTCCGGTTCTCCAGTGGGCCAGTCCGACCCTGCCCTAGGCAATAATTATATAAATTGTCCCTTTAACAAACAGGGCGTATAACACAAAACCTCTTTGTGGGTGTAGAAGTTTTTTGATTGATTAGCATAAAAGGAGACAAAACAAAATGCCCCCAGAGAACTTCGGAGGTATAAGCCCAATTGGTTAAATTGAAAATTTGCATCATCATAACTTGGGGGCATAACTTTGGAACAGAGGGACATAGAAGAAAAACATTTCCCGAATCAGTGGAACATCACCAATTGGAGGAGTTCAAATTTTATATCAATATCAGAAAATATTGAATTAAAGGGAGTGGATGCATGCATATAAATGTCATTTTCTGCACTCTTTCCATTAGCAAAACACACTTACTGTTTTAATATTTGTGGATCCAGCCTATCTGTTGTCTTTTTCCATCAGAAATCTATAGTTTGGTAGTTCTAAGAATTATATAGTTTATTTTTGCATCTCAAACTACTTAATCCCAACACACACTGGACTTGGGAATTAGGCAATGAACACTAGAAAGTGACAGTAGTTCAGTGTACTGTGATACTATTTATAGCTCACATGCCTCAGATGCTTTTGATACGATGCTACACAAAAGGTTGATGCATAAAATGAGAACAATGGGAATAGGGGAAAATATGTGTAAGTGGGTTGAGAACTAGCTCAGGGATAGAAAACAAAGGGTGGTCATTAATGGAGCACACTCGGACTGGGTCGCGGTTAGCAGTGGGGTACCACAGGGGTCGATGTTGGGCCCGTTTTTTTAACATATTTATTAATGACCTTATAGAGGGCATACAGAGAAGAATTTCAATATTTGCAGATGACACTAAACTCTGCAGGGTAATCAATGCAGAGGAGGACAATTTTATATTACAGGAGGATTTATATAAACTAGAAGCTTGGGCTGATAAATGGCAAATGAGCTGTAATGGGAATAAATGTAAGGTCATGCATTTGAGCAGAAGAAAAAAAGATGTATAATTATGTGCTTAATTGTAAAACACTGGGCAAAACTGTCACTAAAAAAGACCTGGGCATGCATCCATTGCCCGTAACACCAACATGAGGGAAGTTGTCATTCCAACTGTTAGATCTTCCTGAGTCTGGTTATTTTTTTAAGGCTCTGCCGATAACCCCAAACAGGCCATTTGCAGCCCCTGCCATGCCCGCATCAGCAGGGGTACCAAAGCTACCAGCCTGACTACCACCATCATGATCAGGCACATGGCAGCAAAGCACCCAACTTTGTGGGACGAACCCCAGTCTCCAGGAACACTGTCTGCAGGTGACACCACTGCTTCTTCTACTGTTTTGCGTAGAAGCCAATCCCCAGTCAACCGTGCATGTGAAGATGCCTCTAGCCCTGCACCTGTTGTTGCCCACAGTCAAACAACACCATCATCAAGCCTCTCCATGTCCTTTTCCCAGCACAGCCTTCAGTTGTCTATACCCCAGTCATTGGAACGCAAGCGGAAATACCCAGAAAATGCCCCACAGGCCACAGTCCTAAATTCTAACATTTCTCTTCTGCTTGTGCTCAAAATGTTGCCTTTTAGGCTCGTTGAGATGGAAGCTTTCCGCAGCCTGATGTTGGCGGCCATCCGAAGGTACTCAGTCCCCAGTCGCCACTATTTCTCCCAGTGTGCCATACCGGCATAACACCAGCATGTGTCCCACAATATTACCTGTGCCCTCAACAATGCTGTTACTGGGAAAGTCCACCTAACCACGGACACGTGGACAAGTGCTTGTGGCCAGAGACAGTACATCTCACTGACGGCACACTGGGTTAACATAGTGGAAGCCAGGACCCAGTCAGACCCTGGAATAGAACACATCCGGGCCATACGTCAATCAGGGTTGCCCCCCCAGTCTACAGCTCCTGCACCTCCTCTTCCTCCTCCTCTTCAGCCTCCATCTCTGAAATCAACACATCAGTCAGAAGCTGGAAGCATTGCAGCACTGCCTCAGCCAAGCGTCAACAGGCTGTGATGAAGCTGATCTGCATAGGTGACAAACCGCACAATGCTGAAGAGTTGTGGACAGTGCTGAAAGAGCACTCAGATATTTGGATGACACCGCTGAACCTACAGCCAGGCATGGTCCTGTGTGACAATGGCCGGAACCTGGTGGCAGCTCTGAGACAAGATGAGTATCAGGACTTGAATGGAAAAACCCGAAAGTGAACCCTCTGGGTTATAGCTCTAGAGCCCCCAAGGGCGAGCGAACCTGATGGAACCACTTCCTATACAGGAAGCCTTAGGGGCAGGCCCAAGGAAGATGGAACCACAACGGCTGGAGCCAAAGGGGTGACTAAGGGTAAATAAAGAGAGGGAAGAGACTGGGGTATGGAGGCAGAAGATGAGAACAGAGAACAAATGGAAACTATGGAATATGGGAGGTAGATGGGACCAGGAGGACCAGAGTTGGAGTGGTGGCACGATGCTGCAAGAGAGGAACGAAAAGGTAATGACAAGTAGAAATAAACGGAGCTGGTAGGCACGAGGGGACACAGGGTCGGTATGACTGAGACACTGAGCAGGCATAGCAGAGACACGGAGCTGATACGACAGAGACACAGGGCTGGTACGGGAGAGACACAGAGTAGACACGGCAAGACACAGGGCAAGTACGGCTGAGACGTCGAGCTGATACGTCTTAGACATGGGGCAGACACGGGTGAGACACAGGGCTGGTACGGCAGAAGCGCTGAGCTGGTACGGCTGAAACACAGGGCAGACACGGGTGAGAGACAGGGCTAGTATGGCTGAGACAGGAAGAGCGAACAGAGAAAGGGAGCCAGGGAACAAGGGATTATGCCAGCAGGAAATCTAGCATAACCGCAAAAGATAACCAGGTGTCTTACCTGTGCTGACTCTGAGAAGAAATACCCAATGGGCGCCGCCATGTTGGGGTGGAGCCAACGGGTTGCGACCTCCCAGAGGGCTTAGCGGCGGGAAAAGCACGACCGCGCATGCGTGTAGCGCTGATGCCCCGCGACCCTGAGATGACAGATGGGGAGCGGCGAGGGACCCCATCGGAGACATGCCGGAGGCAGGTGATGGACGGGTGAGTATCCGCAGACCTGACAGTGAGCTCACACACATACCTTGCTTGGCCCATGTGCTTAACATAGTGGTTCAACATTTTCTGAAAAGCTACCCGGAGCTGCCAGATCTGCTAGTGAAATTGCGCCATCTGTCTGCCCATTTTAGAAAGTCAGCAACAGCTTCAGCCGCCCTTGACGTGCTTCAGCAGTGTTTGCAGCTTCTGGCTCACCGACTGGTGTGTGATGTCCCCACGCGCTGGAATTCTACGCTGCATATGTTGGAAAGGATTTGTGACCAGAATAGGGCAGTTATTGACTACCAACATCAACAAGGCAGTCGATATTCAGTTCAGACTCCACACATAAGACCTCAGGAGTGGACATGGATGTCAGACATATCTACCATACTCCAAAACTTTGAGGACTGCACCAAGATGGTGAACGGCAATGACGCCATAATTAGCCTTACCATCCCGCTTCTCAGCATTCCGAAAACCTCTCTGCTCACAATTAAAGAGGATGCATTGCAGGCAGAGCACGAGGACATGGATCAAGGAACGATTCAAGGGGATTACACTCAGCCCAGCCTCATGTCTTCCCAACGTGGATTGGTAGACAATGAGGAGGAGGAAGAACAGAAGCTACTTTCATGCGCTATAGACAGTATTACAAACACAGCTGTCATACTGTCTGTTCAGCAGGGATGGCCTGAGGACATGGAGGAAGAGGATGAAGAGGAAGAGGACAGCATGGTCAGTCATCCTGTTGGTGAGGACACGAAAGTTTTGACTGTTAGCAATCTGGCATGCATGGCTGACTTTATGTTGCACTGCGCTTTACGTGACCATCGCGTTATAAAAAATTTTGGTGACACTCATTACTGGTTGGTGACACTTCTAGACCCACGCTACAAGGAAAACATTCAATCTCTTCTGCCAGAGGCAGAGAGGTGTACTAAAATGTTGCAGTACCAGAGGGCCCTTGTAGCAGAATTACTTAGAAAATTCCCATGTGAGAACGCTGGCAGCAGACGTCAGAGTTTGTTGTACAACCAAAGAGTCCAAGCGAGAGAGACAGAAGTACAATCCAGCTCAGGCAGGGGAACAATGGCAAAGTTCTGGGACAGTTTTCTCAGACCCTCTCATCGTGCCGACACAGAGGCAAGGGGTGCTGTCACAAGAAGTGCAGTGTTTGGGAAGATGCTGGGGGAGTACCTTGCAGATCGTACAAACGTCCTCTGGGATTCCTCTGTGCCTTTTAATTATTGGGTATCCAAGCTGGACACGTGGCATGAACTGGCTCTCTTCGCCTTGGAGGTCCTGGCCTGCCCTGCTGCTAGCATTCTGTCAGAGAGGGTTTTTAGTGCCGTTGATGGAATTATAACAGATAAGCGCATCCGCCTGTCAACTGAAAATGCTGACAGGCTGACTCTTATAAAAATGAACAAGGGCTTGATTGAGAAAGACTTCTGTACACTACCAAGTGACAATAGTGAAACAAAAAAATCAAATACATTCTTTGTTTTAGGGAGGTGTATTCTTCACAACCACACATGGGTATATGCTTCCAGATTTGGTCTGTTTGTTGTTATCCTCCTCCTCATCCTCATCCTCATCATCCACATCATCCACAAAGAATAGAACACCAGGGTGAATGGATTCCGTGATGCCAAAGTCACAAATTTTTTTTGTGCAAGGGTGTTTTTATGATGCCCGTTACTAATTGGAAAGCAAAACAAATGTTACTCCCACAGGGGGAAATGTAATTTCTTCTTATATTTTCCATTTTCCCTATATCTGGACAGTCCTCTAATGAGGTAGTATATACCTCTACAATAGAAGATTATTCAAAGACTTTTATATTATATTTTTATTTATAGCCCTGTCTCTGAGCTGTTGCTAGGGACAAACATATCTCGTTGGACACATTCTGGCTTCAAATCTATGAACCTGTGTTCACCCCTCCCTTTTGTTATTTACTTTCATCGGTGGATTCACATTTTTTATTTATTTCTTTGATTTCATTATGATTTATATTTATGTCTTCTCATTCTCCACCACAGATCACCATGCTTAATGTCTTCTGTGCCACTACAGGCAGTCCATTTTTTGGCAAGGGTGTCTATGATGCCCATAGTATGTTTTTTAAAAATGTATCCCCCTTGGGGAAATGTTTGTCAGCCCATTCACTGCGTGTATGGGCATTACAAGTCTAGGAGACACACTCCTTTACATTGGACCTAGTTTTTAATGAGAAGACACAAAAGAGAATAGTAAAACCAAAAACACTCAGTTTGAAAAAAATTGCAGTAATCCGCAAGTGCTAGTAAAAGATGTAAAAAACAGGGTATTTGGTTGATACGTTTTTTGCAAAAAATGTATACTAAGCTGCTCTACCAAACTTCACGGTATACCCATATCAGAGCAGTCCTAACTAATGTATGCAATCCCTATCTGATGTATTTAAAAACCTGATCATCTGTATATTACCTGTGTGAACAGGGTTCAGAGAGGAAAAATCCATGTGTGCATACAGAGTAGAACAGCTTTTGTGCAGATAGCCCAAGAGGAGTGGTGGATACCTCCCCAGTCTAGTTTTTAATGAGGCCTTCAGCATTGTGTCCTTATTCTCCACCACTAGATCTCCACGCTGAACGTCTTCTGTGCCCCTACAGGCAGTCCATTTTTTGGCAAGAGTGTCTATTGCTCATAGTATGTTTTTAAAAATGTATCCCCCTTGGGGAAATGTTTGTCAGCCCATTCATTGCGTGTATGGGCATTACAAGTCTAGGAGACCTGCTCCTTTAAATTGGGCATAGTTTTCAATAAGGCCTTTCTCCCCCTCTCATTTTTCACCACTAGATCACCAGGGTTCACGTGTTCCGTGCTGCTACAGACAGTCAATTTTTGGCAAGGGTGTCTATGAAGCCCATAGTATATTTTTTAAAACATTAACCCCATGGGGAAATGTTTGTCAGCCCATGCACTTAGTGTATGGGCATTATGAGTCTAGGAGACCCTCTCCTTTGTAATGGGACAGTTTTTTATGAGGCCCTCCTCCATTTTTCTTCCAAGTGGGATTGGGATGCGTGCAAATTTGGGTCAAGGCGGCCCTTGCATTCAATGCATAAGGAAACAGTATAGCAGGACCAACTGAAGAATGTGAAGTGGGTTTTCCTGTGGCCATCCAGTACCTGCGTTCAAAGGCTTATTGAGGTGCATATGACTTGATAGCAGGGCAGGCCTTGCAGGTAATACATAAGAAAGCAGTATGGCAGGACCAACTGAAGAATGTGAAGTGTGTTTTCCTGTTGTCATCCAGTACCTGGATTCAAAGGCTTATTGGGGTGCATATAACTTGATAGCAGGGCAGGACTTGCATTCAATGCAACATTTTTTCAGGACGCCCTCCTGCACCTCTCGTGAAAGGGGTATTGGGGTGTGTTGTAATGGTTGGCAGCCCAGCCACTCACTTCATAGGCAATAACAGCATAGGAGACCCACTGTTTAATAATGGCCCTTTAAGAATATTAATGCCGCCTGATGCCCCTCTAAAAATAGACTTTGAGACTTTAAGACTGAGTCCCTCTTTCATAAATAAAACAAGATGTGTCTCCTTATGTGTCACACACCACATGGCCAGCTAGTGTTGTTAAATGTTACAATGACATTTCCCAGTGAATGCATTTGTATTGGTTGAAAGCAATGTAAAAGTTGAAAAACGCATCAAAAACGCTGCGTGTGAACATAGCCCAAGTGGTGGGGGAACATTTTGGTCTGGGGTTAATTATTTTGCCTTCAATACAAGTCATTAGCCTGGAAAGAATGTACCTTAACGTATTTCCCAGCAAAATCCATTTTGGTTTCGTTTTTGTATGTTTTTGGGTGCACCTGTAAAACTGGAGTGAAATTCTGACAACATTGCTTACAGCTGTGACCTAGGAGTCAGAAATGCTTCCAGGGTCATATGAGCAGTGTTTCCATCATTTTCTCATTTTCAGATGTTTTTTTGACCTTAAAAGGACCCCCGGGGGGAATAAGGGTAGAAAATACTCGGGTTTCCCATAGACTTACATTGTGCTCGTTGCTCGGGTCGAGTACCCTAGTATTCCATTTTGCTCGACCAGAGCTATAAGCACCCGAGCATTTTAGTGCTCGCTCATCACTAATTATAAAATGTTTAGCAACGGTCATCGTTTTACAGAACAAAAGTCCAAAAGTAGAGAGAATTAATTTATTTAATTTTAATCATATTTATATCTAACTCGGAAAAATTGGAATAAACAGGTTTTGACTTTTAATGTTTAAATGTCCAACGCCATATCCATTGCTGGGCAGCTCTGAAAAAAAACACATGTAGAGATTCTCCAGGTCTTGGAAACTTTTCAGTGCAGGTCGGTGCAGGTAGTCACCTTTTTCTTCCAAGATGTGTCATGCTTGTATAGAAGCGATAAGTCACCTTTCTCATTAACCTGAAAAGAATTAAAAGACATGTTTTTAAAAACTTGACAATATGTTCTGGCTATCAAACTAAGCAAAGGCAACTTCAACATTATATTTTTGGTCATCAGCTGAAGTTGAAATAGACATGAAATATTCCATTATATATTGTCTACAAAAAAAGGCCAATTTGGAAATTGAAAATAGGAAGTTGCCAATATTAGTGTAATGTTAGAAACATGCGACATGAACCATACGACTATGGTGAGTGTACTCATAATAGATCTATACGGCATGTAATGTTTGAGGGACTTATCTCGCCCGTCAGACTGTCTGTTGGCGATTGTTCCGCAGCAGTAGGCTGATGACTTTCATCGATTACTTCCTTTCTCAACCAGATTTAAACAATTGTACAGCAAGAAAAAATAATAATTGTTGAAAATAAATCCAGTAATAAAAACTATATTGCATTTCTTCTCTTATTACACCTTGCTTACATTATCATGGCCTCACTATTTCACTTCTTGAAAGCAAGAATGATTGTTAATTACAATGATTTAGTATTGACATGAAGAACATATATAAATAGAGGAAAAACGCAGAAATATTTACCTGGAAAATACATGTTGGAAGCTTTGTGTCAGAAGAGGTGGATTCTGAATGTTTTCTGTTAGCTGCTTGTGGTGAAGATGTAAACTGATTGTCTCCCTACATGGTGAAAAAAAGGCAAAATATATAAAAAACATTTAAACTTTAAATGATAAAACTCAATAAGAGACTAAATTAGAGACTTAAGATTCCCAATATTTTAAAAATCACTTATTATAGATTGCTGACAATAGTGGAGGATTCGGTCTTACCTCCATCACGGGCAATATACTACATGGCTGGGCAATATACTACGTGGCTGGGCAATATACTACGTGGCTGGGCAATATACAACGTGACTGGGCAATATACTGCGTGACTGGGCAATATACTACATGGCTGGGCAATATACTACGTGACTGGGCAATATACTACATGACTGGGCAATATACTACGTGGCTGGGAAATATACTACGTGACTGGGCAATATACTACGTGGCTGGGCAATATACTATGTGGCTGGGAAATATACTACGTTGCTGGGCAATACACTACGTGGCTGGGCAATATACTACGTGACTGGGCAATATACTACGTGGCTGGGCAATATACTACGTGACTGGGCAATATACTACGTGACTGGGCAATATACTACGTGGCTGGGCAATATACTACGTGACTGGGCAATACACTACGTGGCTGGGCAATATACTACGTGACTGGGCAATATGCTACATGACTGGGCAATATACTACGTGGCTGGGCAATATAGTACGTGACTGGGCAATATACTACGTGGCTGGGCAATATAGTACGTGACTGGGCAATATACTACATGACTGGGCAATACACTACGTAGCTGGGCAATATACTACGTGACTGGGCAATATACTACGTGACTGGGCAATATACTACGTGACTGGGCAATATACTACGTGGCTGGGTACGTCCCGACGTACGTTTCGCATCTTCCGCTTTCTCAAGGGAGAAAAAGATAATTGTGCACGTCATGTCTGCATAGTTGCTAGCTTATATGGTATCCCCACTCACCTATTGCCCAATAGTGCGTCGCGCACGGCGCCGCCGCCCCCGGTTATTACACTTGGGGCTATTTAGTTTGGAAAAACGAAGACTAAGGGTTGATCTTATTTTAATGTATAAATATATGAGGGGACAGTACAAAGACCTTTCTGATGATCTTTTTACTCATAGACCTGAGACAGGGACAAGGGGGCATCCTCTACGTCTGGAGGCAAGAAGGTTTAATCATAATAACAGACATGGATTATTTACTGTTAGAGCAGTGAGACTATGGAACTCTCTGCCGTATGATGTTGTAATGAGTGATTCATTACTTAAATTTAAGAAGGGACTGGATACCTTTCTTGAAAAGTATAATGTAACAGGTTATATATACTAGATACCTCGATAGGGCGTTGATCCTATCTTTAGGATAGGTCACCAATGTTTTATTGGTCGAGGTCCGACACCCGGCACCCCCACCGATCAGCTGTTATTGGTGTCAGTGGCAATGGCCGCCATCTGGAAGTACTCACTCGCCATCTTCTCATAGTGTCCGCTGCTGGGTACTACACATCCACTTCCTATGATTTGAATGGGAGATGAATGTGCAGTACCCGGCCTCAACCACTGCCAGAAAACAGCGAGCACCGCAAGTGAGTACTGCCTCTGCCACTGGAAATGATAACAGCTGATCATCGGGGGTGCCAGGTTCCGAACTCCGGCCGATGAGACATTGATGACCTATCCTCTTTAATAATTTTTTAGCTACTTCCAAAACACATTTTAAATTAATATCTTCACAACAAAAAATTTCAGCTCCTTTAGTAGTTGCAGTCCTCTAGTCAAGATCCTTATATCCCTGCTGGCAAAGAAAGAAGCACCCAACAGCACTTCAAATAAGAGGATGCACGCTCCAGAACCAATGAACCCAATTGGAAAGCAATAGTCAAGAAAGCAAAGAAGGAACAGCATCCAGTCCAGGTGAAAAAAAGAGAAAAAAAGTTATTCCGCCATGATATGTTTTGACCAATGTTCATCTTTATCAAGTACTTGATAAAGACCAACACTGGTCGAAATGTTGTATCATGGCGGAATAAAGTTTATTTTTCCCTTATATCACTGCTAGAGAGCAGCATGGTGATTATTTGTAAAAAGTGTCTGCCCTGAACTACCAAGCAGATTTTTCGTAGAAATTTCTGCAGCTGAACATTATTATTACCATATTTTCTGGTGTATAAGACAACTGGGCGTATAAGACGACCCCCAACTTTTCCATATAAAATATGGAATTTGGGATATACCCGCCCGCGACGTCATCGAAGGTCCTTCACTCTCTGCATTCTTAGGAACGGAGGCAGACGCTTGCACCGCTGAGAGCCAGGGTGCGGTGGAGGGGTGAGTATAACCATATTTTTTATTTTTATTCTTTATTTTTTACATGAATATGGATCCCAGGGCCTGAAGGAGAGTCTCCTCTCCTTCAGACCCTGGGAACCATCCAGGATCGGTCCCTGCAGCCGTACCCGGCGTATAAGACGACTCCCGACTTTTGGGACGATTTTTAGGGGTTAAAAAGTCGTCTTATACGCCGGAAAATACGGTACATATTTACAGTATATATATATATTGAGGCTGTCTCTGCATCATGGATTTCTGCAAATGCAAAGGGCGGAATCCTAAATCTCTTCAATAAATCTGCATCATGAGCTCTTACCCTCATTGTCAGGTTTTACCATAGTTAACAGCTGAATTCTGGCCACTTTGTGATCTTTTTTTCATAAGACCTTATTAGAAAGTCAGGATTGTACAAACCTCAGATGAGCAAATTGATTTAAAGTGAATCAAATTCATTTTGAATGTCACACAAAAAATTGGATTTGCCAGAATCCAGATTTCTTTCAATTCAAATTGCTCAAATTCAGCAAAATTTGCAGTCGGTTGACATTTTGTTTGGTTCTTCTAGGGTTGATAAGGAGTTAAAAAATGGAAAAAAATATATACTCACTTCACTTGTCCTTACCTGTCCTCCTGCCGCCAACTCCTTGCCCAGTTTTCCGCCGGCTCCCTCTATCCTTTTGGAGTCTAATTCCCTTCATTGTTCACTCTTTGTCTCCAATGGCGTTGGTGTGGCAAATTGACCCCTTCTACTGGCAACCAAGACACATTAAATTTGCATTGAATACATTCCATGCATGTCGAATTCCCCTGCCTAATTCGACCGAATGTGTCATATTTTCAGTAAGTTCATTCATCTCTACCGAAATTTTCCTTGATTTCTCCTTCTCTACAACAATTCACATTCTGCTTCCTACCGTCCATAGTAATACAGCCATCATTGCCAGTCCTTTCCTTTTGCCTTGCCATTCACCACTCAGCTAAAATAATGCAGGTAGATTAGAACATAAAAAATGAAGAAGCGCTCCTAGAACAATGACATTTGGACTTTGAAATTACGCACACCATCATGTAGCGTGTATAAGATGCTACATTAGTTCCAGAAGATCCACTGCTGCTTCGATCTGGAGCTCCACAATTACCGGTCGAAGAGTATGCAGAGCAGCAGGTCAGGATTATGGAAGGAAATACATAACAATGCTTCTAGCAAAGCTGCTTTATTTATTAGACCCAATGAAGACACACATTGCGTGGCGAAACACATTTTTGTTAAATATAGCAAGTCATCTTGAAAGCATTCACTGGTATTTTTAATGCAAATTAATGATGCCATTTTGGGAATCCGATAAACCCCACTATAATCCATTGGTTAATTGGGTGCTGATTGCGTCCCTTTTTTGATGAATCCGTCTCCAGAATGAATTCTGTTTTTTTAACAGAACAGAAAAACAGCATTTCTAGATCTGAACAGTTTTACGCAGTTTTTTTTACACATTTCATAAGGTATTTTTGGCATTTGTGTTTATTGTGTTTATTTTATTTGCACCTTTTTACATTGATTGCATTATTCTAAAGGGCTAAATGCCTGTGGGATTAGAGGCTTTTCTGAAGCTAGCCATCGCAACAGCAGCATGTCAGTCACCTACATACTCTTATAAGGAAATGCCCACTCGTAGATTTTTTTTTTCTTTTTAATGAAAAACAGAGACTATGGACAGAATACTGCACACTATATGTGTTTTTCATGTGGCTTTTGATGCATTTTTTGCTGCTCAATCATTTGAATCTCAATTAGGAGAAACGGCAGTAAAAAAAACTAGGAGAATGATGGAATATAGGCTGAACTGGATGGACAAATGTCTTTTTTCGGCCTTACTAACTATGTTACTATGTTACTATGTAATGACATGATTCATTTTAAAAACAAAAAAGCATCAATGGTTAAAAAAAAAAGATGCAAATGTGAACGAAATTTTAAAATCACTCATTTTGCTGTTACTTTCCCACATAAAAAAATAAAGGCATGAAAAATGCAATGTGTGCACAAGCCCTACGTGTTTTTGCAGACACAGGAATGTATGAACACCAAGATTTGTGCACACATCACAGCACATGACCAGGCAGTCTGTACATATATGTGCATAATTAATTTCCAGGAGTACATAGACCTTAGTGAGGACTGTGCTAGTAAGGCACAGCTTGACGTTTCGTACAGTTTACCCTGAGTGTAATACACTAATACACTGTGCCAGCTCACAAGTGAATGCTCTGTGCGCTTTATAGATGTGTTAATGTTACACAGGAAGCATCTCCAAAGTCTACATACATACAGGTGGAAAGTTATACAGCCGTATTTAATATGTGGTAAACCATAGACATGTAGCACACCACCAGTTACACCTTCCCACCCTGGCTTTATAAGACACCTTAATGTGCAGTGAATGTAATCACGGACGCTGTTTCCACCGTTGGGTTGGCCGTTTGATGTCTACGAGGTGCCTGACAGACATATTAGCCACTTCGGTTATGAAAACTTCTCCACGCGGATTCAAAAGGAGAGAATTGCATAGTTTCATTCCAGATTTATAGAGAGCTCATTCTTCTGGCTGCCATCTTAAGAAATTGCTTTTAAAAAGGCTACTTAGTAGTATCCTGTATTACGTTTGTTAGAATAGGCCATGATCCCTTTTTTTGCCATTCCTTGGCCAGCGGAACGGAAAATACCTCTATGATGACTTTGTGAGACGTCAATACATGACTTGACTGGTCAGCAAATGACAAATTGTCATCTGTGTTGAGCCTCTTCAGGTATTTAAAAGGAATCATCCAAGATTAGAAAACTAAATCTGTTCTAAATATCAATTAACATTATTGGAGCAAAACTGCAATGCCAAACACAACCTATGCGGGGGGGGGGGGCTATTTCTAAGTAAAAAATTCTGATTATTTTTCTTTTTATATCCTGGACATCCCCTTTTATGTAGACATCATATGCCTGTCACAGGGTCTATTAATGTAAGTCTTGCAGTCCTTCACAACCTCGGTCTTCCGGGTACCGGTATCTGCGCTTGGCAGGGAGATAGCCCAATTGCAGCTGTCCTCCCCAGTTGACACTCACCTGTGCTTCGCTCTCCTGCACGCTCACTACAAATCTGTTTGTCTTTCTGTGTTTTCTCCTTCCAGGAGCTGCAGCTCTTTCTCGTGGCTTCATGGTCCCTCAGTCCTGTATCTCTCTTTCTGCCAGGAGCTGCAGACTCCCACGTCTGCTCAGCTATACTCCTTTTTTACCAGCTCTGCCTAAGCTGATGTTCCTTGTCAGGCTCCCTTCTGGCAATCTCGCTCTAGCCCCCTCTGAGAGGGAGCTCCTTCTTAGCACATCTTTCCTCTTCACTGTCCTCTCACAATCTCCCTCACTTTCCCTACAAAATCAGAATATATATCTAGGGAAGCCACCCACAATCTGGATCAGGGCTCCCCATTCTGGCCTGGAGTGTGAACATGTTGTGTGCTTTGTGGTTACCTGATAAAGAAGATCTTCCTTCGCTTCCAAGTGTGACATCACTCTCCCCGTGAGGAAAGCAATGCCACTGTAACAACAAGGACCCTGGGGTGTTACACTATGTGTATGAGGAATCACACCTGGTATGCACCAATCCCGTAACAGGTGCGTAACAGCTTGATTCATCGCACACACTTTGCTTCCTTCTCACCAGTCCTCTGAACTCCGTAGTGCTTCTTGTCTTTGCAGATAGCCCAGCTTGATCCCTTGCCATTATATTATTTGTATTCTGCATTCACTTTCCCCTTTACAGGCTCTATCTCTAATTTCAAGTTGTCTCTTAGCTAGTGGGTTGAAACTAGCGGCTATGATGTCTGACATACACAATACATAATGAAGTGTATCTGTGACCCCAGCATTAGGCTACAGTCACACATCTGTATGAGTGTTACCATTTGAGAGAAGCAATGTTTTTTTACCTCAGGTGTCAACATATTTTATATCTATTTTTTTTCTCATCTGTTTTTTTTTTCACTGAATCAGGGTGACTGTCTTACTTTTTTATCAACTGATTCTTAACAATGTATCAAATAAAAATGGATAAAACTCAAATGGAACTCTGAAGTACAATATTTGTTTTCTGTGAGCAAACCAATTTATATGGATTCCCATAGACTTTAAAGACTGAGTCTGATCCACAAAGAAGGATGAGAATAGGACATGCATTGAACCTCCTGGATTGGAGACATGGATCCATTTTTAATACGAATGTGTGAATGGACAATTAAGCTCTATGGGTCAGTGTGCTGTCCGAGAAAAGAACCGACATCCCTGGTACTTGTCACGTGGATGTGTGAATGTAGCCTTAGGCCACGTTCACATGTTCAGTATTTGGACACTATTTTATATATGTATTTGTAAACCAAAATCATGGGAAAAGTATAATAGAAACTTTTGTATCATCACCCACTCCTGGTTTCGGCTTACAAATACTTATGTAAAATACTGACCAAACACTGAACATGTGAACATGGCCTTATAGTGAGAGAAACATTTGGCAGAAGGTTATGCTGGTTTTGGCTTACAGATACTGTTGTGTCCCATGAATGGGAACAACTTGTGTATTTTCTGTGTTATGCATTTAATTCTGCTATTTGCAAAGGAGAAGCTCTGTTTTTGAAGTGTGTCCCTTCTTCCCTTCTGTAGTTGATGATGTTAGCCCTTGCTCCTCCCTTCTTCTTCATTATCAGTTTGCTGTAGCCATCTTTGGATGCACATATATACATCTCTATTTGGGATTACTCTTTCCACCTGCTGCATTGTACATAATACAAGATTTCAGAGAATAGCTGAGTTGGCACTGTCTGAGGATGCCTGGCATGTGAGTACAACAATCATACAGTTATCTAAGGGATTAATGGCTAAGGATTTAGAGACACATACTGCCTTGAAGAGTCAGAATAAATACTGATGTGAACTACTGATCAAATACTGACTGTGTGAATGTGGATGAAAGCAGCAACATCCTCTCCTTGTGTCTCTCTGCCTCTTTCTCTTTCTGCAATGCCTTTCTCCTCCCTCCAGACTTCTGATCAATGGGTAGCATGTAACCTGGTCCATCAATGGGTTAATGATCCTAAAGTTTCTGTTGGTACCATAGATTTACAAATTGTTTTAGTTTGTTGAAACAGCAGAGATCTTTTAAAATATAGTGGCAAAAGGATAGCAAAATCATGTGTAGTTGACATTGCATTTGAATCAGTTCCTTTCCTGCATAGTGTCATAGTGGGAGACATTGCTATAACTCATTCTGGCCGTGTTTTCCAGAAAATGCCATCAGACTAAACATACTCCATTATATCATTCTAGACCAAACTTATTATCACAGCATAAAATTACTAATAGCTTGGACATTGAGTATATCGCTGCCAAACAGTAATGGATATTGCACGTACTACAACCAATAATGTGGAATTGATTAGAACATTGTCCAAAAGAACTGTATGTGCCACATGTGAAAACGAACTGTGTACTACATATTTCTAATGGATCAGAAGGTATATAATTATTTGAAGCCAATAGATGGACAATATTAAGAGATGGAAATGGACTCTATATCACCTACACTGATATTGTGGCTTTTATGTCATCTGACCAAGCATGAACATACCGTAGCTACTCTGGCTGGTGGGGTATGTGCTGGGTGTCAGGGTGTTCCAGCAAGTCGTTCTGCTTTGGCCTAAAGGTTTAGATACTGGTTTAAGGCAACAAAAATTGTAGCCTTTCCTGGTGCTGTACCTCAGCTCATTAATTATCATTCAATAGTACTGACTAGAGATGAAGGTATCCCGTGAATTTTACTGGGAAATTCGATTCACAACAAATTTGTTCTCTGCAAATTGAATGCCCCTCATTATGCTCTGGAGAGACCCCAGGGCATAATAAATATAAGAAGTAGGAAAAAACAACTACTACTCACCTTACCGCTGCCCTCCGGTGCTCATGGTAAGGTCCTTGGTGCCTCTTCTTACCACTGCCTCAAGTTGTAACCCTGGGCATCTTCACTATAGGCTGGGAGTCCTGGCCTAGAGTGCATGTCATAAGCTCATAGCGCACATCATGATTTCCCTGTGACCTTACAACTCGCATTCGCAGAGATGCCTTGGGTCTAGTTGTGGATGGAAGTCCCAACCTAGAGTGAAGATGCCCAGGTTTCAACACAAGGCGGCGGTTAAAAATAAAAAGGTACGAAGAACCTTACAGGAGAGAGTGAGCAGTGTGGGTGGGCCGAGGTGAGCGTTGAAAACTTGTTGTTTTTTAACCTTTTGCCAATGCTCTATGGCTATTACAATTTAAACATTCTGGAGAATATAGATTTTTGTAAGCTTCGAGATGAATTCAATTCCATTCACATAAATTAGGTACAGAATCACTCACCTGACTGTGACTGTTCCAGGTACTGAAGTAAATTGACCACAATGCTCCAATGAACACAAGTACCCCATTGATCCAATGATTTGCGGGGACTCAAGAGTTGGGACTTCCACCAATCATACATTGATGATCTATCTTGACAATTAAGGTTATATTCCAAATCCAGTTGAAGCTAAAACTGTATTTTAAGATACTTCATCCTAAAAAATGTCCAGTGTTTATCCCTGACAAGGTGATTTTAGGTACAAAATCATAGTAAGAACTGGCAGTCGATTTCCAGATATGACCCTGGAGCTTCCTCCCTCCCTGGGATCATTCTGGACATATCAGTCTATTCTGATTAGGACACACACATGGAGTGGTGCGTAGAAAATCCCCCATGACAGCCAAACATCTGTATATGAACATATTTCATATTTATCCTAAGATTTATCACACAGAAGTGTGTAGAACATTGATATAGTGTGGACATAGTTAATCGAACCGCAAATTTCAACCATATGTCATAATTTCTATGGGCTAATCATTTTGTAAAGGTTGTCAGTCTACCATGTGAATTGTGTCATTAGGTCTGATAATATACTACGTTTTCCAATCTTCTACACAAGAAACAAGTACTTTAACATTAGTTAAAGCTTCTAGTTGTGTGGATTTTAGTTTTCTAGCTCCATTTTTATGAATCTTATCTTAAAGTGCTTTTCCAGTTTATGGAAATAAAGTTTAATCACTGAATACATGAGAAGTGCAATGACTTTCCAATATACTTTGTGTCTCAATTCCAAGATATTTGTTTGCTGTAAGTGAATGAGAATATCCTTGTTTAGCTAGTGGTTGGAAACTAGCTGTTCACATACATTGCACACATAGAAAAGAGGAAATCCTGCTCTTCTTCCTTTCTGTAGAACACCAAATGAATCACCATTAGCATGCGGGACAACGGTACTAAGAAGTAACATAGTAACATAGTAACATAGTTAGTAAGGCCGAAAAAAGACATTTGTCCATCCAGTTCAGCCTATATTCCATCATAATAAATCCCCAGATCTACGTCCTTCTACAGAACCTAATAATTGTATGATACAATATTGTTCTGCTCCAGGAAGACATCCAGGCCTCTCTTGAACCCCTCGACTGAGTTCGCCATCACCACCTCCTCAGGCAAGCAATTCCAGATTCTTACCGCCCTAACAGTAAATAATTCTCTTCTATGTTGGTGGAAAAACCTTCTCTCCTCCAGATGCAAAGAATGCCCTCTTGTGCCCGTCACCTTCCTTGGTATAAACAGATCCCCAGCGAGATATTTGTATTGTCCCCTTATATACTTATACATGGTTATTAGATCGCCCCTCAGTCGTCTTTTTTCTAGACTAAATAATCCTAATTTCGCTAATCTATCTGGGTATTGTAGTTCTCCCATCCCCTTTATTAATTTTGTTGCCCTCCTTTGTACTCTCTCTAGTTCCATTATATCCTTCCTGAGCACCGGTGCCCAAAACTGGACACAGTACTCCATGTGCGGTCTAACTAGGGATTTGTACAGAGGCAGTATAATGCTCTCATCATGTGTATCCAGACCTCTTTTAATGCACCCCATGATCCTGTTTGCCTTGGCAGCTGCTGCCTGGCACTGGCTGCTCCAGGTAAGTTTATCATTAACTAGGATCCCCAAGTCCTTCTCCCTGTCAGATTTACCCAGTGGTTTCCCGTTCAGTGTGTAATGGTGATATTGATTCTTTCTTCCCATGTGTATAACCTTACATTTATCATTGTTAAACCTCATCTGCCACCTTTCAGCCCAAGTTTCCAACTTATCCAGATCCATCTGTAGCAGAATACTATCTTCTCTTGTATTAACTGCTTTACATAGTTTTGTATCATCGGCAAATATCGATATTTTACTGTGTAAACCTTCTACCAGATCATTAATAAATATATTGAAGAGAACAGGTCCCAATACCGACCCCTGCGGTACCCCACTGGTCACAGCGACCCAGTTAGAGACTATACCATTTATAACCACCCTCTGCTTTCTATCACTAAGCCAGTTACTAACCCATTTACACACATTTTCCCCCAGACCAAGCATTCTCATTTTGTGTACCAACCTCTTCTGCGGCACGGTATCAAACGCTTTGGAAAAATCGAGATATACCACGTCCAATGACTCACCGTGGTCCAGCCTATAGCTTACCTCTTCATAAAAACTGATTAGATTGGTTTGACAGGAGCGATTTCTCATAAACCCATGCTGATATGGAGTTAAACAGTTATTCTCATTGAGATAATCCAAAATAACATCCTTCAGAAACCCTTCAAATATTTTACCAACAATAGAGGTTAGACTTACTGGCCTATAATTTCCAGGTTCACTTTTAGAGCCCTTTTTGAATATTGGCACCACATTTGCTATGCGCCAGTCCTGCGGAACAGACCCCGTCGCTATAGAGTCCCTAAAAATAAGAAATAATGGTTTATCTACGAGGTTAGTAATGGGGGCAGCTTATAGATGCCTCTACACAGAGGCGTAGCTAGGGTTTTGGTTCGGGGGGGCGAAGCTTCTGAGTGGGCCCCTATCCAGGTAACCTTGATTACAACACGATGATGCACCCTAATACTGGAGGAGAACCTCAGCAGATGATCGCGCTGTTACTTAAGATAATCTCTATATAAAGACCAACATGGATATTACCGCCATATGGTCAGTGGTAGATATCAGTCCTACAGAACATATAACAGATCACAGCACAGTTACAGATAATGACTTACCGCTGATGTTCTTTCTGATGCAATCATCCATTTTTCCCGTCTTTTCCATCTGGCCCAGACCAACATGACAATTTCTTCGAGCTACAACTCGTCTGCAGAGAATACAACAAAGACACATTTCACTTCTCACATTTAAGCGCCATCACCATCTATTCCCAACCTGCACAAACCCCTCATCCTGCTGATACCCCAATACTGAGCTACTGCTGCCATGTGTCCCTATTACTGCCCCTGATACCCCAATACTGAGCCACTGCTGCCGTATGTGTCCCTATTACTGCCCCTGATACCCCAATACTGAGCCGCTGCTGCCATATGTGTCCCTATTACTGCCCCTGATACCCCAATACTGAGCCGCTGCTGCTGTATGTGTCCCTATTACTGTCTCTGATACCCCAATACTGAGCCGCTGCTGCCGTATGTGTCCCTATTACTTCATCTGATACCCCAATACTGAGCCGCTGCTGCTGTATGTGTCCCTATTACTGCCCCTGATACCCCAATACTGAGCCGCTGCTGCTGTATGTGTCCCTATTACTGTCTCTGATACCCCAATACTGAGCCGCTGCTGCCGTATGTGTCCCTATTACTTCATCTGATACCCCAATACTGAGCCGCTGCTGCTGTATGTGTCCCTATTACTGCCCCTGATACCCCAATACTGAGCCGCTGCTCCCATATGTGTCCCTATTACTGCACCTGCTGTGTGGTTCTCTGTGCCCTCTTAATTCTAAAGCATCCCTCTATAATATAGTAATGCCGGGTGCAAGTACCCTAGAAAACAGAGCCCACATTTTGCCCCCTAGAAAGTAATAATGCCATGTGTGCCCCTTTGATAGCCACAGTAACCTGAGTTCCACTATAACAATACAGTAAGTGCCCCCTTCGCATTTAATAATGTCATGAGTCTCCCCCTGTACAGCTCCCCTATACAGAGTATGATGCTCTCTTACATACAGTATAATGCCCCCTCACTGTACAGTACCACCCACACAGTATACTGACTCCTTAGTAGCCCCCAAGATGTTTGATGACAAAGACCCCCACACTGTAATCTCCATACTGTATGATGGCCCCCTAGATAGCCTCAATATACAGTAGCATAATGCACTAAATAGTTCACAATATAGTATAATGCACTCCCCATAGGCAGACCCTGTAATAAGGCAGCACCCCCATAGTCAGACCTTGTAGTATAAGGCAGCCCCCATAGTCAGACCCTGAAATAAGGCAGCACCCCCATAGGCAGACTCTGTAGTATAAGGCAGCCCCCATAGTCAGACACTGTAATAAGGCAGCACCCCTATAGGCAGACCCTGTAATAAGGCAGCACCCCTCTAGTCAGACCCTGTAATAAGGCAGCCCCCAGAGTCAGACCCTGTAATAAGGCAGCACCCCCATAGGCAGACCCTGTAATAAGGCAGCACCCATAGTCAGACCCTGTAATAAGGCAGCACCCCCATATAGGCAGACTCTGTAGTATAAGGCAGCATCCCATAGTCAGACCCTGTAATAAGGCAGCCCCCAGAGTCAGACCCTGTAATAAGGCAGCACCCCCATATAGGCAGACTGTAGTATAAGGCAGCACCCCATAGTCGGACCCTGTAATAAGGAAGCACCCCCATAGTCAGACCCTGTAATAAGGCAGCACCCCTATAGGCAGACCCTGTAATAAGGCAGCATCCCATAGTCAGACCCTGTAATAAGGCAGCACCCCCATAGTCAGACCCTGTAATAAGGCAGCACCCCCATATAGGCAGACTGTAGTATAAGGCAGCACCCCATAGTCAGACCCTGTAATAAGGCAGCACCCCCATAGTCAGACCCTGTAATAAGGCAGCACCCCCATAGTCAGACCCTGTAATAAGGCAGCACCCCTAAAGGCAGACCCTGTAATAAGGCAGCACCCATAGTCAGACCCTGTAATAAGGCAGCACCCCCATAGTCAGACCCTGTAATAAGGCAGCACCCCCATAGTCAGACCCTGTAATAAGGCAGCACCCCATAGTCAGACCCTGTAATAAGGCAGTACCCCCATATAGGCAGACTGTAGTATAAGGCAGCACCCCATAGTCAGACCCTGCAATAAGGCAGCCCCCATAGTCAGACCCTGTAATAAGGCAGCACCCCCATAGTCAGACCCTGTAATAAGGCAGCACCCCCATAGTCAGACCCTGTAATAAGGCAGCACCCCCATAGTCAGACCCTGTAATAAGGCAGCACCCCCATATAGGCAGACTGTAGTATAAGGCAGCACCCCATACTCAGACCCTGCAATAAGGCAGCCCCCATAGTCAGACCCTGTAATAAGGCAGCACCCCTAAAGGCAGACCCTGTAATAAGGCAGCACCCCTATAGTCAGACCCTGTAATAAGGCAGCACCCTTATAGTCAGACCCTGTAATAAGGCAGCCCCCATAGTCAGACCCTGTAATAAGACAGCCCCCATAGTCAGACCTTGTAATAACGCAGCACCCCCATATAGGCAGACTCTGTAGTATAAGGCAGCCCCCATAGTCAGACCCTGCAATAAGGCAGCACCCCCATATAGGCAGACTCTGTAGTATAAGGCAGCATCCCATAGTCAGACCCTGTAATAAGGCAGCCCCCCATAGTCAGACCCTGTAATAAGGCAGCCCCCATAGTCAGACCCTGTAATAAGGCAGCACCCCTATAGGCAGACCCTGTAATAAGGCAGCCCCCATAGTCACACCCTGTAATAAGGCAGCACCCCTATAGGCAGACCCTGTAATAAGGCAGCCCCCATAGTCAAACCCTGTAATAAGGCAGCCCCCATAGTCAGACCCTGTAATAAGGCAGCCCCCATAGTCAGACCCTGTAACAAGGCAGTCCCCATAGTCAGACCCTGTAATAAGACAGCCCCCATAGTCAGACCCTGCAATAAGGCAGCCCCCATAGTCATACCCTGTAACAAGGCAGCCCCCATAGTCAGACCCTGTAACAAGGCAGCCCCCATAGTCAGACCCTGTAATAAGGCAGCCCCCATAATCAGACCCTGTAATAAGGCAACCCCCATAGTCAGACCCTGCAATAAGGCAACCCCCATTGTCAGACCCTGTAATAAGGCAGCCCCCATAGTCAGACCCTGTAATAAGGCCCCATAGCGGCCGGCAGCAGAGAAGGGAAATCGATTCTCCCTGCTCTGCTGCACAATGTGACTGTATCGGCGGTGTTACGGTGTAGCATAGCTCCAGGTGGGCCCCCTCAGAGCACCAGGCCCAGGGTACCTGCACCCTCTGCCCCCCCCCCCCCGGTAGTTACGCTACTGCCTCTACATTACTAACCCCTGAGCTTGATGTCACCTGATAATACAAAGGTGATGTAACAGGTTTACCGAGACATAGAGGAGCCAGAAGACCACAGCATCTGATTTCTCCTACTCCTACACTGATTAGATAGAAGCACTTCAACTTCATATTAAACATTGCAGGTTTCATTTAGCAGTGCAGGGGTTAATCTGCTCAGTTGAGAACTCCTGGAAGTTTTCCTGCATTAAGGATCAGCTGCTCACTGTAATCCACTCCCATCTTCTATATAATCTGAGTCCTGGCTAGCACTTATTGTCAGAGTTAGCTTTTGCTGCATGGCTGGAGGTTGTTGGTGGTTGTTATTTGAGAAGGCTTTTCGTGGATTTATTTGTGACTGTTGCTAGGTTTTGCGTGTGTGATAATTCACATTCCTCTCCCACTTTGGTTTAACCCCATCCTCTACTCCCCAATGCATTCCTCTGTTGTTTGTGGGAGTATATTTGTATGAGTGGTATTTTTTGTTATCCCTGTTCGTATTACCTTGTTAGTCTGGTTGGTGCATTTCAGTACACTTCTACTCCTCTCTTCCCTGGGTGATAGAAGGGTACAGACTGATTGAAGATTCAGGTGCTAAGGCAAGGTACGTGGCCCCGGTATCTTCACCATCAGAAGTAATCTGGGGAACAGGGCGAGCTAGGGTGCAAATAGCATTAGGGACAGGCGAGAAGCTCCAGGTTCCGGGACACCTGCCAACACAGTCATGACAGGTGATATCAACCCCAACTCTATTACCCCACTTTCCACCACAACAGGCCAAGTGGAAAAAGTGAGACTAAGTGCTAGATTTGGTGCATCTTATGGATGCGCCATTTCTTGGGCAGCTGAGGGCTGATGTTGGTAGCCTTGGCGTGGGGCAATATCTCTGACCCCTTTCCAGGCTATTAATATCAGCCCACAGCTGTCTGTTTAGCTTTTGCTGGTTTGAGTTTATAGGTGGATCCTACATCATTTTTTTTCTGGGATCCCCTGTAAATTCAACAGGAAAACCTAAGCAAACATCTGTGAGCTGTGATTAGTAGCCTGAGAACCTTATGGGGTATTGTCCCTTGTCCCAGATTATTAACATCAGCTGTGGGCTTTCTCACTGCTGGTTATGAAAATTGTGCAGGAGACCACGCTGTTTTTTTAATTTATTTCTTTATTTTACACAGGAGTTACACAGATGCTGCTGATTACAGCTCCCATCATTGTCTCCTGGTCGCGCTGATATCACTGTGACCAGAAGACAATGATGAGAGCTGCCTTCATCCGCCGGCACCTGGGATCAGCGCAAACTGTACCGCTTGTTACCAAGCACCGGTATGTGTCAGACTGATGACACATGGATGTCATCAGTGTGCACATACTGTATGTGGCACGAATTTTGTCCACGCTGCGCACACGGACAAAACCAGACATGCGTGCACCACCACTAAATACAATGGGTGTGTGTATGTCCATATTTGCAACCTTTAAAAAGCGGACCACATACGGACACAAAAAACAGACGTGTGAAGGGGGCGTAAGGCTCCGAGTGGGCCATTTTCTTAGTAAGTTAAGTAATCATATAGGGAACGATAAATATAAGTTTAACCCCCAACAATCAGAGTGTTAGACATATTTTAGCATTTTTACACACATTTTTTTAAATTTCTCAAATTTATTGACTTTTTTATTTGAATTATTAAAATTTAATCTGCCTCCAGTATTATTTTTGCTATTTAATACATGATATATAAAGTTTTTATGACCAAGTCAGGCTGAAGGTAATGTCTGGAACATTGGTGTATTTTTGAATCTTTTTGCAAAATTTAAAAAATGCATTTTTAATATATTATTCACCCCTGGAGTTTTATGACAATTAAGCTTATTGTTCATTTTTATTGTGCTCCTTTTCACTGTCACTGTGGCATCCCTAGTCATCCCAGAAACAGGGGAAACCATCCTCTGTGGTGGCATTTATCATTTGTTATTCGCTAGTAAGTCATTTGTTACATTGACGACCTTTCCCATCAGATTATCTGATTTTTCATAACACATTCTAAGTTACTATTTTACCATTCCTCCCTCGAAGACCTTCAATAAATCAAAAAAACTACAGGAATCATTCTTGCTTGCTGTTTTTCTTTATAATGGGCCACTGCTCCCTTTAATCTTGGCCTTCATATCTTTTACAGGAACCAGCTGGTGAAATACATTGGTTGACATATATACGCCTAGGAGTTATTGCTTTAATAATCTATTAATAAAAACTGGTACAAAATACTAAATATTGTCAAAAACGTAAATAAAACATTATACTTGTGCACTAATAGAAAGACATGTTGCAAACCTTGGTTACAGAAAGAGTACCCAAGTAATCCTACTCCAACAGCCCTAGCCATTCATTTTCAATCTGTTTGGGCACCACATAGTTTATGTTTTATTCTACAAAGAGAATTTGCTTAATTCAGAAAACATCTGTTAGACACACCGTGGTGTATCCAGAGATAATTCAGTCTTTTGAATTTGCCAGTTTTGTCCAATTTTTGATAAATTTTTCCCAAAAATTTGATTTGCATTGAGTTGATGCACCGTGAATCGCAAGTATTGCAAAGTCTCCAATCGCATCTTGACACCATTCAGGTTGAAAATTGTTTATCCCCCAGATATGGACAGAAGGAGGGACAGGTGAGAGATATTGTTGTTTTTTTATTTTTGTTTTATTACGGGAGATGAGGGATTCAATGGAATGGGCATTAAAAGAGTAAAGCTGTGTTTGTTATTTTTAAATAAAAATGGAAAAATGTGTTTTATTTTATTTAAAAAAGACTTTATTCTGGCTGTGTCTTTATTTACCATATAACTATAGGATAAGTAATGGATAGGTGTCTTGTAGACACTTCTCCATTACTGTTTCCGAGGGCTTGATGTCACCTGACAATACAAAGGTGACATCAACCCCATAAATATGAACCCCACTTGCCACCACTAGAAGGCAAGTGGGAAGAGATGGGCAAAGCGTCAGAATTGGTGCATCTAATAGTTGTACCTTTTCTGGGTGGCTGCAGGCTGCTATTTTAAGGCTGGGGGAGCATAGGCATGGAATATCCATGCCCCTTTACCAGCCTGAGAATACCAGCCCCCATCTGTCTGCTTTAGCAAGGCTGGCTGTCAAAAATAAGGGTGATCCCATGCTGTTTTTTTATTGTTTACTATTTATTTAAATAATTTAAAAATTGGAGTGGGGACTACTCTACTCTTGATAACCAGCCTTGCTAACACTGACAACTGAGGGTTTCAGCTCCCAGCTGTGAGTTTTTGCCTGGCAAGTTATCAAAAATACAGGGAAACCCACGCCATTTAAAAAAAAAAAATTATTTACAGCGCAGGCACCAGCTGATGACTACTCTCATCAGCTGCTCCTGCTCTCGCTGTTATTAACTACAGCAGGCATTGGCCAATGGGAGCAGTAGACCCATCAGGTGACACCAGTGACCGGAGGTAAACTTTAAATCTCAGAGAGAGAGAGAGACTTTTTCCCGGACTTGAAAATCCTTCTGGACATGCTCAGAAGGGAAAAACTGGATCCATCGCTGGATTCCAGTGTGTGACGGTCAGCAACGGATCCTGCGTCCATAGGCTTCCATTGTAGCCAACGACGGGCAGCACAGGATGCATCGCTAACCGATTTTCCGACGTGCACAAAAAAGTTACAACGAACGTTTTCTCTGCACGATGGACCGCTATTTTACGACAGATCCAGTGCACGACGAATGAAACAGATGGCCATCCGTCACAATCCGTCGCTAATACAAGTCTATGGAAAAATGCAGGATCCTGCAAATTTTTTTGCAGGATCCAAAAATCGACGGATTGTGGCGGATATGAAAAGACGGAAGTGTGAAAGAGGCCTAAATTAGGATTTGGATGTCCAGTGTTTCAAAATAAAGGCATGCCAAACAAGCAAAGTTGAAAACTGTATACAATTAGGTACCGTTAGGTGACTCCCACATTAAAATCACTAAACTGTAAAGTATCTTTACAAACTGCAGCTGGATGTCCTAAATGTTGCTAATTCTATGATATAATGATCCTCCATTACACTTAGACCTCTCGTCAATGACTCACTCACTGAGAAAGTGAATTATGGGGTAATTAGTAGGAGTCCTCCCGGCTGCTCTTTCATGTTCCACTGCCCTTACTAATATTTATCTTCATGAATCAATCTTCAAAGTTGGACTGATAAAATAGAATGTTTCACAAGCGACTTCTCACTCGGTTGGTTCTCGGGCCTCCAGGTGAACAATTAATAATAATAGGAATAATTCACCACCTGCTTGGGTTCATGTGAAGATTTCATACACATAACCTGCTTGCTTATGGGAATGTGAGCTCATCATAGGAAAGACATTTGCTTCAGATCAATTGTAGGTTTTCTGAAGTCATCATTAAGATGATTACCTAATGACTCTACAGCGATTATACCGTAACTATAAGTCATTGGACCTTGTGCTATAAAACTGTTAACAAAGTCATGACCACATAACAACGTAGATGACATCATAATTAAAATATTCATTAACATATTCATTTTCCACTTCTTGTTTAACAATCCAATCACAAAGTGTCCTACTGCTGGGACCACCTGGCAGGAAGCGTTGAATGTACCTGCAGCGCCACCAAAGGGGAAATTAAGAATTACACAATGCTCTTTCAAATCCATGGGTGGCCTGGGTAATGCAGGATAGCACAGGTCTTCAGGGACAATTCTTTGTTGCAGATATCTACCTTAATAAAAAGATGAGGATTTTAATAATAAAGGGAATCTGTCAGCAGGTTTTTGTTATGTAATCTGAATACAGCATAAGGTATGGGTTAAAAGACATATTTCATCGACATGTCAAGCTGTGTGTTGTTTACTTGCACTGAAGGTTTTATCACCTGGTGATTATTGTTGCCTGGATTATAGCAGCTGCAGCAGCACATGCTGCTAGTCTGACTCCACCCCCTCCTGTGATGGGTTACTCACTGTCAATAGATAACGTACATAGAGAGTGGGGGGCGGAGTCAGCTGTGCTCTGCGGGGCGCTAGCTTTCTCAGGTCTGCTGGACTGCTAAATCTAAGAACGCTAATTGTGTCATAACCGCTGCATCCAGTAAACTAAGTGTCACATCGTTGGAATCAGGATCTCTTTGCCTCCATTGCGATGCTCTCAGATGAACTAGCAAAAACCCGCTTACAGATTCCCTTTAAAGAGTAAAAGGATATTTTTTTGTATTATATCTTATTAGAGAAATCTGCGTCTTGCCCCCCCCCTAGGGCAGCAAAAACATAAGTACACATGCCTGCTGTAAGACAAAGCACAGTGAGTAGGCGCAAGTCAGGATTTCTCTGCCCAGGCGCGATATTTTGTCCAGCAATGTGGATGACGTATGAGACGTCATCCACGTCAGGAGGCAGGATGCGTCATCCACGTCAATCAAAGCAGGAGGACGGAGAACAGCAGCCGGGAGGAGGGATAGAGAGCACAGAAAGGACGTCTATCGGACCGGACCAACAGGATTAATATATCAGACTTTTGGGGGAGTCAGGGAGTTACATAATCATTTATAGAATGCAACATGGGCGCTAAATAAGGTGATTTTTTTTTAGCTGATATATGACAAAACTGGTGACAGGCTCCTTTTAAGACTCCTCTTGATATTTTTAGAATTTCCTCATATTTCTAAGAATTTTTTTTTAACCACTTGTGGTTGTGAGTATTTACCATCTGAGCTCATAAAACATTTCAGTTGCTTTTCTCCTTTCATCTATATATTTGTCGATTTTCTCTTTGATTTATCCCCATGTAAACTTTGCTTTTTTAAATTAAACTCTTAATTTTTATCTTCAGGTCTCGGCATATTTTTCTATATTTGCTTCACTGCATTCTTAAAGCTATAATGTCTTTTTTTTATTTCGCTATCTGAGATTATTTTTTAGGTTTTCAGGATGAATTATTTTTACCTGAATGGGTACACGTTGTGCGCCACCATGAATGGAGAGGTGGCCGCGGATGTGTAGCTCTTCGCATTCATTTTTAAGGGAGTTCCAAAAAAATTTGTGCTCATGTATCCCCTCCATTCAATGATAGGTTGGTGTGCAATGAGATTCCATTCTCAAGATAGAATGGATACTCGATAAATGAAATGTTTGGAATTCTAATCCATTGTAATTCTCTAAAGTTCCTAAATTTCTTGAAATTTATTTGAAAAGTTGTAATATGTATATTTTTGCTAGCGTTAAAACTATTCTCTAAAACAGTCAGACATTCTCAGAACCCAGAGAAATATGATGTCCAAAATCACTTGTGGCTTCCACTCACGGGCCACAAACCTCATCACAAAGCAAGTTTCATCCGAGTCCATTCCAACAACGTGGACTGAGACAATGAAGAAGATGAAGAAACCAAGTTCTCTGTCTTCTCCACACCTGAGATATGATTCTCTCATCCAAGAGAATTGGATCACAGAAAACTGACACTGATTAAACTTGGATGTCATTACCATAATCAATTCGATTCTCTCGGAACAGAGACTCATCGCTCGTGTGACCATAGTCTTGCCAATGGATTCGAACAATCTCTAGCACTTATATTTTGACAGCATAATGTATGATATGAGTTTCTTCGTGCAAGTTATATGGGTACAGGGGACCATCCAACATAAGTGATCCTTGTTGACAATTGATTGGCTCCAGTGACAAATTCAAAACGGCTTATCTTTCTTTTGGACTTGTGGAGGTCTATTATTTCTTCAGATCATAAACCCACCAGAGGAGTCCCTGATACACTTGCATCAGTCCGACCCTGACTTTCTGTGCCAACCGGTTTCTAAGATAAAAATGTTGTACAGCTCTAGCCTTTACCATTAATCCTACTCTATTTGCTCGTTATAAAAACAGGGCAATTTTGTATCCGTGAACTACGACATGTTTAATAATTTTCTCTTCCAATTAACCAAAAGAGAAGATTATGTTTGCTTTAGTCTTTCTTGTAAAAATGACTTTGGATGGTTGTGAAGTGACTCATAATGTCTTGAATTAGCTGAAATCCTTTTTCCTGGCACGGCAAGAAAGCACGTTTGGATGTATTTATAGATGCATATACATGGCAGGTAGAGGGTTTAGCCAGATGTACTATCATATTATAAGGGGTCTTGTCAGGCCTTCGTCTTTAGTGTCGTTTGTAGAGCTATATGTGAATGGCAGAGATTTACCTAAAACCCAGTTCAATGTACATAGATGTATGTATATATGACATATTTTATGGTAATCACAGGCTTTCACTGGTGGGTATTACAAATTGCTTTCATCTGATCTGCTGGAGGTATAGCTCTGGAAGATGTTATGTTTTCATTGGCCCCATGCAGCTTGGAGGACTTATGACCTTCGCTAACTACATGCAACAAAGTCAACTCTTTTTTTTTTTCATCCCGAAATTACACAGAACGGTTTCAGAAAATTAAACGGTTCTAGTTACAGAAATGTGTATTTTGAATAACGATCTTCAACTATAAGGTAATTTGTTAGGATGGAACATAAGTATTACATGACAATTAGGATTTATCTTAAAAGACC
Organism: Ranitomeya imitator; assembly: GCF_032444005.1. Classification (NCBI taxonomy): domain Eukaryota; kingdom Metazoa; phylum Chordata; class Amphibia; order Anura; family Dendrobatidae; genus Ranitomeya; species Ranitomeya imitator. The sequence continues at coordinate 38,151,136 of NC_091286.1, read as the reverse complement.
GTACTAAACAAAGAATCATTATTTTACAATGTGCGGTTCACGAAAAAGACAGCAAAACCACTAAGTATAAAACTCGATTTCTGGATTCTTCCTCCATTACATAAATTTCGGGCGTCCGGCTGAACTTTATGATGGTGATTGAGTGTTTAAAGCCTGAGATGGATTACTCAAGGTGGATCAACCCATGAGTGGGCCCAACAGTAGACCACCTGCCTTATCCAGAACTGGAGGAATTCATGTCTTTCTATGCAACATTTTTGAGTTTGAAAACAAAGTGATAAGATTCAGTTAGATTCACTATCCAGCCTGATTCTTCTAAAGTAATCCATTTTTGTCCACCTTAACAATCGCCAGGGTTGCCAACCATACAGAAATTCCAGGAGAGTTTGTAAAAATAGGGCACTTTTTTGCCCTGTCTGTAAAAAAAAGTTAAGGCGTCAGTGGTTTTTGTTTTAAGATGAAAAAACTTTTAATTATCATTATTTTATAGTTCACAGTGAATGCAGTTGATGTCTTAATATAAGAATTATGGGCTGTAGATATGTATCATTTATTATCATAATGATTTACTACGGTTTTCTATCGTGTCCATAAAAACTATTGTTGTTGGCAACTCTGAAAACCACCCACCTAATTTTTAAAGGGCGTGTCTATCCTCACAACCAAAAATTATTTGTACTGTCCCATTTCTTCTAAAATTAAAAATAAATTAAAAAGGTCTTAACAAAAATAAAATTGTATCCTCTTATATCCACAGTTCTTGCAGTGCTACCATATGGTAACAGACTACAAACAAACCCTGCATAGTCTAGACATGGAGCTAAATATATTTCATTTATTGTTCTCAAGCTAACAAATGTAGGTCAACATAAAATGTGGAATAGATGTAAGAAAGGTGAAGGAGATATCCCACAAACAAAATGGATGGATGATAAATGTATGAATGTTAGAGGTTTGATTACTTGCGTCCCCACAATGAAAGTAACTGGGGTCCCTCATGTGTACTACCATTGTATTTACACAGGAGACCCTTGACTGGTTTTCATGACTGACGGACTACCCAGAGATTAAACTCACATTTGTCACCTTCCCTTTGGATAAATGATGTGTTGTTGAACTTTATTTTTGTCTTTAACCTTTTTTTTGCCACTCTTTAGATCAAAAAGTCACTTGTTCCACAAAAAAGGAAGCAAATCCAGGAGGATACTGGAGTACATTTGCACAAACATTTTTTCAACTTTTTAAAAATGCACACATGATGGAGCACCTTATCACAATGCAAAACGTGGTAGCTAACTGACTCGATGAACTAAACATTTAAGTTTTAGACCCTTGACCAGGAAACTGCCCAGATCGCAATCTCATTGTAAATCTGGGGGTCAATCCTCAAAAAGTGGATGGACAAAGAAAAACGCAAAAAGTGTGATAAACTTTTCTTTTCTTTTTTTATTGACTTTCAGCACGATGAACGATCTGTAGGAAGATCGATTTTGTGCAAGTCTAGATCCACCAGGGTCTTCCGGCCATTATTTTGATTTTTTCAAGCCATCAGGTTGCTTGTCTTCCTTTTCACCTTGTTCCTTCTATGCTTCTAACCTTGTTGTCCTTATCCAGTGATTGCTCTGTTCGTATGATGCATTAAAAGTAGGCGAGTGGCAGCTCGGTGATCCTTGCTTCGAGTGACATGTCAGGCTTGATTTACTTCAAAAATTGATTTATTTGTTCTTCTTGCCATCCATGTTAATGATAACATTCTTCTCCACCACCACATTTCAAAGGCATCAAATCTTCTTCTGTCTTGTTTTTTTATTGTCAAGGTTTTGCATCCCTATCTTACCACAGAAAAGACTAAACTATATACGAGCCGTGTCTTCATCGCCAGTGAAATATTTCTCGATTTGTAGACCTTATTCAATGACTTCATTGTGATTTGCCCATAGCTATTCTCCTATTGATTTGCATTGATTAGACAAGAATTAGAGGTCATCAGTCAAAATTTGTCCCAGAAGCTGATATTCAGCTGCCAGGGCGAAGGGCGAAAGTGAAAAATAAGAACAACACTGTAATTATTGAGTCATTGGAAAAACTTTTATTTGTCACGAAAAGTTTAAATACTTATGAAATGCTGATAATTGTACTTCAATAACCACAGAAACATCCGACTAAAAGATGTAGAAAAAACTGAAGCAGCACACTTTGTGAAAACTCAAATATGTGTCAGTCTCAAAACTTTTGGCTGTAAACTGTGGAATTAAAATTACCTTTGTTCTTGAGAATGGAGAGGATTTTTAATAAGAGGTGAATTGCAAAGTTGCTTGATTTAACAAGCACTTTCCAATTTTACCCATTTAATAAGATGAGACAACCTCAACGAAAAACTCTCTACTGCACGATACATAAAATAATTAAAGCCAACTCTATTTATGGAAAATATATTTAAGTTTACTTCACACATGTCCTTTTAAAGCAAAGACGTGCTTATCCAATGGATGAGAATCACATTGATGGAAGAAAAAAAGCAAACTTTGAGGTTCTAATGATAGACATGTTTTTAGGATTTTCTGCAAATATTTGAAAGAGGCAAAAACAAAAAGAACATCTGTGGTGTATACTTCTAATAGACACAATCAATGTACCATCCCGTGTTCCGCACATTCGGTAATGAACAACAGAGAAGACGGCCGCGTGTAACATTGTCTTCAGTAGTAGTTGAAAGACTTGATGAGAGGATCTGAAGGAAATCTTGACCTCACAGGGCAAATAAAATGCAGAAGGTACCGTGGGTGTACCCCCTTATGTAAAACTTTAATCATTGGATCATATATATTGTATACATAACGATTATGACATATGTATCATACAAAAGACATGTAGGATTTTTTTTGTCAATTTCTTAAATTTTTAAATATTAAATGTTTCCAATCTTTGTAAGGAAACCCTCAAGATAGATTGAAAAAAGACCAAGGAGCATCAAGTTCTTACTTTCTCCACCAAAAATAGATTCTCGATCATTAGATTAATTATGACCCACAATGTTATTTGTTTGGAGAAAAGCATCCAGCCTTTTTTTAATGCTACTTCCATAGGATAAAAATCTTTCTTGGACTTGTCATGTAATGGTCCCATGGTTCGTTCGAATGACAGTCCTATTATCAGAGCTCTATCTCATAAAAAGGCAAGCGAATTGTTTAACACATGACCTGTCTAAAAGTAAATAACTATGGTTCTCAGTCAATGACTAGAGATGAGTGAATTCGAATTTAAAAGTTTGGGGTTCGATAGTTTATGGTGCTAAATACAGAACACTGACTTCTCCCGGTAGTCCGTTGCAAAGTTCGAAGTTCTGGGGTAAGTCCGTTGTGGAGAAAGAGAGATAGATTCAGAGATTCAGCGTTTGAATCCCAATTGTTTTCAATGGGGTTCACGCACTGGTTCAAGTTCGGTACCCGAACCAAACTTTGGATTAAACTTTTGGCGGACTTCCACTGGTCCACTCATCCCTATCAATGACTGCAAGCTGAGATTTTGAAAAGCCTTGCGAAATTAATACACAACACGTGACTTTTTTGGCATTCTGATTAAAGGGTGACTAGACATTAATTTTTTTAATACTTTTATATTAAAGTAATTAAGTTAAAAAAAACTTTATAAATCACTTTATTAGGGGAATTGACTTCATTCCTATAAAAAAAATTTGTGCATGTAAGTGGCTTCCAATTCCCGGTCTTTCCCTAGTCTATTTGCCTTACTTCCTCCTGTTGATATCAAAACATATTCATTTGGAGTACAGATGATGGCAGTGACGGGTCAGCTCCTGTCTCCTCCTCTGAGTCAGCTCCTGTCTCCTTCTCTGAGTCTTGTGCTTATTATAATAATCTCCTATAGCAGCTTATACCCAGAGTTAGTGACACACAGGTGATGACACATCACTGCCATCATCTGCACTCCAAATTAATACTTTCTGATATCAATGCTGCTGAAGGCAGAAAAGTAGACTGGTGGAAAGCCAGGCTTTGAAAGCCAAGTGGTAAGTGTATGCATTTTTTCACAAGAATGAAAACAAATCCCTTAATAAAGTGAATTGCAAACTTGTAAAACTTTTCATGCTGGACAAAATTATTACCGTATATACTCAAGTATAAGCCGACCCGAGTATAAGCCGACCCCCCTAATTTTGCCACAAAAAACTGGGAAAACTTAATGACTCGAGTATAAGCCTAGGGTGGAAAATGCAGCAGATACCATGTCAAAAGTAAAAATAGATACCAATAAAAGTAAAATTAATTGAGACATCAGTAGGTTAAGTGTTTTTGAATATCCATATTGAATCAGGAGCCCCATATAATGCTCCTTAAAGTTTATGATGGGCCCCATAAGATGCTCCATAGACACATTTGCCCAATATAATGCTGCACAAAGGCTGATTATGGCACCATAAGATGCTCCATAAAGACACTTGATTATGGCCCCATAAAGACACTTGCCCCATATAATGCTGCACAAACGTTATGGCCCCATATAGTGCTGCACAAACATTATGGACCCATAGATGCTCCATACAAACACTTGCCCCATATAGTGCTGCACAAACTTTATGGCACCATATAGTGCTGCACAAATGCTATGGCTACATATAGTGCTGCACAAACGTTATGGCCCCATAAGATGCTCCATACAGACACTTGCCCCATTTGCTGTTGCTGCGATAAAAAAAATAAATCACATACTCACCTCTCCGTTGTTCAGGCCCCCGGCACTTTCAATAGTCACCTGCTCCTTGATCCGGCGCCACTCCATCTTCAGCGTCTTCTGCACAAACATTCAGGCAGAGGGCGCGCACTAACCATGTCACCACGCCTGTTATGAAGGCAATCCAGTAACACAGTGTGCCAGTAATCAGAGCACATACAGTGATTTGACAAAAACCCAAAAACAATAGAACGAGCTCTGAGACGTGGAATCTCTGTAGACCGCAATACCTGAACCTATCCTACACACAACTAAAGGCAGCTGTGGATTGCGCCTGACACTACCTATGCAACTCGGCACAGCCTGAGGAACTGACTAGCCTGAATATAGAAATACAAGCCTGACTTGCCTCAGAGAAATACCCCAAAGGAAAAGGCAGCCCCCCACATATAATGACTGTTAGCAAGATGAAAAGACAAAACGTAGGGATGAAATAGATTCAGCAAAGTGAGGCCCGATATTCTAGATAGAGCGAGGATAGCACAGAGAACTTTGCAGTCTACAAAAAACCCTAAAGCAAAAAACCACGCAAAGGGGGCAAAAAGACCCACCGTGCCGAACTAACGGCACGGCGGTACACCCTTTGCGTCTCAGAGCTTCCAGCAAAAACGAATAGACAAGCTGGACAGAAAAAACAGCAACAAAAGCAAAGAAGCACTTATCTAAGCAGAGCAGCAGGCCACAGGAAAGATCCAGAAGCTCAGATCCAACACTGGAACATTGACAAGGAGCAAGGAAGACAGAATCAGGTGGAGTTAAATAACAAGGCCGCCAACGAGCTCACCATAACACCTGAGGGAGGAAGCCCAGAAGCTGCAGTACCACTTGTGACCACAGGAGTGAATTCAGCCACAGAATTCACAACACACGCCCTCTGACCTGAGCGTCACTGCTGAAGATAGAGCGGCGCCCGGAATGGGGAGCAGGTGAATATCGCGCAGCGCTCCCCCTCCCCGTTATACTCCCCTGCTCCTGGCACTGTGCAGTCCCTGCTTCCCCGACGCCGCAGCTTCATCCTGTACTGAGCGGTCACCGTTACCGCTCATTACAGTAATGAATATGCGGCTCCACCTCTATGGGAGGTGGAGCCGCATATTCATTACTGTAATGAGCGGTACCATGTGACCGCTCAGTACAGGAAGAAGCTGCTGGCCCGGGGAAGCCAGGGACCTGCAGGGACCGCGCCAGGAGTAGATGAGTATAATTAGACAGCCCCCACTCCCCCTCCCCTGCCGACCCCTGGGTATGACTCGAGTATAAGCCGAGAGGGGGACTTTCAGCCCAAAAAAGTGGGCTGAAAATCTCGGCTTAAACTCGAGTATATACGGTAATAAAAAAAAGATTAGTTACTACTTAATGCATTTGACTGAAACTCAGAGAACATGCCCTCTCCTTGGCCCTGAGGGCCTTTTTTGGCATAGGACTGTCCTTTTTAAAAACTTTCTGATGATTAGATAAATTGGAAAGCAATTTTAGGATTTGTGATTGCACAGATTTTAAAAAAAATTGGCAAAAGGTGCTTTTTAACAGAGATAAGTGAATCTCCCAAAATTCATTCGCTAGCTGACTTGATTCGGTCAAATAAATATAGGTCCTAGGCAAATCTGCCCCGATAAGATGTTCATTATCCTCCGATGGTCCTCCGACCATAAAGCTGCGTGTCTATAATGAGTTTTTGATGCTGCATATTTTTGCTGCATCAAAACTGCAGCATCTAACAGTTCCAGCAAAGTGGATGGGATTTACAGAAATCTTTTCCCCACTGAGCTTCTATTTTACTCAGTGTAAACTGACCTGCAATGCGCGTTACAAATCAACAACATGTCAATTTTTCTTGCGGGTACGCTGACATTTCCCTCTCCATGGGTGGCACCATAATAACATCCCGGCAGCAGGCGCACTGTCTGGGTGTTATGTTTGACTCCAATCTCTCCTTCACCTTCCATATACAATTTCTTACCCGCTAATGCCGCTTACACCTAAAGAACATCTCTAGAATCTGCCCTTTTCTCACCATGGAAACAACAAAAACCCTCACTGTCGCCCTGATCCACTCCCGCCTGGACTACTGTAACGCTCTATTAATTGGCCTCCCCCTCACTCGACTTTCCCCTCTCCAGTCCATCCTTAATGCAGCAGCCAGGGTCGTCCATCTGGCTAATCATTACTCGGACGCTTCTGCTCTTCGCCAGTCGTTACACTGGCTGCCCATTCATTACAGGATACAATTCAAAGTACTTTTTCTCACCCACAAAGCTCTCCACAATGTGGCACCCCCTTACATCTCCTCCCTCATTTCTGTCTATCGGCCTAACCGACCGCTGCGCTCTGCAAACGACTTTCGACTAACCTCTGCACTAATCCGTACCTTCCACTCCCGACTACAAGACTTCTCCCGTGCTGCGCCAATCCTCTGGAATGTTCTACCCCAAGATATTAGGACCATGCACAATTTGCATAGTTTTAGGCGCTTGCTCAAAACACATTTGTTCAGAGCGGCCTACCACGTTCCCTAATCAAAGTCATTTTATGTTTGTGTGTGTGTAGCCCATTCACTATCTTCATCTACCCCCCACCCCCTGAAGATGGCTGGAATAATACATACATCATTGTAATACACACCTGTACTTTGTATCTCTCCATCTCATTGTAGATTGTAAGCTCTCATGAGCAGGGTCATCTTATTTCGCTTTAATTATTGTATTGCTAACATTGTTACCTATGACTGTTGTGTTTGAAACTGTTAAACTGTAAAGCGCTGCGGAATATGTTGGCGCTATATAAATAAAGATTATTATTATTATTTTATGTGCAGATTTTTTTCCATAGACTTGTATCAGATGCGGAAATGCACTGAAATGTACAGAATAGGTGCAGAAAATCTCACCAAAAGCTCATAGCTTATCCCCTTTACCCCCAAGGGTGGTTTGCACGTTAATGACCAGGCCAATTTTTGCAATTCTGGCCACTGTCACTTTATGAAGTTATAACTCTGGAACGCTTCAACGGATCCCGGTGATTCTGAGAATGTTTTTTCATAACATATTGTACTTCATGATAGTTGTAACATTTCTTCGGTATGACTTGCGTTTATTTGTGAACAAAATGCAAATTTGGAGAAAATATGGAAAATTTTACAATTTTCAAACTTTGAATTTTCATGCCCTTAAATCACAGAGATATGCCCCACAAATATTTAATAAATAACATTTCCCACATGTCTACTTTACATCAGCACAATTTTGGAACCTATCATTTTTTGCAGGCTGATCACTTCTGCAGCATGGAGATGAAGCAGCATCTTCATGCTGCAGAATCTGTCAGCTCTGCACTGGCAGACAAACTTGCTTATCATGCACTGGGTATGATCAGCAAGTTTGCTAGGTCTGGTGACCCGGATGTCGTCATGACGACATTGGGTCACCATGGCAACGATCGGGACGCCGTGGGGTCTCCGATCCAAAGGCAGAGGGGCTGTCAGCCCTCTGCCGGCTTCCAGAATGCTGCGATCGTGTTCGATTGCAGCATTTCAGTGGTTAAAGTACCGGAGTGGTCAGCTCCTGGTACTTAGCGCCGGGTGTTAGCTGTCAGAATCAGCTGACACCTGGCGGCAATCGCCCACACACCCCCCATGTGCATGGGCGATCACGATGACGTAATATTTCATCCCTGGTCAATTAGGCCCAGGGCACAGGGACAGAATATTACGTCCAATGTCTGAATGGGGTTAAAGCATGATAATCGGAAGGGAGGGAAGTTGTTAACTATACTAGGGCCGATTCTTTTTAACCTCTTTAATTAATGACCTTGTAGATGAGATTGAGAGCAAAGTGTCAGTCTTTGCTGATGACATAAAACTATGTAGGATATTAAAATCTGACCTTCACATTACAATATTGCAAAATGATCTGGATAAGATGTCTGAATGGGCAAACACTTTGCAAATTCGATTTAAGATGTAATGTAGATAAATGTAGAGTAATGCACCTAGGACAGAGTAATCCTATAGCTGGATATACAGTAAATGGGAGTATACGCGGGACTACAGAACACGAGAAGGACTTGGGTATTCTGGTTACAAGTAAACTGAGCAGCAGCACTCAATGTCAAGAAGCAGCCGCAAAAGCAAAACAAGATTTTAGGGTGTATAAAAAGAGAGAGAAAATCCCGCGATCCCAACGTATTGTTACCCCTTTATAAATCAATTGTAAGGCTGTATCTAGAACATAAGATCCAGTTTTGGACTCCACATTTTTAAAAGGATATTCAGTAGTTAGAGTCAATTCAAAGGCAGCAAATAAATTATTACAAGGGATGTAACACCTCTCATATGATGAGAGGTTGGAAAAGATGGGCTTGTTTAGCTTAGAAAAAAGACATCTCAGAGGAGATCTCAATTTATATCTATAAATTCATCTGTGGTCAGTACAAAACACTGGCATGACTTATTCCTTCCCTAAGTACCAGGGGCATTCCTTATGGGTGGAAGAAAGGCGATTTCGGCAGTTAAATAGGAAAGGGTTCTTTACAGTTAGAGCGATCAGACTGTGGAATGGCCGACCACAAGAGGTGGTAATGGTTGACACAATAACAACTTCTAAAAAGGGCTGGATGATTTCCTTGGAACACATAACATTCTGGGTTATAGATAATTTAATGACAACTTATAATTGGAGGACAAAGGTTACACTTGATGGATCTAAGTCTTTTTTCATCCTACGTAACTCTGTAACTATGTACTCCGCTGCCAGGTCCTGCTCTCACTTCGGATCTTTGCCCTGCTCTTCTTTGGTCTTCCACTCTTCTTCTTTTCTATCTTCTGTCCGAGAACATAGCGATCCAGGCGAGGAGCCGCAGTGGTGTAACAGTTGCATATAATGATATATTATTCTTTAACCCATTCCTAGCCCTATAAAACATCCATTGTCTGCTGTTTTGTTGGATCCGTGCAAATCGAATCCAGAAAAATTCAGATTCACAGGAAAGACTAAATTACATAAAAGCTGCACGCCTGCACCCAACGTAATAATATCATTCCCAGGAGTGACTGTCCAAAGTCTAGATATGGACAAGAGTGAAATACACGTCTGTTGATCTAGGCTGAAATGGCAGATCCTTATGACAGCTGCAATACCAAAAGATTATCTTTTCAGCTTCAATCTGTTGTCCAGTGATGGCTGCACAGGGTAGCATCTGTTCTTCCATAGAAAAATAAAAATGTTATACGTAGTTCCACCAACTAAATGGTTCAATACTTTATTAATCCTTTCTAGCTGAAGTACAAGGCTTGAAGTTTAAAGTCTATCCGTGAATGTTAGTTTTCTAGGTGCTAAATATATTTCTTCATACATCCTTTTCTGATACATCCCCTACATACACATAAAATGGTCATTGTACTTTCGGATAAGTTGTTTTTCTTTAATAGATTATGTTATAAATAGACAATCAGAAAATCATGAAATTTAAACATCTCTCCTGACTGCCTGTGCTGCCCTTCTGTGCAACTTGCTGCTATTACCTGTTGTCGAGTGTAATCTGTCTCTAGCGGCAGAGATGCTGAAACAAATTACAGACAAAAGTGGTGGATCTTTGTCTCTGTTCTTCTTCTTTCTTCTTTTCAAACTGCAAACAACTATAAGGACTTGTGCAGACGACCATTTAACCATGTAACTCTCTACTAATCAGCCTCCCTCTTACCAAACTCTCCCCGCTCCAATCTGTCCTGAATGCTGCAGCCAGGATCATATTCCTCACCAACCGTTACACCGATGCCTCTACCTTGTGCCAGTCATTACACTGGTTACCCATCCACTCCAGAATCCAGTACAAAACTACTACCCTCATCCACAAAGCACTCCATGGCTCAGCACCACCCTACATCTCTTCACCGTGCAGCACCGTGCCCTCCGCTCCGCTGATGACCTCAGGTTAGCATCCTCAATAATCAGAACCTCCCACTCCCATCTTCAAGACTTTACACGTGTTGCGCCGATTCTTTGGAATGCACTGCCCAGGTTAATACGATTAATCCCCAATCCCCACAGTTTTAAGCGTGCCCTAAAAACTCATTTGTTCAGACTGGCCTACCGCCTCAATGCATTAACCTAACGATCCCTGTGTGGCCCATTCAAAAAAAACAAAACATAATCAGGTTCCTCGCATTATGTTCTCATTCACTTTATGCAGTTATTAGCCCTCTGTGTCTGTACTGCTACATACGTAGGCAGTTAACTGGTTCATGCAGCTTTACACGAACACCCGATCCTTACACTATGGCTGCTCCGAATAACTAAAGCAATTGTTACCATCCACCTCTCGTGTCTCCCCTTTTCCTCATAGTCTGTAAGCTTGCGAGCAGGGCCCTCATTCCTCCTGGTATCTTTTTGAACTGTGATTTCTGTTATGCTGTAATGTCTATTGTCTGTACAAGTCCCCTCTATAAGTTGTAAAGCGCTGCGGCACTATATAAATAAAAATTATTATTATTATTATTTAAGTTGGAGAAGTGCTATCCGTAGTATTGACGGATAGCCTCGTACCCATGTTATTCTATGTACGAGGAAAAAAATCTGAGCATGCACAATTTGCCTCCAAAAATCAGATGGCACTCGCTCATTCATCTCTATAGGTCTGTGAAAAATTATTTCACAAACTGACATGATGGAGAAGGTGAAGAATCTTTTTTTGTTTGTTTTTTTCTCCACCTCTGAGAAAATTGGATCCAACGCTGATCAAACTGTGATCAGAGTCTGATCAGCATAATCAGGCTGATTCTCTTGGATGGAGATAAAACCTAGCCTTTTAGAGACACTGGCTTCTAGTTTAGGGCAGGCAAGTCATTGGATATTGAAAGTAGCAATGCAAGCTGAGAAGTGAGGGAAAAGACGTTCCAGAACCATTAATGCTGGAAGAATGTTTTTAGATATGTTTTCTAAATGTCTGATACTTGGGAAATCCAGAGGCCTAGTCCACTATTGCAAGAGCTGCTATGTATTAGAGGTTCTCAGCTGTAGCATAAAAAGAGGAGTACTGAGCAGTGGACATTCCCTTTACGATGCAAATATGTCCCTTTAGTTTAAATGGGTATAAATTAACCAGCAAGGGCAGTCCCTTTAACATTTATATAAGTATGATTTATAAGTCCCTATTCTTATGTTGATGTGTGTTATGAATATACAAACTTTTTGTTCTTTTCTACATAAACTGTCCATGACATTCCATTAAATTTGTGAGAATTTAAACTATACAAATAGATCTAGATATGCATTGATCATCCTCCACCGTTGACATAAAAAAAGTTTATCATCAATGAATCAGTGAATATTCAGTTCTTGATGTATAGGAAGCAGGAAAAATGGACAAGCGGAAGGATCTAAGCAACATGGACAAGGGTCAAGTTTCGTTGACTTAATAAGTCGCCAAAATATCTGGTCTCATAGGGTGTTCCCAGTATATAATGGCTATTATTTATCAAAAGTTGTCCAATGAAAGACTACTATATCATCAATTCTTGTGGGGAGCCCATCTGGTCGAATTCAACCAAAAATTAGATTTTGACTATGATAAAAAGATGTTAGAACACATAGAACATGCTGTTAATATGGATGCATAACCATCGTCCGAAGAAACTACCCTTGTCCACTGTCGGCATACCTGGACAATGGAAGAAGGTAGCCTGGTCAAAATAAACTCAACACCTATTAAGTCATGTGGATAGATGCGGGTGAGTCTCTTACATGGGGAAGAGATGGTTTCACTTTAGGAAGAAGACAAGCTGTTGGCGGCAATGTGATGTTCTGGGCAACGATATACTGTATGTGTAGGGAGGGCACCAACAAATAATGTAACAAAGAAATCCAAAGTTGTATAAAAAAAAAAAAACAAGAACTATCTACATACAACTCAGAAAAAGATAGAATAGCGGTCATGCCATTGTGTGCCATTAAAACTTCCATAGTTTTATTATCCCATAATGCAAATGCAAACAGATGAAAGCTATTTAAAAGTGCAACACATACATCATATCCAGGGGAACCAACTCAACCCCTTCAGAAAGTATAGACATAGTGATTGGAACCAAACATACCAATACTGTAAGTAGTAAAAGCATAAATAAGGTTCACCAGTGGCTGAAGCAATGTGACATATATACCGTAATTAATCCCACTGTGCAAAAACAGAAATTATGAAACTGTGAGAGTAAAGATATGGCAATAATAATTAAATTATGGCTCCTGGATGGGATGTATGCACCAGACCCAGAAACTCTTATGTCATGAATATACCTGTCTCCGTCTCTCCTTTGTCATGTATATACACAGGCTCCACTGTGTCCTATGATATGTATATGCCAGTCCCTGTCTCTCCTATGTGATGTATACACCAGTCCCTCTGTGTCCTGTGTAATGTATATACACTAGTGATGAGCGAATATACTCGTTACTCGAGATTTCCTGAGCATGCTCGTGGGTCCTCCGAGTATTTTTTAGTGCTCGGAGATTTAGTTTTCCTCACCTCAGCTGAATGATTTACATCTCTTAGCCAGCTTGATTACATGTGGGGATTCCCTAGCAACGAGGCAACCCCCACATGTACTTATGCTGGCTAACAGATGTAAATCATTCGGCTACGGCGATGAAAACTAAATCTCTGAGCACTAAAAAATACTCAGAGGTCACCCGAGCGTGCTCAGGAAATCTCAAGTAATGAGTATATTCGCTCATCACTAATATACACCAATCCCCCTGTCTCCTATGTAATGTATATATGTAAGGAGATAGACATACTGGCCATGTTCCCTCTTGAAAGACATGCATATTGCTGTATTGTGTAATGTGCATTGTGACATGTGTCATTAGTGATGGATTCTATTTCACCAGTAGTAGGGAGAGTTAGGGTTGATGTTTGGGACTTTCCCAGAATGGGAAGGGCTAAAGTGCAGGTATGACGACAGAGCATTTAATCTTCATTATCCATACGTGAATTCAGTAGGTCCAGAGACATACATTATTATCTTTATGTTTTTTTTTTAATTTATGTGTCTTTCTTTCATAGGTCAAGACTATTGTTCATATGAGTCGGATATGTTTGCTGAATGCACCAGCAGGATTGGCACCCACCAGACACATGCCAACAAACTCGCTCGGATTCCAGCTGGATGCTGCTCACGTGGAGACTCCGTTTCCCTCTTCCCTGCCCCATGAGCCTTTAATGTTGACTTTGAGTTGACCTTTGTTGTAGCATATTGTGTTGTTTGTTATGATAAGGTAATTCAGTACCACAATGGACATAGAGGTCAGAGCACATACAGTGACCTGACAATAACCCAAAAACATAGAACGAGCTCTGAGACGTGGGAACTCTGCTGGCCGCAATCCCTAATCCTCTCCAACCACACTAGAGGCAGCCGTGGATTGCGCCTAACGCTCCCTATGCAACTCGGCACAGCCTGAGAAACTAGCTAGCCTGAAGATAGAAAATAAGCCTACCTTGCCTCAGAGAAATACCCCAAAGGAAAAGGCAGCCCCCACATATAATGACTGTGAGTTAAGATGAAAAGACAAACGTAGAGATGAAATAGATTTAGCAAAGTGAAGCCCGACTTTCTGAACAGAGCGAGGATAGGAAAGGTAACTTTGCGGTCAACACAAAACCCTACAAAAACCACGCAAAGGGGGCCAAAAGACCCTCCGTACCGAACTAACGGCACGGAGGTACACCCTCTGCGTCCCAGAGCTTCCAGCAAGCAGGAAAAAACAAATAGACAAGCTGGACAGAAAAAAACAGCAAACAAAATAGCAAAGCAAAACTTAGCTATGCAGAGCAGCAGGCCACAGGAACGATCCAGGAGGAAACAGGTCCAATACTAGAACATTGACTGGAGGCCAGGATCAAAGCACTAGGTGGAGTTAAATAGAGCAGCACCTAACGACTTCACCACAACACCTGAAGAAGGAAACTCAGAAGCCGCAGTACCACTTTCCTCCACCAACGGAAGTTCACAGAGAGAATCAGCCGAAGTACCACTTGTGACCACAGGAGGGAGCTCTGCCACAGAATTCACAACAGTTGTTATCTTGAATGACAGAGATGCAGGGTAATTGAACAATAGATGTTTGTTAATATGTTGATTGCACATTGTCCAGGCTAGCTAGTTCATTGACCTGCAAAACAGAAAAGGATGAACTATACAGATTGATTAAATACTCAAACAATGAAAGTTAAACTCATCTCACCTCCCCCCTGACCTGTGGATGATGACCTGAAACTCAGATGTGGGTATAAAAAAAGGATTTCTATCATTTCAAAAGGAGACTCTTTACAAAACAACAGCGAGGAACACTCTACGGGACAGCAGCCAGGACAGCATGGCTCCATCACAAGGGACATAGGTTTAACATTCTACAGAATGGCAACTTAGGGGACCATGGCCCTGGGTGAAAGAATACAGACCTGCTCCAGTGATCATATGGTATGGTATTGATATGTTTTGGAAAGCCAGGATTTGGACCCGCCGATCCCCTGAGACCCATGGATACGGTGGGGGAAGCCAGGATTGGGATCCACCAGTCACCTGGCTCTATGGAGATGTTCGAAGAAGCCAGGTTGTGACCCTACGGTCACCTGACCATGTACCTCAATGGACTGTCAGCTTCCTATGCTTGTTATTACCTCTTCTCTGTGCATGCAACAGGTGGGGGTAGTCAGCCATGGAAACTCAGCAGTCACAGCTACTATAATCCTGGTGAGTCAGCAGAAGAGTGAGACTGTAATTTTGCATCATCTTGGATATTTTGCTGGGACAGTTCTATGTGTTATTGTCTGTTCGTGGTTCAATAAAGTGCGATACGCAGAACTAGTGCGATCTGCTGTTGCTTCAAAAGTATCCAGCAACTAGAGGGGTTAACACAGCCTCAGAAGACAGGGAGTGGCTAGCAGAGCCCCAGGGCGATTGGGGGAAACCTGTTTACTGTTCTGGCAACAGCCAAAGGGATGAGTGGTGTGTGATCTCTCTCTCACAAGTGTTCAGGTAAGTGAACCATAGGGACACAAGATTCCATTACAGAGTGGAGTGGGCTAACCCCCTGTACTGCTAGTGGAGAAAGTCTATCAGGAGCAGGAAGATAGTTATTGGAAAACATTGTGTCACCCAAATCATCTCCCTCAGCAAACCCCCTCCTCCATTACACTGTGCTAGAAGGAAAGCTGTGTACACTGTGCTATTGTAAAGCGTCTTGATCTCCGCTGAACTTTGCAATCAAAAGAGAATGTTAGTCAATGTGCCTATAAGAAGCAGCTGTCCTGTTTATGAAGCCTGTGCATAAGAGACTTGAATTGTACTGAATGTGCTGTGACATTAAACTACACTGTTCATGTTCATGAGGACTCTATCAATTGTATCTGTGTGAGCAAGTGGATCCATCTTGTGCCTGAGGAAGCTGCAGTACATGGTCACCCTGAGTAACAGTTCCACCTGAGTGCCAAAGAATTCATGAAACCTATCCCGCCACTATCTGAACCTAGCAGCCTACATGTAACAAAAATATTGCCACATTGTTTTATGCTCACCTTGTGCTGTCTGAGTAGTATTATGCCCATAGAAAAAGATGAGCAGGCATTCAGTGGGATGAGCCTGGTCCTTGCAGTCTCGGGCCAGTGGATGAGAGCACCCACTGACCCCCTGTGTCTCCACAGCAGGGATAGAGACCGCTTCCTGTCAGGAGGTCAGATAGGGTCCAGCGTGCAACAGAAGCAGACCTAAGATCTGACTAGTCAGCAGAGCCACGTGACGTGGGTGTCCCTGGTGTGAGTGGAGACCGAGGTAGTGGATAGTGAAATCCAGAGTAGAGAAAGGAAAAGCGATAGAAGAACAGAGTGATTTACTAGAGACGGGTCCTGAAACAGGACATTAGCAGTATGGCCCCGAGTTCGCAAGTTAGAGAAGTAATGAGCCAGGACGGAACAGGGAACGTGAGATGTAGAGAGTGCCCCAGGCGGTAATTTCAAGAAGTTAGCAAGTATAGAAGTTAAATAATGGCAATATTGTGGCAAACCAGTTCTCCTAAGGGAAAGGAGGACGCAGATCTGTGGGATGAAGTATAGGACCCTCACTTACTGGACGGTAGTACCATTATTGGGGATCGTAGAGACTCCCGAAGTACTGTGTTGGGTGGTGGCGAATGTAAAGATGCTAGCTGAGATAGAGACAAGTCAGCTTAGAGAAGGAAAGCAGAAAATGTGTGTGAATTCAAACACCAAAGAGAAGCAATTCCAGCCATCACATTGAGGGTGAGGCAAGAAATTATTTGATCAAATATAGACGGATAATTTTCAGGTTGATAACTTTGTACGGCCCCTGAAGGATGGTATAAATATCCAAATGGCCCTTGGCAGACAAAAAAGGTCCCCACACCTGGTGTAGGAGAACATGACCCGCCACACAGAGCCCCAAGCTCAACCCCATCCAATACCTTTTCCATGAACTAGAAGGGAGATTGTGAGCCAGGGCCTCCCCGCAACATCAGTGTCTGACCTCTCAAATGCTCTCCTGGATTAAAGTACAAAACTTTCCACAGACACTTACAAGACCTTGTACAGTCATTGCCAAAAGTTTTGAGAATGACACCAAAATTATATTTTCACATGATCTGCTGCCCTCTGGTTTTTATTAGTGTTTGTCTGATGTTTATATCACATACAGAAATATAATTGCAGTCATATTATGAGTACCAATAGGTTATATTGACAGTTAGAATGCGTTAATGCAGCAAGTCAATATTTGCAGTGTTGACCCTTCTTCTTCAAGACCTCTGCAATTCTCCCTGGCATGCTCTCAATCAACTTCTGGACCAAATCCTGACTGATAACAGTCCATTCTTGCATAATCAATGCTTGCATTATGCCAGAATTTGTTGGTTTTTGTTTGTCCACCCGTCTCTTGATGATTGACCACAAGTTCTCAATGGGATTAAGATCTGGGGAGTTTCCAGGCCATGGACCCAAAATCTCTATTTTTTTGTTCCATGAGCTATTTAGTTATCACCTTTGCTTTATGGCAAAGTGCTCCATCATGCTGGAAAAGGCATTGTTGGGCGCCAAACTGCTCTTGGACACTTGGGAGAAGTTGCTCTTGGAGAACATTCTGGTACCATTCTTTATTCATGGCTGTGTTTTTAGGCAAGACTGTGAGTGAGCCGATTCCCTTGGCTGAGAAGCAACCCCACACATGAATGGGTTCAGGATGCTTTACAGTTGGCATGAGACAAGACTGGTGGTAGCGCTCACCTCTTCTTCTCCGAATAAGCTGTTTTCCAGATGTCCCAAACAATCGAAAAGGGGATTCATCAGAGAAAATGACTTTGCCCCAGTCCTCAGCAGTCCACTCCCTGTACCTTTTGCAGAATATCAGTCGGTCCCTGATGTTTTTTCTGGAGAGAAGTGGTTTCTTTGCTGCCCTCCTTGAAACCAGGCCTTGCTCAAAGAGTCTCCGTCTCACAGTGCGTGCAGAAGCACACACACCAGCCTGCTGCCATTCCTGAGCAAGCTCGGCACTGCTGGTAGTCCGATCCCGCAGCTGAAACAGTTTTAAGATATGGTCCTGGCGCTTGCTGGTCTTTCTTGGGCGCCCTGGAGCCTTTTTGACAACAATGGAAGCTCTCTCCTTGAAGTTCTTGATGATGCGATAGATTGTTGACTGAGGTGCAATTTGTGTAGCTGCGATACTCTTCCCTGTTAGGCCATTTTTGTGTAGTGCAATGATGGCTGCACGTGTTTCTTTAGAGATAACCATGGTTAACTGAAGAGAAACAATGATACCAAGCACCAGCCTCCTTTTAAAGTGTCCAGTGATGTCATTCTTACTTAATCATGACTGATTGATCTCCAGCCCTGTCCTCATCAACACCCACACCTGTGTTAATGGATCAATCACTAAAATGATGTTAGCTGCTCCTTTTAAGGCAGGACTGCAATGATGTTGAAATGTGTTTTGGGGGTTAAAGTTCATTTTCTGGGCAAATATTGACTTTGCAAGCACAGTAATTGCTGTTAAGCTGATCACTCTGACATTCAGGAGTATATGCAAATTGCCATTAGAAAAAATGAAGCAGTAGACTTTGGAAAAATTAATATTTGTCTCATTCTCAAAACTTTTGGCCATGACTGTACAAAGTCTTCCAAGAAGAGTGGGAGCTGTTATAGCTGCAAAGGGGACGACTCCATATTAATGTCTATGGATTTAGAATGGGAGGTCAGAAACGCTCATGTTGGTGTAATCAGAATGTAACTATAGTTGGTGTACGGGTAGCAATCATACCGGGTCCTGAGGCTGAACAAGTCCATGTGGTCCATTTGAGTGGATCAATACTATAAAAGACCCATGATAGTGTTGGTCCTTGATGGAGATTTTGCATTAGGGCTCATGAGCTTCAATTTCCGACGCTGGGAGAAATGTGTAGGTATCTCAATATTTTTGACCATATAGTGTATATATAATGTATATTTTACTTAATCTGTATGGCAGGCATCTGTCTGATCCCTATCTGTAAAACAGAACATCACACTGTGAACTAAAAACAGAATCTAATAACGTTAATACCAAGATCTGAGAACGTCTAGTGCTCCACATACCAAAGTGCACAGTTTATTTTTCTAAGTGATATTGTAATCAAGTCAGTATGTCTCAAAAGGTGTTAGAAACCGGGTAGCAGGCTGAATTTTCTGTAACCAGTACCAGGCTCCAGAATTCCTACAAATGTGCTTGTAACTGGGAATGAAACATAATCTAATTTTTATATTGCTGTCTACACAAGAGGAGAGCCAATAATATTTAATATGGCAAATTAAACTACTCAATTCATGTAAGACCCGAATATAAACTGATTTGTGAGATAGTAGAGATCGAAATTCCATTCAGGAGCAATACACTGACCCTTTTCCCCAGCCTGAAATGGATGATAACAGGGAACAACAGATTTCATTAATTTATCATTTGTAATTCAGCAAGATCAGCATTGGGGATCTGTTTTAAAGGGGTAATCGGGGGTCCCAGTTTATGGTTTCACTTAGCAATTGTGTGGATCCCCAAATTGGAAACGACATAATATAACATTTTTGTAGTATATGGGGGATAGAGCACCATATGGGTTGTAAAAGAAGGTACTGCACAAGGAATCATCTAATAAAAGGACCGCCCTGATCCGATTGCTTATAAACTACATGCAATAAAACCACCAGTGAAAAGCACAAAATTATCAGGTATTAGCAACACATATAGCAAGTCATTCTGTAAGCAATCTGAAGAGGTTGGTTTAACTGCTTAAAGACCATGTGGGGCGAGCTAAGTTCTTTGAGAATGCCTAAACCTTTTTTTATTTAATTACCCCCCAGGCATTGCCAAGTCATGCTTTTTGTAATATACTTCATTACCTTATTTTGCTTCTTTCTCTCTGTAACACAATGCTGTTTCAATGCCCAGTTTATGCTCTTTTAGAAGATGATTTCTGTTGCTGCTCAGCCAAGATTGGCTCCCTAGATTCAGTCTGTGTACAGGAATTCTACTGAGCAGTGGGGTTGAAAGCAGAAAGAGTCAGTCATGTAAAGTCCCGTACGCCAACTGTTGGAATATCATGAATGGATCTTGGCTGAGCAGCAGATGAAGGCGGCTTATAAAAGAGCATTGGAAACAGCAATTCAGCACAGTGTTTGAGAGAGAAGAAAACAAAATAAGGTCATTAGCTATATGACAAAATACATAACTTTGTAGATAATGGAAGATAATGAAATTAAAGTTTAGATACACTTTGAACTTAAGCGAGGAGAAAGAAGAGGCTGTAATCATTTCTGACTCCCTTGTTTCTGTCACATCTATCACGGTGCCTGTCCACTTTATTCTTGCTTCATTGACCAATGCAGAGTGACTATTCGGTGGCCCTGTTTCTATTTCTGGGACTTGTAGCTTTGGGCAGTCCGAGAGCTTTGTGGATAAATCCTAGCTAATGTCTTTCTTACTGCTGTTACCGTTGGATGGGGTTGCTCGCTATTTAAACCCCTAAGAATTCGTTCCCACGGCCAATTATAGCCTAACCAGCTCTTCTGTAAATCTTAGCTCGTGTGTCTTAGTGATATTTCTGATTTTGACTCTGGCTTGTTTAATGACTTTCTCTTGCCTGACGATTTTGTATCTCCTGGTTCTGGCCTGGCTACCTGACTATTCTAGAAAGCTCGCACCACTGAACAGCACTTGACTTTGTTCCCACAATGAGCTTTTGCTGACTTTGTGATGATTTTTTTTCTGTACCTATTATGTAAATTTGTTTATTTGCGTTTTTATTGCATTTTTTGACCCTGCCTTTTTTGTCTCTTTTTGGTGTGTCATAGTTTAAATAAAGCTTCTTTGTGTTTGATACTTCCTGGTATTTGACTTTGACAAAACTTTATTGATACAGTCATAAGTCTAGGAGGAAAATCTGGACATAAAACTCCGTGTACCCGCAAGAGAAATTGACATGTTGCGAATTTGAAACATGCTCCCCAGGTCAGCATATGCTGAGTGAAAAAAGCACAATGTTCATGATATTTCTATAAATTCCATACACTTTGCTGGAAATGTAATATACAGCAAAATATGTAGCGTCAAAGACTCACCAAAAACTCAAGGTGGGCACACAGCCTTATCGCTCTCCTCTCTGGATAGCCAGTATATGTTTCTTATATCCTACCTGTTAAAACTCTTGATAAATTTGGATAGATCTAGTGTGTACTTTTGGATGTGCTCCTGGACAGAATAGTTGGGACTCCAGTGTTCCCTTGGGGTATGGGCACACAATGATTTTCTCAGGCGGTTTCCACCTACAGCTTGCAGGAAAAAGCACTGCAAAAATTAATGCATAATGCACATCAAAGTAAAAACAATATTGCTGTGCGCATGTTCCATTTTTATCTTCTTTTAGCCACTTCAGTGTTTTCCTCCGAGTATCGTGCTTGTAGATTATATTTGAGCTGCATGTTTTGCGGCTGTTAGACAACCTGAACACATGCAGGGATTGCCTGTTTGTTAGGGATTTCCCACATGTATTCAGGCTATAAACCTGTCCGGCTAGTTAACCCCTTCAGTGAACGTGGTAAAAAAAAAAAACCGAGGCAGAAAACAAAGCTTTATTATCATGTTGCTGATCAAAAAGTGTAATAACACGCGATCAAAAAACGATCAAAAAACGAGCCGCCATACAGCATCATCAGCGAAAAAATTAAAAAGTTATAGTCCTCAGAATAAAGCGATGCAAAAATAATTATTTTTTCTATAAAATAGTTTTTATCGTATAAAAACATTAAAAAAATTATATAAATGAGGTATCGCTGTAATCGTACTGACCCGAAGAATAAAACTGCTTTATCAATTTTACCAAACGTTGAAGGCCCCCCCAAAGAAATTCATGAATAGCTGTTTTTTAGCCATTCTGCCTCACAAAAATCGGAATAAAAAGCAATAAAAAAAGTCCAAAAATGGTACCAATAAAAACGGCAACTCATCCGACAAAAAAACAAGACCTCACACGACTCTGTGGACCAAAATATGGAAAAATTATAGCTTTCAAAATTTGGAGACGCGAAAACTATTTTTTACAATAAAAAGCGTCTTTTAGTGTGTGACGGCTGCCAATCATAAAAATATGCTAAAATATGCTATAAATAATAAATCAAACCCCCCTTCATCACCTCCTTAGTTAGGGAAAAATAATAAAATTTAAAAAATGTATTTATTTCCATTTTCCCATTAGGGTTCGGGCTAGGGTTAGGTTTCGGGCAAGGGTGTGGGCAAGGATTAGGGCTAGGGTTAGGGTTAGGGCTAGGGTTAGGGCTAGGGTTAGGGTTAGGGCTAGGGTTAGGGTTGGGGCTAGGGTTAGGGCTAGGGTTGGGGCTAGGGTTAGGGTTGAGGCTAGGGTTAGGGTTGGGGCTAGGGTTAGGGTTTCAGTTAGAATTGGGGATTTCCACTGTTTAGGCACATCAGGGGCTCTCCAAATGCGACATGGCGTCCGATCTCAATTCCAGCCAATTCTGCGTTGAAAAAGTAAAACAGTGCTCCTTCCCTTCTGAGTTTTCCCGTGCGCCCAAACAGGGGTTTACCCCAACATATGGGGTATCAGCATACTCAGGTCAAATTGGACAACAACTTTTGAGGTCCAATTTCTCTTGTTACCCATGGGAAAATAAAAATTTGGGGGGCTAAAAAAAACATTTTGTGGGAAAATAATGATTTTTTTATTTTCATGGCTCTGCGTTATAAACTTTAGTGAAAAACTTGGTGGGGGTTCAAAGGTCTCACAACACATCTAGATAAGTTTCTAAGGGTTTCTACTGTTTAGGTACATTAGGGGCTCTGCAAACACAATGTGACGCCTGCAGACCATTCCATCTAAGTCTGCATTCCAAATGGCGCTCCTTCCCTTCCGAGCTCTGCCATGCGCCCAAACGGTGGTTCCCCCCCCCCCACAAATGGGGTATCAGCATACTCAGGACAAATTGGACAACAACTTTTGGGGTCCAATTTCTCCTGTTACCCTTGAGAAAATACAAAACTGGGGGCTAAAAATATTTTTTGTGGATTTTTTTTTTTTATTTTCACAGCTCTGTGTTATAAACTGTAGTGAAACACTTGGGGGTTCAAAGCTCTCACAACACATCTAGATAAGTTCCTTAGGGGGTCTACTTTCCAAAATTGTGTCACTTTTGGGGGGTTTCAATGTTTAGGTACATCAGTGGCTCTCCAAACGCAACAAACGCGTCCCATCTCAATTCCAGTCAATTTTGCATTGAAAAGTCAAACGGAGCTCCTTCCTTTCTGAGTGCTGCCATGCACCCAAACAGTGGTTTACCCCCACATATGGGGTATGAGCGTACTCAGGACAAATTGCACAACAACTTTTTGGGTCCAACTTCTTCTCTTACCCTTGGGCAAAAAGATCATTTATATGAAAAAATATGATTTTTTTTATTTTTACGGCTCTGCATTATAAATTCTGTGAAGCACTTGGTGGGTCAAAGTGCTCACCACACCTCTAGATACGTTCCTTAGGGGGTCTCCTTTCCAAAATGGTGTCCCTTGTGGGGAGTTTCAATGTTTAGGCACATCAGGGGCTCTCCAAACGCAGCATGGCATCCCATCTCAGTTCCAGTCAATTTTGCATTGAAAAGTCAAATAGCGCTCCTTCCCTGCTCTGCCATGCACCCAAACAGTGGTTTACCCCCACATATGGCGTATCGGCGTACTCAGGACAAATTGTACAACAACTTTTCAGGTCCATTTTCTCCTGTTACCCTTGGTAAAATAAAACAAATTGGAGCTGAATTAAATTTTGTGTGAAAAAAAGTTAAATGTTCCTTTTTTATTTAAACATTCCAAAAATTCCTGTGAAACACCTGAAGGGTTAATAAGCTTCTTGAATGTGGTTTTGAGCACCTTGAGGGGTGCAGTTTTTAGAATGGTGTCACACTAGGGTATTTTTAATCATATAGACCCCTCAAAATGACTTCAAATGAGATGTGGTCCCTAAAAAAATGGTGTTGTAAAAATGAGAAATTGCTGGTCATCTTTTAACCCTTATAACTCCCTAACAAAAAACATTTTGGTTCCAAAATTGGGCTGATGTAAAGTGGACATGTGGGAAATGTTACTTATTAAGTATTTTGTGTGCCATATCTCTGTAATTTAAGGGCATAAAAATTCAAAGTTGGGAAATTGTGAAATTTTCAAAATTTTCGCCAAATTTCTGTTTTTTTTAAAGTCTTATCGAAGAAATTTTACCACTACCATGAAGTACAATATGTTACAAGAAAGTAATGTCAGAATCATCAGGATCCGTTGAAGCGTTCCAGAGTTATAACCTCATAATGGGACAGTGGTCAGAATTGCAAAAATTGGCCCGGTCATTAACGTGCAAACCACCCTTGGGGCTTAAGGGGTTAAATTTTGCCTTATACCGTATAGAAGTGATTATACAGGAAAAAATGTTTCTTAACTTTTTTTGCTGTAAAATGCAATTTCTCGTTAGTTTGGAATGTTTTATCAACACTCCTTAAAGTGGAGTAAAAGTGTGAAATCATTGTTCTCAGCAGGGATCTGGGAGTCAGAGATGCTTCCAGGGGTCTTCCCCATGTTGTTCTCCTTCCATTCAGCACTTTTCCTATCCATTTGAACACTTTCACTGCCATTGCAGACCTCCTTGTTGGGTCTGCCGGAAAAAAGGTCGGCTTTCCATTGACTCTCATTAAGAATTCCTTGGTTTGAGCAACGAGCAACTGAGCATTTTAGTGCTTGCTCATCCCTAGAAGTAATACCCCATTCATAGCACTACTATGTAGACAACATTCAGGTACAAAACAGAAGAGTCCGCAGTCCCTACAAAGCTGATAAGCAAGGGTGCCAAGAGTCCATTACCCATTGGTCAGATATTTTGATGGACTATACTAAGGCTAGGTTCACACGACCATATAAAAAACTTCAATCCAAAAAACTGGGATGATTTTTATCTCACTTATCTTCCATCTGCAGTCCGTATGCAATCCGTTTTTTTACAGCAGCAGTTATTTACAGGACGATTTACAGTTTCCTATGTTACAGAAATTGCAATGTTGCAAATGCTGCTGACCAACTCAGTCTGATGAAAAAAATCGGACATATTCATGATCTCATTGAATAACATTGGTCCGGGTGTGATCTGTTTTTGACGAATCGCACTTGGACCAAAAATACGGACGTCTGCACGAGCCTTAAGTAGCGGCTATCAAAACATTCTGAACCTAGAAATCCCTTTAAATTGCTAAATTGGAAAAGGAGACTATATACCTACCACCCTAGCATAAAATGATGTATAGGTTTTTCTGGTACGTTTGGCGAAAATAGGGAGGGAGGGTGTTTCTGGTTATGTGAGATATGTTAGCTATAGGCAAAAACTAAATGGAGTCATGTTATAGCAAAGCTATTATGAGAAAAAAATGTAATTTATTTTCAAATAAATTCATTAATATTGAAAAATATTTTAAGGATGTGTGTTACATTTATTCTTATAATGCTAATTCATAACAATATACGTATATACTACCGTCTCCCGTATGGATCCTTGTATACATAGTATGATGTGACCTCTCATCTCATAAGTTACATAAACTAATTCAAAATGATACTTGATGAAAATTCACCCAAAAAGAATGTAAAACACGCAACAAAAAGTTCACGTAGGGCAAATCACAGCCGTCTCTTTGAAAATATATATGACTCCAGAAATTACAGTCAGCAGAAAATTACCTGCGAGTCAATCACTGTATGGGAAGAATAGAGCTAAGTATGTTAAAGAGTAAAAGTGCAAAGGTCAAGATGGAGCTCAAAAACATGAGCTTCAATGAAGATCCCCACTGTGTGACACCAGCAAATACCATCAATGTCACTACCCGAGGGAAGTATGTCAGCAGCTCGGTAGGGGATCTTCCTTGAACTGTTTGTTGCTTCTCCACATGTCGTCTCTTAACATTCTAGAATGAACATGATGAGAGAAGAAAAACATGAAGAGGATGGCTTCTTGTTTATTTGGGTATATAGTATCAGATGTTACCGGGTCCAGTAAGAAGTAACTACGATCACAGCTTCTGACTTCCACGTATATACAGTATGCTGACTGGTGGACACAATGGCCGCTATTCATGATTATGTTCACTGAACCCAGTTTAGGGAGCCATGAAAAAAGAATAAAAGAAGAAGAAAAAAATATAGGTTTTAAGTGATCTTTCAAAAATTACACTATTATTATTTTTGAAAGCTTAAAGGGGTTTTGAAATCACTGGACCAGGTCTTCAAATCGAGGAACATTTCCCTGGCGACAAAGACACGGCTCATACATAGTTTGGTCTTTTCTGCGGTGACATATGGATAAGAAACCTGAACGATAAAGAAACATGACAGAAGAAGAATCGACGCCTTCAATATGTGATGGAGAAGGATGTTATCGATACCATGGATGGCAAGAAAAGCAAATAAATCATTTAGGAACACATCAAGCCAGTCATGTCACTCAAAGCAAGGATCACTAAGCTACAACTTGCCTACTTTGGATACATAACACAAAGAGAGTAATCAATGTAGAAGAACATCATGATTGGAAGAATAGAAGGAACAAGACGAAGAGGAAGACCAGCAACCTGATGGCTTGATACTATCAAGATTCTGGTGAAGAAGACCCTGGAGGACCTATCTAGTCTTGCTCAAGATCAATCTTCCCACAGTACGTTCAGCCATCAAGTTTCTATGGCTCAAGATGCACAAGATAGAAGATAACTTGCTGATCCATTGTAACAACCAGCCATCTTCAAAGGTGGGCCTCCAAAATGGCAAAAACAGGGCTCTCTGTTGCATAGTTTGGTCGCAGAAGAAACTTTTGAGAGTAGATTATACAGTATGGGGTAATTCAACTTTTATCTTCACAGAAGATGAGGTGCATGCATCAGCTTCTTAATACAGCATAAAAGGAATTCTGAAGGACCTTTTAACAGAGAGAAAGTGAAGCCAAAGTACAACAAGTATATGCATTACATTCAACTAAGCATATAGCAGTAACAACATCGCCATCTATTGTTAGAAAAGTGTAAATTTCTCCTGCACACAAATAAGTCTGTATCTGTTGCATATCTGCCAATACTCTGCTGAGCTTGATTTTGAATGGAGGGGAGGTCTGAACTTCATTGTCAATGGGACTTCCAGAAATAGTCAAGCGCTGTGCTGTGCAGTACCATGGATGAAGCGTAAGTCCAGCATGTGCACCATTGCTTCACTCAAGATGGGCCTTTGCTTAGCCCCTTCTCTGTGTTCTGAAATAATGGTCTTACCACTCTTTAGATAGGGGAATACATGGTATCTTTGAAAAATCCCTTTAATCTTATTCTTCAAAAGGTTTTTCAGGACTGTGATATTAAAGAACTGTTCTTAGGATAATCAATATTGAATCAGTGGGGATGTGACACTCGGCACCATCATGATTTGGTGTTATTAGCTTTAGTTTTACGCACCTGCCTTGGTTTGGTGGAGCTTCACTAGTCTTCCCCTATGGCTGCTGCCCTTTGCTGTGTACCACATCGGGTTTTACAATTGGCCCTGCATACCTCCATGACACCATGCGACCACCCGACCCTGAGGATTAGTGGATCCACTGCACCAGGTGAGTCTAACATCTGGCATGAATTGAAGTTTATAGGATCTGAGATACAATACCCATGAATTGCCACTACCTAGTGTATGGGACTGTGCTGTTCTGTCTACATATGCTGTTTTTATCTGACCACCCCTGATGCTTCCTGATAACAGCTGAATGGTGGATGGGACAAACTTCACTGATATGATGCTCATGATCTTTCCTAGGGATAAGCCATTAAAGAGATTTCCCATTGCTAGGGACAATTTTTATTTTTTTACTTAAATACATGTGTTTGGGCTAAAAATATATTTTTGCATTTGAGTTTCATTAAAAAAAATTCACCATTTGGCTTCTACAGGCTCTTTGTTTCCTTGCACATTCAGCTTTCATATGATCATAAATCAACTGAGAGAAACTCTAAAATAGATGAATAAAAAGTTATAAACTCTCTCATTGGACTGTCAGAATCAACACACTGACAAATTCTCAGTTAACTAGAGATGAGTGAATACATCCGAGTTAAATTGAATTCTACTCAAAAGTTACAAAAATCTGTATTCGCCATATTGCTGATTTTTTTTACATTTGCTTCTGCATGAATTCATCAAAATGAGGCCCTTAAAGAGCCATCAAAAGGTTTAAAAATAAAGCACTAACCATCACCCGTTCGGGTCCTCATCGCATCTTCTTATCACAACCAAGAGCATTGAATTCTCAAGTCTCTTAACTCATCCCCGACCTTGGACGTACTCAGTATGTCCAGGCGATTTTGTGCGCACAGCAGCTGTGCGCACGATTGCTGACGGGAATTCAGCGATTCTCATAGCCCTGACCCAGCACTGTCAGGTGGATGCCCACACCACTCCCGGCAGTTTAGCCCTCTAATTGCTTCGATTGATATCGATCTCAGCATTTAGAAGGCAGGCAGAGGGAAGGAGCCCCCTTTGGTCCTTCTCTTCTGAGCCCTGCTGTGAGCCGAAACAGTAGTTTTCCCCACATATGGGGTATCGCCGTGCTCAGGAGAAACTTTACAATAAAGTTTGGTGTCTATTTTCTCCTGTTACCCTTGTGAAAATAAAAAAAATTGGGTGTAGAGTATTTTTTGTGAAATGTTAATTTTTTCCTTCCACATTGCAAAAATTCCTCCCATAGGCGTTGAATGCAACGAATATTCCTTCCCTTTAGTAGCGGCATACGTGAAAGCCTGGCAGATGCAGGAATCCGGCAGCTGTGGCTGACACTGTGCTCTCTAAAGAGCAATGGATACTCACTGATGTACATGCACACAGCCCCGGCGTGGATAACAGTGAGTATTCCTGCGGCTGTCCTCGGTGGCTTTTGAGCAGTGCATGACATCACTGCCACGCGCTGCTTACAAGCATAAAGCAGCTGCTGGCACTGGAGCAGGACCCTGTGAGGGTGCAAAGGAATGGTAAGAATGTTTTTTTTCTGCTGGGGGCCATGCATACCAAGACAGAGATGGGGCCCTGCATACCACAATAGGGATTAGGGCCAATCATACCAGGATAAAGATGGGACCATGTATACCAGGATAAGGATGGGGCCACACATAGCAGGACGAGGATGGGACCAATCATACCAGGATAAGTATGGGGACATGCATACCAGGATAGGGATTGGGGCCAATCATACCAGGATAAGGATGGGGCCATGCATACCAGGACAGAGATGGGGTCCCTGCATACCAGTATAGGGATTGGGGCCTTGCATACCAGGACCGAGATGGAGGCCCTGCATATCAGGATAAGGATGGGTCCCTGCATACCAGGATGGGGATAGGGGCCAATCATACCAGGATAAGGATGAGGCCATACATACCAGGGCAGAGATGGGGGCCCTGCATATCAGGATGAGGGGGCCATGCATATCAGAACAGAGATGGGAGCCCTGCATATCAGGATAGAGAAAAGGGAGCCATGCACACCAGGATGGGGGATATTAAGTACAGAATTGACCGCATTTTTTTTTTTCAATTTTTTTCTAATTTCCTCTTCTAAAACCTAGGTGCATCTTATAGTCCAGTGCATCTTATAGTCCGAAAAATACTGCATGTTTCAAAAATTGTGCCGTCAATATAAAATTTATATTGATATGTGGTAAAGTAGACATGTGGGAAATGTTATTTATTAATTATTTTGTGTGATATAACTCTGTAGTTTAAGTGCATAAAAATTATAAGTTTGAAAACGTCAAAATTGTAAACAAATTTCCAATTTTTTTCACAAATAAATGCAAGTCTTATCGAACAAATTTACCACTATCATGAAGTACAATTTGTCACGAGAAAATATTCTCAGAATCAGTGGGATCTGTTGCAGAGTTCCAGAGTTATCACCACATAAATTGACACTGGTCAGAATTGTAAAATTTGGCCTGGTCATGAAGGTGAAAACAGGCTTTAGGGCTGAAGGGGTTAAAGCTAGATCAGGGCATTAGGCTTTTATGAGGCTCGGGACTGTTTCTGCGCATATTTGCACAAGGTCATGAGCACGGTGTGACATCATAGACCTACACGCACTTACGCAGAAACGTTATTTTTATATCTTACATTACTTATACTCGAGGGCCTAGCGAGACCCCAGACCATGATAAGGGACAGTCAGTTCGCAGAGAATAATGTCATTAATGCAATGGGAGCTCTGCAGTTCTAAGGTCCTAAGTAGGGTTGAGCGAAACAGGTCGAACATTTTCAAAAGTCGCCGACTTTTGGCGAAGTCGAGTTTCATGAAACCCGATCTGACCCCTGTGCGTGGTCGGCCATGCGGTACGCGACTTTCGCGCCAAAGTCGCGTTTCAATGACGCGAAAAGTGCCATTTCTCAGCCAATGAAGGTAAACGCAGAGTGTGGGCAGCGTGATGACATAGGTCCTGGTCCCCACCATCTTAGAGAAGGGCATTGCAGTGATTGGCTTGCTGTCTGCGGCGTCACAGGGGCTATAAAGGGGAGTTCCCGCCGACCGCCATGTTACTGCTGCTGATCTGAGCTTAGGGAGAGGTTGCTGCCGCTTCGTCAGAAGCAGGGATAGCGTTAGGCAGGGTCCATTAACTGCAGGGAGATAGTAATTGAAGGACAGTTCCTTTTTTTTTTTTTTTGGTGGGAGATTAAGATTGACATTTCTGCTAGAGTGCCATCTCTGTCTGTGTCATCTCTCACTCAGTGGGCCATAGAAAGCCTATTTATTTTTTTGCTTGATTTGGGTTCCAAAATCTACCAGAAAAAATCACATCATCAATCAGTGGGAGAAAAATATTGGCCTCAGGGCTTGTGTGCCACTCCTTACTCCTGTGTGTGCCATCTCTCACTCAGTGGGCCATAGAAAGCCTATTAATTTTTTTGCTTGATTTGGGTTCTAAATTCTACCTGAAAAAATCAATAAATCAATCAGTGGGAGATTAATATTGGCCTTTGGGCTTGTGTGCCAGTCCTAAGCGTGCCATCTCTCTCTCTCTCAGATAGTGGGCCATAGAAAGCCAATTTATTATTATTTTTTGTATTGGGTTTATAAATTTTACCTGGAAAAAAAAAAAAGTGGGAGATTAATATTGGCCTCTGGGCTTGTGTGCCAGTCCTGAGCGTGCCATCTCTCTCACAAATAGTGGGCCATAGAAAGCCTATTTATTTTTTGGGTTGATTTGGGTTCATAATTCTACCTGAAAAAATCAATCAATCGATCAGTGGGAGAAAAATATTGGCCTCAGGGCTTGTGTGCCACTCCTTACTCCTGTGTGTGCCATCTCTCACTCAGTGGGCCATAGAAAGCCTATTAATTTTTTTGCTTGATTTGGGTTCTAAATTCTACCTGAAAAAATCATTAAATCAATCAGTGGGAGATTAATATTGGCCTCTGGGCTTGTGTGCCACTCCTGACTCCTGTGTGCGTCATCTGTCACTCAGTGGGCCCTAGAAAGCCTATTTTTTGTTTTATTTGTTTTCTAAATTCTCCCTGAAACAATCATTTTATTTTCTTTGGTTTCTAAATTATTCCTGAAAAAAATCATTTTTTTGGTATTTTTTTTCTCTCAAGTCTCCCTGAAAAAAAAAAAAAAAATCTGTGGGAGATTCATATTGCCCCTTCTGCTTGTGTGCCAGTCTTGACTCCTGGGTGTGCCATCTCTCTCTCTCTCCCCAATTGTGGGCCATAGAAAGCCTATTAATTTTTTTGCTTGATTTGGGTTCCAAAATCTACCTGAAAAAAATCACTAAATCAATCAGTGGGAGATTAATATTGGCCTCTGGGCTTGTGTGCCACTCCTGACTCCTGTGTGCGTCATCTGTCACTTAGTGGGCCCTAGAAAGCCTATTTTTTGTTTTATTTGTTTTCTAAATTCTCCCTGAAACAATCATTTTATTTTCTTTGGTTTCTAAATTATTCCTGAAAAAAATCATTTTTTTGGTATTTTTTTTTCTCTCAAGTCTCCCTGAAAAAAAAAAAAAAAAAATCTGTGGGAGATTCATATTGCCCCTTCTGCTTGTGTGCCAGTCTTGACTCATGGGTGTGCCATCTCTCTCTCTCTCCCCAATTGTGGGCCATAGAAAGCCTATTAATTTTTTAGCTTGATTTGGGTTCCAAAATCTACCGAAAAAAATCACTAAATCAATCAGTGGGAGATTAATATTGGCCTCTGGGCTTGTGTGCCACTCCTGACTCCTGTGTGCGTCATCTGTCACTCAGTGGGCCCTAGAAAGCCTATTTTTTGTTTTATTTGTTTTCTAAATTCTCCCTGAAACAATCATTTTATTTTCTTTGGTTTCTAAATTATTCCTGAAAAAAATCATTTTTTTGGTATTTTTTTTTCTCTCAAGTCTCCCTGAAAAAAAAAAAAAAAAAAATCTGTGGGAGATTCATATTGCCCCTTCTGCTTGTGTGCCAGTCTTGACTCCTGGGTGTGCCATCTCTCTCTCTCTCCCCAATTGTGGGCCATAGAAAGCCTATTATATTTTTTAGCTTGATTTGGGTTCCAAAATCTACCTGAAAAAATCACTACATCAATCAGTGGGAGATAAATATTGGCCTCTGGGCTTGTGTGCCACTCCTGACTCCTGTGTGCGTCCTCTCTCACTCAGTGGGCCCTACAAAGCCTTTTTTTTTTTTTTTTTTTCCTAAATTCTCCCTGAAACAATCATTTCATTTTATTTGTTTTATAAATTCTTCTGTAAAAAATAATTTTTTTTTTATTTTTTTTTTTTCTGAAGTCTCCCTTTTAAAAAAAACAAACACAAATCAGTGGGAGATAAATATTTACATTTGCGCTTCAGTGACAGTCCTGCGTGTGTGCCATCTCATTTGTTGCCAACAACAACAGAGTGTGTAACATTGTGGCTGATTTTCGTTGTGGTCTCACCCACCTGTAAAGGGGTAGCTAAATCATACTGAAATTATAGCTCACCGTGTAAGTTGTGTGACAGCAACAAATACCGTTCGTTTGTTAACGTTTTTAAAACAATGAGGAAGTCTGGTGGAAGAGGTCGTGGCCGGGGGCGTTCATTGTCAGCTGGTAATGAGGGTAGTGGTAGTGGTGGAGCATCAGCTGGTCGTGGGAAAAAAAATATTGCACCTAAGTCTGGAGCTGTGGAGCCAGGTTCGTCGTCTGGCTACACAAGGCCTCGAACGCTCCCTTTTCTGGGAGTAGGAAAACCGCTTTTAAAGCCGGAGCAGCAAGAGCAAGTTTTGGCTTATCTTGCTGACTCAGCCTCTAGCTCTTTTGCCTCCTCTCGTGAAACTGGTAAATGTCAAAGCAGCGCGTCGTTAGTGGATGTTCACGGTCAGGGACAAGTCGCTTCCTTGTCCTCTTCAGCAAAAACAACAACAGAGAAGAATGCAGCAGGCGACACAACGGGTTACTCCATGGAGCTCTTTACACATACCGTCCCTGGCTTAGAAAGTGAAGCAGTTAACAGTCCATGCCCATTACAAGTTGAATCTGACATGGAGTGCACTGATGCACAGCCACAGCCAGACTACTATCCTGGTCCTTTGACTCAGACCACAACATTGCCATCGCAGGGTGCTGATCAAGAATCAGACCCTGATGAGACTATGTTGCCCCATCACGAACGCTATACCACCGACCGCCACGGTGACACAGACGAAGTTGCACACGAGCTACAAGAAGAGGTAATAGATGACCCAGTTCTTGACCCCGATTGGCAGCCATTGGGGGAACAGGGTGCAGGCGGCAGCAGTTCTGACGCGGAGGAGGAGGGGCCGCAGCAGGCATCAACATCGCAACAGGTTCCATCTGCCGGGCCCGTATCTTGCCCAAAACGCGTGGCAAAGCTAAAACCTGTTGGAGGACAGCGTGGCCATCCGGTTAAAGCTCAGTCTGCAATGCCTGAAAAGGTATCCGATGCTAGAAAGGGTGCAGTCTGGCATTTTTTTAAACAACATCCAATTGATCAGCGCAAAGTCATCTGTCAAAAATGTTCAACTACCTTAAGCAGAGGACAGAATCTGAAAAGTCTCAATACAAGTTGCATGCATAGACATTTAACCACCATGCATTTGCAAGCCTGGACTAACTACCAAACGTCCCTTAAGGTTGTAGCACCCTCGGCCAATGAAGCTAGTCAGCAACGCAACATCCCTTCCGGCAGTGTAGGGCCACCATTTTCCGCACCACCTGCAGTATCTGTGCAGGTTTCTTTGCCAGGCCAAAGCCTTCAGGGTCAGGGAATCACCAGTTTCGTAGTAGGAAACACTGCATCTAGGGCACCGGTGGCAACAATACCATCTCCCACCGTCTCTCAGTCTGCCATGTCCACCGGCACCCCCGCTAGTTCCACGATCTGCAGCTCTCCAGTCCAGCTCACCCTACATGAGACTATGGTTAGAAAAAGGAAGTACTTAGCCTCGCATCCGCGTACACAGGGTTTGAACGCACACATAGCTAGACTAATCTCGTTAGAGATGATGCCCTACCGGTTAGTTGAAAGCGAAGCTTTCAAAGCCCTGATGGACTACGCTGTACCACGCTACGAGCTACCCAGTCGACACTTTTTTTCCAGAAAAGCCATCCCAGCCCTCCACCAGCATGTTAAAGAGCGCATCGTCCATGCACTCAGGCAATCTGTGAGCACAAAGGTGCACCTGACAACAGATGCATGGACCAGTAGGCATGGCCAGGGACGTTACGTGTCCATCACGGCACACTGGTTAAATGTGGTGGATGCAGGGTCCACAGGGGACAGCAAGTTTGGGACAGTTCTGCCTAGCCCACGGTCTAGGAAACAATTGGCTGTAGCCGTTCGCACCCCCTCCTCCTCCTCTTCGTCCTCCTGCAGAAGCGAGAGCTCGTCCACAGACCGCAGTCGCACAACCACTCCATCCGCAGCTGCCACTGTTGCACACCAGGTCTCCCATTATGGGGCAGCTACTGGCAAACGTTAGCAGGCTGTATTGGCTATGAAGTGTTTGGGCGACAACAGACACACCGCGGACGTTCTGTCCGAGTTCTTGCAGAAAGAAACGCAGTCGTGGCTGGGCACTGTAGATCTTGAGGCAGGCAAGGTAGTGAGTGATAACGGAAGGAATTTCATGGCTGCCATCTCCCTTTCCCAACTGAAACACATTCCTTGCCTGGCTCACACCTTAAACCTGGTGGTGCAGTGCTTCCTGAAAAGTTATCCGGGGTTATCCGACCTGCTCCTCAAAGTGCGTGGACTTTGCTCACATATCCGCCGTTCGCCCGTACACTCCAGCCGTATGCAGACCTATCAGCGTTCTTTGAACCTTCCCCAGCATCGCCTAATCATAGACGTTGCAACAAGGTGGAACTCAACACTGCACATGCTTCAGAGACTGTGTGAACAGAGGCGGGCTGTTATGTTTTTGTGGGAGGATACACATACACGGGCAGGCAGTAGGATGGCAGACATGGAGTTGTCAGGTGTGCAGTGGTCGAAGATTCAAGACATGTGTCAAGTCCTTCAGTGTTTTGAGGAATGCACACGGCTGGTTAGTGCAGACAACGCCATAATAAGCATGAGCATCCCCCTAATGCGTCTGCTGATGCAAAGTTTGATGCACATAAAGGATCAGGCGTCTGCAGCTGAGGAAGAGGAAAGCCTTGATGACAGTCAGCCATTGTCTGGCCAGGGCAGTGTACAGGACGAGGTAGCGGGCGAAGAGGAGGACGAGGAGGATGATGGGGATGATTATATTTTTAATGAGGAAGCTTTTCCGGGGCCACTGGAAATTGGTGGCGCGGCAAGGCCGGGTTCTGTTTTTTTGAGGGACACAAGTGACGTGGATTTGCCTGAAACTGCCCCTCAACCAAGCACAACCGCAGATTTGAGAACTGGAACTTTGGCCCACATGGCGGATTATGCCTTATGTATCCTCAAAAGGGACACACGCATAACTAAAATGATGAATGATGACGATTACTGGTTGGCCTGCCTCCTTGATCCTCGCTATAAAGGCAAATTGCAAAATATAATGCCA
Organism: Ranitomeya imitator; assembly: GCF_032444005.1. Lineage (NCBI taxonomy): Eukaryota > Metazoa > Chordata > Amphibia > Anura > Dendrobatidae > Ranitomeya > Ranitomeya imitator. The sequence continues at coordinate 38,114,745 of NC_091286.1, read as the reverse complement.
CATGAGAACTTGGAACTAATATTAGCAACCAGACAATCAACTCTTGTTGACCGTTTGCTTCTGGCATTCCCTGCACACAGCGCCCGTGATCGTTCTCACACGAGCTGCAGGGGCCAGCAGACCAGAGGAGTTAGAGGGGCAGAAATCAGAAGTGGCGTTGGCCAGAGGGGTTTTCTGACCAGGTTGTGGAGTGATTTTGCTATGACCGCAGACAGGACAGGTACTGCAGCATCAATTCAAAGTGACAGGAGACAACATTTGTCCAGTATGGTTACAAACTATTTTTCATCCCTTATCGATGTTCTCCCTCAACCGTCATTCCCATTTGATTACTGGGCATCAAAATTAGACACCTGGCCAGAATTGGCAGAATATGCATTGCAGGAGCTTGCTTGCCCGGCAGCTAGTGTCCTATCAGAAAGAGTATTCAGTGCTGCAGGTTCAATACTAACAGAAAAAAGGACTCGTCTGGCTACACAAAATGTAGATGATCTAACCTTCATTAAAATGAACCACAACTGGATTTCGAAATCTTTTGCCCCACCTTGCCCGGCTGACACCTAGCTTTCCTATGAAAAGGTCTTGCCTGTGGACTATTCTGAATGCCTTTTCCAATCTCGTAATTTTCAGCACCTGATTGTCCAGCATACGACATGTTTACACCTCACTAAATGGCCAAACTCCCCACACGGGGCCGTGGTATCGACACTTGGCGACAGCACCCGTGAGAGTGCAGTTTGTCTGAAGAGGTGGGTGAGCCCGCTTTTGGTCGACGGCACTGCCACTGGGTCCCTCCTAGTACAATAAAGTGTCTCTGGCGGTGGTGGTGCGCACCCAACGTCAGACACACCGTTGTAATATGAGGGGCCCTGGGCCTGTACCGCCGGCCACAAGACAGTTTCCCCCCACCCCAGCTCAAACAGTGCTCTACCACTTGCAAAATTATCTCACAGCTCCACCAATGTTTAGTCTATGCGCTGACATCCTTCAATGCCTGCCACTGACAATACCATTGTATTGACATTTTTGTTATGTTAGGCCTTCGATGCCTGTCTGTGGTCACTCCTTCCACTAGGCCTCCACTGACCACACCACTGCTGCCCGTGTACCCCTGGAACCAATTTAAAATTGCCTACAGCCATGTGTTATTATTTTAGGCCTTCGATGCCTGTCTGCGGTGACTCCTTCCACTAGGCCTCCACTGACCACACCACTGCTGCCCGTGTACCCCTGGAACCAATTTAAAATTGCCTACAGCCATGTGTTATTATTTTAGGCCTTCGATGCCTGTCTGCGGTGACTCCTTCCACTAGGCCTCCACTGACCACACCACTGCTGCCCGTGTACCCCTGGAACCAATTTAAAATTGCCTACAGCCATGTGTTATTATTTTAGGCCTTCGATGCCTGTCTGCGGTGACTCCTTCCACTAGGCCTCCACTGACCACACCACTGCTGCCCGTGTACCCCTGGAACCAATTTAAAATTGCCTACAGCCATGTGTTATTATTTTAGGCCTTCGATGCCTGTCTGCGGTGACTCCTTCCACTAGGCTTCCACTGACCACACCACTGCTGCCCGTGTACCCCTAGAACCAATTTAAAATTGCCTACAGCCATGTGTTATTATTTTAGGCCTTCGATGCCTGTCTGCGGTGACTCCTTCCACTAGGCCTCCACTGACCACACCACTGCTGCCTGTGTACCCCTGGAACCAATTTAAAATTGCCTACAGCCATGTGTTATTATTTTAGGCCTTCGATGCCTGTCTGCGGTGACTCCTTCCACTAGGCCTCCACTGACCACACCACTGCTGCCCGTGTACCCCTGGAACCAATTTAAAATTGCCTACAGCCATGTGTTATTATTTTAGGCCTTCGATGCCTGTCTGCGGTCACTCTTTCCACTAGGCCTCCACTGACCACACCACTGCTGCCCGTGTACCCCTGTAACCAATTTAAAATTGCCTACAGCCAGCCCAATTTTTTTATTTTAGGCCTTCGATGCCTGTCTGCGGTCCATTCTTTCAACTACTACTACACTGACCAGGGCACTGCTGCCCGTGTACCCCTGGAACCAACATCAGAAAATATAAAAATAAGTATTTTGCTTACAAAAAAGAAAATACTGGAGAGATATCAAATGCAGACATTTTAACATTAAAAACAAACACACAACTAAAATCTGGTACAGTACTAAAAATGGCCACCAGCTACAATTACTTTCTCCTACAAGTAGTTAACTGAAAGGTTTTTTCAATTGAAAACACACATATGGCATCCACCGAGTGTTGTCCTGTCGCGTCTTCTTTATATTATTGCCGAGAAGATGCAAAACAATGAAAATAATAAAATCATTAATTACCAAAATAATAGAGAAAGTCAACACCACATTGCAAATAAACATTCATTCCAAATAAAGAAGCAGGGCGCGTCCGAGGGTGAGTATATACCTAATAAGAATATAATCACCCTCGGACGCGCAATGCTTATTTCCAACAGCCTTCCTTCCTAAGAATCAGCCCTTCCGTGGTGTAGAGAGACGTTGTGTTACACTCCAAGGTGTTCCCCAGGTTGCCTTTCCTGAGCTTCGATCTTCCGGCTCTCGTTTAGTAGTTCTTGGAAACTACACTGCATTAGGCCTTCAAATTGGGTATGGGGTGTAGAGAGAGGGTGTGTTCCACTCCAAGGTGTTCCCCAGGTTGCCTTTCCTGAGCTTCGATCTTCCGGCTCTCGTTTAGTAGTTGTTGGAAACTACGCTGCATTAGGCCTTCAAATTGGGTATGGGGTGTAGAGAGATGGTGTGTTCCACTCCAAGGTGTTCCCCAGGTTGCCTTTCCTGAGCTTCGATCTTCCGGCTCTCGTTTAGTAGTTGTTGGAAACTACGCTGCATTAGGCCTTCAAATTGGGTATGGGGTGTAGAGAGATGGTGTGTTCCACTCCAAGGTGTTCCCCAGGTTGCCTTTCCTGAGCTTCGATCTTCCGGCTCTCGTTTAGTAGTTCTTGGAAACTACACTGCATTAGGCCTTCAAATTGGGTATGGGGTGTAGAGAGAGGGTGTGTTACACTCCAAGGTGTTCCCCAGGTTGCCTTTCCTGAGCTTCGATCTTCCGGCTCTCGTTTAGTAGTTCTTGGAAACTACACTGCATTAGGCCTTCAAATTGGGTATGGGGTGTAGAGAGAGGGTGTGTTCCACTCCAAGGTGTTCCCCAGGTTGCCTTTCCTGAGCTTCGATCTTCCGGCTCTCGTTTAGTAGTTCTTGGAAACTACGCTGCATTAGGCCTTCAAATTGGGTATGGGGTGTAGAGAGATGGTGTGTTCCACTCCAAGGTGTTCCCCAGGTTGCCTTTCCTGAGCTTCGATCTTCCGGCTCTCGTTTAGTAGTTGTTGGAAACTACGCTGCATTAGGCCTTCAAATTGGGTATGGGGTGTAGAGAGATGGTGTGTTCCACTCCAAGGTGTTCCCCAGGTTGCCTTTCCTGAGCTTCGATCTTCCGGCTCTCGTTTAGTAGTTCTTGGAAACTACACTGCATTAGGCCTTCAAATTGGGTATGGGGTGTAGAGAGAGGGTGTGTTACACTCCAAGGTGTTCCCCAGGTTGCCTTTCCTGAGCTTCGATCTTCCGGCTCTCGTTTAGTAGTTCTTGGAAACTACACTGCATTAGGCCTTCAAATTGGGTATGGGGTGTAGAGAGAGGGTGTGTTCCACTCCAAGGTGTTCCCCAGGTTGCCTTTCCTGAGCTTCGATATTCCGGCTCTCGTTTAGTAGTTGTTGGAAACTACACTGCATTAGGCCTACAAATTGGGTATGGGGGAAACATTGGCGCATCTGCGGTCCCTCCTTCCTCTAGGCCTCCACTGACCTGTCTACTGCTGCCCGTGTTCCCCTGGAACCAATTTTAAATTGCCTACAGGCAGCCCAATTTATTATGTTAGGGCTTCGAAGCCTGTCTGCGGTCCCTCCTTCCACTAGGCCTCCACTGACCTGTCTACTGCTGCCCGTGTACCCCTTGAACCAACATCATAAAATAAAAAAAAAAGTATTTTGCTTATAAAAAAGAAAATACTGGTGAGATATCAAATGCAGACATTTTAACATTAAAAACAAACACACAACTAAAATCTGGTACAGTACTAAAAATGGCCACCAGCTACAATTACTTTCTCCTGCAAGTAGTTAACTGAAAGGTTTTTTCAATTGAAAACACACATATGGCATCCACCGAGTGTTGTCCTGTCGCGTCTTCTTTATATTATTGCCGAGAAGATGCAAAACAATGAAAATAATAAAATCATTAATTACCAAAATAATAGAGAAAGTCAACACCACATTGCAAATAAACATTCATTCCAAATAAAGAAGCAGGGCGCGTCCGAGGGTGAGTATATACCTAATAAGAATATAATCACCCTCGGACGCGCAATGCTTATTTCCAACAGCCTTCCTTCCTAAGAATCAGCCCTTCCGTGGTGTAGAGAGACGTTGTGTTACACTCCAAGGTGTTCCCCAGGTTGCCTTTCCTGAGCTTCGATCTTCCGGCTCTCGTTTAGTAGTTCTTGGAAACTACACTGCATTAGGCCTTCAAATTGGGTATGGGGTGTAGAGAGAGGGTGTGTTCCACTCCAAGGTGTTCCCCAGGTTGCCTTTCCTGAGCTTCGATCTTCCGGCTCTCGTTTAGTAGTTGTTGGAAACTACGCTGCATTAGGCCTTCAAATTGGGTATGGGGTGTAGAGAGAGGGTGTGTTACACTCCAAGGTGTTCCCCAGGTTGCCTTTCCTGAGCTTCGATCTTCCGGCTCTCGTTTAGTAGTTCTTGGAAACTACACTGCATTAGGCCTACAAATTGGGTATGGGGTGGAGAGAGATGGTGTGTTACACTCCAAGGTGTTCCCCAGGTTTCCTTGCCATTGCTTCGGTCTTCCGACTCTCGTTTAGTAGTTGTAGAAAAGTACACTGCATTAGGCCTACAAAATGGGTATGGGGTGGAGAGAGATGGTGTGTTACACTCCAAGGTGTTCCCCAGGTTGCCTTTCCTGAGCTTCTATCTTCAGGCTCTCATTAAATTGTGGTTAAATGGAACAACTGCATTTGGCGTACTAGTTGGTTTGGGGCCTACTATCGGTGTCTGCCACTCCTTGCTGTTCTCCTGGTTTCCTGTCCTGAAATTCCATTTTCAGGCTCTGGTTAAGTAGTTGTTAATGTTAGACTGCATTTGGCCTACTAGTTGGGTTGGGGCCTACTATCGGTGTCTGCCACTCCTTGCTGTTCTCCTCCACTGAACAAAGCTGTGCCGCCTGTTTACTACGGTTGCCAATTTTGAACTGCATTTCGACTACTTACTGATTTGGCCCTACTCTCTGTGTCAGCCTCTCATTCCAGTTGTCCTCCACTGCAATGCCCCCTGGTTATTCCTGTGTTACCAATTTTGAACTGCATTTAGCCCACTTTATTCTTTGGGCCTATATCTGTGTTTCCACTTCATCGTGCCCATTGCCCAGCCAGTGATAGATGAGTCTGCTGGTACATTGACCCATAACGCAACATTCCCCGTGCATGCTACACAACAACATTGTGACCCTGCTGAAAGTCAGGTTGCTCTTCCCGCATACCATACCACCTTACACGGGGACAAAGAGGAAGGTGCAGATGAAAGTGCAGGTTCCTTCATCAGGTGGGGGGAGGAATACTAGTTGGCGACGTCACTGGCACAGGGCCTCTCATAGTACGCAAAAGTGTTGCTGCCGGTGGGAGGCGCCCCCGCCGTGCAAACACACCGCTGTACTTTGAGGGGCCCTGTGCCAGTGCCAATGCCAACAAGTGGGCCCCCCCTGCTTGCTCAGGATCACAGCACTTGCAAAGTTGAAATACTTACCTCTCCCTGCTCCACTGCCGTGACGTGGTCCAGATTTCCTGGGCCCACTAATTACTTGAACCAGCCCTACCCCACACAACTTTAGCCAAATGACCCCCAATTTCAAATGCCTTCCAATTATTATAAGGTAAATTACGCTTGACAAGCTTCATTAAGAAGAATGGATGGTTTTTACATTAAAATGGGCACTCTAGGTGTTTTCCTGGCCCCCACTCACTGCCGACTATGCTGCCCCATTGACTTGCATTGGGTTTCGTGTTTCGGTCGATCCCGACTTTACGTCATAATCGGCCGATTTCACTCGACCCGACTTTTGAGATAGTCGGGTTTCGCGAAACCCGGCTCGACTCTAAAAAGGTCAAGGTCGCTCAACTCTAGTCCTAAGTCTTTTTCAGAATATGCTAGATGCTCTGATTTTTAGCTACAATTTTGGTATGTATTTTTTTTATTACTATTGATTTTACATATAAAAAAAATCAAACATTTGTAGAAATATTAAAGAACGTTTCCTTGAAGAAAACAAAGACAATACTTTGTTTTTTTTAAAACAATTTTTAATTATAAAAGAAAATAAACACGGAATTTTCTAAACATTTAGAACAGTCAGAAAATAATTCATATTTTATAGGTTGTATAATCTGATAATTGGAAATATTTGACCCTGTCCCCATATGATATATCTATATATACGTATATATAGATATATAGATTTTTTTTTTTTTTTTTGTCTTCAACATGTCAAAAATATAAATTGAAATCAATTCTGTTAATTCACAATAATTACTAAATATTTTAATGGTGGCTTTAAATGTGTCAACTTCAGACGTCTTACGTCTTCTAATATCAAGCAGATCTGCAAGCAATTTCCACTTGTTTTCACACAGTGCAAAGACATTCCCTCTGTTTATATTGGAGACAATTTTTCCTAAATTGTTGTAATTCTATTGATTAAATAATGGCTTTCTTCCTCATTTAAAAGCAATTTCAGACTCGTATCACGGCAAACAAGAGTTAAGTCATCACTATGTACACTGTGTGAAAGACAGATTGTCAGGCAAGAATCCTTGGCTTATTGACAAGAACTTTTCAATAACCATTTGAAGTCTGAGTTACAGTGTCTGGGGATAATAAAATGACTTGATGGCTATTTATGGATGGAGTCACTTTGGAGTCTGGGATAAAATAAAATAAAAAAAAACCTGGAATCCAAAAAACAGAATTAAGTCACAAGTTTGTAGAATGTTAATTAAACACATATTTATCATTTTATTAACATTTTCAGAACTCATATGAAGTCATTGCTTTTTTTAACTTGTTTTCGAAAAGTATCAACATATAATATATAACATGGAGTTTCTATGTTCTGTTCTCAGTCAAGAAGTACAGTAACATCTACTTTTCATTAGAGGCGTTGCCCAAGTTTGGCATGAAAGTCTACAGTCAGTCTACGTGACTGCAGACTTGGAAATCCTCACATCACGAACAGTGCATGCTGTAAGGATTCTCCAGTGCTGGTGGCAAGACTGGGTATGTGATATGCATACTCCCGGTCACAATCCACCTAGACGTGCGTAGCTTTGATTAATTCACCCGCATTGTGCGAGGCTGGATACATCCAGTCAGAATGTGGCCAGTACCGGAAAATCCTGACAGAGTGCACTGTGTGCGATGTAAGGATTCACAAGTCTGCAGTCACATAGATATTTTTGTGTTAAACGCATTTTAGTGATCTTAGATTTTATAGGGTAACATTAACTAGAATGTAAATGATTGTATCACTTCTTTTTCAAACTATATGGCTACAAATTCTTATAAAAAATACAAGTTCTGGCAATAAAAATGTTAGAGATAAAGAAAGGAATTTGTGCTGGTCTTGAAAAAATGCTGGCCAGTAAAAAAAAAAAACTTGTAAACAGTCAAGTACTAAAAACTGCTGAACAGTGTCTGATTCTGAAAGGACTTGTCCGGGCTTGGGGTATAAATTTGCAGTCACTCTATGTGACTACAGACTTGAGATTCCTCACAGCGCTCACAGTGTGCATTGTCAGGATACTCTGGTGCTGGGAGCTGGTGGGCGTGTGACTGCAAGTGTGTGATTTGCATACACGCAGTCATGTGCCTAATGGATGTACGAAGTCTCGCTCAATATAACTAAATTGAGAGAGACCAGACTCATCTAGTCAGAACAGACTCATCTAGTCAGAATTTGGCTGGAAACATGCAAATCACGTACTTGTGGCCACATGACCGCCCGTTCCCGTCACCAGCATCGGAGAATCCACAAAGAGCATACTGTGCACTGTGAGGATTCACAAGTCTGCAGTCAAATAGAGTGACTTCAGACTTAAGCCTTAAGGCTGGTCAACCTCTTTAATTTATATATTATTATTATTATTATTATTATTCATTTTTATAGTGCCATCTATTCCTTGGGGCTTTACATGTGAAAGGGGCAGATATAGACAAGCACAATAAGCATGAGCAAAACAAGGCACACACAAATACAGAAGGAGAGAGGATCCTGCCCGCGAGGGCTCACAGTCTACAAGGGATGGGTGAGGAAACACTAGGAGAGGGTAGAGCTGGTCGTGTGGCGGTTCAGCAGACTAAGGATCACTGCAGGTTGTAGGCTTGTTGGAAGAGATGGGTCTTCAGGTAATTTTTGAAGGTTTCCGTGGTAGGTGAGAGTCTGATGTGTTGGGGTAGAGAGTTCCAGGGTATGGGGGAAGCACGGGTGGCGTCTTGTATGCGGTTGTGGGAAGAAGAGATAAGAGGGGAGTAGAGATGGAGATCTTGATGTGTACCAACCAATGTAAATAAGAAGTTGTCTCACATAGCACCCAGTCCACATACTGATGAGCAAAAGGGTAACAATGTTTTGAATTTATGACTATTAGGCTCCATATCTCAGAATCTACTTCTGCTTTCAACGCAAGACTGCCATCATTTTATAGCCAGTCATCTAGGCTATCACATACATAAATTTGGCTTGCAACTATTTTGCATTTGATTAGTTGTGCAGATCCTTGTCACGTCACTGCATTGTTACTGTTTAACTCCTGGTGGTGGAAAAATCTTTTTCTTCCTGTTTACTACAAAATACAACTTGTTCTCACATTCCCAAATAGCTCAGTGTGTTATTAGGTTGGTTCTCAAGTGAAAGGTCATTGTTTTGAATTGAGGACCAATCATGAAGAATATTTCCAAGAAAAAAGAAGCATCATCTAGCTCGAATAGCAGTTTCTTGGCCAAGAAAATTGACAAACTACATCTTGAGAGTGACATGACTGTTGGAAGAATACGAAATGAAGGCTGTTCATCCATTAAGAACCCAAAAGGTGGACATCCAGGCAAAATATCAGTCACCAAGTTGGCTCATCACAAGGTCTACCACCTCCACTGCCATACGACAAACATGGCAGTGGAGGTGGTTCATATGCTTTGTAAAACTTAGATCACAGACATCCAGGCAAGCACCATGCGACGCACGTTACACAAGTCTGAAATGGTAGCCTGAAAAAAGGTAAAGAAGCCTCATCTTGAATATCATCATAAGAAGCATCAGCTCGAGATTGCAAAAAAGTATGAAAAGTGGACAGTAGAAGATTGGAAATGGGTGATTTGGAGCTATGAGATGAAAGTCAATAGACTAGACTTTGATGGGTGCTAGAGGGTCTGAAAGAAACAAAGGAAAAAGGGGTTAACGGATCAAGAATTGAAGGAACTGTCAAGTTCATTGAGGAAACATGGTTATATGGGGTTGTTTTATAGCCAATGGCATTGAATACTTAACTAGGATCAATGGTGGTCTCAATGCTGAGCTATATGTGAGTATCTTACAAAACAAGTTTTTTCATACACTCCAGTACTATGGGTATGAAAAGGACAACATAGTGTTCCAAAAGGAAAATGACCCCCTAAGCATACATCAAGATTGCTGAAGAAATGGTTTAATAACAATGAAGTAGAAGTGCTGGAATGGCACCTACAGTCCGCAGACCGCAACCCAAATGAACACTTATGAGTAGAGTTGAAGAAAAACTTGTATACATGCCCAGGTGAGTCGACCAGAATGCACCAACACTGGGAACCTGGGATTAGATTCTGATCTACACATGTTTGAATTTGATCATGAGCAGCTCAGGAGGATTCAGGCTCTGTTGAAAGCCAAAGGTGGATTTACAGAATACTCACAAAATATCAAAAAATAACATTTAGATTTTTAGGAGCAAAAAAGTAACAATGCAGTGACATGACAAGAATCTGCATAACTAATCATAGTTGCAAGTCACATTTATGTATGAGATATCCAAGATGATTGTCTATAAATTGATTGAAGTCTCATACTTGAAGTAGTAGTGGATGGTGAGATATGGAACCTGGAAGTCAAAAGTTCAAAACATTGTTAACCTTTTGCTCATCAGTGTATATATAATATAATTTTTGCCAAAATCCACAATCTTAAAGCCAAACCCCAATAGTTTTACATAAATTCCACCAAAAAGTGGGCATTTTTTGGTATTTTGCGGAGGTCCCACAACAGCAATTTAAATGTCTCAACATAAGATAAAGAAATATAGATAAGTATGTATTTAAAGTTTAAAAAAATTTGAATCTCACATGAAAATCTATGACGTATTTGATCAACAGACATAGTTGAATGATTATTTCCATTATTATTATTACTAATGGGTTGTCTGAAAAGTTTATACTTGAAATTCATTTACTTTGTCAGAAACATGTAACTAACTTAACTAAAGTCTAATTCAAAAAAATTAGCTTTCTAAATACGTTTACCCACATGATACCAGCAACTTTTTTTCTTGCATTCTTTGCTGCCAAATTTTAGTTGTAAGTCAAGAAATAAATATGAACTTATAACAGTGTTTTTTGCTGCGTTTTCCTCACTTTTCCAAAAAGTAGCATATTCCAGGAATGGTGATTTTTAATGCCTTTTTTCATAAACTTCTCTATACTTTTGTAATACTAACAATAACCTGAATTATTTTTATTCCAATATTTAAATAATCCAATTTACATATTAGGTCCAAGCTTTAGTTTTTTATTCTGTACAGCCAAATTTTGAATATTATTATTTTACTTATTTACTATATAGAATAATAACTAAAATGTTGGACCTAATATTTCTGCATGGCTGAAAACAGGACACCATAACATTTATAAATAACATAAATGGTCAGTTATGGTGTTCCAGCATCAAATATTTTTTATTATTGAAGCTCCTTATATCCTCCCGAGGAACATTAATTAAGTGAATGCAGATGTTCTTGTGTGACAGGAGCTAGCAGAAAAATGCACAGCCTAAAGCAGAACATTTTTGAAATTTGCTGATTCGGAGAAGACGCTTGGTGCTACTGCCTCGAGTTTCACAAATGCAATATTTCAGTGTATATAATGCAGATGAGGATGAAAAAAGATGGAAAAGTTGTAACCTACAGTAGCAAAACTCCATATTAAGAAAACAGGCTATTAAAACATCAGAGGCCGGTATTTCCACATGAATCTCTGTAACTTAATTTTTTTTTCTTGTTCTCAGCTTTCCTGATGACTTATGCACTGTTATTACGACTGAGCGGCTTCTATGTTAAGACCTTGAAGTGGCTTTCAGAATAGTTTTATGTATTCATTACAAGCCATCCATGGCAAAGACAGTTGTGGCTTATTTCATCCGGAATAAAAGCAGATGAATAAAAAAATCAGGAATTTGTTATTTAATTTGATTTTTTTTTACTCATCCAATTCTAGTATAAAGATTTTTCCACTGCTATAGCCATGCCATTAAAATTTAGGGTTATGGAGAAAATACCTGTCATCCATCTTGTAGTAGTAGTGTAAAGTTCCCAAACGAAGTACCGTAGTAGCGGGCGAGCTGCTGTTCCAACTCACTCTAGCACTCTACAGACAATATGTGTCCCCGTCCCGATGTGCTGCTGTGTGTGGGGTGCATCACACTTACTTCTGGTCTGCAGGCCTCCATTGGCTCCAGGTTTTAATCTTCTGGAACCTTGGCAGCAATTAATCCAGCAAACATAGGATTTGTAAAAACAATCAAACTTTTACTTGAAAATAGGATAAGGCCCAACAGGTTGTTGTAATGTGCTGCTGTAGTGCAGTATAGTGCAACCTCAAACAGGGGGTGCTGGTGAGGGAAGAGAGATTGTACATACAGCATAGCAACACTGAAATAGCAGCACAGGTGCCACAGGTAACGAAAGAGTAGTTAGACAAGCCAAGGTCATACACAGAGAGGTCAGCACAGTACACAGGGGCAGTCAGAAGAATAGCCAGGGACAAGCAAGAAGTCAGGGCCTACCAGGAACGTGGTAACCAAAATGTGAGACGTAAGACGAAGTCGGAGTACAAACTAGAGTCGAAGCCAGCCGGGGAGTGTGGTATCAGAAATGGAAAACAAGGGGCAAAGTCCAGATATCAGATCGAGTCATACACAGGTACAGGCAGTCAGAGGTACTAATACAGGTCAGGGGCTCAAGCCAGGAAGCAAGAACTATCACTAACACTGGTCTGCAGGCTGTGATGGACTGAAATAGCCCAGCTAGCTCCAGAAAGAGACTGAGAAGATTAACCCCTGCATGACCAGTCTCGAGAGAGGAAAGAAGAAAGTAAACTCCGGACTGGACCATGACAGTTGTTATCTTCCTCACAGGAGCCGGACAGAACTTCACCCCTGGTTCTTGATATCGGTAGAGTATCCCTCTTGCACTATTTTTCAGTTAGCCATTAAAAGGTATCAACCACTGAGGACTCTCAATTCTAAATATTTTTCTCTAGCACTAGAAATTCTTCTCCACCACTAGCAGTGCACCCAGATTGCACCTCCCACCACCTCCCAGTTCACCTCCCACCTCTGAGAATTTGAGTCCATCTTTCACTGTATCTTCACAGGCTGAGTGCGCCTGTGAAATTCTAGGAAACAGTCCTTTTTTTACTCTGCCCCAACGGATATTTCTTCTGGTTTCAGGCAGCTCCCTGCAAAGCCTTCAAATTGGCAACAGAGCACATTAAGTCCCAGGTCACCTATGCTCTCAAAGCTTCTTTCAGGCCTTTCTCATCTCCTCCATAAAGGTGGTCAAAGCAGTGGGGGAGGGCGGTCTCCTCCACTTCCAGAGCTGGTCTCAGAACTTGGTTGGGCCACTACCACACCCTACCTGAGTAGGGCCATAGCTGGTGACCCTAAACTTTTGGACAACCTGACCTGCCGTGACCTGGTTATTCTCACTGGGGACTGATTTTGTAAATCTCTACTCCGCAGTCTGCAGGTCCGACAAGCTTGATGACTGACCATCTCCTGGAGATCTGGCCAGTTCACGGCCCTCCAGGGGGGTTGGGCAGACTTCTCCAGACCCTGCCAGGGACTCTTCAGGGGTTAGGTTTCCCTCACAGAAGTCTTCAGTCCTTGGCGTTGACAAGAATCCTTTGGGGAGCCTCTTCATCCCACCTCTGTCGGGCCACTCTCTGAGCTCTCCACTTCAAGACCTACTAGTTTCTCTCTAATGTGTCCCTCCATGTGGGAAGATGCACCAGAGCCACTGCGTACCAGCCCATCGGCCTCGCATGTCACACACTCCACCATCTCGCCTTGATACAGACTGTGGAGCCGTGAAGGCAGATGCTTGCAGTTCACCACGTCACTGCTTACATAGACCTTGTCCCCGATCCACTCTTCTTCCAGGAATCCATATCCTTTTTCAATATTAAATTCAACTACGTGGCCCCTGGTTTGGGCCTCTTCTATGGACTATGTTACATCCTGTATTATCCTCCAGAGCTGCACTCTCGATTCTGCTGGTGCTTTCACTGTGTACATACATTACATTACTTATCCAGTACTGATCCTGAGTTACATCCTGGATTATATTCTAAAGTGGCATTCCTGCTCCTCAAACCTGGAGACTGCAAGCTTATTGTCAGAAACACCCCTGAAAGCTTATCTCAGTTCCTATAAAAACAGGATATTTAGGCTACGTTCACATTTGCGTCTTACGACGCAGCGTCATCGACGCATAACGACGCATGCGTCATGCGCCCCTATCTTTAACATTGGGGACGCATGCACATGCGTTGTCATGCGTTTTGGTGAAACGCACGACGCATGCGTCGTTTTACCACACCTGGCGGGGCGCCGGCGACGAAATCATCAAAGAAAATTTCCTGTAGACACCAAACAAGTGCAAAATGCTGGAAGATTTCATCACTGAATTTTGCAGAATTGTGAATGCAGCTCTGAGCACTAATACAAGCGGTAACTCAGGATCAGTATAAGAGAAATAAAGTAATGTTATTACAAAGATGGTCAAGTTTTATATACATTTATTCCACAAATCGTGACTAAGAAGAAATTAGGCTTTAAGTTTCTCTCATTTTACCATGTCCATTTTTTAAACTTATTTTCTTTTCCCTTTGAGTAATCGCTATTAAAATCATTAGCGTACCAATATTAGGACTGCGATCTAGTTGTATTTATTTTTTCACGTTTTGTTTTTACATTGCAAGCTACTAAATTCCAAAGAGACATTAGAGAGACGGTGTAAAGATTTGAGATCCAGTGCAACATGACATAGCAAAAACAAGCTTAAATACAGGAAAATCTCCATAGCGTTTGAGAGTATGGAAATCACCTTGTACAGCTGTCAATCATTCTTACTGCAACAGGAAAGAAAGTGAGAACAAATAAACACAGCAATCATCTGTGGTCCTGGAGGGGACAGCGGGATTCCTTTAAAAATTATGGCAATATGCAAAAGCTGGGAAACATTGGCTCCAGAGTATTCAGTTTATGTTCTATTAAAATTGGTGTCAGACATTGAAATGGCAGCAGAGAAAACTTTTATCAACTGCAGAACTGCTGAAAACAGGCTTATATAGTCCTGCCATATATTAACTTCTTGCAGGATGAGCTGTCTAGTGACAAAGTGAGACTTTAAGTTGTTACCAGATATGGACATACATTTCCCGCATCCTATCCTCCATACTGATGTAGCAGGGTTGAGTTTGTCAGCTGTAACAGCAATTGGCGCAATTTATCCAAAGCCCCTTTAAAAGAAATGTGTCATCAAAAATTGACCTACTGTTTAAATCAGGTTTATATATTAAATATATATTTCTTTATATAGATTATAATCTGCATTTTAAAAAAAAATCTTGCTATTTTCACACTGACCACTGGGGCTGTTCGATGTTCATACTTCCTGTCCTTCCAGGAAATCCACATGAACATTAGCAGATCCTATCTTTTATATTGAAGTATCTAATGATCATGTGCAAAGGTCATTGTCAAGGGAGGGGGAAGAGGAGAGTTGTGACATCACCTATTGTGATTGGTGGTATCCGGTCATTGGTGTAACCTTTCATTGTAATCCTGTCCTTAATGATAATGAGACTTCTAAAAAGTCTTCTGTAATGAACAAGAAGAATGATTCCAAAATTGCCCCTGGTTTCCCCTGTGAAAATTGTAATATATGTATTGGGGGGTTTTTTGTTACAGATTGCGATTGCAAGTAAGTAAGTGGTGTGGTGATGTCAACAAATATCTAAGGGTGCATTCAGACGTCCGTATAAATAATTTCGGGATAGGACCGCAATGCACAGACTGACCGGCAGGTCTCCGACCTGAGCGTGACAGCTTCATATATTTCTATGAAGCTCTCACACTTGCGTTGTGGAGACCCGCTGGCCAGACTGTCGATCTAGGACCGATTTATACGGACACCTGAATGCCCCCGATTTTTGCTGTGGAAAACCATTACTTTCATGAAGGCTCCAGATTGCGACCCTTTCTTGGGTCAGAGACTGAGGTGGGCGATTAAAATCTATGTTTCTATGAGAAAAATAACCAAAACAAACATCTGACAAGAATTTCACAAATCTGGACAAAATCTGGGTATTTTAGCAAACAAAAATAAATGTTTTAATCAAAAAAATGTGAAATAAAGAATTAAAATAAAAAAAGTGTCAGTCAATGTCATTGTAGCTAAAGCAAAATACAAGAAACATAAATATAACAGAACGCTTTGTACTGAAAATGGATCCTCTGTGCGACCAAAATAGCTCAGAACAGAAAATATTCAAAAAGACCACAAGAAAAAAAGGGGGATTGAGGGAGCCTTAAATAAATAAGTCATATTTTTTAATAATAATAGGCATAAATCTTATAAAAGCACATTATACGTTCACCCGGAGTGTTCTCCTTTAGTTTTGGCATCGCACTAATCCCAGTGGCATGCTTGTGCTAATTAAAAACATTTTTTAAATGAAATCCCATAAATATCTGGAGGAATGGTAATACAGAGAGCGGGCTTCAGAGTACACAAAGCCTAAGTGTTGGAATATTATTAAAATGATTTTCTTTCACAAGGCTGCCTCACAAAATAGAAAATAATCCCAGGCAACGATAATGGGGCATTTCAAAATGACACATTCAATGAACATTACGTGAAATAATGCCGGGCCGATGCCTGCTATTAAAGAGCTCTGTGTAATATGGCAAAATGCTCTTATTCATTAAGTACATGCCTTACTGACAATCCATTGAAAAATATGATAAAAAATATATAGAAAAATATGATATTTCTAACTTTGCTTATATTTATAGCAATGGGTCATTGGATGAAAAGTGCCAGAAAATTGACATTAGTTTTCCAAAAAAGGAGTAACGATAAATGCACAACCTTGTTTAATCTCTATGATCCATAAATAAAAATGGTGGTTGAGGTGGATCCTCGAGTCCCTCAGTCTAGATGAGTACCGCAGTTGTTATGCAGCACAGAAAGGTGACGCTGGTGCAGCAGGCAGATCCAGATGGAAGAACAGAAGTTGTACGCACCAAAACGGCAACTGGAGGATGAAACGGGAATTACAGGGTCCGACGAGGAGTCAAAATTATGGTGTTGTAATTCACAAGAATATAATAGGGTACTATGGTGTGCACTCAGTCAATTTAGAACCAGGTGCTAGTGCCACGGACTGGGAAGTCCTAGTAATCAAATATTATTTAGAAGACACTGCACACTCTAGTGATGATTTATGCAAGATAGTGTGAGTTTATTAAACATAACTCAATATACGTAACACATGGGCGCACATCTACAAAACATTGGATAAGCGACCTAATGTAATAACAACATTGACGTTTCGACTCTCCCGAGTCTTAATCATACATCGCTTAATATGGTGGTAATGATACGTAAAAGTAGCAATTCCTTAGTTTTGAATATATGGGTAATGCTAGTTGCTGCTAGAGAAGACAAAAGCCAATGGCTGTACGCTGCCCTGTGCGTAGGACCTGAGAAGTGTGTCTTGAATAGCGGCGCTCCCTCTCCCGGCATTTGCAAGGCGCGGGAGCACCGCTATTCAAGACACACTTCTCAGGTCCTACGCACAGGGCAGCGTACAGCCATTGGCTTTTGTCTTCTCTAGCAGCAACTAGCATTACCCATATATTCAAAACTAAGGAATTCCTACTTTTACGTATCATTACCACCATATTAAGCGATGTATGATTAAGACTCGGGAGAGTCGAAACGTCAATGTTGTTATTACATTAGGTCGCTTATCCAATGTTTTGTAGATGTGCGCCCATGTGTTACGTATATTGAGTTATGTTTAATAAACTCACACTATCTTGCATAAATCATCACTAGAGTGTGCAGTGTCTTCTAAATAATACATAATTCACAAGAAATCAGAGAAGACTGAACAATGAGAAACCAGTGGAGCTCACTCCCTTCTATACGTTTTTTTTATCCAAAATCTTTTATTGAGAGCAAAACATAGTAGAGTACAATAAATGTATAGAGTCGCAGATCAACAGCACATATCAAATTAAAACCACAGAAATGTGAGCTAAACAGTTTGACCTGCAACAACTTGAGTCCAAACTCTCATTTTGTTATAACGGAAATACAAACACAACCAAGAGTTGGTGGGTGTTGAGTGAAACAAGCAACAGACCTAAAACAAAAAAACAATGATACTGAGAAAGTGGAAAGTAAAGGGCCTAGTATCAAGCAAGTCTAGACTCAGTAAGGAAGGGCATTATCTGTTATGGCCAATAGAGGGGCTGCTAAGGAAGAATCCAGCCAGAGGGCCCAAGAACGAACTCCCTTTTCCTTCTGCTTAAGGGAAGAAACTACTAAGTATTCGTGTTGAAAGTGAGAATTTACCTTGTTAATAAGCTCTTGAATACAGGGAGGGATCAGGGACTTCAAATTTTCAGCAACACAAAATCTTGCAGATATCAGAACATGTGAAAGAACTGTTCCCATCTCCACCGGATAATTGTCCAGACCAAGATTTAAGACCGCCAGACTGGGTTCTGGGGGTATTCTCTGGCCTAAAATGTGTGAGCATTACCGGACAGTTCCACCACATATGGCTAAAGGAACCTTTTTGCTTGCAACCTCTCCAGCAAAGGGGGAATAATTTGGGGAGAAGTGAGCTATTCTCACCAGATAGAGATACCATCTGAGGTGTAGTTTTTTAATCTGCTCTAGGTGATTAACACATCTAGAGGATTTTTGCACTAGATTAATAGCATCATGCCTCTTCTGAGGGGGTGTAGAGAATTTAAATTCTTTTTCCCACTTTATCATGTATGGGAGTGTTCTCTCCAAGGGGGGATTATTGAGCATCTTATAAAAAGGAGTTTTCCCTGCCAGAGGAGAAAAGTGATCTTTTCAGGGAAAGTCCAAGGAGTAGACCAAGTGTAAAACAAATGCCTAAAGGTACCTTCACACTCAGCAACTTTACAACGAGAACGACAACGATCTGTGACGTTGCAGCGTCCTGGATAGCGATCTCGTTGTGTTTGACACGCAGCAGCGATCTGGATCCTGCTGTGCCATCGCTGGTCGGAGCTAGAAGTCCAGACCTTTATTTTGTCGTCAGGTCGGCGTGTATTGTCATGTTTGACAGCAAAAGCAACGATGCCAGCAATGTTTTTACCTGGAGCTAACAACCAGCGAGAACGATAAGTGAGTCGCCATTACGTCACTGGATCGCTCCTGCATCGTTCTGGAGTTGCTGTGTTTGACGTCTCTACAGCGACCTAAACAGCGACGCTGCAGCGATCGGCTCGTTGTCTATATCGCTGCAGCGTCGCTGAGTGTGATGGTACCTTAACTTGAAGGTATTGATAAAAGGCCCCCCTCAGGGATGGATGAGAAGTCAGGATATCATTAAATGAAATTAAGTCAAAGTCCTCCATACGGTCTCCCAATGATTTAATACCCGCAGCCTCCCATTGTGACATGCTTAGATAGGGTATATGAGGTTCGACTGACCTAATTGACAGATCAGACAGGGGGATATTCAGCTGGTTTATAACTTCCCGTCTCCAGACCCCAACCATTGCCTCTTTAGTTAAAATTCTTCTTCTTCTTCTTGTGTTTTTTTTTCTTCTTCTTGTGTTTTTTTTTTTTTTTTCCTTTGATATATTTTTTTATTTATTTATTTTTTTTTTTTATTTTTTTTTTCTCTCTTTCTTGCATCAATGTTAACAAGGCTGTATCAATTAGTGGGTGTTTTCCTGAACTTGGTCCACACCCCAAATCAAGTTTCTGAGACTGGGATAAAAGGTGTGATACTATATATAAGTGTAATTGAATTTTATACTAGTAGGATTTGTACTGTGTTTTTATGATACCTGAAGAAGGATATATACTGTATCCGAAACGCGTTGTATCTCTTCTATTTTAAGTTATGAAATAAAAAAATATGAAATATCATCTTTGAATGTGAGTCCTGGGAAGCGCTGCCATTCATGGGCTGGATGTGCTTTTCTTGAACTACTCATCCTGTGTGAGCCTTACTCTGGCTCTCTCACTTGGATCCACCCGAGGCAAGCTGCAAGCCCTGTATATTGAAAAGTATCTCAGAGGGAATTTGGAGGATACACGATCTAAAGCCATTTTAGTCTTTTATCAGGTGAGTGCATAAAGTTGTGCACCCTTTAAAGACTATAATATTGTGTTTACGCACTTAGGGCGCCGCGATTTGTCTGTTCTTCTCTCCCAAACAGGGTTTTTTTGTATATCTTTAGTTAAAATGATTGGTTGATGTCCTGTTGGTCTGATATATTCAATTTCAAGTGAACGTCTCATTGACCCACCCTTGCAAAGAAATTACTCAATTTGCAACCATCTATGGGGCGTCTCAGATAGCCACCAGTTCCTAACCGATTCCAGAAGGGCAGCTTTATAGTAGGTTTGTATGTTGGGGATACCCATACCACCCATCCTGTAGTGATATTGCAAAATTTTTGCTGCTACACAAGGGGGTTTGTTAGCCCAAACAAATCTCCCCACCAAATTTTAAATTTTAGAAATATACTTGGGGGCGTACAACACCTGCAGACACTTGAATAAGTAGATTATTTTGAGTAGAAAGACCATTTTAAAGGATTGAATCCTTGCAACCCATGAAAGGATCAATTTAGAGTGTCTCATCAATTCTTTCTCGAGAGTGCTAAGTAAAGGGAGTACATTAGATTGAAACAGGAGACGGGAAGCTAACAAACTTATCCCTAAATAAGGAATACTTTCCTCGGCCCACTGAAAAGGTAACGTACTGTAGCTGTTAATTTTTCAGTCAGTCGGGACTCCAATTGGAAAGATTAAAGACTTGAACAAGTTAAGTTTATAATAAGAGATGGAGGAAAATTTTGTCAAAGTGGACCTTGTAGCCGGGAGAGATTGCTCAATATTTGTGAAGGCGATAATAACATCGTCCGCATATAGACCAATTACATGGTTAGAGTCCCCCACCTTAATGCCTGACACTTCCGGGTTACTCCGCCAGGTGTTCCATAGCCTGAGTAAAAATGACAGGAGAAAGAGGACACCCCTGGCGGGTTCCATTAGAGATAGAGAATCCCTCCGACCTAAATCCTAAAGAAAAAATCTTAGCGTTTGGGTTTGAGTAGAGAGAAAGAATAGCTGAGTATAAAAGGCCCTCAATTCCAAACAAATGCCTTCTCCGTGTCTAGTGACAAGAGTACACTGGAGGTTTTCGAAAGCTCTGCCATCCCCATAAGGTCCACCATTCATCTAGTACCATCCCTAGCCTGGCGGACGGGGACAAATCCCACCTGATCTGCAAAGATTAGCCCAGGCAGGACTGTGTGTAGTCTGAGAGCTATCAATTTGGCATATAATTTCAAATCGCAGTTCAGTAATGAAATTGATCTGAAATTGCCAGGGGTATCAGCCAGCTTGCCAGGCTTTGGGAGGGTCATTATAGTGGCCTCAAGATTGAAGGGAGCAATTGACTGAGCTCCTTGCCAAAAGTTAAATGTCCTAAGCAAAAAGGGGGCAAGTACCTGTGCCAAGGTCCTATAATATTTGTTAGGTAGGCCATCAGGACCCGGCGCCAAATTAGATTTACTAAGATGGATTACCTAATGTAATTCTGCAACAATAAAGGGCAACTTAAGGTTATTAAGTTGTGAAGGGGAAACCCAGGGAAGGTTAACACTATCTAAGAATTCTTGAATATATGAGGGGGAGGGTTGTGGCGTCGAGGGATCATCTTTTAAGTTATATAGTGACTTATAATAGTTAGCAAAGGAATTTGCAATTTCTATGGGGTTCCTGATGATGGAATCATTGGGACCTTTCAGAAATTCTATTTTAGATTTGATTTTTTGTTTCTTCACTTGTCTAGCTAATAGTCTGCTAGCTCTATCCGCCATCGCATTGAAGATAATTTCAATTTTTTGAAATCACTTTCATATTGGCCGATTAAATTGGAATGGAGTCTAAATCTAAGATAACAGATCTCGTTTGAAATTTTGACTGTGGGGGACTTTTTATTTGCCTCCTCTAGTTTTTGAATTTGAGCGATGAGATCAGACCACTCTTTATCTCTCATTTTTTTCTGATAGGAAGCTATTTTTATGAATTGACCTCGAATCACAGATTTGTGTGCAGACCATAATGTCTCATCATTTACTTCACCATTGTCATTTTCCCGGAAGCAATCTGTCAGAGTTTTTGCAATCTCAGAGATCGTCCCATCATTTAGTAATAGCCGGGGGTTCAGTCTCCAGCATGGGGAGCAATTCAGAGAGTACTGATCAGAAACCCCCAGGGAAATTGGGGCATGGTCGGACCAAGTAATTGGTCTTATAGATGCAGATATACAGTTAGCGGCAGAGCGGCTATTTACCAAAAACATATCAATTCTACTATACGATTTGTGTCTAGGAGAAAAGAAAGTAAATCTCTCTCTGAAGCATGAAGATATCTCCATATGTAATGGAGATGCAATTAAGAGATTAACGAATCCTGTGGGCTGACTTTTTAGAGGAGGCATCCATCTCCGAAGAAGCCGGGATATTAAAGTCCCCGCAGACAATTTCAAAGCCCTGAGCTATCTCTTTGACTTTTAACAAAACACTACGAATGAAAGCCAATTGACCATAATTTGGGCAATATACATTGGTTATCGTGTGGGGCAAGCCGTTTAAGGTGCATATCACAATGAAAAACTGACCTCCAGGGTCTTTATGAAGGTTAAGGACCTTAAAAGTAACCATGTTCTTTACACATATACAAACTCCACCTTTCTTTTTAAGATCATTTGCAAATAGTAATTGAGATAAATGCGGATGTTTCACTCCCCAGTTTGAGGGACACTGCGGCTTGATTTGCCGCTGTCCCCTGACTGTTGGGCCCTCCTTTCTGGGCTGTTATGAGTCTCCCATACAGTGAAGCTGGTGGAAGGCTTGACCCCACCTCCTGGAGCTATCCCCGCCCTGTGGTGATTATGATCAGGTGACTGGCAGAACATTCGGTCTCTCCAGTCACCCGGACCTGTTCCCACCTTCCTTCCCTGTTTTATGTTGTATGTTCAAGTTGCAGCTGTGGAATGGGTAGAGACTTTGGTGGTGAAAAGCCTGGACAGGGAGACCGGAAGGCAGATAATCTCCCTACACCCAGTTGTTTGGCAAAATATTGCCTGGCATTGAGCTGTGACCATAATTTTAAGCCATGTAAAAGATGAGAGTCTTGTTTAAATCTCTTCACACAATAAAGCAGTTATGTTTAAGGAAATGGTGTGGTATCACTTCATGGGAGTTAAGAGTTCAGGTCACAGCAGTCTTCTGACTCCAGCAAGTGAGTCTTTTGAATGCAGGCGAGGTCAGAATTGGAGGTCAAAATCTCTTTCCACATTAAAGTCCTCTTCATGGGCGAATTCAATCCCTTTACATTCAACAAGAGGAATTTAATACTCATGTAAAAAATCTAAAGCACATCAGCTTAATGTCTGTTGCAATCTCACGCAATCTCACAACGTCCATTAGGAAGGAAACAAGGATGGAACACAAAAACATAAGTTCAACCAGGACCACATAAGTCACGGTTGGATGACATGCTCTAGGTTCATGAGCATGCAAGGGGGTTATACTATCTAAACCCAGAATTGGAAAGTACAGCACAGGACCTATACGCTTAAGTTCGAGCCTTATACCTGTCAGCAGAGAGCTATTTCCGTGAATGGCGCAGCCCAGGATTCACCATTGCAGGCGCTTGGGGAGCAATTAGGTTCCATTCTTTCAGGGCCATTTTACTGGAGGAAGAATCTGGTTTGTCCCTCCAATAAAAGTCAGTGAGTTTAGCTGGGCAGGGCCGAACTGGGACTAAAATTCAGCCCTAGCATTTGAAGTTACACAGGCCCACTTGTCACATGGTGACTGTATAATATCTTTGTACACTTGTAGGTTACAAGAAGTGAGGGGGAGTGTAACACGACTATATAACATATAATCACAGCTGTATCCAGCATTACAGCTCAGTCCTATTTATTGCTTTTAGTTGCAGTACCAAGAAAAGCCGCTACTTTACCTACATAACTGGATCTCGTAGATAATGAAGGGATTGAGACGACCAAAGGCTACGGAACCTCATTCTAGTGCTCCCTAAACTTTGCCTACAGCCACTTTTGGTTCTGCTGCGCAGCACGAGACACGGTGACTCTGAAGAGCGGTGACACCAGTAACCAGGGCCGGACTGGCCATTGGGCAATTCTGGCAAATGCCAGAAGGGCTGGTCTGGTTGTGGGCTGCCTTGTCTGCTACATTGTTAACAGAATCGATATTCTCAGGACACTCATACTGTTAACAGTTGTGATGAAGCACAAAGTCACTGACTCTGTCACTTACCCAGCATGCCATGGGTATCATTTGAAATATTGGTCATGTAGTAAATCTTTCTTTCCTCCATCCTGGGTAATATTAGTAATATATCCCATCTGGTTCTTGGGGACGAGGACAACATGGGCCTGTGTGGTTTCAAATGCCAGGGCTGAATTTCAGCCCCAGTCCGTACCTGCCAGTAACTCAGTAACGTCACCGCTCTTCAGATATTCCGGGTCTTGCACTGAGCTCGGCGACTGTGAAGAGCGGTGTTGTGAATTCTGTGGCTGAGTTCACTTCTGTGGTCACAAGTGGTATTGCAGTCTCTGGGCTTCCTTCCTCAGGTGTTTTGGTGAGCTCGTTGGCTGCCTTGCTATTTAGCTCCACCTGAGTCTGTCTTCCTTGCTCCTTGTCAATGTTCCAGTGTTGGATCTGAGCTACTGCATCTTTCCTTGGGCCTGCTGCTCTGCTAGATAAGTGCTTCTAGTTTGTTTTCTGTTTTTTCTGTCCAGCTTGCTATTAACTTTTGCTGGAAGCTCTGAGAAGCAAAGGGGTGCACCGCCGTGCTGTTAGTTCGGCACGGTGGGTCTTTTTGCCCCTTTGCGTGGTTTTCGTTTTAGGGTTTTTTGTGGACTGCATAGTTCTCTTTGCTATCCTCGCTCTGTCTAGAATATCGGGCCTCACTTTGCTGAATCTATTTCATTCCTACGTTTGTCTTTTCATCTTGCTAACAGTCATTATATGTGGGGGGCTGCCTATTCCTTTGGGGTATTTCTCTGAGGTAAGTCAGGCTTGTATTTCTATCTTCAGGCTAGTCAGCTCCTCAGGCAGTGCCGAGTTGCATAGGTAGTGATAGGCGCAATCCACTGCTGCTTATAGTTGTGTGAGGATAGATCAGGTACTGCAGTCTACAGAGATTCCACGTCTCAGAGCTCGTCCTATTGTTTTAGGTTATTGCCAGATCTCTGTATGTGCGCTGATTACTGCACGCTGTGTTGCCTGATTGCCAGCCATAACAGTACAAGGAGCCACACCAATGATTCCCAATAGAGGGAAAAAAGAAATCCTGACATCATTTTTTTTTCTTAGCTCTGTCTTCAGTCTTTTTTTTCCCCTAGACATTAGAGTGCTTCAGGACACAGCTGTGGACATGGATATTCAGGCTCTGTGCTCCTCAATGGATAATCTCGTTGTAAATGTACAAAAGATTCAAGATACTATTGATCAGAAATCGATGCTAGAACCAAGAATTCCGATTCCTGATTTGTTTTTTGGTGACAGAACTAAGTTCCTGAGCTTCAGAAATAATTGTAAGCTATTTTTGGCCTTGAAACCTCATTCTTCTGGTAATCCTATTCAACAGGTTTTGATTATTATTTCTTTTTTGCGCGGCGACCCACAGGACTGGGCGTTTTCTCTTGCACCAGGAGATTCTGCATTGAGTAATGTTGATGCATTTTTCCAGGCGCTGGGATTGCTTTACGATGAACCTAATTCAGTGGATCAGGCTGAGAAAAATCTGCTGGCTTTATGCCAGGGTCAGGATGATGTAGAAGTATATTGTCAGAAATTTAGGAAGTGGTCAGTACTCACTCTGTGGAATGAATCTGCACTAGCGGCTTTGTTCAGAAAGGGTCTCTCTGAAGCTCTTAAGGATGTAATGGTGGGATTTCCTATGCCTGCTGGTTTGAATGAGTCTATGTCCTTGGCCATTCAGATCGGTCGTCGCTTGCGCGAGCGTAAATCTGTGCACCATCTGGCGGTATTGTCTGAGAGTAAACCTGAGCCTATGCAGTGCGACAGGACTATGACTAAAGTAGAACGGCAAGAACACAGACGTCTGAACAGACTGTGTTTCTATTGTGGTGATTCTACTCATGCTATTTCTAATTGTCCTAAACGCACTAGGCGGTTCGATAGCTCTGCCGTTATTGGTACTGTACAGTCCAAATTCCTTTTGTCCATTACCTTAATGTGCTCTTTGTCATCGTATTCTGTCATGGCGTTTGTGGATTCAGGCGCTGCCCTGAATCTGATGGATTTGGATTATGCTAAACGTTGTGGATTTTTCTTGGAGCCTTTGCGGTGTCCTATTCCGTTGAGAGGAATTGATGCTACACCTTTGGCCAAGAATAAGCCTCAGTACTGGGCCCAGCTGACCATGTGCATGGCTCCTGCACATCAGGAAGTTATTCGCTTTCTGGTACTGCATAATTTGCATGATGTGGTCGTGTTGGGGTTGCCATGGCTACAAACCCATAATCCAGTATTGGATTGGAACTCTATGTCGGTAACCAGCTGGGGTTGTCAGGGAGTACATGGTGATGTTCCATTTTTGTCTATTTCGTCATCCATTCCTTCTGACATCCCAGAGTTCTTGTCGGACTTTCAGGATGTATTTGAAGAGTACAAGTCTGATGCCCTACCTCCGCATAGGAATTGTGATTGTGCTATTGATTTGATTCCTGGTAGTAAATTCCCTAAGGGTCGTTTATTTAATTTGTCCGTACCTGAACACACCGCTATGCGCAGTTATGTGAAGGAGTCCCTGGAGAAGGGACATATTCGCCCATCGTCGTCACCATTGGGAGCAGGGTTCTTTTTTGTAGCCAAGAAGGATGGTTCGCTAAGACCGTGTATTGATTACCGCCTTCTTAATAAGATCACTGTTAAGTTTCAGTATCCCTTGCCATTGATTTCTGACTTGTTTGCTCGGATTAAGGGGGCTAGTTGGTTTACTAAGATTGATCTTCGTGATGCGTATAATCTGGTGAGAATCAGGCAGGGAGATGAATGGAAAACGGCATTTAATACGCCCGAGGGTCATTTTGAGTATCTGGTGATGCCGTTCGGACTTGCCAATGCTCCATCTGTTTTTCAGTCTTTTATGCATGACATTTTCCGTGAGTATCTGGATAAATTCTTGATTGTTTACTTGGATGACATTTTGATCTTCTCAGATGATTGGAAGTCTCATGTGAAGCAAGTCAGAATGGTTTTCCAGGTACTGCGTGCTAATTCCTTGTTTGTGAAGGGATCAAAGTGTCTCTTCGGTGTGCAGAAAGTTTCATTTTTGGGGTTCATCTTTTCCCCTTCTACTATCGAGATGGATCCGGTTAAGGTTCAGGCCATCCAGGATTGGACTCAGCCGACATCTCTAAAAAGTCTGCAGAAATTCCTGGGCTTTGCTAATTTTTATCGTCGCTTCATCTGTAATTTTTCTAGCATTGCCAGACCATTGACCGATTTGACCAAGAAGGGTGCTGATTTGGTTAATTGGTCTTCTGCTGCCGTGGAAGCTTTTCAGGAGTTGAAGCGTCGTTTTTGCTGTGCCCCTGTGTTGTGTCAACCTGATGT
This sequence comes from Ranitomeya imitator, assembly GCF_032444005.1. Classification (NCBI taxonomy): domain Eukaryota; kingdom Metazoa; phylum Chordata; class Amphibia; order Anura; family Dendrobatidae; genus Ranitomeya; species Ranitomeya imitator. The sequence goes on along the minus strand of NC_091286.1, from coordinate 38,087,348 downwards.
TTCTCTTCCGTTCCAGGTCGAGGTTGATGCTTCTGAGATTGGTGCAGGGGCGGTTTTGTCACAGAGAGGTTCTGGTTGCTCAGTGTTCAAACCATGTGCTTTCTTTTCCAGGAAATTTTCTGCTGCTGAGCGTAATTATGATGTGGGCAACCGAGAGTTGCTGGCCATGAAGTGGGCATTCGAGGAGTGGCGTCATTGGCTTGAGGGTGCTAAGCATCGCGTGGTGGTTTTGACTGATCATAAGAACCTTACTTATCTTGAGTCTGCCAAGCGCTTGAATCCTAGACAGGCCCGTTGGTCGTTATTTTTTGCTCGTTTTGATTTTGTGATTTCATACCTTCCGGGCTCTAAAAATGTGAAGGCGGATGCTCTGTCTAGGAGTTTTGTGCCCGACTCTCCGGGGTTATCTGAGCCGGCGAGTATCCTCAAGGAAGGAGTCATTGTGTCTGCCATCTCCCCTGATTTGCGGAGAGTGTTGCAGAAATTTCAGGCTAATAAACCTGATCGTTGTCCGGCCGAGAAACTGTTCGTCCCTGATAGGTGGACTAGTAAAGTTATCTCTGAACTTCATTGTTCGGTGCTGGCCGGTCATCCAGGAATCTTTGGTACCAGGGAGTTGGTTGCTAGATCCTTCTGGTGGCCATCTCTGTCACGGGATGTGCGTGCTTTTGTGCAGTCCTGTGGAATTTGTGCTAGGGCTAAGCCCTGCTGTTCACGTGCCAGTGGGTTGCTTTTGCCCTTGCCGGTCCCGAAGAGGCCTTGGACACATATTTCGATGGATTTCATTTCTGACCTTCCCGTTTCTCAAAAAATGTCGGTCATTTGGGTGGTCTGTGATCGCTTTTCTAAAATGGTCCATCTGGTGCCCTTGGTTAAATTGCCTTCCTCCTCTGATTTGGTGCCTTTGTTCTTCCAGCATGTGGTTCGTTTACATGGCATTCCTGAGAATATTGTTTCTGACAGAGGTTCCCAGTTTGTCTCGAGGTTCTGGCGAGCCTTTTGTGGTAGGATGGGCATTGACCTATCTTTCTCCTCGGCCTTCCATCCTCAGACTAATGGCCAGACCGAACGAACCAATCAGACCTTGGAAACATATCTGAGATGTTTTGTTTCCGCTGACCAGGATGATTGGGTGTCATTTTTGCCGTTGGCTGAGTTCGCCCTTAATAATCGGGCCAGCTCGGCTACCTTGGTCTCTCCATTTTTCTGCAATTCTGGGTTCCATCCTCGTTTCTCTTCAGGACAGGTTGAGTCTTCGGACTGTCCTGGTGTGGATTCTGTGGTGGACAGGTTGCAGCAGATCTGGACTCAGGTAGTGGACAATTTGACCTTGTCCCAGGAGAAGGCTCAGCTTTTCGCTAATCGCAGACGCCGTGTGGGACCCCGACTTCGTGTTGGGGATCTGGTTTGGTTATCTTCTCGTCATATTCCTATGAAGGTTTCCTCTCCTAAATTTAAACCTCGTTTTATTGGTCCGTATAGGATTTCTGAGATTCTCAATCCGGTGTCTTTTCGTCTGACCCTCCCAGACTCCTTTTCCATACATAATGTATTCCATAGGTCGTTGTTGAGGAGATACGTGGCACCTATGGTTCCATCTGTGGAGCCTCCTGCCCCTGTTTTGGTGGAGGGGGAATTGGAGTATATTGTGGAGAAGATTTTGGATTCTCGTGTCTCTAGACGGAAACTCCAGTATCTGGTCAAATGGAAGGGTTATGCTCAGGAAGATAATTCCTGGGTTTTTGCCTCTGATGTCCATGCTCCAGATCTTGTTCATGCCTTTCATGTGGCTCATCCTGGTCGGCCTGGGGGTTCTGGTGAGGGTTCGGTGACCCCTCCTCAAGGGGGGGGTACTGTTGTGAATTCTGTGGCTGAGTTCACTTCTGTGGTCACAAGTGGTATTGCAGTCTCTGGGCTTCCTTCCTCAGGTGTTTTGGTGAGCTCGTTGGCTGCCTTGCTATTTAGCTCCACCTGAGTCTGTCTTCCTTGCTCCTTGTCAATGTTCCAGTGTTGGATCTGAGCTACTGCATCTTTCCTTGGGCCTGCTGCTCTGCTAGATAAGTGCTTCTAGTTTGTTTTCTGTTTTTTCTGTCCAGCTTGCTATTAACTTTTGCTGGAAGCTCTGAGAAGCAAAGGGGTGCACCGCCGTGCTGTTAGTTCGGCACGGTGGGTCTTTTTGCCCCTTTGCGTGGTTTTCGTTTTAGGGTTTTTTGTGGACTGCATAGTTCTCTTTGCTATCCTCGCTCTGTCTAGAATATCGGGCCTCACTTTGCTGAATCTATTTCATTCCTACGTTTGTCTTTTCATCTTGCTAACAGTCATTATATGTGGGGGGCTGCCTATTCCTTTGGGGTATTTCTCTGAGGTAAGTCAGGCTTGTATTTCTATCTTCAGGCTAGTCAGCTCCTCAGGCAGTGCCGAGTTGCATAGGTAGTGATAGGCGCAATCCACTGCTGCTTATAGTTGTGTGAGGATAGATCAGGTACTGCAGTCTACAGAGATTCCACGTCTCAGAGCTCGTCCTATTGTTTTTGGTTATTGCCAGATCTCTGTATGTGCGCTGATTACTGCACGCTGTGTTGCCTGATTGCCAGCCATAACAGAGCGGTATTGTTACTACCATCACCACTCTTCAGAGTCGCTGGATCTCACCCTGTCTGGGCTTGTAGTGGGCAGGGGCTGGCTGGCAAATTTTGGCCTGGAGGGCAAGTACACAGCAGTGGCCCATTAGCAGCGGCCCATCCTTATTGTGTTTACCTTCGCCTGATTTAAAAAGGGAGTAGAGGTTACAAAGGGTTTAAAAAGATAAAATTGGAGTAATGATGTGATAGTTGTGGTCAAATGCTGACTAGATTCTCATCCACTTCTCTCGGTGAGCTACTCAGAGAGTTGCCTCAGACCGTTATAGCTATCTAAATTCTGTCATAGATGGATGGGCACACATAATGGATCATTAATTTTAGATTATAATGTGCATCTTACTAGGGCATTGGTGTTTAAAGGGAATAAAAAAGGAAGAGGGCGCCTAGGAAATATATACCCAATGTATATTGGCCTCTATTCACACACTGAACATGTCATTGGAAGTCCACATATGTGTGTCCATCCATCTATGGCAGAATTTAGATAGCTATAAGGGGTATATTGAATGAAAAATGTTTACACTCTCTTCAGCTCATTCCCCTGTAGGGTTAATATGTGTGCACAAGGGTGCGTTTACATGTGCCAGTTAAGTCCGTGATCAACGAGGGGTGGAGTATCCATCTACATAAGGTATATAAAGATGGGATGTGTTGGTGGGGAGCTATTACCCTGATGAAGAAGAACGCCATTCTTTGAAACGCGTTGGTTAGCCCCCTAACTTTTCTCTCGCTCCGCTTCGTACCTAGTGTGATGTCACATGTAGGTGGTGCTTTTCGGTCATCTTGTTTCCGCGCTTAGTATCCAGGGACGCCACCGGCTTTGGCTTCCCTGGCTCTACATAGCGCATTTACGCCTAAACTTCACTGCTTGGCTCCGGACAGCAACCCCAACTCCGGACGCCTGGTACAGCAGGAAAATCTGCACCCTCATACGCGCGACCACTTTACACACCACCAAGGCTTCCAAGGTAAGCAAACAGCCACATGCGCTTTTTTACCTGGTCTAGCTGTCACTAATTATCAGCATACTATTACCACCTAATACTATACTGTATAATGGCCCCACGTGATGCTCCATACTGTATAATGACCACACAAAGTGCTCCATACTGTATAATGGCCACACATGATGCTTCATACTGTATGATGGCCACACATAGTGCTCCATACAGTATAATGGGCCCCATGTAGTGCTCCATACAATATAATGGCCCCACATGATGCCCCATACTGTATAATGGCCACAAATAGTGCTCTATACAGTATAATGGCCCCATGTGATGCTGTACACAGTATAATGGCCCCCACGTAGCGCTGCATACAGTATCATGACCCCACATAGTGCTGCATACAGTATAATGGCCCCACATGATGTTGCATACAGTATAATGCCTCACATTAAAAAAAAAAAAAAATACCTCTGCCCATTCCAATGCTGATCTGGTCTCTTCATCTATAAGTCCTACCTGTGGGCATGTGCGCCATCTCGGCAATAGTGCCGCCACCACTCTTCTCAGCCTGTGTGAGATCCCCATCCTCAGCACATGCGCAGACTGATGGAACGGCCTGATGGGAGAGTTAGGAGCAGAGGAGAGTGGCTGCGGCGCTAGTGATGAGAGATGAGCGATAGTGCTGAGGAGATGGCGCGCGTGCCATAGGTTCACCACCACTGGTGTATTACTTACCAGTTATACACTAATCTGTGTTCTAATGTCCTATACTATGAGCACATGCCTACAGTGTTCTATGCACTGGACTGATCACACCTGGACCTGGCTGCAGACCTCACATTATAACATATGGAATTCTATATGATATATAATGTTCTGGAGCCAGGCTCAGAAGCAGTCAGTGCAGGCTGACTGAGAACTCCTCAGTTAACATATTCTGCAGCTATCAATAAACAGTGCAACAGAGAGATTATAGCAGGCAAGCAGTGCAACATTTTTAATGAAAGTTACTGGCTTCACCCTAGGTAGACATTTTTCTCTTTCCTAGGGATTGCTTACATGGGTCATCTTGATAGAATTGGACCACAAGTGGGGAAAAGATGGAGAACTTAATTTCTCCTCTTTCTCCATTGTCTCTGTGTCTGCGAATATTTCCATAAACTTGTATGGGTGCGTGGTGCGATCCAATGCGCAGATGCACTCGATTGTTTTTTCATATTTCCTTATATTTCATAAAATCAAAGTTTTTGTATACATCTACTTCCCCAAAACTCTGAGGGAGATTTACCAAGATTACATTACATTTATTATGTATTTTAGACAATGTTTGAGCCTTTACAAGGGACTTGGCTTCGCAAAGATGAATGATGTGGCATAGTCAGCTTTGCAAGAGAAAACTTTTACATGACTGACAGAGTAATGTCTTTTTCACGGATGGTCATCTAGCATTACTCAAAATGTAGATATCTTGAACCAAAAGAAAGAGGTAAGTTGGATGTCACAGTAAGCTGCAGCCACAGTAAGATGCGGCCCAGCCCTCAAACGCCCCCACGCCGACTGACCACGACGGCGCGAGGTGTGCATCCCCCAGGGATGCAATACGGACCCTTTATACTGCAGAGGGGAACCCGGGCTTACCCAAACTAGGGGAGGGCAGAGACCGGGGTTCTGTGGCAGCTGAGCATGTGGACAAGGAAAAGACAAGTAGGACTTGATTTCACCGCACAACTTCAGGTATAGAGAAAGTGAAGTTTACTAAAGTAAAGTCACACAGGATATAAACCAAACATGAACATAAACCACATCTCACAGAAGGGTACCACCCAGTGGACCCCAAGGCATCAACGGATCACCGAGGCACTCATAGGTGGGACATCAGGACACAGACAGGACATTAGGGTACACGAGGTCATCAGGACATCAGAGTACATGAGGTCATCAGGACATCAGGGTACACAAGGTCATCAGGACATCAGAGTACATGAGGTCATCAGGACATCAGAGTACACAAGGTCATCAGGACATCAGGGTACACAAGGTCATCAGGACATCAGGGTACACAATGTCATCAGGACGCAGGCAGGGCATCGGTACAGACAGGACACCTGGACCGAGGGTCACCGGCAGACATAAGACCGGCAGACATAAGACAGAAGTCGTTCGGTTCTGCACATCCGACACGACCTACAGGCACTACCACAGTCATCAGGCTCCAAGCTCCAGACAGCGGTCATCAGGTTCCAGACTGCAGTTGTCAGGCTCCGTGCATCGGTCCTAGGAAGGAACTCAAGCGGGATGGTGCTAGAACTGCAGGATTGCTGGGCCTGCCAGGAGCTAGCACCACATGGTAACCAGAGCACAGAGTAGTAGATGCTCAGCAGAAACACCGGCAGAGGGATTCCAGGAACATAACACAGCAGACACAGATCAGACAGGGTCAGGTCCAGGATCAAGGATTCAGGCCTGGATATACTGCCTCCAGGAAAGGCACCAGAACAGGACATAACAGGGATCAAGGCAAGGACTTTGGTACCAAAACATAGACAGGAGAGGTGCAGGAACACAAAATACACACAGCAAAGTTCAGGAGCTTTGTGAGTGCCTCAGGCCCCACCCATAGGGCAGGGGAACTTTATATAGGAGCTACCCTTCAGCAATTAGCTGGGGACAGCATTTCAAGTACACACCTTAACCCTGATAAAAGCAGGGGAGGTGTGGCCGTGCACGCCCTTAGCACAAACAGAAACCATTACAGCACAATCAGTACAGGAACTGAGGCTCAGGGCACCTGGCAGCAACTGCATGCCCAGACACATGTGGAAAGTCATGCACCAGCTGCAAATGACCTCGCAACCCACGGACAGCATCCACAGCGGCAACCAGGGACCGCACATGTGGATCATCATGCAGCAGAACAAAGACCTAACCACCCATGTACAGCTATGCAGCAGAGCAGGGAACTAAGGAGGCTCCATACAGGTAACAGCCAACAGTATCCCAACTCAATTAGGGGGAAAGGAGCAAAGGGATAAAACAAAGACATGCATTGTCACGCCGAAAACCAGATACAGACAGAACGGCGTGACATTGGACAGATCTATAAGATTAAGTTGTTGTTTTAGGTTCATCAATCCAATGGTGGTTCTTTAAAAAAAAATGAACAATTGCAACAAACCCAAAGACTTGGTTCCTGTAAATGTTCTTCCAAACTTTTTTCCAGGATGCATTCCTCTAGCAAATGGAGTCATAGCAAGATTTTTCTATCCTTAACTTGACCTTGCTTAGACCACCAGGATTCAAATAAAAATTAATTTGAGAGTCAGACATTGTCATTCAGTGTGAAATTCTTCAAATTTTGAAGAAAGATTCAACACAAGAGACGTTAAGACGAGAGGTTATCACTCAGTCATTATCAATGGCACAAAGATCCAGATGTGTTTAATTTTAGAGCACATTCTAATGTCTTGGGGTGTTAAAGAAGGTTAATTGTTATCCGAGGAGAAATATCTATGCAAACACTCAAGTCTCCAGTGGAAGATCTAATCTCATCGCTTGGTCATTTTGTATTTTTCTTAAATTATATCATTCATCGGGAAAGGCGTAAACAAATTGCTCATTTTTCTTTAACAGATGTTTAAAGGTCAAGTTGGCTTCCTAAGAATGAAATGTCTTCACTCACATGGGGGGACTATAGACAGCAGAGGGAAGAAGTGAAAAATACCCACTTTAAACATAATAAACATGAAACAATAATAAACTGTAATGTCATAGTACTGTGGAAGACCTGTAAATATGTATCTATAAAACGTTTTCTTTTTTTATCCATTTATTTTTCATTTAATTCAAAAAAATTTGCATCCTACATTAAAGATCAACTAACCTTTCTTTTTTTTAATAACCTTGGCCAGCAAGGAAAGTTATGAAACTTTGGATACTACTTTATTAGGGGATTTTTCTTCATTCCTGTTGTAATTCTGGTGGGTGTGGACCCACTGCGCCACAGGTCGGGCTTACCTTGGAGGGGCATGACTAAGTGTCTACTGGATCTTCACTAGGGCCTCTGATGGTGAGGATAGGCTGGCCTGCTGGTAGACACCAGGGACCACTCCAGGGCAATCCCCATGTCTGCAGGAGTTCACCAGAGAGTCAGAGAAATGGGTAAGAGGTACAGGAGGACAGAGACAAAGACATGGTCAGGCAATCCGGAGTCAGGGCAGGCAGCACAGGTTCAGTATAAATAGCTGAGGTCAAGAGCAGAGAGGTCAGGATCACCGGTAAATAATCCAGGTCAATAGGTGAGATAGAACAAACATGCACCCACAGGATTCAGAGACAAGCAACGGGGAACCAACGATTGGGCAAGGACTAGTAGTAGGAGCTGCCTAATTAAACTGCTGCTGCCTAGGGTCAGGCTCGGGAAGGCAATTCCTGTAGGATTTGGCTGCACCTCTTTATAGCCAGGTGGAGATTCTCTAGGAGCACAGCTGGCAGTGAGCACAAGGCAGCTCAGGAAGATGGTCTGATGCTGGGGAAACAGAGCGCTGAGTGCAATGAGTATGGTGATGCTGAGAATGCGTGACACCTGTAAAAAATTGCACATAAATGAGCAACTTCCAAACCCTGGCTTTTTCCCAAGTCTATTTGCCTGTCTTCAGCTGCATTGATATCAGCATACACTTATTTGGAGTACAGATGATGGTAGTGATCAGTAATCTCCTGTCTCCTCCTCTGAGTGTTGCGGCTATCAGAACAATCTCTGGCAGCAGCTTTTCCCCAGAGTCGTGAGACAAAATTTGGAAATTTGTTAAAAAAAAAAAAGTTAGCTTTTGTCATCATTTTCCAATACCCGTAATGTGATCCTTTTCAGGAAATGAGGCTGTGTGAGGGCTTATTTTTTTGTGCCCTGAGGTGACATTTTTACTGATACCATTTTGGGTAGATACAATTTTTGATCACTTCTTATTACATTTTATAGCAATGACGGAGGGGCCCAAATAAGGTAATTCTGGCATTTCAATTGTTGTTCTTGTTACACCGTTTACCAATCAGATTAATATATTTTATATTTTGATAGATCGGACTTTTATGAACTCAGCGATACAAAATATAAGTACTTTTTTGTTTTTTAATTATTTTATTTTTAACGGAAGAATAGGAAGTGATTTTATCTTTTGTATTTTTGTCTTCATATTTTTAAAAACATTTTTTTAATTTTTCATTGGATTTAATAGTCCCCTTAGGGGACTCAAAGCTGTGATCGTCTGATGGGTTGTACTATACACAGCAGTGAACAGATGGGAGCATGGAATTACGCGCTCTCTTGTCTAATCTGGAACTTACCTCCTCATAGAAGCTGATCAGAATAGTTTGACTGGACCTATCCCTCATAAACCCACATGTTGCATCATGAGGTTATTCTTATTGAGATACTGCAGGATAGCGTCTCTTAAAAAATCCTCAAGGATTTTACCCACAGTAGAGTTTAAACTTACCAGCTTACTTACCTTACCTTAGTAAGGCTGGTTTCACATTTGCGTTTTTTGCCGCTGCGTTTTAGCGCAAAAAAACGCATGCGTTTTTTTTTCTATACTTAACATTAAAAACGCATGCATTTTTTTGCATGCATTTTGCCGACGCATGCGTCGTTTCTATGCTTGCGTTTTGTTGCGGAAATGCAACCTGTAGTAATTTCTAGCGGTGTTTTTTTGCGGCAAAAAAACACATTGCTGTCTATGTAAATGCATGCGTTTTTAAGCACATGCGTTTGCATGCGTTTTTAAACGCATGCGTTTCAATAGAAAAACAAAAGAATACACACTGATAAGCCACCCCCCAACCCTAACCCTAACCCTAACCCTAGGGATCCTAACCCTAACCCTAACACTAGGGTTAGGGTTAGGATCCCTAGTAACCCTAGGGATCCTAACCCTAACCCTAACCCTAGGGATCCTAACCCTAACCCTAACCCTAAGGGTTAGGATCCTAACCCTAACCCTAGGGGTTAAGGTTAGGGTTAGGATCCCTAGGGTTAGGGTTAGGGTTAGGATCCCTAGGGGTAGAGTTAGGGTCCCTAAGGTTAGGGTTAGGGTTAGGATCCCTAGGGTTAGGGTTAGGATCCCTATGGTTAGGGTTAGGATCCCTAGGGTTAGGGTTAGGATCCCTATGGTTAGGGTTAGGGTTAGGTTTAGGGTTAGGGTTAGGATCCCTAGGGTTAGGGTTAGGATCCCTATGGTTACTAGGGATCCTAACCCTAACCCTAGCTATTTCTGTTTATAGTGGGTTTTCTAGTTGATTTTGATGATTGGCATCTGTCACACACTTCTCATCATGCGTTTCAAAAACGCAAACGCAGGAAAAAATGCATGTAAACGCGTCAAAACGCTGCGTTTTTTTTACCACATGCAAAAATGCATGCGTCTAAAAACGCATGCGTCTAAAAACGCAGCGTTTTAACGCGTTTACACGCATTTTTTGCACCACATGCGTTTGCATTAAAAACGCTGCGTTTTTTAACGCAAATGTGAAACTTAAATATGGGGAAGTGTGTTTCCATGCTTAAAAAGTTGCTCTGGCATAATTTGCACCATATTTATCATTAAATATGGAATGTTGTAATTGAAGTGATTTGGTGTAAATGACTCTATTTATCAGAAATGTGGACAGGTACGTAGAAATGTAAAATAAAAAAAAAATCCTACAAGGCAAAAACCATACTGAGACTGCTGATGGTACAAAAGAGAAAACTTGTTTGTTACAACTGGGTTACACCCAGGATCTTCAGAATATCTCAAGACACTGTAAGCTATCTCAAAGGCAAGACTTGCCAGAAACATGGATTGTGTTTCCAAAAATGTCACCAAAGGCTCAAATATATATTAAAAAATTAAAAATAAAAAAGTACATCGTAACTTTGTATCCAGTCTGTTTTACAAATTAATATTTAGACATAGAAAAAAGAAGGTTCTTGGCTGTACATGTCAGAAATATTCCCATCCATCAGTGCCAACACTAGAGCTAATTAACCTCCATGGTCCGGTTTATGAATGGAGTGTTTCTACAAAAGCCATTTCTTTATTGTTCCTGGGTATAGTTTATGAATCCATATATTATTGGAAATTAAATTATTTTCCCATGGCTGCATCTAAGGGACAGGCAATTAAAAGTAAGAAGGCAAAACTGCAGATGAGTGGTAAAAATATTTGATGAGCAGCTTTTTCGAATAAAAGTAGAAGGTAGTAAATTACCCGCGTGGGCTCCCTGAGTGGACCATACATTAAAATATTCCCTAGGCAATAAAAAGCAATGTGTGCCCTGACGTTTCCTTTCTTTAGGTAGTTTGAAAGCTTTAGAGGTATGTCACTGCAAGTCACCCTCACCTTAGTAATTGTCATGCGACTCTGGAGGAAATGAACAGGGGAGGGTCCAGAGGGGGTCACATTTCTCTGCCCCTTTCAGCATGAACTCAAGACTCGGAGTTTCTCGTAGGAGCATATTGCTAAAATTATTCCAAATACTGTCTTCAGTGTAAATATAGAGAAAACAGATCTACAAAAAGAACTATCCAAATTAATGCAAAAAATTGCCAATAAATATAGGCAGGAAGAATAATAACATATTAGGGGTAAAACAATGCATCTTCGCATATGTCGGGAAAGGACACATTGGAATACTTATGATTTACTTTATGGAAAAGTGTAGTAAACTCTGCTTTATGAATACCCTTATATCCCATTTAAAGTGTTTTTCTAAGATTAAATAAAAAAACATAAAAGTGCCAAGTCACGAAATGGTGTCACGATATCTTAGGAGTAGTTATTTTTATTTTTTTTGCCCAGCTCTGTGCAGCACAGTTGTTTTCATGCTACCAGGGCTAGCTATGGGAAGGACTGGCATATGAACAACAACAGTTCCCATGATTACCAACTTTTACAAACATTGATCCCAAGTCATCATTGCATTTCCATCACGTTTTTTGGCACGAATACCTCTCAATTAGTGACTTTTTGATTTGCGACAAACTCATCGAACGATTTGCACCTTTTTCTCAACTCGTCTTTTGTGGTCTAGTTAGTGTTCAGGTTCTTCCGTCAATGTGGCTTTTCCTCCAGATATTTTAAACAGATTCATGAGAGGCTACTTAAAGTCACAAAATTTAACACACACCCAAAGTGATTTTATGTTAGACAGATATTTTGGCGTTTTGGTTTTTTGGGGGTTTTTTTTGCTATATTTTATGAAACATGGGAAATGTCACAAAACCAGTCAAAGTCTCAAAAAAAAGTCAATTTTGGGCTTTGGACAAACTTCGTGAATTGTCTGCGCCATGTTAATGAATTTGGCACAAAAATAAGCGAAAGCCACAAGTCAAAAATGAAAAGTGACTTGAAAAAAAATGCAAATAATAAAGCGCTGCCCACTATTACAAGGCGCAGATAATGCTGTAATTCTTTTCACAAACACACTGACTCTAAAGCTACTGCCACGTGGTTACTGCAGCAGAGAGGAGCCAGAAGACCGCAGCGTCTCATTGCTCATACTCCTGCACTGAAATGAAGCACTTCACCTTTTCAAATGGTGTTTGTTTCTTTTGGCAGAACAGAGGTTAATTGGCCATGTTGGGAGCTAGTTTGAAGGAGTTATCTGTGATTGTTGCATGGGTATGTAAGTGTGATAATTCCCTTCCCTCCTCTTATTTTGTTTTTCCCCATCCTCCACTTCCCGGTGCATTCCTCTGTTATATGTGAGTGAATATTTGGATACCTGGTATTTTCAGTTACCTCTTCTTTGTATTGACTTTTTTGTCGGGTTGGTGTACTACGGTGAATGGCAGCTCCTCTCTTTCCTGGGTGGGGGAAGGGAATAGACGGAGGGCTGATTCAGGAGATAAGACAAGGATGGCGGTCCTGGCATCTTCACCTTCAGAAGTATCCAGGGGAATAGGGCAAGCTAGGATGCCCCCTAGTGTTAGGGGCAGGGAAGGAGCCCCTGGTCCCGGGTCACCCGACAGCTGAGTCGTGACAGCCACATTCACACGTTCAGTATTGGGTCAGAATTTTATCTCAGTATTTGTAAGCCAAAACCAGCAGTGGGTGAAAAATGCAAGAGTGGTGACATGTTTCTATTATAGTTTTCCTCTGATTGTTCCACTCCTGGTTTTGGCTTACAAATGCTGATATAAAATACTGACCAAATACTGAACGAGTGAACGAGACCCAAGGTCCTGATTCATCATTGCTGTTTTTCCATTTTTTTGTAATATTTCTCTCCTTTTAAAAGGCTTTAGTATTTTCATTTTATTCTCTATATATTTTGATGGAATTTTATTGATGTCTTTTTTTTTAAGTCTTTTTTTTTATTTTTCTTTGTCAGCTTTGCTTACCCAGATGTTTTTGACAGATTCATGAAATGTAATTTTTACCAAATATTGCATTTTGGGAGGGCGGTGCATCTCACTCCAGTACCTGTCACGAGTAAGATTTCTGATAAAGTCTTTAATTTCGGGCGTTTTTTTTTTAACAAACATGCAACTTTTTGAAGGATTTGCAACTTTTGTTGCTGAAAAGCCACCAAAAACGGTTAAAGCACCACTCCTGCGGCTTTTCTTACTGTAGCACTTAACTGTTGCTTCTAATCTAAGGTCCCTGCCCCTAGTCTTATACTTACCTTTCGCCGAATTCACCTTACCAACGCCATTCTCGTTGGTCTGCAGCAATCGGTGACCTGCCAGATCACTCCCACTGTTTCATCACTGGTCACTTTCAATACCAGTCTATGAGAGACTCTTTTAGACTTGCGTTGAAAGCTTGTGACGTAACTTCTGATTTTCAGTCAGTCAGAAGTTGTGGTCACAAGATGGTGACACAGGACTAGAGTAGCACCAGTAAAACGTAAACAACCAAAACTAAGAGTCAAAGTCTGCACTCACAGCCGGTTAAATCAGAGATACTGGGTGGAAACCATATAGCATGCGTTTCTTCAGCCAGTATTATGGGTTCGGGTGCTCCTTATGAAAAACAGAGTCCAAAATTCAGTGCAACGAAGGAGAAATAGAAAGGAGCACTCACCTTCCAGAAGAAATGGTCAGTCTTTATTGTGGCATAAAATGTATAGCAAGGTCTCACAGGAGAACGTGGGTGTCACGAGACCAGTAAAACGTAAAGACTGCAGCTGTTAAGTAAAAAATTGCGATCAGGGACCTTAGATTAGAAGCACCACTTCAGCGCTAAAAATAAACAAATATGTTACAGTTATGCTGCCCAGCATGTGAAACACAATCCCTCCTGAGATAGGGAGGCAGTTAAGGCTACTTTCACACTAGCGTCGGTACGGGCCCGTCGCAGTGCGTCGGGCCGACGTACCGACGCATGCTGTGAAGTAAAAGCACAACGGGGGCAGCGGATGCAGCTTTACAACGCATCCGCTGCCCCATTGTTAGGTCCGGGGAGGAGGGGGCGGAGTTCCAGACGCGCATGCGCGGTCGGAAAAAGCGGACCCGACGGACAAAAAAAACATGTCGCATCCGTCGCACGACGGATGCAACGTGTGGCAATCCGTCGCAATGCGTCGCTAATGAAAGTCTATGGAGAAAAAACGCATCCTGCAGGCAACTTTGTAGGATGCGTTTTTTCTTCCAAACGATGCATTGTGACGTGCGTCGAATGACGCTAGTGTGAAAGTAGCCTAAGAGAGCAAAAGAAGAGTAAAGATGGCTGGTAACTAAGAAGACAGGATGAGTGATGTCCAATAAATTAATCACCTGTTCAGAGCATGTCACACAAGCAGGCAAATGATCATATACATGTTAGATTGGCTTATAGAGACATTTATTTAGTATGTTAGTAAGCAACGAATCACACTGCATTTAAACCGGCAAAACACAATTTTTGAAGATCATAAGCCCCTTATAATAATAAAATATAAAAACAAAAAAATATATATTTGACAAGTAAAAACATAAATAACTACAGATTAATTTGCAATATGACTTTATTTACCCAATAGGTTATATTTGACTATAATTTTCACAGGTGGGTGTATAATGGCAGCACATTTTTTAAAGTACCAAAAATATATATACAATATACAGCAAGGAAACAAGAAGGTTTTCGCTGTGCTTTCCTGACATTGATGTGAATAGTTGTGCCGCTGCCATATTTCTTTAATATTTCTCTCTTTTTCTTCATGTTTGTGTTGGATGTATGTCTATATAAAGGCATTCTAACTTTAAGAGTAGTGTTTCCTCTTGTGTTTGGCAGTGATGTCTGAGAAGCAAAGCTTTGAACCTTATCAGTGGGGAAATCAGCTTTAGAACTTGCATTTTTTTTTATAGAAAAAAATATGTTGCTTCTCCCATGACACTCAATTTATAACGAGAGAGAAAGGATTTATAGTTCCCTTGGTGTTTCGCCTAATGTCATTTGCATATTTTCCAGGGAATCTGGTTTATAGGTTCTGCACATAATTCAGCAATAAATGATCTGCTTTTTTTCCCCCATGACCAGTGTCACTTATGTCTATCGGCTGTTTGATATTTCAGCTCAGTCACTTGCATTTGAATGGATATGAATTGCAATACCAGGCATAACCAATAAGCCAGAATGGCGCTGTTGAGAAAAAATACACCTTATTATGCAAATCCTTTTTAAATATCTATCTTTTATAATGAAATGCTTATCGTTATTTGAGTTTTCTTAGTAACACAGTTATACTTTTAATGGTCAATTTTAGGCACAATTCCTATTAATATAAGTTATAAAATAAATACTTTAAGAAAAGCCCATGCCTCAACGAGGGAGTTAAATTGAAACTGTTATATATGACTTTTTGGCCCCCCTGAGGAAGCAAATGTGCGAAACATGTCAGGTATGGATTCTTGGAGATTGATTTTGGTAACTATTTATTATAACTAGTGATGAGAGAAAGTGCTCAATACTTGAGTTTGCACAGGAATGCACCGAGTATCGCGGTTGCCCGAATGACATGTTCCAGTCTCCACATGTTTCGCAGTTAGACAGCCACAAAACATGAGTTGATTGTCTAACATACACAGGCAATCCCAGCATGTTTTGTGGCTGTCCACTTATTCAGAGAATGTGTTTTCGTGACATATTGTACTTCATGATAGTGGTAAAATTTGTTCGATATAAATTGCATTTATTTGTGAAAAAATCTGAAATTTGGAGAAAATTTTGCAATTTTGAAAATTTTTATGCTCTAAAGCCAGAGAGTTATATCAAATAAAATAGATAATAAATAACATTTCCCACATGTCTACATTAGCACAGCGATTTCTCATTTTTTGAACAAAATTTACAAAACCGTTTTTTAGAGACCACATCACATTTGAAGTGACTTTAAGGGGCATACATGGCAGAAAATACCCAGAAATTGACACCATTCTAAAAATGGTGCTCAGAACCGCATTCAAGTTTATCGACACTTCAGGTGCTTCACAGGAACTGAAGAAATATGGAAGGAAAAAATGAACATTTAACAAAAATTCTCAAAAATTTTACTTTAGATCCAATTTTTTTTTAAATTTTCACAAGGGCAGCTGGATAAAATGAACCCCAAAAACTGTTGTGTAATTTCTCCTGAGCATGATAATACCCCATATGTTAGGGAAAACTACTGTTTGGGCACACGACAGGTATCGAGAGCGGAAGTGATGTCACATTTCGAGAGCCCCTGATGTGTCTAAACAATGAAAAAATCCCAAAAGTGATCCTATTTTGGAAACTAGACCTCTCATGGGATGTATCGAGATGTGTGGTGAGCACCTTGAACCCCTTGGTGCTCCATAGAAATTTATAAAGTTGAGCCACAAAAAAATATAAAAATTACATTTTTCCACAAAAATGTTTTTTTGGCCCAATTTTTTTTATTTTCACGAAAAATGAACCACAATAATTGTTGTGCAATTTCTCCTGAGTACTACGATACTTCATATGTGGGTGAAAACTACATTTTGGGCGCATGGCAGGGCTCGGAAGAGAAGGAGAACCGTTTTACTTCTTGAATGCAAAATTGGCTAGAATCATTAGTGGATGCCATGTTCTAGTTGTAGAGTCCTTGATGTGCCTAAACAGTAGAAATTCCCCACAAGTGACCCTCTTTTGGAAACTATACCCCTCAAGGAATGTATGTAGATGTGTGGTGAGCACCTTGAACCCCCAGGTGCTTCACAGACTTTAATAACTTTGAGCTGTAAAAAGAAAAAAAAGAAAATTTTTTCCCACAAAAAATATTCTTTTAGCCTCATTTTTTGACAGGGGTAACAGGAGAAGTTGCACCATACAATTTCTTGTGCAATTTCTCCTGAGTACACTGATACCACATATGTGGTCGAAAACTACTTTTGAAACACAGTGCAAAGGTCAGAAGGGAAGTAGTGCCATAATGGAGTTCAGATTTTGATGGAATGGAATAAGGGTGCCACGTCACATTGGCAGAGCCCCTAAGGTGCCAGAACAGCAGAAACCCCTCCATAAATTACATCATTTTACAAGCTACCCCAGTCAATGAATTAATCTAGGGGTACAGTGAGGATGTTGACACCACATGTGCCTCAATTTTTTTATTTTTATAAAGGCTAATAGGAAAAAATGGGCCTCTCAATTTGTTGTGCAATTTCTCCTGAGCACGCCAATGCCCTACATGTAATCAGGAAATATTTTTCAGGCACAGTGCAAAACTCAGAAGGGAAGGAGCATCTTAAATTAGGCAGGCTCTCATCCCTATAGAAATGCCAAACATGTTAACGTTATGTGTGATTTAGGTACACTGTGTGACTCAGAAGGGAGGGAGGCATTTGAATTTGGGAGCAAAGAATTAGCAGGATTTCTTTTGGGAGGCGAGGAGCCATAGTGCTTTTCCAGAGCCTTTGTACTACCAGTAACGTGGAAGCCCCCTATATTTCCGTTAACAAGTGAAGGACCTGAGTGGGGACTTGCTTTTTTTGAAGATCGAGTTGAAGCTTTAATTGGGAACATTTTACATAACATTTTAGAACACATTTATCTGGCGCTCTACCATGAGCACTTACTTTGGGGTTTCCATCTAAATCTCCAAGTAACATGATTCAGATGAAACCCCCAAGGGATCCATTCACTATAATGAGGCAGCAGAGTTACTCCGGACTCCGTCTGGCCTCTGTTCAGCAGTGTCCTTCTTTTCAGACGTACAGAAAACTGTGGTCAATAGCATTTTATGCACGCCTAAAAAGACGGGACACCACTAGATCACAGGCCAGACAGTGTCCACAGTGTCTCCATTTACCTCATTATAGGGAATCTTCTGCCAGGGGTTCTGTCTGAATCATGTATTTCAGAAAATTACACAGAAACCCCAGTGTGAGAGTTCAATGTAGAGCGCAAGATAAATGCGAATGGAGCCTTACTGCGATCTTTGGGAGGCAGAATGCAAAAATCAACAGCAGGTGAAGAATTGGTTTTATTTATTTTTTTACGTCGTCCATCATGCAGTATAATTGGTTAGGCGACAATTACAGCGATACCAGTTTTTATTATGTTTGGCTTCTGTCACACACTAAAAAAAGCTTTATTTGAGAGCTATAATTTTTCCATATTTCTGCAGACAGAGTCATGTTATGGCTTGTTTTTTGAAGGACGATTTGCCGTTTTTATGGGTACCATTTTCGGGCACATGACATTTGTTTTTTATTTTCTTTTCCGATTTTTGGGAGGCAGAATGAACAAAAAACCTGTAAATTCAAGAATTGTTTTTTGGGATTTTTTTTATGCTGTTCCATGTGTGGTAAAACTGATAAGGCAGCTTTATTGATCGGGACAGTACGATTACAACAAAACCATATTTATGTAATTTTGTTATGTTTTAACGCTGTTATACAATAAAAACTATTTTAGAGTTTTATATCACTATATTATGATAGCTATAACTTTTTTATTTCTCCACTGATGGAGCTGTATGATGTCTTTTTTTTTTTGTTGAACAAGATGACGTTTTCAAAGATACCATTTTTATTTACATTTGTCTTTTTTATCGTGTTTTAATCCACTCTTTGTTAGGCAGTATGATAAAAAAAAGTATAGTTTTTGCCTTTTTTTCTTTATATGGTGTTCACTGCAGGGGTTAACTAGTGGGACAGTTTTATAGGTCGGGTCCTTCCTGACGCAGCGATACCAAATATGTGTGATTTTTTTTTTTTTCATAAAAATATTTATTTACAGGTACAATACTGTATGTATATATATATATATATATATATATATATATACACATTTATATATATATATATATATATATATATATATATATACATACTGTATATATATTTGTTTATTACTTTGTGATTTTTAAAGGAAATATTTCTTACAATTCTTTATTTTACTTTTTTTACTTTGTCCCACTATGATACTTTCACATTTTGCAGTCTGATCACAGTTATAATGCAGGAGCATTGCTATGCTTTATAAAGTACTAGTACTAATCAATGACTAAAGCACTATATGTAACATAACTTGATTAAAACTTCATTTTTAACAATGTATTAAAACACAAAAGATCATCACAATACAGCCAAATAGACATTAGACAAAAAGGCCAACAATTTTCTGCTTTATCTGATATAAGGAGGGGAGTGTAGAACACTATTAGGACACTGTTGTCTCCCTACCTTGCGGAGGTTGGCACCCTAAGACCTGTTCTGATGATGCCCCCGCTCACCGTAGACTCTCCATAATAAACCCTATTAGGCCCTAAAATGAGAAAAAGGGAAGTTATGAGGACAATTTACAATTATCAAACAGCAGAACAAAGTACACTGTAGGGTTTGTAGTATATATGAAAACATGTTGAAAATAGTGGTGGACTGTCACAAGAGTAGAGTCTGGTCAAACCATATTTATTTGTTATAGTTGTATATCAGAAGGGCCCCAAAGGCAAACAGATATACAAACAAAACTTGATAAGTTATAACAAAATAAAAATATTGCACTTATTTTCAATTTTTTATAACATGATCAGTTACCTCCTATATCTGCATTCATCAGTAATTTTCAAGTGGATAAGGTGCCGAAATGCAGGTTATTTCAGTAAATGTCATCACCAGGCCACAACCAAATAGAGGTCAAAAATCATATGTCTACTCACCATGGAGAAGTGAACCTTCCTGATGCCACTCTGTCAGTTATTCTCAAGATGCTATACCCAAACTGTAGTTATTGCACCAGTACCCAATAGTAACTTATCACCCCAGTATTCAGGAGCATATATTAACCCATAGAGCTATCAAGTATGTATTTCTCTATGCATTTCTGGCTGACAGTTGCCTGGCATGGATGGGTGGACATTGTTTCCCAAAATGCACACTGGACTCCCTGGAATCTTGAGTCATCTGATTAAGCTAAGTTATTTGTTAATCCTCATATCACAAAATTGAGTATGTCTCCTGATGAACCGATTGGAGGAGAAACGCGTATGGTTTTTGACCTCTATAGTGGATTGATTTTTGGGGGGTTGGGTGGGGGGATTAAGACAACATACGGTAACTTTTAAATGAAGTGATTTGCCGATTGTCTTTTTTATTATGTTGTTTTTCAAATCACATCAAGTTTTCGAAAAGTACAAGGACAGTCTAAATGTGAACAATACATAATGTTTATAGCCTAGTCTCAAACCTCTTTGTAACCCATAGGGTCCACCATTTGTCTTTTTGGCCTCTTTGTAACCTTCAAATATGAAATCCAAAAGCTCCAATCAATGATAAGCGTGAAATATCCTTTTATGTAGAATATAATTTTATATTTTACGTTATGCATAAATATAACATTTTATGAGACTTAGCATAATAAAATAATGTAACTGTCCAACTAATGGAAAAAGGATTGATCCCGTCAGTTCAAGGCTCAATAGCAAGGACAAGACAAATGACCTTTTAATGCATTTTGCTTTGAAAACCCCTATGAGCAGAACTAATCAGTGTAAATTCATTTAGAAAGATAACAAGTACAGCGCATACTTTGAGTTGTTGAGGTCAGGGCAAAGTTTGTCATGAGAAATCTAAGAATGCCTACAAAAAATAGAAAAATGTGTTTCAGTAACCTTCATGCCCTCACCGGTAACGATCTCTGACCGAAAGGATAACAAAGAACATAGAGGTGTCTGGGTTAGTAATATCACAGGTTCTGATACTACGTAAATATAATTAATTTTTAAATTGAGCAATATGTGCACCAAATTCATTAAATTGTCACACACTGCTCCAATTATAGTATAGAAACATTAAATAGGCAGATGGTATATTATATTGAATGAGATGATTTAAAATCTCAATCACTGTTGCGTTTTTACTTGCAGTGCCAAAAAATAATTTTCCATGTGTGGCACCCCTAGGGGTATTTGCCACAAAAATAGTTACTGACAGTAAATGCAAATACTAAAATAGCAAGACTGCACTACCACCTCCGGCCAGAAGGGGGAGCTCCAGAGACTCCCCTTGATCCATTCTGGTCTGAGAGAAGAACTGGCAGTTGGGCCAAGGAGCTGATAGTGAGAGGTCATACAGTTGAATCTCTAACAGCCCTGTGACTGTTACCAGGCCTAAATCACCGGCCTGAGGAGAAGAGGGATAGAGAAAAAGGACATTGTGAGAACCGGGTAGCATTAATCACTACCCAGAACAGGCGCAAAGACGGATACCGGATCCGTGGCTGTATTCATTACATATAATACAGCAACCGGAAAAACGTGAGGTGATATCAGCTTCACTAGGGTCGGACGCAGCAACAGACACAGAGTTCAGCGGTACTCCTGGAGGGGGTAAGCCGATAAAAGGACTCGGGTTGCCCGTCGAACCAGGACCCGGAGGGGACAGATTGGGCCGGCAGCCAGTTCACATACAGCAGCAGGGCCACACAGATATTGCGTACAATAAGAGGCGAAGACCCCGGCAGGGTCAAAGTAACTCAGAGTTCCCATACAGACTCCGGTGACAGGACTGGTTGTAAATCCTTTTTTGTTAAAGTAAACTGGTTAAACGTTTCAGTGCCTCAGTCTTTCGTTTGGACAATAGCCATCTATCCAAGATTGGGATCATCACCGCTGGGAGAACCTGCTGCTGATCAAGTAAGTGCCTGTTCCCTCACGATACCCTTTACACTGTGCATTGCCTGAGGCCACAGCACCGGGTCAAGCCACCCGTGACACCCCCCTCAAGAGACAGACCCCATTGGTCCGGTGCTGGGTACCCCGGTCTCTTGGGCGTCACAATTGGCGTCACGAACAGGATCCTGCCAGCCCGTATACCGGGTATTGTGTGCCGTGATTGGAGCCCAAAACTGTGAAAACTTGGATGAAAAATCTTGAAAATTGACTTTATTAAAGAAAAATCCATTCTCCATTGAAAACTATTGAAAGTGACTTTTCCCCATTGGTTATAATGGAGTAAAGATGGCCGCCATCCCCTGAGGTAATCACTTCATAACCGTTAGGCACGAGACTGTTAATTGAGCTACGCCATCACCTGAGCCCCAGTCTAACTGAAGGACTTCAGAATCCGCCATTACAGAGCGCGGTGGGTGGGAGCAGCAGGTGGCGTGTCATTGTGGGCGGCACCAAGCTGAGCGCTCTGACATCAGAGCAAGGGGAAAATCGATCCTGCTGCACAGCGGAACGAATCTACACTATCCCGACGGAAGCGGAGGACCGGAAGGGTCCGGATTAACTAAGGGGGCACAGTATGTCGCAGCAAGGAGGCGCCGCAGCACCCGGCGACGCTAATGCAGCTGAAAGACAGAGTGTCGATAGAGAGTCCGGTAGCGCAGCGGTGCAAGGAGTGGCGCCCATCATGCCGGTGCTGATGCCATATACCCCGGGTGGCCCATGGCTTCCAATGTATGAAGGTGATCCTAATACCCTTGACGATTTCAGAGAAAAGATGCTGGCCCATTTTGACATGTTCCCTGTGGGTGAAGTTCAGTGTGTTAGTCTCCTGATGATGCAGTTAAGTGGCCATGCTAAGCGAGAAGTCACAGCATGGGCAGCTGATCTAAAAGGCACTGTTGAACGCATATTTGCTGGATTAAAAGCTACATTTGAAACCACTGCCAGCAGCAAAGCTAAAGTACGATTCTTTAATTGCAAACAAAAAGTTAATGAGGGCGTGAGAGACTTTGCCTTAAACCTGCAGGAAGCCCTTAAATCACTTACACTGGCTGAACCCATTTTTAACACCGGAGCGGATAAACTGCTAAGAGATCAATTTATTGAGGGACTCTACACCCCTTCTCACCGGGGGCATGTGAGCATGCTTGTTTTTAAGAACCCTGAATTGACATTTGCCCAATTAAAGGAGAGCGTTATACGTCTCCAGCTGGCAGAGGCACCTCGGGATCAGGATCCTGCGCAACTCATGGCAGAGGCTCCTCAACAACATGGAGTACCAGTGACATCAGCTATGTCCGGGGCCATTGCTAAGCCCCTGGGGCCCAGTACTAATGAGGCTCTTCAACAAAAGCTTGACTCTTTAACTGATGTTGTTGCTTCAATGGCTAAAAGCATGCAGGAGATGAGAGGACCCAAGATGGAGTTGTCAAACCGTAGAGAAGGTGTTCCATGGATGAGACCCCGGAGATACCCGACATGGAGAGGGCGACCCCGCGACCGCTACCAACCGGATGGACAGCCCATTTGCCGCCGTTGCCAGCAGCCAGGCCACTTTGCACGAGATTGTGATTTAAACGGGAATCCCCTGGGAATGCGGGCCGCTTCGCAGGAATGAACTTTCAAGGCCCAACACCCTGGCACGACAGGTACATCGGAGGACGACCCATTATCCCTATCGTGCTGGACGGAATGCCCCTCAACGCTTTGCTGGACACAGGTTCCCAGATTTCATCTATACCGTATATCCTTTATAAGAGGTACTGGGCTGATGCAGATATTGATAAAGGGCCCTCTGATGTTGAACTAGATATATGGGCCAGTAATGGTAAGTTGGTACCGAAACTAGGATTCAGGGAGATGACCATAAAGATTGGTAAAGTAGAATTGAAGAAACAGGGTATAATTGTTGTTGATGTTGACCGGCGGAACTGTGAACCAACTGTATTGATAGGAATGAATGTGTTAGAGAACTGCTTTTCCGAAGTTATTTCTGTCTTACAGCAAATTGCTGAAACTGCCCAATCCTGCCAGCAGAGAGTTCTCCGGAGGGAAATAAAAGTATTGATGTTAAGGCAACAGGTAGAAGTTGCAGGTGGAGAAATCGGCAGTGTGAGGGTAAGTGATCCAACATCTATTGTAATCCCACCAAAAACAGAAATGCTGGTATGGTGTAGAGCAGCCATTGGTACTAAGGGACGAGATTATCAAGCCTTAATAGAACCAGTGTACACTGACAGCAGGCCCACTATACTCACAGCACGAGGGATAGTCGAGGTACACCGGGGACGAGTGCCGGTACGACTTTTGAACTGTGGAGAGGAAGATGTCACTTTGCCAAGGTATGCTACAATGGCAAAGCTATATACTGTTGACAACAATGCCATCACAACCATTGAGCCCTTAGAACCAACCTGTCAGGTGGAAGGCAATGGCTCAGATGGAGAAATGGAGGATTGGTGCCAACAGCTACACGTGGGCATAAATTCAACACCTACCCATCAAAAACAAGGGGTGTATAGGCTAGTGACGGAATATGAACAAGTCTTCAGTAAACACCCATTGGACTTCGGACGGATAGAAGGGGTAGAACACACAATCCCCACCAGTGACCATCCCCCAATAAAAGAAAGATATAGACCCATACCGCCCGCTCACTATCAATGTGCAAAAGATATGCTGAGGGAGATGAAACAGGCCGGGGTAATAAGAGACAGCTGTAGCCCCTGGGCGGCCCCTCTAGTGATTGTCAAAAAAAAGGACGGAACCATGAGAATGTGCGTAGACTACCGGAAGATTAATAACATCACCCATAAAGACGCCTACCCCTTGCCTAGGATAGAAGAGTCCTTAACTGCTTTGAAATCTGCTAATTATTTTTCCACCTTAGACTTAACAAGCGGGTATTGGCAAGTCCCTGTGGCTGAGCGAGATAAGGAAAAGACGGCATTCACCACACCAATGGGTCTATGTGAATTTAATCGCATGCCGTTCGGACTCTGCAACGCATCCGGTACCTTCCAGCGGCTGATGGAATGCTGCCTCGGACACAAGAACTTCGAGACCGTCCTCCTGTACCTAGATGATGTGATCGTCTACTCAAAGACTTACGAACAACACTTAATAGACCTGGCAGAAGTGTTCGAAGCCTTATCCAGGTATGGCATGAAAGTCAAGCCATCCAAATGTCACCTTCTCAAGCCAAAGGTACAGTACCTGGGACACATCGTGAGTTCGGAGGGAGTAGCACCAGATCCCGAGAAAATAAGCGCCATAAGGGATTGGCCAAGACCTACCAGCGCAAAAGAAGTGAGACAATTCCTGGGATTGGTGGGTTACTATCGCAGATTTATAAAAGGATTTACCAAGTTGGCAGCACCCTTGCAAGACACCTTGGTAGGGCAGACGAAGAAACCTTCAAACCGAAACCCTCCTTTTCAGTGGAACGACGAAAGGGAAGACTCCTTTGAACAACTAAAGAAGGCACTAACCGGAGAAGAGGTTCTGGCATACCCAGATTACCATCAACCTTTCATCCTCTACACCGATGCCAGTAATGTGGGACTAGGAGCGGTGCTGTCACAAAAGCAAGAAGGTCGGGAGAAAGTCATCGCCTTTGCAAGTAGAAAGCTCCGGCCTACTGAAAGAAATTCAGAAAATTACAGCTCCTTCAAATTGGAACTACTGGCAGTAGTTTGGGCTGTGACTGAACGTTTCAAACACTATCTGGCCGCTGCAGAATTTATTGTCTATACTGACAACAATCCGTTGACCCACCTGGACACAGCCAAATTAGGTGCGTTAGAACAGCGATGGATAGCCCGGTTATCTAATTACAACTTCAAGATCAAGTATCGAGCAGGTCGCAAGAATGGAAATGCCGATGCCCTATCCCGGATGCCACACTTGAGAGATGTAGAAGAAGAAATGGGGGAGCTTGAAGAAATTGAACTACCAGCCTTCCATCATCCCAAGGCAAAACATCATCAGTCAAGTACCTATCAGAAACAACAAGAGGTGAATTTAAATCCGTTAGCACACCATAGATGGGCTGACACCCAAGACAGCAATCCGGCTGTGAAGTTGGTGAAGGAACTGTTAACTGAGCAAAGTGCATATCCCGATGAGGATGCCCCAGAAGAGACGCATCAACTCTGGAAAGAGAGAGGCAAAATGTTCCTGTATCAAGGGAAGCTCTGTAGAAGGTACACCAATCCGAAAACACATGAATTGGTTTGGCAGATTATCGTGCCTAAACAAGATGTGAAGATGGTCCTCGAAGCTTACCATAATGGTGCTGGTCACTTCGGTTGGAAAAAGTTAGAAGTACTTCTAAGAGAAAGATTTTATTGGGTCGGGATGAGAAAATCAATCGAACAGTGGTACAGAAATTGTGGCCCGTGCAACCTCAGAAGAAACGATCAAAAGAACCAAAGAGCACCACTGCAGCCCATAATCACCAAACAACCACTTGAACTTGTAGCCATGGACCACGTGAAGTTGACACCAAGCCGGTCTGGCTATGTCTATGCCTTGACCATCGTGGACCATTATTCACGCTTCTTGGTAGTAGTACCCGTAAAAGATCTGACAGCAAAAACAGCAGCCAAAGCGTTCCAAACGTACTTTTGTAGACCCCATGGATATCCGGAACAGGTTCTCACCGACCAAGGTACAGCCTTTGAATCAGAGATCTTCAGAGAATTCTGTAATATGTATGGTTGCAAAAAGATCCGGACGACGGCCTATCATCCACAAACAAACGGCTTATGCGAGAAGATGAACCATATTGTAATAGAACTACTAAAGACTTTACCTGAGGCAGAAAGGAATCAATGGCCAGAGAAATTGCCTGACTTGGTGGATCTGTATAATCATGTCCCGGTGAGTTCCACCAATTGCACCCCAGCTTACCTTATGCGTGCAAGACCCGGCCAATTACCAATCGATCTAGAAATGGGAATTCTGAAACCAGACGCAGAAGTCCAAGACTCCAATTGGGATATCATACGGCAAAAGCAGTATCGCCAAGTGCAAGAGAGTGTGGAAAGAAGCCTTCAGCAAACTAGAGAAAGACAAGAGCGAACTTTCAACCAGAATGCTCTAGCGACCCCATTAAGACCAGGTGACCAAGTGCTCAAGAGAAATCGTCGAACCAATAAACTGGACAATCAGTGGGAAGCCGTACCCTACACAGTTTTACCAACAAGAGTGGATAATCCTAAAATGTGTCTCATTAGCAAAAACGGAGGCTTAACATCTGTACTAGTGTCAAGAGACAATCTTAAATTATGTCCGGAAGCATTGAAAGAGCCAGACGTTGTCCAGCCAGAACCAGAAGTTATTCAACCCATACAGGTTCAACCAGTAAAGGAAAAAGAAGAGGAAGTGTATCACACCTGTATAGGAGACTTTCCCAAAACCCTACTAACATACCATGGTGCAGTAGTGGTTCCCATGGTGGCCTTTTACCCAACACCAAACCCAATACCAGAAGTCCCAAGACAGGAAGAGGCTGACCTCGTACTACAGGAGGTTCCAGGCCAGGAAGAACAGATTCCTGGTCAGAGTAATCCCATTCACGGTGGACTTGCCAACTCCATAGTCGTGGAATTATCTTTAGCAGAGCGGGCAGATACTACATCCGCAGTAGACAGTAGTACACCACATGAAGAGACACCGCTATTACGTAGATCACAGCGTAGTACCCAGGGTCAATTACCGGCCAGGTATGCAGATTACCAACTATAAAGCTCATAATGTGAATTGTATATATGTTATGCCGTATATAGTTAAACAGAAAATGTAGTATAGTCATTGTTATCAGTCTGCAACGTTTAAGCCCAGTGCCTACAGAGACTTGTCTGTATGAACTTCTTGCATATTCTTGAACTTTTTATCAGCCCGGAGGCACTAAATCAAAGCTCCGGAAAGACTGCTTTTTGAACTTTGCTCCTCGCTCTTTTTGAACTTTCTTTAGACTTTATATTGATAACTCCGTTGGAAAAATGGAACTAAATTCCTGGACACAAAGTGCAGTGCCTTTCCTAGTACCTTCAAGGATAGAACTGTATTAATGGACGCTATTTGAAGTGACTTTGTACAGAACTATATTTTTGTTTCCTCGAGTAGTTTTTGTAACTTTTCATTTTTAAGACTCTGTACATATTAATTGTTATTTCAAAATGTTATTGTCCCACAGTCCCGGAGTACTGTTCTTAACTAAGGGGGAATGTGGCACCCCTAGGGGTATTTGCCACAAAAATAGTTACTGACAGTAAATGCAAATACTAAAATAGCAAGACTGCACTACCACCTCCGGCCAGAAGGGGGAGCTCCAGAGACTCCCCTTGATCCATTCTGGTCTGAGAGAAGAACTGGCAGTTGGGCCAAGGAGCTGATAGTGAGAGGTCATACAGTTGAATCTCTAACAGCCCTGTGACTGTTACCAGGCCTAAATCACCGGCCTGAGGAGAAGAGGGATAGAGAAAAAGGACATTGTGAGAACCGGGTAGCATTAATCACTACCCAGAACAGGCGCAAAGACGGATACCGGATCCGTGGCTGTATTCATTACATATAATACAGCAACCGGAAAAACGTGAGGTGATATCAGCTTCACTAGGGTCGGACGCAGCAACAGACACAGAGTTCAGCGGTACTCCTGGAGGGGGTAAGCCGATAAAAGGACTCCTGTTGCCCGTCGAACCAGGACCCGGAGGGGACAGATTGGGCCGGCAGCCAGTTCACATACAGCAGCAGGGCCACACAGATATTGCGTACAATAAGAGGCGAAGACCCCGGCAGGGTCAAAGTAACTCAGAGTTCCCATACAGACTCCGGTGACAGGACTGGTTGTAAATCCTTTTTTGTTAAAGTAAACTGGTTAAACGTTTCAGTGCCTCAGTCTTTCGTTTGGACAATAGCCATCTATCCAAGATTGGGATCATCACCGCTGGGAGAACCTGCTGCTGATCAAGTAAGTGCCTGTTCCCTCACGATACCCTTTACACTGTGCATTGCCTGAGGCCACAGCACCGGGTCAAGCCACCCGTGACACCCCCCTCAAGAGACAGACCCCATTGGTCCGGTGCTGGGTACCCCGGTCTCTTGGGCGTCACACATGCAAGCAATTTTGGTATCACAGCTAAGTTTTTATTCCATTTGCTACCCAAACCCTAACTACGTCAAGCACCCTGAACACATACCCCTATAGATTCCTTCTGTCCAACACTGCCCCTGAGCAAATCCAAGAGAATTTCCCAAAATAAGAGTGAAGAGCTACCAACAAATTGTTGTCACTAACTTTCTTCTGGTTCCAGATGTGTTAGTAAAAGTATTCTGTGCCACCTTTAAGGAGAACGTGTTAGCAGGTTTTTCCCATGTAAGTAGGGTCACTACCACTGGAATGTCATAAAAAGTCCCCAATCCAGTCTGTAGATCCAAAAAATTAGCTTTTATTATGTTCACAGACGGGGCTGTCTTGTCTAATGGGCATCTCTCGTCTTGATCCAGTCTCCTCTCTTATTGCATGCGCACTAGAATGCTTTGTTCTGCTCTCGGCAGGGCAGATAGAAGTGTGTCAGTGCTGGAGCATGATGGGACAGACTGTGTGAATGAAGTAGGACACGTCATCCACAGGAAGCAGCGAAGGAGGAAGTCGATAGCAAGAAGAGAGGAGGCATCAGATCAAGACCAGAGACACCTATCAGACCAAAGTGACCCACCTGTGAATATAAAAAAAACTATTTTGGGGGATTTGCAGACTCAATTGGGGACTTTTTTTTACAGCATTCGAGTATGCTGTGAGAAAGGTATCTAATGGTGGTGGTCTTTTAGGTTTATTGTTCTTAAAGGGAATCCATCAACCCATTTTTCGCATATATGCTGCGGCCACCGCCATTAGGGGCTTATCTACAGCATTCTATAATATCCTACATATCCTGCGCAGGCGTAATTCTCTGCCCTGTTGAGGTCAGCGCAAAGTACTGCAGTGCAAAGGTGCCGGGAAAGGTCAGCGAGGCCCGGCGCCTGCGCACCGCTGTACTTTACTCTGCCCTCAACAGGGCAAATCAGTACGCCTGTGCAGGGGCCGCGACACGAAGCAAGGAAGAGGACATCATCGCATGAAGATGGGAGGCCCCGGACCTGCGACGCCGATCGGACCGGACCGCCCCCCAGGGTGAGTATAATTTAACTTGTTTTTCTTCTCTTTCAGGTTACATTGGGGGCTTATCTACAGCATTACTGAATGCTGCAGATAAGCCCCTAATGGCGGTGGCCGCAGCTTATATGCGAAAAATGAGGTGACAGATTCCCTTTAAGTCAACTAATTTGGAGCATTTTCTCTGATAGGTTGAAATTGGTCCAGTGTAATAGAGAAGTATCCTTTTCATTGATGGTTTTATGAAATAATTGAATTCTTTAGATATTAGGGGCCCCATACACAATAGATCTTTCCTGATGCCTCTATACAGAGGAGCAATCACTCTGCCAGGCATTTTCTGCCAAGCGTCTGCCGCCAGACTTCTCTTGTGGAGGTTCATCTCAAAGTGAAAAAAGAGGATCAGTAGTGCGAAATCAGACATCCCACTAAAGTTAACTAGAAGTGATTTAACCCCTTCACGACTTTGCCCTTTTCCGTTTTTGCGTTATCATTTTTCGCTCCCCTCCTTCCCAGAGCCATAACTTTTTTATTTTTCTGTCAATATGGCCATGTGAGGGCTTGTTTTTTGTGGGACAAGTTGAACTTTTCAACGACATCATTGGTTTTAGCATTCGTGTACTAGAAAACAGGAAAAAAATTCCAAGTGCGGTGAAATTGCAAAAAAAGTGCAATCCCACACTTGTTGTTTGTCACTAGCCCCAGAGGGGTTAGATTGTATGGGCAGACGCGTTTCGAACCTTGTGGTTCTTAGTCAATGCAACTTATTTCATGCTCCACTTTCTGACTCCTGCTCTTACATGAAGCCTCTGCCCCCTCATAATAATAATAATAATAATAATTTTTATTTATATAGCGCCAACATATTCCGCAGCGCTTTACAAATTATAGACGGGAATTGTACAGACAATAGACATTACAGCATAACAGAAATATAGTTCAATACAGATACCAGGAGGAGTGAGGGCCCTGCTCGCAAGCTTACAAACTATGAGGAAAAGGGGAGACACGAGAGGTGGATGATCATGACGCTTTGTTTGAGTATCCCAGCATGTACTAGGATTCTCAAACAAAGCGTCATCAAAAAAGGAAAGGAAAGTTACATAGTGTAATTAGGGAAGAATACAGATTTTTTAATGCAAGTATACCACCCCTTTAACTTTTAATAGTACGCCCATGTCAGAGTCCCTCCTTATGATGCAAGACGCGGCACTGAGCCCACATCTTTCCCAGCACATGTCAGCTGTTTTGAACAGCTGACATGTGCCTTTAGCAGCCGCGGGTGGAATCGCGATCCACCCGCAGCTGTTAACCTGTTCAACCTGTTCAATGCCGCTGTCAATCTTTGAAGTGCAGCGGAAATCCCACCCATCGGTGACCCCATCAAGTGATTGCAGGTCACTGATGGATTGGCATGACAACCAGAGGTATCCAGCAGACCTCTATGGTTGTCATAGCCAGATTGCTATGAGCACCGCCCGATGGTCAGCGGCGGCGCTCATAGCAAGTGAGTATTTCTGTTACATACAGGCAATCTGATCATCGCCTGTATGTAGCAGAGCCGATCAGACAACTGCAGCTTCTAGTCTCCCAAGGAAAATATTGAAGCATGCACAAAGTAGAAAAAAAATGTTTTTAAAAATATTTAAAAACTAAAAAAATATAGTATAATAAGTTCAAATCACCCCCCTTCTGCCCATTCAAAATAAAACAATAAAAAACATACACATATTTACTATCGCCGCATTCAGAATCGTCCGATGTATCAATGTAAAAAAGAATTAAACTGCGTGAGGAGAAAACAATTGAAAACACCAGGATTATGTTTTTTGATCGCCGCTACGTTGCAATAAAATGCAATAACGGACAATCAAAAGATTGTATCTTCACCAAAATGGTATCAATAAAAACGTCAGCTCGGCATGCAAAAAATAAGTCCTCACCCAGCCCCAAATAACCAAAATAAAAAAGAACCTAGACATGTTTGGTGTCTATGAACTCATAATGACCTGGAGAATCATAATGGCAGGTTAGTTTCAGCATTTAATTAACATGGTAAAAATAAAACCCAAAAACAACTCTGGAATTGTACTTTTTTTGCAATTTCACCACACTTGGAATATTTTTCCCATTTTTCAGTACACGATATGTTAAAACCAATGGTGTTGTTCAAAAGTACAACTTGTCCTGCAAAAAACAAGCCCTCACATGGCCATTTTGATTGAAAATTAAAAAAAGTTATGGCTCTGGGTAGAAGGGGAGCAAACAACGAAATTGCAAAAACTAAAATACCGTAGCTCTGATCATGAAGGGGTTAATAATGGGAAATCCCTTTATCAGCTATCAAAAAAGAATATATGAGATCTTGTCGACCAGTGGAGGTCTAATGACTGGAACCACCATCAATCCCAAGAATGGGATTAGCTAAGCACTGTACTGAATTCAGAGGGGGGTATTTTTTTGTCCCAGTGGTCAGACCCCCAGTCATCCACAAATAATCACCTATCCTTCGAATTGCCAGTGATTTTTAATGATGATAATGATGAGAATAATCATTTAAGGAAATAAGTATGACCTCCATTTTATATAATAATGGACCCTAAGTGGTGATGAGCGAATATTCTCGTTACTCGAGATTTTTTCGAGCACGCTCGGGTGTCCTCCGAGTATTTTTTAGTGCTCGGAGATTTAGTTTTTCTTGCCGCAGCTGAATGATTTACATCTATTAGCCAGCATAAGTACATGTGGGGATTCCCTAGCAGCCAGGCAACGCCCACATGTACTTATGCTGGCTAAGGCCGGTTTCACACGTCAGTGGCTCCGATACATGAGGTGTCAGTTTCCTCACGTACCGGAGACACTGACTCACGTAGACACATTGAAATCAATGTGTCTCTGCACATGTCAGCATGTTTTCACAGACCGTGTGTCCGTGTGCAAAACACGGAGACATGTCAGTGTTCGTGGGAGCGCACGGATTACACGGACCCATTAAAGTCAATGGGTCTGTGTAAAACACATGACGCACACGGACGCTGTCCGTATGCAGTCCGTGTGCCGTGCAGGAGTCAGCGCTACAGTAAGCGCTGTCCCCCCAGCCTGGTGCTGAAGCCGCCATTCATATCTTCTCTGCAGCAGCGTTTGCTGGAGAGAAGATATGAAAAATCCTTTTTTTTTTTTATTGTTTAAAATAAAGATCCCTGTCCCCTCCCCCCTCCCACCCCCTGTGCTCCCGCCCGCTGTTAATAAAATACTCACACGGCTCCCTCGCAGCTTCCTCTCAGCGCCAGCTTCTCCTGTATGAGCGGTCACGTGGTGTCGCCAATTACAGTCATGAATATGCGGCTCCACCTCCCATAGGGGGATCTTTATTTTAAACATGAAAAAAAAAAAAAAAGGATTTTTCATATCTTCTCTCCAGCAAACGCTGCTGCAGAGAAGATATGAATGGCGGCTTCAGCACCAGATGCAGGGGACAGCGCTTATCTCTAGCGCTGTCTCCTGCACGCTCCGTGTGGTACCCAGTCGGCACACGGGCGGCACACAGCTGCCGCACGTGTGCCACACGGATGGCCTACGTGAGCTCACGGACAAACGGACACGGATAATTCCGGTACCGGAATTATCTGGACGTGTGAGACTGGCCTAACAGATGTAAATCATTCAGCTGCGGCAAGAAAAACTAAATCTCCGAGCACTAAAAAATACTTGGAAGACCCCCGAGCGTGCTCGAGAAATCTCGAGTAACGAGTATATTCGCTCATCACTAACCCTAAGACAGTTTTGTTTTGTTTTGTTTTTTTGAAGACCCCAAAACTATGATGTTCATTAACAAATCTGGAGAAAAAAAATGTCATCTTCTTAAAAACATTTATAATCAGTCTTGATAAATAAGCGTAACTTTCAATATCGGCTCATTTTCCATATGAATAATTGGACTCGATGTAATGAATGGGGGCAGCTGTTGGAAATATGTCATTCTAGTTCACAGTAAGAACTCCTCCTTTTAGCTCAAATAGACTTCTCCTGACCCTCAGCAGAAATTAGAAAGGGGGTCCAGCTGTGTATTGTGCCCCGCATATAGCGTGTCCAAATTTCATCAATATGGACACGCTTGATTGTTGTATTTGTCAGACATAGTGCGATGTGTCGTAAATATTTCTACTCAAGTAATGAATTAATAATATGACAAAATGATTCATATTCATTATAGGTCATGATCTTGTAATGTCCTGGTGAATTCGAGAGAGCAAATGGGAAGACACAGGATCCCTGCGTCCTGGGTATGTTTTTCTTATTCCAGTCTTCACAACAGAGGTGTCTGCCAAGTACATGTTAACACATAAACAGATTAAACCTTAAATCTCAGAGAGGTATAATCTATATGCCAGCATTGCAGCTGCTTTTTGCGGGAGAAAAAATGTGTGCTGTTATTTCGTAGGAAAAATGTTACCTTCCTGCTGTAAAATATGAGTCACATGACGGTTGTGCGACAGAATTTCCATTAGCTTTTGTAGTAAAAAAAAAAAACAAACAAGTTATACTGCATTGACAACACAGGATTAAAGGAGCTCTCTGCTTCGAACAATTCGTACTTGTTAGGCCGGCGTCACACTAGCGAGTTTTACGGACATATGAGAGGTGCAGAAAATACGGATTGCATACAGTACAATGATTCTCTATGGCCCAGCTCCTATCAGCCGTATTTTACGGATCCGTATTATACGGTCTTGTACGGCCGTAGAAAATCGCAGCATGCTGCGTTTGTCACCGTATTGCGCAAAAAAATGGCCAATGAAAGTCTATGGGGGCGAGAAAAATACGGATTACACACGGACCAACAGTGTGACTTGCGAGAAATACACCAGACATCTCCAGACATCGCCAGGTGCCAGGACCTCAATTAGGAAGCTCAGACATGCTAATTAGCTGAAAAAGCCACACAGACATCCCGGAAGTCTGGTGCTCGCCTCCACGGAGTTGCAAGCAGCATGGCATCCATCATTAACGTGGATATGCTCCTCATCCTGGTCCAAGAAAGGCCAGAAATCTGGGACCAGCGGGATCCAAATTATTCCAACCGGGCCAGGAAAGAGGCAGCTTGGAGGACCATCTGTGGGATCCTATTCCCAGATTATGCCCAACGGCCACGTGCGGAGCAGACACAACTTTGTAAGTACACTCATGTTTCCACATTAATTAACCTTGAAAAATGCTTTACCTACATGATTACAGGAAGAATATTTTTGGCATTTTTTGGTAAAAACAAAGATGATTAACATGAGAAAGTGTTTACGTTCATAGCTAATATGGATGTTGCGTTGGGTACTATTTTTGTTTACGCCGAACTGGTACAGAGGGGTGTGGACCCTGTCCTTTTTTTTGTTTGTTTTTTTATTTTAAGCAATTGTAACTTGATGAAAATCATTTAAGAAGGCATTTTATTATCATCGTTCAAATATGATCTATCAATGACAACTGTTTAAAGCAATGTGCAGAATGAGCTTAAACGATATGTGTTACCATGTCATTGCAGTGGATGATGTTATGAGACGATGGCGCAGCATCAGGGACGAGTACTGGCGGGAAAGGCAGCAGCGGGCAAGAAGTGGGTCAGCAGCACCACCCAAAAAAAGGAAGTACATTTACTACGATCGGCTTTCCTTTTTGGATGGCAGTATGGATCTAAGACAGTAAGTCAAAACAACACAACACATTTTTTTGTTTTAAAATTAGTATTAATATTATTTGTTCTGGTTCTAGCGCCATTTATTCCATGGCGCTTTACATGTAAGGAGGGGTAAACATTTTAAAAAAAATATTATAAAAAAATTAATGCAAAAACCAAAATGCTATAGGAGGAGAGAGGACCCTGCCCGCAAAGCCTCACAAGCTACAACAAGGGATGGGTGAGAATACAGTAGGCGAGGGTAGATCTGTTCATGCAGTGGTTTGGTCGATCTGTGGTTACTGCACAGATGTCTAATAAAATTATGTTATCAAATGACTCAACTAATAATTTTTTTTTATTTATTTATTGTTTTATAACAGAACACAGTCCAACCTCACTGAGAGGGAGACCGGGTCTGAGTCGGAGGCTGTTATTGATCCCGTTAGTGTTGAAGAAGAGGTGGCAGGCCCATCTTTGGCCTCTTCTACCTCCATCCTTCAAGGTCCATTGGCTTCTGCATCACAAGAGACAGCAGCAAGTGTGGAAGATGCAGCACCACAACCCTCAGCAGCACCTGATCCTGGAAGCCAGGAAGAGCATGGGCACAGCAGCAGTCCTACTGTCCCACTGGTGTCCTCCCCACAGGCAGCTGGGGCTTTACGCAGAGGCCACAGAAGGAAAGAGCTGCAAGCCAGTAGGAGGGATGTGGACACTGGGGTCCTCAATTATTTGGCCAGGGTAGCCACAGATGATGGAGAGGAGGCCTTTGCTCGCAGCCTTGCCTGGTACCTTTGTCCCCTTCCCCGTGAGGTGAGGCTACGTGTGAGAGGGTGTATTCAAATCCTGATTGATTTAAGCACCCCTCCAAATAACCCCTATGAGGTGTTTGAATTTCTTGAGAGAAGGCAGCTTTCACAAAGTAACATCTTGCGCCTTCAAATAACTCAACAGGTGCATGGTCAATCAGGATTTGAAGCACCTCCTCCACGTATGCCTACACCTCAACCCCTCCCAACCCAAAATCAACAAAGGCCAGCACCATACCAAATGGCAGCCTACAACCCAACTTCCCAATATGGCCACTTTTCCAGACCCAGTGCTGTAGGCTGGTCACAACCTGGGTTTGGACAACATGGCCATTTTGGGGGTGGGTATGAGTCCAGCCAATATGTCCGTCAGCATGAGGGCCAGAGACAATTACCTTATGGCCAATACCCAACTGGCCAATATGAACAAGGCCTCTATTTGGCTCAGCAACCCACAGCATCCTCACAGGGTGAAAGACAATTGGTGTCCTGATAGGTGTCCTGATAGGTGATAGCTGGACGTAATATCTCCAACAATATATCAAAGGTTCTGATGGTCATGCGACAGTACAGATAGAACTTGTCAGGATGTGCCCGCAGAGCTGTATAGAGCCTCTGAAAATGGCCTTTAGTGAGGCGTTTAGTCAAAAGAGGATGCACCCACATTCTTCTTCTCCTCCTTCGCGGATCTACAATCACAGGGTATGGCTGGCCAAAGCGACGCGACAAGACCCAATTAAACAAAACCCGCTGGGTTGGGGTGAAGTGCAGTAGGTCAGACATGGTGCAAACGTTACCACAACACAACAACAGATGCACAACCACAAAATGGCCATATGGGTGGGTGCCACCTGTTGTAGAGGCCTTAAATAGGGTTGCTGATGCTGATTTAAATTAATTTCAGCCTCAAAAACCGTTAAATGTCCATTTTGTCAGGTTGCGTGAAAAATACGCATTACAGATGTCATACGGATTACATACGCAACATTACATGCGCAAAATACGCGACCACACCTTGCCAACGGATTACATACGGATCACCATTTCTGGAATTTTTCGGCGTATTACGGCCATAAAATACAGACCGTATTTATCTACGCTGAGTGTGACGCCGGCCTTAGAAGAGCCCCTGGAAGAGATGGTGCTAATCTGTTTAGGGTCCTCATTTTGCTCTGGACAACTGGACAACATGTCGTGTCCTGCATTACATGGCAGCATGTAAAGATTAAATGGAATCTGTTAGCAGGTTTTTGCAACTTAATCTGAGAGAAGCCTAAACTGTCCATTAATTTTTGCAATTTAATCTGTGTAATTAATTAGGCCATCTGTTATAGTTTCAATACAATCTGTGTGTTATCAGCAGGAGATTATCACTGCTGGACTATGTGTCACATGCACAGAAGTCCAGCGAATCTGTGTAACCCCACCCCCACCACTGATTGGCAGCTTGCTTACAGAATACACAGGAAAGCTGCCAATCAGTAGTGTGGGTGGAGTTGTACACAGATCAACATTCAGAGCACAGCTACATCTATAACAGTGAAAACAGAGATTCTATCAAAACTTTACAGAGCAGCCCAATAAGTGATACATCACTGGAATCAAGCCCTGTACCCCTACGTCATGCTGCTTTCAGATTACATAGCAAAAACATACTGACAGACTCTCTTTAAGCCCCCTCATACACATCAGATGGCTGTTGGACGAAGGATGCTTTATCAGAGCAATTGGCAGAGAGCTTTCTTGGCTATCTCTCCCATTCACAGGAGCACTCAGTTGGCTAAGCGTTCCTTTTTATTCTGGCGATGGCTTATCTCCAGAATAACAAGGTGATCAGCAATCTGAAATTGGACATGCCCAATCAAAATGTCATTCAATGATCAGTTGGCGAGCACGCCAATACATATTAGAGGGTTATACAAACCTGTTGGCATCTGTGGGTTCATCCAACATTGTAATGTGTACAGGGACCTTTGGTTTACTAGGTAGTGGCACTGCATAAAAAAAACAGTGCCACCATCAGGGCATTACTACCCTTACTGGTGTAGGAGGCATGGTGAGCAGAAGCACAGAGGGGGGCTATTTTGATTCTGCTCCCTGGGCCCCAGGGGCAAGGGTGGGTTGCGGCATACATCTCAGTGAAGGGGATCTTTCCTGGAGCTTCATGGCTGTCAAAACAGAACGGCAATGCAGCTCCTGGGGAACTCCCTCTTTTTTGTGATGTGATAGTGAAGGCACCTACACGATGACATTATCGCCCAGGCGTTGGCATGTATGCCCACTGGATACCAGAAAGTGGAGCTGCAGAGGATCATATGAGAGGTAAATATGAAAAACATTTTCTTTTAAATAAAATGAATTAAATGGGTGTGGGGGAGCAAATGATGCTGTACTGAGTGTGGAGGAAGGGGCACCAAAAATTATAAATTGAAGGTGGGGGTGGGGAGAGCAAATGATGATGAATTGAAAGTGGAGGAGGGTAAATGAC
Organism: Ranitomeya imitator; assembly: GCF_032444005.1. Taxonomy (NCBI): domain Eukaryota; kingdom Metazoa; phylum Chordata; class Amphibia; order Anura; family Dendrobatidae; genus Ranitomeya; species Ranitomeya imitator. The sequence goes on along the minus strand of NC_091286.1, from coordinate 38,048,486 downwards.
GACGAATTGAGGGTAGGGGAGAGTAAAGGATTGTGTACTGAAGGTGGGGGAGACCAAATGATTGTGAATTGAGAGTAGGAAGTGGTGAACAGCAAATAATGATGACTTGAGAGTGGGGGGTGGGGAACAGCAAATGACGACTTTAGGGTGGGGGTGAGGAGAGAGCGAAAGATGATGAATTGGGGGTGAGGGAGAGTAAATGATTATGAATTGAGACTGTGTAGTGGGTGGAGAGTAAATGGTTATGAATTGAGACTGAGGGTGGGGAACAGCAAATGATGATGACTTGAGGGTGAGGTGTTGGGGAGAGCAAATGATGAATAGAGAAGGGTCCTGTTACTTTGCAGGGCAGCACTATGTTGCTGTTTTTGGCATCTGGCGTACTGTAGAAGTTGTGGAAAAAGTGTGGTTGTGCTCTGGAAGTGGTGCTCTAGATAAGTATGTGTTATTTTCTCTAGAGATGAGTCCTGACTGGGAGAAGTGACTGCGTTCTGCACTGGATGAAGAAGGAAAGAGAAGATGAGGGACTTCAACTAGCGACGTCACTTGTAAGTCAATGTTTTACCTGTACACTGACACTATACACTGTATACTATATACAGAGCTCCTGTGTATAATATCACTGGTGATCACTGTATTACCTGTACACTGACACTATATACAGAGCTCCTGTGTATAATGTCACTGGTGACCACTGTATTACCTGTACATTATACACTATATTCAAAGATCCTGTGTATAATGTCACCGCACCAGTGATCACTGTATTAACTGTAATCTGACACTATATTCAGAGCTCCTGTGTATAATGTCACCGATGATCACTGTGTTACCTGTAAACTATACACAGAGCTCCTGTGTATAATGTCACTGGTGAATCCCTGTATACTATACACTATAAACAGAGCTCCTGTGCATAATGTTACTGGTTAGTCTCTGTATTACCTGAACACTGCCACTATACTCTGGGTATTATAAACAGAGCTTCTGTGTTTGTCACTGGTGATCACTGTTTTACATACATACTATATACAGAAGTGCTGTATATAATGTCACTGGTGAGTCCCTGTATTACCTGTTCACTGAATAATATATACACCGAGCTCCTGTGTATGTTTCTGATGATCACTGTATTACCTATACACTGACACTATACACTGTATACTATGTACAGAGCCCCTAGACCCCTACACCTATGGTAATATTAGTATTGTGATTTATATTAATGATCAGTATTGTTGTATTCGATCACTATGTGGTGGTGATATGATTGATAAGAAAGAGAGGGGGCACCACAGATTCCAAGGGATCCAACCAGGTCTATATAATATGAACCATTTCAAAAAAGAAGAGAAAGAAATAGACCAAAAATCGGGGATCACCGGAGGCACGGATCAAGTAAAAAAAGGGCAAATTTTATTCAAAAGTGTATAAACGGACACAGAAAACCACATAGAGCACACATTAAAAACATTTAAAACATTGGTCATCCATGTGACCTATACATGGTACACTTAGGCCCAAAATAGAGCCATCCCCCTGTATGAACCAACTCCCCAGTATCAATAGATGACAAATATAAAGAAAATCCTAACTATTACCGAGTGTGATGTCTATGTGAACAGCACCTTATTTTATCATACAAAAAATATATTGAAAAAGAGAGCTAAATGGCAAGTACACAAATAGTCATATAGCTACCACATTCAGCATATGTCATAATGACTTGTAAGGAGATCCACAATGCCTAGATGCACCATGTTATAGTGAAGGCAGTATCCATGGTGCAAACACATAAAAAAAAAAAAAAAAAAGAGTCATCTAGACATGAACCCCAATTGCCATAGAAATGAATAAAGATACATATGGAGGTGCAGATAACCAGCCCAGCTGAGGGCACAATCAGGTTCAAAGACTAATAAATCTATTAGCAGAGTAAGTACGAGACTCAATGTGCCAAAGCTGCAGAGACTCCCATGCTGAAGAGGCATGCACACAGTTACCAAAGCCTCTGGGGCTAGATGACCAAAGCTCAATCACAGCATGTAAAATAGAGCCAAGGGCTGCTGGACACACTCAGGACCACCTGGGGAGTGGAGACAGGGGGTACGCTGACCCAATGTATATAATATATGTATATAATGTCACTGGTGAGTCCCTGTATTACCTGTTCACTGAATAATATATACACCGAGCTCCTGTGTATGTTTCTGATGATCACTGTATTACCTATACACTGACACTATACACTGTATACTATGTACAGAGCCCCTAGACCCCTACACCTATGGTAATATTAGTATTGTGATTTATATTAATGATCAGTATTGTTGTATTCGATCACTATGTGGTGGTGATATGTTATCTTGTCATGGTGTGGCGGTACGTGTTCCTTGAATATAGTATTATTCCATCACTATATGTGGTAATATGTGATCTGGTCATGGTGTGGTGGTATTTCTTCCTTGTATGTGGTCGTAATATGTGATCTGGTCATGGTGGTATTTGTCCCTTGTATGTGGTATTATTCGGTCACTATGTGGTGGTTATATGTGGTCTGGTCATGGTGTGACAGCATTTGTTCTTGTCCCTTGTATGTGGTATTATTCGGTCACTATGTGGTGGTGATATGTGCTCTGGTCATGGTGTGACGGTATTTGTCCCTTATATGTGGTATTATTGGTCATTTAAAAAAAGAATGTGACACCTTCCCGGACAGAAAAATAAAGACAAATATACCTAAAAATAGTATTGGATATTTTAACTAACTTTTAATAGATTACAGTAGAGTAGGGCCCTGCCAAAAGAGTCTCCTGGTGACGTTTGAAAAAAATCTTTTGGCCAAAACAAAAGCTGTGAATATAATTTTGTTTTCGATGGGAACTGTTAATGTGTGATTGGTGAGGACATGGTGCAGAAGTGAAGTTTTTCCAAGAGTGGATGGTGGGACTGTGGAAGGTTCGAGGGGTGGAGACGGAGCTTGGGTAGAGCCTTGGCAGAGTCTCAAGGGGGCCGAAAATTTTGCCAGATTGGTGTCCTGAAATTCCTGATGGCAGCCCTGAAAAATCCAGCCTTCAGGTGACACTTACAGAATGGGGAAAGACTGCAGACGATCAGCAGCTATTGACTGGCTGCAGCGGTAAAATTACATACCAATGGCACATGACCAGCAGGAGAAGAGAGTTTTGAGAAGAACTGCCAATCTGGAAGGTATGTCTATGAATTTTTCTTTATTATGGCTATTTCAATTGCCAAGAAGGGGTGGCAAAGTATTGTAAAGCCCCCTTTAAAAAAAAGGAGTCCGGAATGGCAGTAGCCTAAGCAGAGACTATAGATGCAAAGAGACATGTTGCTCATGACTAACATGTCTCAGTAGGATCACAGCCTATGTGAGATCTGACCTGTAGTTCTCTGCAGAAACGACTATGTAATGAATGGAACCAAGGTGTTTTGTCTCCATTCATTGTTCACATATGGCCGGAACCTAAGCGAAAAAACAGCTGGGGTGTATCAGGTATCAGATCCGCACCTCTGATATTGATGATCTTGAGAAGAGATTATCAATAGCATGAAGCCAGACAATATATTTAAACCCATTCCAACATGTGACTTTCAAGAACATCACACATTAGGAGCAGGCTCAGAAGCTGAACAGCTTCATACAGAGCATGTGCCAACTGTATGACACAGCCGGCACCTGCTTCTGACAGCAGTGATCCGAGCTATCATTGATCACTGCTATTTAATCATTTAAATGCTGCTGACAATCTATTATAAGCCATTTACCGGGCGGTAAGTGGTGTAGTATATCAGGTTTAGCAAGGTGATAGAGAGGTGCTGATGAGTTTTCATGACAGCCGAGGCCTACTAAAAGCCCCTGTCCCTACCATCTTTGCTCTGCTATGAAGCCCTGTGGTTGTCCATCACAGGAGGTCGGCATCTTTATTATATACTGTAGTACCAAGGTAATATTACGGATCCAAGTCCCCTAGGGGGACTAAAAAAAATAAAGTATTTTAAAAAAGGAGAGAAAAAAACACTTTAGATTGCCCCCTTTTTCCAAACCAAAACCAAATATATTGAAAAAAATCTAAACATATTTAATATCTCTGTGATTAGAAACATTCATTAAAAATATTTTTAATTTTCCATGAAAATATAAATCAAATAATAATATAATAATATAAAACAGATTAATATAAAACTAATTACGGTAATCTATATAGTAAACGACATAAAGAAAAACATAAAAACTCTGGAATTGGCATAAACCTTTTTGATCATACCTCCCTATAAAAATGCAATAAAAAAAGATCAAACATTATATGTACCCCAAAATGGTACTAATAAAAAAAAACAGCACAACATGCAAAAAACAAGCCTTCACACAGCTACATCAATGGAAAAATTAAAAAGTTACTGATTTCAGAATTTGGTGACACAAACCACTTTTTTTTTTTTTTTTTTTAGACAGTTCTGAATTTTTTTTTTAACCACTAAAACATATAAAAAAAAGCTATTTAATTTTTGTATTTTCTCAATCGAACGGACAGGGAAAAATCACATTCATTGTCTGGTCATTTTTAGGGTATGTGCACACGTTGCGGATTCTCTGCGGATCCGCAGCGCTTTTTGCGGTGCAGAAACGCTGCAGATCAGCAATTGATTTACAGTACAATGTAAATCAATGAGAAAAAAAAAATGCTGTGCACTCTTTGCGGAAAATCCGCTGCGGAAACGCTGCGGTTTAAAAGAAGTAGCATGTCACTTCTTTTTTTGCGAATCTGCAGCGTTTTTGTACCCATTCCATTATAGAAAACCGCAGGGGTAAAAAACGCAGCAAATCCACACAAAAAAACACAGAAAAAACGCACAAAAAAACGCTGCGGAACCGCACAAAAAACGCGACAAATCCGCAGGTGCGTTTTCTGCCAGGAGAGGCAGAATCCGCACCAGAAATTCCTAAGGCTAATCCGCAACGTGTGCACATTGCCGGAACCCAAAGAACAATGGCGGAACTAAGTTGTTTTTTTTTTCAGTATTACACCCAATTAGGATTTTTTAAAAAAAAATTGGTATATTATATGGTAAATGTGGTAATGTTGGCTTTTAAAAAAATCAGCCTTCCTATGGCTATGTTGGCTCTGAAAAAAATGAAACCACAGGAAAATAAAAAAAAAAAAAGTGTCCAAACTATGAAAACTGATGAACCTGGAAGATACTCACGGAAAACATGCAGCTTCCATATAGATGTTGATGTTATTATTATTATGCCTACTTATATAGCGCCATCATATTCCGCAGCACTTTACATTTATCATCATCGCTGTCCCCATTGGGGCTCACAATCTATATTCCCTATCAGTGTGTCTTTGGAATGTGGGAAGAAACTGGAGAACCCGGAGGAAACCCACTCTACCATTAACCCTAACCATAACCTTAGCACTGCAAAAAAAAACTCATTCCACCCTTGTTCAGCTAAAGGCTGGTAACATGGACGCCCATTGTTCAGGTATTTGGATGGTACCACCCTTGCACAGTCCGGCACGTTATTTGTACAATACTATTATTACATCACATTGTCAGTAGGCGCTCGGAGTCCTCAGAAGTGTGAGGGAATCACTGGGCATGACAGTCCATGAGTATAAACACATACTCGTCCTTCTTTGGCGGGCAGCTCACTCACGTTTGGCTCAAATTAAATAACCATCATTATGACACAAATACTGGAAAGAGAAGATGTGAGATTCTTTGAAGTGAATGCAAATCAAAATTTTAGTGATAATTAGCAACAGACAACGGAGAAATGCTATTTATTTGCACAGTTAGATGTCTTGAAAATCTCTCAGAGAAAAAGTAAAGTTTGGTTTAAAAGAAAAAAAAAAAGTTGAAATATTCCAGTGTATACAGGGTTGGGTCTCTGATTGACAACTCAGGATAAAAAAAAATGAAAATCCAGTCCAAAAAGGGGATATAAAAAAGGCAACCAAAATCTGAGTATTTCAAGCAGAAACCGCTTCAGGAAAAGGGAGTTTTTGGAGAAGTTTTCTCCTTCTGAAGAGCTTTTTTTTCCCCCTGAATCGTTATTATTAGACAGTGATTCATTTGGAGAGGTTTCCTTCAAGATCCTGTTCAAAGAAGCGACATGTGCTTTCTTTTTTGCCGCTAGGTGTTTTTGAAAACCTCTGCTGGAAAAAAAAAAGTTGGAAAAATTCTCAGGTAAACAGCAAAGCAAATTTCACATAGAAAATAAGTGAAAGAGGTTTCTAAGAGTATTTGAAGCTGTTCTTCAGGAGGATTTTGGAAAGGACCTTCTTCAAAAAAAACTTCTAAAAAAAACAGAGTTCACACACCGTAAGGCTATGTTCACACACAGATTTGTTGCTGCTTTTTTTTCTGGAGCTGAAACCCGCTCTCTTGACAGTAAAAACGCTGCAATCAAATCACCCATTTTTCAGCATTGTCGTGGCAATTTCTGCGTGCTTTTTTGCATCATTTTTGGGTGCAGATTACATGCATTCTTCTCTACAGTTCATATTTAATAAAATTATATTTTTCCCCCAAAATTTGCTTCGAAAACCCACAAAAAACACCTTTGCAGTTTTTTTGCATTGTTTTTTCTGCTTTCTATCTGCGAAAAAAAGACTGAAAGAATTGTCATGCTTCAGGTTTAAAAAAACGCTGCAGTTCTCAAATTTACCCATGAAAAAAAGTGAGTGTATGAGATTTCTGAAATCTCATACCTTTTGCTGATACTACAAAAGCAGCTTTTAATTTGCCTAACAAAAAACGCAGCAAAAAAAAAAAACTGAGCAAACTGAACAAAGCCCATGGCTATGGTATTTTTTATCTATTTTATTTACTTATATAGAGCCATTCATTCATTTAATGTAATTAATTAATTATGTGGGCGGTGCCAACAAGTAGTGATGACGAGCGAACGAGCTGGGATAAAGTGTTTTCCGAGCATGCTCAGGTCCTAACCGAGTGACTTTGGGGTGTAAGTGGGCCTGCATGTCTCACTGCTGTTCAACAGCTGCAACACATGCAGGGCTTGGCTAGCAAATAGGTAATCCCTGCATGTGTTATGACCAGGGCCGGACTGGCCATTTGGCAATTCTGGCAAATGCCAGAAGGGCTGGTCTGGTTGTGGGCTGCCTTGTATGCTACGTAGTTAACAGAATCATTGTTCTCAAGAAGCCCATACTGTTAAAAGTTGTGACGGAGCACAAAGCCGGTCACTCCGTCACTTACCCTAGTATGCTGTGGGTATAATTAGAAATATTGGTCTTGTAGTAAATCTTCCTTTCCTCTATTCAGGGTAATATTAGTAATACTGTATATCCCATCTGGTTATTGGGGACGGGGACACCGTGGGCCTGTGTGATTTCAAATGCCAGGGCTGAATTTCATTCCCAGTCCGTACCTGGTTATGACTGTGGAAGAGTCATGAGACATGCAGCTGTGGGGAGTCGGAACATATTTTTCAAGCACACCGAAGACATTCGGTTAGTACCAAGCATGCTCAGATAACACACTCATAACTACTAATGAGCCTTTTTAGTATCTCATATACCAATGCACATGAGCATGCGATATTTTAAAGGGAACCTGTCAGCAGGATTTTGCTAAGTAAACTACAGGCATTGTCATGTTGCTGCTGTTATACTGATTAAAATAATACTTGGTTTGAAGAAATCTGTCTTGTGGTTCTTGTGTAATCAGTGTTAGAAGCTTTCAGATAATGATATGCTTGTGCTCCGGGGCAGGACTGTAGGCAGAGTCTTATCTTCCTGCTTTAAGCCATAGACACCAAGGAAAAACCTACCCACAGGCCGCCCCAAAACACAAACATGTTCCTCATCATAGACACAGACTTTTTTGTGCTTCGGGGCGGCCTGTGGTCAGTCAGTTCACCCCAGTACGGGGCAGTGATTAAGAGGTGTCTTGTCTAAAGATTCGCCAAATGTAAAAACAAAAAAAATTGATACAGGAAAAATATATCTTTGTACCATATTATTATTAGAAAAAAAAACTGAGATTTCAATGACTTAAAACTCTCAAATTAAAAAAAAAAATTAAACATTTTGCAACTTTGGCACAAAATCAGCTAACTTTTAGCCTCCTTTGAAATCTCATATTCCATCAAAATGTCTTAAAAATTGTTCCCGTTAGATTTTAGCACTGCATTATAAATTCCAACTCTGCTACATGTGTGCGAAAATTACATTTCTCACATCTTTGGCATCAATTGCATCTGTTCTACTTCATTCATCCACTTTGCAAAAATAATCAGCAACCTGTAGCATACTCTTCGATTTTGTCGATGCAATAATCGTCTGGGTCATATTAAAATGAACATCACCCTGGTATAGCAGGAAAACAGACAGTCATGTCCATTTAACTCACAATGTTATAAAGCTTTATGATACTACAACTGAAGAGCAATATCAAGTATAATTACACAATTTACATTAAAAAATGAATAAATAATAAAAACGGTAAATAGAAAAAGTTGTCAAAGTTACTGAAACTTTCTCAGACTAAACATCTTGCATTGATCTTATAGTGCTCTTTCTCCCCCAAGTGGCTGATTTTAGAACTGCAGTTATGGGTTTCAAAAAAATTATATGCATTCCATACTCTGTGTTATCCTTAAGTGTTACAAATTAATTTAGAACGGAAAAAAAAACTGAGTAGTAAAGCCAAAAACAAATACAGCAATATAAACATTATGGGAACAATGGCTAGAGGGAAAAAATAATAAGTTTAAAAAAAAGTGTGTTTTTTCTTGGGTCTTTTTCTTTCTTTACCACAAAGTGAAAAGTACATGATGGGAATTTGTTATTGTTTCTGTTTTTAATTAGGGATATGAAGCTTTGCAAGGGATTTAAGCAGAAACTCTCCTAGCGAGTCTGGTGTTATTGACCTCCTGCCCCCAACAGCATTGAATTTCCAGGAGTTGAGTTACATTAAAAAAGCAAAAGTGTCACCATTGGTTTAAATGGTAATTCTGTGCTGCGTCCTTGTGGCCAAACCAAAAGGGGTTTTATGGTAGGCTACCGGTTTGGGATAAGTCACGGAATAATCACAGACCAGAAAATAGACTTCAGAGCCTGTTCCAATACAAATCATCAGCAGGATACTAAAATGCTCCTGCAAATAATATACTAAAATTATGGACAAATGTATGTGTGCTGTGCCCAGCACCTCATCCTGTAGCTGGGTCCCATGTTTGGTATCTATGGACTTGAAAAAAATCGGAAAGTTCAGCCAGATTTTCTCTGGAATGAGCAGCAGATTTACACCTCTGCATTCTACTATCTGGTATGTGGCCTATTTACATTATGTCTTGGAAAATCTTCAAATTTCCATCCTGAAAATAAAATGGCATTTTGAATACTGCACTCCCCATAGTCTTATATATAGTATACTGCGCTCCTTATAGCCCTCCATAAAGAAAAATGCACTCCACATAGTCCTCTGTACAGTATAATGCACCCCCTATAGTGCTCCATACAGTATAATGCACCCCTATAGTCCTCCATACAGTATAATGCACCTCCATAGCTCTCCATACAATATAATGCACTCCCATAGCTCTCTATATGGTATAATGCACCCCTATAGTCCTCCATACAGTATAATGCACCCCCATAGCTCTCCATACAGTATAATGCACTCCCATAGCTCTCCATATGGTATAATGCACCCCTGTAGTCCTCCATACAGTATAATGCACCGACATAGCTCTCCATACAGTATAATGCACTTCCATAGCTCTCCATACGGTATAATGCACCCCTATAGTCCTCAACAGAGTATAATGCACTCCCTATAGCCCTCTATATGGTATAATGTATCCCCTATTGCCCTCCATACTGTATAATGTAACCTTATAGTCCTTAACACAGTATAATGCACCCCCTATAGCCCTATATATGGTATAATGTACCCCTATAGCACTCAATACAGTATAATGCCCCCCTATAGCCCTCCATATGGTATAATGCACCCCCTATAGCCCTCCACACGGTATAATGTACCCCTATAATCCTCAATACAGTATAATGCACCCCCTATAGCCCTCCATATGGTATAATGTACCCTTATAATCCTCAATACAGTATAATGCACCCCCTATAGCCCTCCATACGGTATAATGTACCCCTACAATCCTCAATACAGTATAATGCACCCCCTATAGCCCTCCATATGGAATAATGTACCCCTATAATGCTCAATACAGTATAATGCACCCCCTATTGCCCTCCATATGGTATAATGTAACCTTATAATCCTCAATATAGTATAATGCACCCCCTATTGCCCTCCATACTGTATAATGTACCCCTATAGTCATCAATACAGTATAATGCACCCCTCATAGTTCTCCCTAAAGTATAATACACCCCCAGTTCCATCATGAAAAAAAAAACACATTTTAACATTTATTGTGGCCATTTTTCACCTGGATCTTTATTACATTCGTCTAGATTTTTTTCCACTTTTGCGGCCAACTTTCTACAAAAAGAAAAAGTTCTATTGTTATTACGAATGCACTGATATATATTTTTAATTGGATCTGTTAAACTGATCAAAATTGCATGTTTGCTTTGTTTTTTTTAGGAGAGGTGGTCCTTTTTTGACTTCTTGCAATTGAACCCTGCAATTTGTATCCAATTGTTCATGCTGCCATTTGTTTAAGGGGTTGCCCCATTTGAGAAAACTTTTGTCTGGTTGTATAAACATAAACCGCACTTTACTTAACCCTTTCTGGGTACAGCGCTGTGTCTCTTTCAATACCTTGGTCTATGTTGTTTGGCTGCAGCGGTGATGTCACATTGTGCCGTCTACATTGGCAGAGCCGCTGAGGCTCCTATGTCAGCCACACAGGGTTCGAAGTCCCGCACTTGCACAGCGCGCCTCACTCTGCCCGAAACAGGGAATGGGCAGGTGCACACTATCTGTATTATGTCCCTCACATGTAGATCTTAACACCATGTAAATATTCCCAACGTAACGTCAGCAAAAAATGGCTTATTTTATTGTAACTAAATACAAGGTGAGAGCCAACGAAAGCCCCCCTTACACTTTACTTTAGACTTTATCCAAATGAGGGCTCGTCCAGCAACAATCTTGCCCAACTTTCACATACACAGGATCGCTCCTGTGTTGTCTAAGATAGAGCCGCTGTCAGACATCTTTGGCGGAGGCTTATCTAGTAATGAGCAAAAGGATCAACAGTATTGAATCAGACATGCCGGACCCTTAACTCCTCTGACAATCATCTGTTCGGGGTCAGTTGACAGCCCCCATGTAGATAAGACTGGCGATATTGATAAATTCAGTCGATGTTAGTCTAATGTGTATTAGGTCCTTAATTTTATCCTCCCTCCGCATGTAATGGATAGTTTACCGACAGCACAATCCTTCTCATTATCCATTAACATATGTTTCTTGCTGCACTATGAGGCTAATAGGTCGTGTCAGAGCCCCTGACATAAGAAGCATCACAGATCTCATACCCAACACTTCAAACACCAAGGACCTTATCTCACAGACAAGACTGTACCTTCTCCTGCATTGCATCAAACCAGACAGACGCAATCTACATTCCAGTGTCATTCCATCATTCTGATAAGATTACCAGGTATTTTCGGTTATTCACACCAGATTGGACTTGCGCAGATAAGTGGGGAATTACTTTTCCGGACACAAGAAATTTGTTTCCTTATTGAAATCATACCTAATTGTAAGACTATAATGGAGTCGATCCTCCCCTCCTACCTATAATCATCTTAATACCTAAACTTGACAACAATTCAACCCCTTCACCCAGGGGGCCCCAGAGCCAAAGTTCTAGTTGCCCTCCTCCCCCAACAAAAGATTATCAATATTTGGTGGGGTTACAGAAGAGCATACTGTATCTCACAACCTTGCAGACTTTACAAAGTAATTTTCCTCCTACTGAAGCTCTAGATTCCCCTTTCTGTATGTTGGAAACAAGTGTCACACAAACACAGTATGATATCCCCACAGTGAATCCTCTGCACGCATAGTATGATGACCCTACGGTACCCCACCTCAACTCCATCTACAAAGTATGGTGACCCCAACACTGTATGATCTCCTAACAGTGACCCCAACACAGCTCTCCATACAGTATAATGGGCCTACATACAGTATAATGGACCCCACACCTCACCCCACTGTATAATGGCCCTCACACAGTATGATGGACCCCACACAAACCTTCACACTGTATAATTGCTTGCATACAATATAGTGGCCATCGTTTAACCCTCCATAAAACCTAAAGACTCAGGCATAGCCCTACAAATATTATAAAGGCCATCACATAGCCCTCCAAATATTATAAGGACCCCAACATAGCCCTCCCCATAGTCCTCTATATGGTATACTGCACTTTCCACAGTCATCCATATAGAATAATGGGCGCCATAGTCCTTCATATAGTATACTGTACTTCCTATACTCCTACAAATAGTATACTGCACTCCCCATAGCCCTCTATATAGTATACTGCACTTTCCATAGTCCTCCATATAGTATAATGGGCCCCATAGTCCTTCATATAGTATACTGTACTTCCCAAACTTCTACATATAGTATACTGCATTCCACATAGTCCTCCATAAACTAAAATGCACCCCCATAGTCCTCCAAACAAATAGTCCTCCATACATTATGAAACCCCCATAGTCCTCCATACAATAGTTCTCCATGTAGTATAATGCACCCCCATAGTCCTCCATAAACAGTGGCATGTAAACGTTTGGGCACCCCTGGTCAAAATTACTGTTAGTATGAAAACAGTTAAGCAAGTTGAAGATGAAATTTTCTCTAAAAGGCCTAAAGTTAAAGATAACACATTTGCTTTGTAAAAATATATATTTTCACCATTATAAAAATGACAAAAAAAGGAAAATGGGCCAATGCAAACGTTTGGGCACCCTTGGAGATTTGCATACTCAGATAAGTTTGTCCAAAGTTTCAGACCTTTAACCTGTTAGGATTATGGCTTGTTCACTATCATCATTAGGAAAGGCTAGGTGGCGCAAATTTCCCAGCTTTATAAAAACCCAGCCTCCTCTAACCTTGTGCCAAAAAACGGCAGCCATGGGTTCTTCTAAGCAGCTGCCTAGCACTCTGAAAATGATAATGGTGGGGGACCACAAAAGCAGGAGAAGGCTGTAAGAATGAATGAAAAGACTTGTCTGGCTACAAAAAGCGTTTACAACCTGTGATACTTGCAAAAGGGGGCGCTACTAGGAACTAACCTAAACTTTTGGATCGGTCCATTTTTCTTTTTGTAATTTTTGAATGTATATCACCTATGTTAACCCCTTTCTGCCATTGGACGTAATATTCCGTCCATGTGGGGTGGGCCTTAATTCCCAAGGACGGAATATTACGTCCAGCGCGATCGGCCGCGCTCACGGGGGGAGCGCCGCCGATCGCGGCCGGGTGTCAGCTGCATATCGCAGCTGACATCCGGCACTATGTGCCAGGAGCGGTCACGGACCGCCCCCGGTACATTAACCCCCGGCACACCGCGATCAAAGATGATCGCGATGTGCCGGCGGTGCAGGGAAGCTTCCCGCAGGGAGGGGGCTCCCTGCGTGCTTCCCTGAGACCCCCGCAGCAACGCGATGTGATCGCGTTGCTCCGGGGGTCTCCTACCTCCCTCCCTGCAGAAAGTCCCGGATCCAAAATGGCCGCGGATCCGGGTCCTGCAGGGAGGAAGGTGGCTTACCAAGTGCCTGCTCAGAGCAGGCACTTGGTAACGCTGCACTGCTCTCAGACAGATCGGTGATCTGTCAGAGTGCTGTGCAAACTGGCAGATCACCGATCTGTATTGTCCCCCCCTGGGACAAAGTAAAAAAGTAAGAAAAAAAATTTCCAAGTGTGTAAAAAAAATTAAAAAAAAAATTCCTAAATAATGAAAAAAAAAAAAAATATTATTCCCATAAATACATTTCTTTATCTAAATAATAAAAAAAAAACAATAAAAGTGCACATATTTAGTATCGCCGTGTCCGTAACGACCCGACCTATAAAACTGGCCCACTAGTTAACCCCTTCAGTAAACACCGTAAGAAAAAAAAAAAAAAACGAGGCAAAAAACAACGCTTTATTATCATACCGCAAAACAAAAAGTGGAATAACACGCGATCAAAAAGACGGATATAAATAACCATGGTACCACTGAAAGCGTCATCTTGTCCCGCAAAAAATGAGCCACCATACAGCAACATCAGCAAAAAAATAAAAAAGTTATAGTCCTCAGAATAAAGCGATGCAAAAATAATTATTTTTTCTATAAAATAGTTTTTATCGTATAAAAGCGCCAAAACATTAAAAAAATGATATAAATGAGGTATCGCTGTAATCGTACTGACCCAAAGAATAAAACTGCTTTATCAATTTTACCAAACGCGGAACGGTATAAACGCCTCCCCCAAAAGAAATTCATGAATAGCTGGTTTTTGGTCATTCTGCCTCACAAAAATCGGAATAAAAAGCGATCAAAAAATGTCATGTGCCCGAAAATGTTACCAATAAAAACGTCAACTCGTCCCGCAAAAAACAAGACCTCACATGACTCTGTGGACTCAAACATGGAAAAATTATAGCTCTCAAAATGTGGTAACGCAAAAAATATTTTTTGCAATAAAAAGCGTCTTTCAGTGTGTGACGGCTGCCAATCATAAAAATCCGCTAAAAAACCCGCTATAAAAGTAAATGAAAAAATGTATTTATTTCCATTTTCCCATTAGGGTTAGGGCTAGGGTTAGGGCTAGGGTTAGGGTTAGGGCTAGGGTTGGGGCTAGGGCTAGGGCTAGGGTTAGGGCTAGGGTTAGGGCTAGGGTTAGGGTTAGGGCTAGGGTTAGGGCTAGGGTTAGGGCTAGGGTTAGGGTTGGGGCTAGGGTTAGGGCTAGGGTTAGGGTTAAGGCTACAGTTAGGGTTGGGGCTAAAGTTAGGGTTAGGGTTTGGATTACATTTGCGATTGGGATTAGGATTAGGGGTGTGTCTGGTTAGAGGTGTGGTTAGGGTTACCGTTGGGATTAGGGTTAGGGGTGTGTCAGGGTTAGAGGTGTGGTTAGGGTTACTGTTGGGATTAGGGTTAGGGGTGTGTTTGGATTAGGGTTTCAGTTATAATTGGGGGGTTTCCACTGTTTAGGCACATCAGGGGGATCTCCAAACGCGACATGGCGACCGATCTCAATTCCATCCAATTCTGCATTGAAAAAGTAAAACAGTGCTCCTTCCCTTCCGAGCTCTCCCGTGTGCCCAAACAGGAGTTTACCCCAACATATGGGGTATCAGCGTACTCAGGACAAATTGGACAACAACTTTTGGGGTCCAATTTCTCCTGTTACCCTTGGGAAAATACAAAACTGGGGGCTAAAAAATAATTTTTGTGGGAAAAAAAGAGATTTTTTATTTTCACGGCTCTGCGTTATAAACTGTAGTGAAACACTTGGGGGCTCAAAGTTCTCACAACACATCTAGTTAAGTTCGTGGGGGGGTCTGGTTTCCAATATGGGGTCACTTGTGGGGGTTTCTACTGTTTAGGTATATTAGGGGCTCTGCAAACGCAATGTGACGCCTGCAGACCATTCCATTTAAGTCTGCATTCCAAATGGCGCTCCTTCCCTTCCGAGCCCTCCCATGCGCCCAAACGCTGGTTTCCCCCCACATATGGGGTATCAACGCACTCAGGACAAATTGGACAACAACTTTTGGGGTCCAATTTCTCCTTTTACCCTCGAGAAAATACAAAACTGGGGGCTAAAAAATAATTTTGAGGGGAAATTTTTTTTTTTTTTTCACGGCTCTGCGTTATAAACTGTAGTGAAATACTTGGGGGCTCAAAGTTCTCACAACACATCTAGATAAGTTCCTTGGGGGGTCTAGTTTCCAATATGGGGTCACTTGTGGGGGGTTTCTACTGTTTAGGTACATTAGGGGCTCTGCAAACACAATGTGACGCCTGCAGACCATTCCATCTAAGTCTGTATTCCAAATGGCGCTCCTTCCCTTCTGAGCCCTCCCATGCGCCCAAACGCTGGTTCTCCCCCACATATAGGGTATCAGCGCACTCAGGACAAATTGCACAACAACTTTTGGGGTCCAATTTCTCCTGTTACCCTCAGGAAAATACAAAACTGGGGGCTAAAAAATTATTTTTGTGGGAAAAAAATTTTGTTTTATTTTTACGGCTCTGCATTATAAACTTCTGTGAAGCTCTTATTGGGTCAAAGTGCTCATCACACATCTAGATAAGTTCCTTAGGGGGTCTACTTTTCAAAATGGTGTCACTTGTGGGGGGTTTCAATGTTTAGGTACATCAGTGGCTCTCCAAACGCAACATGGCGTCCAATCTCAATTCCTGTCAATTTTGCATTGAAAGGTCAAACGGCGCTCCTTCCCTTCCGAGCTCTCCCATGCGCCCAAACAATGGTTTACCCCCACATATGGGGTATCAGAGTACTCAGGACAAATTGTGCCACAACTTTTGTGGTCCAATTTCTTCTCTTACCATTGGGAAAATAAAAAATTGGGGGCGAAAAGATAATTTTTGTGAAAAAAAAAAATGATTTTTTATTTTTACGGTTCTGCATTATAAACTTCTGTGAAGCACTTGGTGGGTCAAAGTGCTCACCACACCTCTAGATAAGTTCCTTAGGGGGTCTACTTTCCAAAATGGTGTCACTTGTGGGGGGTTTCAATGTTTAGGCACATCAGTGGCTCTCCAAACGCAACATGGCGTCCCATCTCAATTCCTGTCAATTTTACATTGAAAGGTCAAACGGCGCTCCTTCCCTTCCGAGCTCTCCCATGCGCCCAAACAATGGTTTACCCCCACATATGGGGTATCAGAGTACTCAGGACAAATTGTGCCACAACTTTTGTGGTCCAATTTCTTCTCTTACTATTGGGAAAATAAAAAATTGGGGGCGAAAAGATAATGTTTGTGAAAAAAAATGATTTTTTATTTTTACGGTTCTGCATTATAAACTTCTGTGAAGCACTTGGTGGGTCAAAGTGCTCACCACACCTCTAGATAAGTTCCTTAGGGGGTCTACTTTCCAAAATGGTGTCACTTGTGGGGGGTTTCAATGTTTAGGCACATCAGTGGCTCTCCAAACGAAACATGGCGTCCCATCTCAATTCCAGTCAATTTTGCATTGAAAAGTCAAATGGCGCTCCTTCCCTTCCGAGCTCTGCCATGCGCCCAAACTGTGGTTAACCCCCACATATGGGGTATCAGCGTACTGAGGACAAATTGTACAACAACGTTTGGGGTCCATTTTCTCCTGTAACCCTTGGTAAAATAAAACAAATTGGAGCTGAAGTAAATTTTTTGTGAAAAAAAGTTAAATGTTAATTTTTATTTAAACATTCCAAAAATTCCTGTGAAGCACCTGAAGGGTTAATAAACTTCTTGAATGTGGTTTTAAAAACCTTGAGGGGTGCAGTTTTTAGAATGGTGTCACACTTGGGTATTTTCTATCATATAGACCCCTCAAAATGACTTCAAATGAGATGTGGTCCCTAAAATAAAATGGTGTTGTAAAAATGAGAAATTGCTGGTCAACTTTTAACCCTTATAACTCCCTAACAAAAAAAAATTTTGGTTCCAAAATTGTGCTGATGTAAAGTAGACATGTGGGAAATGTTACTTATTAAGTATTTTGTGTGACATATCTCTGTGATTTAATTGCATAAAAATTCAAAGTTGGAAAATTGCGAAATTTTCAAAATTTTCGCCAAATTTCCGTTTTTTTCACAAATAAACGCAGGTAATATCAAAGAAATTTTACCACTATCATGAAGTACAATATGTCACGAGAAAACAATGTCAGAATCACCGGGATCCGTTGAAGCGTTCCAGAGTTATAACCTCATAAAGGGACAGTGGTCAGAATTGTAAAAATTGGCCCGGTCCATAACGTGCAAACCACCCTTGGGGGTAAAGGGGTTAAGCAGTTAGGGGATCAAGCCAAAAAGTCAAGAATGTCCATAATGAGGGGAAAGCAGTCCTGGGACCAGGGAAAGGTGGGATGAAGCTGCCTCCACAGCAATACGCGTGGGATCTCTCCCACCTCTCCCTGGTCGCGTGACTGCTTTCCCCTCATTATGGACATTCTTGACTTTTTGGCTTAATCCTCTGACTGCTTGACATAGGTGATATACATCGATTCCCTACAACTCTTATTGGTGCTTTCACCTTAATGATTCTTTAGTTACTTTATTACAATTTTGCCTATAGGCTACCACCCCTTCATTCATAGGCTATCATACATATTTTGCATGCATGTGTCCTAACAGTTTCTGGGGAGTTTGTTGGACCCAACTATTTACATGTGCTTGTTTACCATCTTTGGGGATGCCCACTTTTGGTCTTATATGCTTTTTTTACTTTGCAAATTCCACTATAAAATTTTGCATATTGCTTATTGTCTATTGATAGCTGTCTTGTTATACCAGAGATGTATAAACGGGGACAGTCCCATTTATTGTCCACTTATATTATAGTCCTTATTGACCTTTCTAAGGATTAATCCCAGGGATGTGGTTGTGCTGTTTTTGTATTGTTTTTAATCATTTTTGGGTGTTTCTGTATGTCATTGAGTTAATAAATTTATACCTTTTTGCAAAAATATATTTATTTTATCTTGGTGTGCACCATTTCCATGCATTGATCTTTTTCTTTTTTTCTGGCACATTTCCTTTCATGCATGGTGCTGCACCCGTCTATAGGTCATTTATGCCTATTTGTGTAGTGCACCCTATACCTTTTGTAGTCCCCCTTTTTTGGCAAACTGCAGTCTAGCTTTTTATGTCTCTGTGTCAGCTGTGGGGTCATCTTGGTTCCCCTCCCATAGGGGTTCATTTCATTCACATGTGAACAGATAGTTCGCATTGACACTGATGCACCCTGAGCCTGCAGGACAGCTTGAAATTCTTTTTACCTTGCTTGGGGCTACTTATCCACCATCTGAACTATGCTGCGTTGCAACCTTTCATCAATTTTTCTCTGCTGTCTACAGTGTCATGGGATATAAACTTCTTTATTATGTCACACACTCTGTTCAAAGGAACATCAAGATCTCTGGAGATGGACCTTGAGATTGTTGATATTTTTCAAAAATTTTGGTTCTCAAGTCCTCAGATAGTTCTCTTCTTTTCGTACTCTGTGTTTAGTGTGGCACACGCAGACACACAATGCAAAGATTGAGTCAACTTCTCCCGTTTTATATGGTTCAGGTGTGATTGTCATATTGTCCAGACCTGTTACTTGCCACAGGTGAGTTTGTTAGTAAATGTCAAATAGCTGTAAGTGACCTTTAAATATTTACATACAACCCTTTAAAATTCATATTCATTGGTCTATTTTGTAAAAACACACCGAGAAAAAAAAACTTGTGCATAAAAAGGATACAAACAACAATGTCTGAGAGACAAGACAAATACACAAAGTTCTGAGACATTCACACCATAATAGTCTATGAATCCAATAAACTAAAACCTAGAATGATAAATAAGTCTCCTCTTTTTGCATGATTTATGATATATAACTAACAATCAATCACAATGCTAAGAGGGACAAGTGTACCCAGTTAGGTTATGGAACAGTATAAAATCACAGGTCATACATTAATCTGTTTGTTTGTTTTTGTGCTGTTACAACACAAACATGTGTGTAACAAAGCATCTGTAATTGCAATAAATTTCCGGGAAAAATAGTTCATTTTCTGGAACAATTTCAAGGGTGCCAACACTTTCGGCCATGATCACATAAAATAGTTAATAAATAACAAAAAATAGTTGAAAAAAATAGCCAATTAAAAATATAGTTAATACATAACATTTTCACATGTCTACTTTACATCAGCATGTAAGTTAGGTGGACTCTCATCGCTTCAGAAATGCCAAACATGTGGACGTTATATGTGGTTTACGTACACTGTGTGGCTCAGAAGGGAGGAACATTTGGATTTGGGAGCCCAGAATTTGCTGAAATTTTTAGAGTGGCGAGGAGCCATTTCGCTTTGTGGAATCCCCTATATTTCCATTAGCAGATGACGGACCTGAGTGAGGATTTGCTTTTTTTTGTGGATTAAGTTGAAGCTTTTATTAGAAACATTTTACATAATGATTTGAATCACTTTATCCTGCACTCTACACTGAACGCTTACATTGTAGTTTTCCATCTAAATCTCTGAGTTTCGTGACTCAGATGAGACCCCCGAGGGATCGATGACACTATAATGAGGCAACAGAGTTGCTCTGGACTCCATCTGGCCTCTTTTCAGAGTTGTCTTTTTTTCAGAAGTGCACAAAACTGTGGCCGACGGCACTTTTATCCAATCCTAAAAAGACGGACACCATCAGATCACAGGTCCTATGGCGTCCATAGTTCCTCCATCTGCTTCATTATAGGGAATCTTCTGCTGGGCGTTCCGTCTGAATCATGTATTTCAGAGATTTACACAGAAACCTTGATGTAAGTGCTCAGCCTACAGCTCAGGATAAATGTGAGCCGAGCCTTATTGCGATCTTTTGGAGGCAGAATGAACAAATCAGCAGCAGGTGAAGAATTGGTTTTATTTATTTATTATTTTTGCACTGCTTTATTCGGAGAGCTATTACTTCTTACTTCTTACTTTATTTCTTTGCTAATAGAGCTGTATGAAGGCTTGGTTTTTTGCGAAACAAGATGAAGTTTTCAGTAGTGCCATGTTTATTTATATTTGTTTTTTATCGCATTTTATTGCACTTTATGTTCAATAAGCATGATCAAGCAACTTTTCTAGCTCTGGTGACCTGGATGTCATCACTACGACATTGAGTCACCATGACAATGATCGGGACACCGCAATGATGTTGCGGGGTCTCCGATCCAAGGGCAGAGGGGCTTTTTTCCCTCTGCTCCTGAAATGCAGGGGGGGGGGTAATGTGCCGGGTGCTGTGCAGGACCGCTCCTTGCACTGAGAAACCAGCAGAAGAAACGTTCTTGTGTCTACCTCTGTGAGCAGCCGAGCCAGTAGCATTACCATACACCCTACCGTGCTCTCCATTCTGCAACTGCTCTAAGACTAACAGCTTCCATAATCCGAACCTCCCACTTTGGCCTCCATGACTTCTCTTGTGCTTCGCCAGTTTTCTGGAATGTACTATCCCTAACGATCTGACTAATACCTAGCACCAACAATTTTAAGCGTGATCTTGAATCAAATTTTTTTTAAACTGGTCTATCGCCTCAATTCACTAATTTAACTCTTCCCTATTTCTCCCTTTCTAATTTTTCCTCAGATTCTGGTGACTCCTATTCTTCACATCCTTCATGCACCCAATAGCACTTGGTAACTGTGCTCAGATCCTGGCTGATGACGGCTCATACAGTTTTATATGATAACCCCTATTTATTATTATGATTCCTGGATGGGACACAAAAGCACGTTCTACCTATTGTGTCCACCTATTTTCTTCCAGATTGTAAGCTTGCAAGCAGAGCCCTCACTCTTCCTGTAACTATTGAACTATGTGTTACTTTTTTATTGTCTTTATTGTCTGTACATGTCACATCTTGTAAAGTGCTGCTGTTGGTGCTAAAGAAATAAAATTATTAGTATTAATTATTATTATAGCAAGTAAAGCCATATTTGAAAGCATTTCTCACATGTAAAACACCATGGAATAAATGGCGCTATAATAATAAATACAGTAATATTAATTTCTACTTAAATATCCAGGTGTACTTTTTTTCATGTGTAATTACCCATACTACCACTAGATGGTAACATTATCAAGCTAAACACCCAGATCTCTGTAGTAAAAGCACAGAAATGTGAGACCCGCTGTATCCGCAGGAAAGTAATGTCACATCTATTTAACTACTATCTGTATCCAGGGCTACACTAAGAATTTCGGGGCCCCATACTGGCAAAATGTTTGGAGCGCCCTTGATACTCCACCCAGGCTCCACCCCAGCCCGTCTCCATCCCTCGAACTGTCCAGTCTCACCGCCCTCTCTTGGAAAAACTCCATTTCTGCACCACGTCCTCACCAATCACACCTTTACAGTTCCCATCACCAGATCACATACATAGCCAGGAGCTTTTGTTTTGGCCAAAACATTTTTTAATCCGTCACCACGACAAGGTTGACTCTTTTGCCGGGCCCAACTCTACTCTATCCTTTTAATTATTTGCTAAAATAGCCAATACAATTTAGGTATATTTTTATTTATTTTTCAATGTTTAAAATTAACAATAAATATCACATACAAGGGACAAATACCACCGCACCATGACCAGACACCATATTACCACCACATAGTGACCTATAATACCACATAGTGGTAGTGTAAGTGTAAAGGTAGTACAGTGATCACAAGTGACATTAAATATAGAAGCTCTGTATATATTCTCAGTATACAGGTAATATAGTGATCACTGGTGACATTCCACACAGGACAATGTATACAGTGTCAGTGTAAAGGTGATAGAGTGATGACTGGTGACATTGTACACAGGACCTCTCTATAAAGTATACAGTGTATAGTGTCAGTGTACAGGTAACACCTCTTCGCTTTTCATCTTCATCCAGCACAGACCAACATTACTTCTTCCAGCCAGGGCTCGTCTCTGCAGGAAATAACACAGTTATCTAGAGCACTGCTTGCAGAGCACATTACTTATTTTTTTCCCAACTTCTAAACTACACCAGATGAAGAAAAAAGACGACATAGTGTTGCATTGTATAGTAACAGGACCCCCAATTTAAAACAGTATCCTCAAAAAATAACATACATGACTGCACTAATACTATCCCTTAATTAGCCCGTAGCGTAATAATATCCTGCGTCCCTTGTGTCTCATTCCTGGCTCCATCCATATGTTCTCCCATCCTGCCCTCATGAGTATCCATTCTCCCCATGTGATGTCCAATTCTGCTCTATATGATCTCCCCATCCTGCCCCATCTGTCTCCATTCTATCCATCCTGCCACATGATCCTGCACCATGTCTCCATCCTGGCCTATGATCCTGCACCATGTGTCTCCATCCTGCCCCATGATCCTGCACCACCTGTCTCTTTCCTGCCCCATGATCCTTCTCATCTGTCTCCATCCTGTCCCATAATCCTGCCCCATCTGTGTACATTATATCCATCTTGGCCCATGGTCCTGCACCATGTCTCCATCCTGCCCAATAATAATCCTTCACCATGTGTCTCCTCCCTGCCCCATGATCCGGCCCCATGTGTCACTATCCTGCCCCATGATCCTGTCCCATCTGTCTCCATCCTGCCCCATGATCCTGCACCACCTATCTCCATCATGCCCCATCTGTCTCCATCCTGCCCCATGATTCTTTCTCATCTGTCTCCATCCTGCACCATGATCCTGCACCATCTGTCTCTTTCCTGCCCCATGATCCTTCTCATCTGTCTCCATCCTGTCCCATGATCCTGCCTCACCATCTGTCTCCATCCTGCCCCATGTCTCTATCCTGTATCCCATTGTCCCAGAATGTCCACCATAGCGTCCCCATTGCTCCATAATGTCCCCATTGTCCCATAATGTCCTTTAGTGTCCCAGAAAATTTCTCATCGCGCCAATGTACGTCGAGCCTGGGGCTCACAAGACCTGTGCTGCTCGTGTCCAAGAACTGCAGTATACAAATGTGAGTCGCCCCGCCAGGGCCGTGGGGTACTCCTCAGTACCGGGTCCTGAGTTCACAGGGGGATGTCACGATGGCTGCGACCCGGTCCGTGGCTGTGGGCGCCCATGTAAAAGGGAAAAGTCTTTAAAGGGAATAAAGTTTATGTTTGTGACGCCACCTGTGGTATTCAGTCAGTGGGGACCGACGCTGCTTTAAGGGGTCCACTGGGGTGATCTTATGGCAGCTAGATGGTACAGTATAACTTCCCACAGGTGAAGCGTATCCCCAGGGCTCCAGTGGTGTAAATGGAAGATGGTGAGGAGTGCAGTAAAGAACGAGGACACAAGGTTGCAGTTTCTTTACCTGGTTTACTGAAGACTTCAGCATCCACAGTCCAGAGCACCGGATCACTGGGCAGGCAGGGTCTGGCCGGCTTGAAGGCAAGTTAGGAGTCCCCTTACCCAGGTGGAAATCAAAAGCCTTCCTCTAGCGCCATGGTGGTGTAGTCCCTTACTGATTAAAGCTTTGCATAAGGCCCTCACAGATGTTATCTCTCTCTGTCCCCCGGATAGGACATAACCCATATGACTGGTGACTTGAGGCTGTTTATAGGGACTCTAGCATGCCCCGGCCTCAGAGGGGTGTCACCGTGCCTCATGGGTGTTAGGTCGGACATGTAACTTGTAGTTCAGCTGTCCTGCAGGTCTTTGATGTAAGTCATAGAGGTCCTTACAACCTCGGTGTTCCAGCTACCGGTCTCTGTGCCTCAGAAGGAGGCAGCCTGCTCGGGGCTGGTCTCCCCCTGGTATTCTCTCCTGTGCTTTGCTCTCATGCACGTTCGCTGCAATCAATTCGGCCTTCTAAATGTCTCTTTCCAGGAACTGCTGCGCTGCAGCTACACAGCTCCGTAAAACCTTCCTCTGCCTCAGACTGATCCAGTCTGTTTCCTGGCAAGAACTGAACTCTGTGATGTTCTTTCCTTCTCAGTTTCCTCTTTCTGCCAGGAACTGCAGACCCCAACGTCTGCTCAGCTATTCTCCTATCGTACCAGCTCCGCCTCAGCTGATGTTCCACACAAGCTCCCCTCTGGCAATCTTTCTCTCTAGCACATCTTTCTGCTTCCTTCCCCTCTGTCTCTCTGAAAGGAACTGACTGAAACTCTCCCCTTGAGGAAAGCAATGCTACTGTGACGACCAGGACCCTGGGGCGCCACAAATGTATTCTCGTCTTTCAGGTGTGAATACATTTGAGGTTAGGAAGGAAAATGTGTCGTCTCCCAGGTAGCTTTGCAGGCCACACAATAACCTTCGGCGGGCCCATTTGCCCTGCATTCTATATGCTGTGCAGACCTGTGACAGCATATTACTATGATATACAATCAATTACATAGTCACTTGGCATAAATCACTAGTAAATCTTTGTAATAAATCTTATTAATGAAATATGCTTTTTTCTCCACTTACGAGCCACTTCTCCTCCCCACTGAACTCATCATTCACATTGAAAGACTGGTAAAACATGACTTCCGTAAAATAAAACAGACTGGTAGCTCACTGGGGCATCAGATTACAACTGTATATAGACATCTATAGAGAAGGAAGGATTAGAGAGGCTCAGACAGAAACTTATACTGTATTGTTATCTCACCCCCAAAGCTGGATTCACGGCTACACTGCTTAGTACTGCTGTATAATCCTTTCAATGTTGTTGATGCTTCTGGACATGTGTTAGAGACAGACTAGCAAGTAGGAATCCCTCGTCTCTGTGTGCTGTGTATGGGAGTCCTCATACTGACGAGTCTCCTCCTACTAGCTCAGAGACAACTGAAAATCAGAGTAAGAACCTGCTGAGAGGAAAACTTATGATAAAATGTAGGATATGATATATAATGAACAGAAATAGTGTCATTTGTCATGTGCACACAGGACAATTTATTTGGGTAAGGGTACCGTCACACAGTGGCACTTTGATCACTAGGACGGCACGATCCGTGACATTCCAGCGATATCGTTACGATCTCGCTGTGTCTGACACGCTACTGCAATCAGGGACCCCGCTGAGAATCGTACGTCGTAGCAGATCGTCTGAAACTTTATTTCGTCGCTGGATCTCCCGCTGACATCGCTGAATTGGCGTGTGTGACGCCGATTCAGCGATGTCTTCACTGGTAACCAGGGTAAACATCGGGTTACTAAGCGCAGGGCCGCGCTTAGTAACCCGATGTTTACCCTGGTTACCAGCGTAAACGTAAAAAAAAAAAAAATTACATACTTACCTTCAGCTATCTGTCCCCGGCGCTCTGCTTCCTGCACTCCTCCTGCATCCTGTGTCAGCGCCGGCCAGCCGGAAAGCACAGCGGAATGTAAGTATGTAATGTTTGTTTTTTTTATGTTTACGCTTGTAACCAGGGTAAACATCGGGTTACTAAGCGCGGCCCTGCGCTTAGTAACCCGATGTTTACCCTGGTTACCGGGGACCTCGGGATCGTTGGTCGCTGGAGAGCGGTCTGTGTGACAGCTCTCCAGCGACCAAACAGCGACGCTGCAGCGATACGACATCGTTGTCGTATCGCTGCAGCGTCGTTTCAGTGTGACGGTACCCTTAGTCACCAGAAATGACAGGTATGTTTTAATGATTATTGGGGCTCAATCTCTGGGACTCCCACTGATCCGGGGCTCAACATTGCATCCCTATTAGTGTTGTGCAAGGAAAAAACTATAAAGGAGATGACATTGCTGTGCCCCCTTTATTTCTCAGGCTTGATGGGGTTCCCATGGTCAGATTATTATTGCGTGCTGGAGTATTTTTGTGATATGTCATCACTTAATGAGATGTCAGTGTGTGATGCACCATCAACGGTAATCTGTCAGCAGGTTTTTGCTACCCCTTCTGAGAGCAGCATGATGTTGTGGCAGAGACCCTGATTCCAGTGATGTGTTACTTACTTTACTGGGCTGCTTGTTGCAGTTAAAACCAGGCTTCTCTGCTACAGATCTAGCAGTTCTATGAATGCTGAGCTCCGTATAACCCCACCCAAACCACTGATTAGCAGCCTTCTGTGTACACTGTGCGTAGGCAGAAAGCTGCCAATCAGTGCTGTGGGCATAGCTAGTCTACCTGGCAACAGGCCAAGTAGTTCTTTAGTGATAATCTCCGGCTGATAAAACATTGATTTTCTAAAAACTACAGCAAGCAGCCAAGTAAGTGACACATTGCAGGAATCATGGTTTCTGACCCTACATTATGCTGCTCTCAGATTAGGTGGTAAAGACCTGGTGATGGATTCCCTTTAAAATATTCCTTGATTGGAAACATATCAGCCCAGGCAAAGAGTCTCATGACATTTGAATCACAAATTTTACATTTTGCCACCCAACACTGCATAAAAATTACATTCAGAAAAAAATGTTTGTATAAACTCACCTACAGGAATGGGCTGCAAGTAGGTATTTCGTGTGAAATCGTTTTTCATATCCCTTGCATGATCTTCTCCTTGCTCTTCCTACTTTTATATCTAATAGAATTTATATATCCTTCTTAGGTAGTGATATTCACAAATGTTGTGGTATGTTTCTTTTTTGTTTGTCTTTTTTTTATGCTTGATATATCGTTAACGTATTACAGAGAAAAGAGTATAGAGTATAAACTAGTTGGCCCGTACGAAATTTTCACACATTGGTTGTCGGGGGCGCAGGCAATTTCAGGAAAATCAAACTGGTCAAATGTTAATGAATTTAATGAGATGATGAACACAGAGAGGTATTTACATATGTAGATTGGTAATACAATACAATACAATGTTTTGCTTGATAAGCAGAGGCTAAAAAAAGTCTTGAGGTTGTGGTGCCACCTGGAGGTTATTGTGGTTTTCTGCAGGTTTCTGAAAATGAATGTTTAAACTGTATTTATTGATCAAATCGTGAATGTTTGGTTTGTGTCTTTTCTTGCTGAAGGGGGCAAGTTTACTTTTCAAATGGTGTATTATTTGTGTGTGTGAGGCAAAGTAACCACCGAAAAGCAGTGCATGTTTACAAGTGTGTTTGCATATGTGACTCACAATTTGTGTGTGTGGGGCAAAGTAATCACTAAAAAAGCAGTGCATGTTTACCAATGTGTTTGCGTATGTGACTCACCTGCAGTGAAGTGTGCAATGCTCCAATGTGCCTGAAATCAGCTGGGCAAGGAGATCGGCAAGCTGGAAAGCCCCCAAGGCAAGTGTTAGGATTTGTTTGTGCTTTGGGGTAGTGTGGTGCCACATGCAGGTCCTTTTTCCTTACTGCAGTTTTATGAAAATTAATGTTCAAACTGTATTTTGTGATCACATCGTCGATGTGTGGTTTGTTTGGCTATTCTCTTGCTGAAGAGGGCAAGTTTACCTTTCAAATGGTGTATTATTTGTGTGTGTGGGTGCAGTATGAACGGAGATACCAAGTAATCACCGAAAAAGAGTTGTTTAGAAATAATATAGAAGGATCATCTTAAGGTACCTTCACACATAACGATATTGTTAACGATATCGTTGCTTTTTGTGACGTAGCAACGATATCGTTAATGAAATCGTTATGTGTGACAGCGACCAACGATCAGGCCCCTGCTGGGAGATCGTTGGTCCCTGAATAAAGTCCAGAACTTTATTTCGTCGCTGGACTCCTGCTGACATCGCTGGATCGGCGCAGGGCCGCGCTTAGTAACCCAATGTTTACCCTGGTTACCATCCTAAAAGTAAAAAAAACAAACAGTACATACTTACCTACAGCCGTCTGTCCTCCAGCGCTGTGCTCTGCACTCCTCCTGTACTGGCTGTGAGCGTCGGTCAGCCGGAAAGCAGAGCGGTGACGTCACCGCTCTGCTTTCCGGCCGCTGTGCTCACACAGACAGTACAGGAGGAGAGCAGAGCACAGCGCTGGAGGACAGACGGCTGTAGGTAAGTATGTACTGTTTGGTTTTTTTTACTTTTAGGATGGTAACCAGGGTAAACATCGGGTTACTAAGCGCGGCCCTGCGCTTAGTTACCCGATGTTTACCCTGGTTACCGACATCGTTGGTCGCTGGAGAGCGGTCTTTGTGACAGCTCTCCAGCGACCAACAGCGACGCTGCAGCGATCCGGATCGTTGTCGGTATCGCTGCAGCGTCGCTTAATGTGAAGGTACCTTTAAAGGCATCTGTGATCAACTTGGATATACAAGAGCGGTATTATAATTCACTGGTTATTGTATGCAATGAGGCCCTGGGTGGCCCAAATTAAAAATTTGGTTTTTATGTTATGTTTTGTGATGTATAACCAATAAAATCTGATTAAACTAAAATGCGAGAGTCGCTGCGGCTGCATGTCTCGTGGCTTTTCATCAGCCACAACACATGCAGGGATTGTCTAACAATCAGGTATTCCCTGCATATATTGCGGCGGTCATGCAGCTGCGGGGACTCAAGCACTTTTTTTGACAATGCCAAAAATACTTGATTAGGACACAGGCGTGCTCGGATAACACCTTATCTGAGCATGCTCAATACTGCCAAACGATGAAGACCTCTACTGAATGATTGCATTCACTACTTGGCATTTTCAGGCACGTGTTTGTGACATGCGGGATATTATGTCTACACATCACATGCACTACCGACCCCATTCCCTCACATCTCCTCCAGTCTCTCTCTCCAGTTGTCACAAGTCACCTAACTACAATCTTTAATCTCTCCCTCTCCTCTGGCATTTTCCCCTCCTCCTTCAAACACTCTATCATTACTCCATTACTAAAGAAACCCACCCTCGACCCATCCTGTACAAACAACTACAGACCGGTCTCAAATCTCCCCTTCATCTCTAAACTCTTGGAGCGCCTGATATACTCCCGCCTTACCCGTTACCTCTCCACTCACTCCCTCCTAGACCCTTCACAGTCCGGTTTCCGCCCCCTACATTCGACAGAAACTGCACTCATCAAAGTGACCAATGACCTTCTGACAGCAAAACGTAATGGTGACCACTCTCTGCTCATTCTTCTCGACCTTTCTGCAGCTTTTGACACTGTTGACCACCCTCTCCTACTCTCTAGGCTCCAGTCACTAGGCATTAAGGACACTGCTCTCTCCTGGTTCTCCTCCTATCTTTCTGACCCCTCCTTCAGTGTTCTGTTCTCTGGCTCCACTTCATCTCCTCTTCCTCTTACTGTTGGGGTACCTCAGGGCTCAGTCCTTGGCCCCCTTCTGTTCTCTCTCTACACGGCCCCAATTGGACAGACCATCAGCAGATTTGGCTTTCAGTACCATCAGTACCATCTTTATGCCGACAACACACAACTATATACGTCATCCCCTGACCTTACCCCCGCTGTACTACAGAACGCCACTGACTGTCTGTCCGCAGTCTCCAACATCATGTCCGCTCTCTATCTGAAACTCAACCTCTCCAAAACTGAACTTCTTCTGCTCCCACCATCTACTAACCTCCCTAAATCTGACATTTCCCTCTCCGTGGGTGGCACCATAATAACACCCCGGCAGCAGGCGCGCTGTCTGGGTGTTATGTTTGACTCTGATCTCTCCTTCACCTCCCATATACAATCTCTTGCCCGCTCATGCCGCTTACACCTAAAGAACATCTCTCGAATCCGCCCTTTTCTCACCATGGAGACAGCTAAAACCCTCACTGTCGCCCTGATCCACTCCCGCCTGGACTACTGTAACGCTCTATTAATTGGCCTCCCCCTCACTCGACTTTCCCCTCTCCAGTCTATCCTTAATGCAGCAGCAATCTGGCTAATCGTTACTCGGACACGTCCGCTCTTCGCCAGTCGTTACACTGGCTACCCATTCATTACAGGATACAATTCAAAGTACTTGTTCTCACCCGCAAAGCTCTCCACAGTGCGGCACCCCCTTACATCTCCTCCCTCATTTCTGTCTATCAGCCTAACAGACCACTGCGCTCTGCAAATGACTTTCGATTAACCTCTGCACTAATCCGTACCTCCCACTCCCGACTCCAAGACTTCTCCCGTGCTGCGCCAATCCTCTGGAATGCTCTACCCCAAGATATTAGGACCATCCATAATTTGCATAGTTTTAGGCGCTCGCTCAAAACACATTTGTTCAGAGCGGCCTATCACGTTCACCAATCAAAGTTATGTTATGTTTGTGTGTGTGTAGCCCATTCACTATCCCCATCTATTCCCCAACCCCTAAAGATGGCTGGACCATGATTGTAAATACATCACTGTAAATACACACCAGTGCTTTGCATCTCCCCCACCTCATTGTAGATTGTAAGCTCTCGTGAGCAGGGTCGTCCTATTTTGCTTTAACTATTGTATTGTTAATGTTGTTACTTATGACTTTTGTGTTTGAAACTGTTAAACTGTAAAGCGCTGCGGAATATGTTGGCGCTATATAAATAAAGATTATTATTATTATTATTATCACATACATAGATGCAGATAATGTACCTACAACAGCAGTAGAATTTAGTAGATTTTCTTTAAAACGGTACGCCCATCTTCAAGATCCTATCCCTATATCTAGTAGGTGTAATAATAGTAATATTAGCAAATACCTCCAATTAGAAATGTAGTATAGTTCTTCTGATTCGCTATGTCGCTTTCTACATATCCAGGCATTGTTGTAGCTTAGATATTCATGGTTACGACCACTAACAACTAACTGTCAACATTTGAGTGGTCGTAACCATGGATGCCTAAACTACTGCAATGCCCTGCACGTGGCGTAAACAGCACAGCGAATCAGAAAAACTATACTATATTTCCAATTAGAAAAAATTGCTAATATTATTACACCTGCTACAACTTGGGATAGGTTCTTGAAGATGGGAATACTCCTTTAATGTCCATGTCCTCAGTTAGTAGAAGCTCTTGAGACATACTAATTTTATTGAGGAGGTCCATCTGGTGTAAGGGGTAGCTTAAAAATGTCCCCATCTCAAGGCTGGTTGCTTGAATATATCATAACTTATTGCCTTTTGTGGAAGAAGGATTCATAAATAAGATAGGTACTAGGATCATGCGTAGCAGGCCAGCTGTATAGGTCTGATATATGGACGCTGCGTGGAATTATTCAGTCTCTGTTATGTCTATCATTTTTGGGAAAGGTGCACCAATCTATTTTTTGCTACAAATTTTGCAGAAAGCTTTCCTGTTCACGTATCAGCTATACCCTCCAGCCTCCCTGTATACATGCTTGTTTATTCAACCTAAATCACATGTAGACGACTTTAATTTTCCCCCGGGATCAATAAAGTGTATCGTATCGTACATCTAACAAGAATGGGCCCCCAAAAGAGCCATTCCCAAAATCAATTTATCTGCTGTCCATACTGTATGATAAAGGAGAATTTATGGGCAGCACAGTGGCTCAGTGGTTAGCACTGTCGCTTTGTAGTCTTGGGTTCAAATCCCACCAAGGACAACATCTGCAAGGAATTTGTACATTCTCCCCATATTGCCGTGGGTTTCCTCCGGGTTCTCCGGTTTCCTCCCACATTCCAAAGACATACTAATAGGGAACTTAGAATGTCCAATGAGGACAGTGATGATAATGTCTATAAAGCGCTGCGGAATATGATGGCGCTATATAAGCAAAGCAAAATAATAATACATTTAAAGCAACGTTGAAGGTCCAACTGTTGGGAACCACATCATTCCTGGGAACCGCGTTCTGAGAGCCCAGTCTTGAATTTACCTGGGGTACGCAAGTTCGACCTCTGCTCCATTCATTTTTTATAAATGACTATGAAAAGAGCAGAGGTCCATGTCAAAGATGGGATTCAAGCAACACTGGGTATCAAAAAACACAGCGATCATATAGTTATCTAGCATCCTTTGGATAGAACATAACTTGTGATTTTGGGAATAATCCTTAAAGATCTCATTCACCCAACAGTATTTTGCACCAATATTTGGAACCCAAAACCAGAAGCTGAACGTAAAAAAGGAAGCGTGAATCATCCCATTACAGTTTTTCTCAGTTTATGTTATACCTTTACTTTTTGGCTTACAATACTGAGCAGAATACTGCCAGGTGGATGAGACTGAGTACTAAAATCAGACCTTGATAGATAGATAGATAGATAGATAGATAGATAGATAGATAGATAGATAGATAGATAATAGATAGATAGATAGATAATAGACGATATATAGATGATAGATAATAGATAGATGATAGATAATAGATAGATGATAGATATATAAATAGATGAGAGATAGATAGATGATAGACATACAGATAGGAGATAGATGATAGATAATAGATAGATAGGAGATAGATAGATGATAGATGATAGATGATAGATAGATAATAGATAGACAGATAGATAATAGATAGATAATAGATAGACAGATAGATAGATAATATATAGATAGATAATAGATAGATGATAGATAGATAGATAGATGATAGACAGATAATAGATAGACAGATAGATAATAGATGATAGATAGATAATAGATAGACAGATAGATAGATAATATATAGATAGATAATAGATAGATGATAGATAGATAGATGATAGATAGATAATAGACAGATAGATAGATATAGATAGATGATAGATAATAGATGATAGATAGATAGACAGATAGATAATATATAGATAGATAATGGTAGATGATAGACATGGTCTCCCGGTACCTACCTACACGCGACCTCCGATCCTCCCAAGACCTCCTTCTCTACTCCCCTCTCATCTCTTCTTCCCATAACCGCATCCAAGACTTCTCCCGTGCTTCCCCCATACTCTGGAACTCTCTACCCCAACACATCAGACTTGTGCCTACCATAGAAACCTTCAAAAAGAACCTGAAGACTCATCTCTTCCGACAAGCCTACAGCCTGCAGTGATCCTCAACCTACTGAACAGCCGCACAGCCAACTCTTCCCTCTCCTAGTGTATCCTCACCCACCCCCTGCAGACTGTGAGCCCTCGCGGGCAGGGTCCTCCCTCCTTATGTACTCGTGTGCCTTGTTATCTGCTCATGTTTAATGTATTTGTCTATATTTGCCCCGTATTCACATGTAAAGCGCCATGGAATAAATGGCGCTATAAAAATGTATAATAATAATAATAATAATAATAATAGATAGATGATAGATAGATAGATGATAGATAGATGATAGATAGATAATAGACAGATAGATAGATAGATAGATAATAGATAGATGATAGATAGATAATAGATGGATAGATAGATAATATATAGATAGATAGATGATAGATAGATAGATAGATGATAGATAGATGATATAGATAATAGATAGATAGATACAGTGGGGCAAAAAAGTATTTAGTCAGTCAGCAATAGTGCAAGTTCCACCACTTAAAAAGATGAGAGGTGTCTGTAATTTACATCATAGGTAGACCTCAACTATGGGAGACAAACTGAGAAAAAAAAATCCAGAAAATCACATTGTCTGTTTTTTTAACATTTTATTTGCATATTATGGTGGAAAATAACTGTTTGGTCAGAAACAAAATTTCATCTCAATACTTTGTAATATATCCTTTGTTGGCAATGACAGAGGTCAAACGTTTTCTGTAAGTCTTCACAAGGTTGCCACACACTGTTGTTGGTATGTTGGCCCATTCCTCCATGCAGAGCTCCTCTAGAGCAGTGATGTTTTTGGCTTTTCGCTTAGCAACACGGACTTTCAACTCCCTCCAAAGGTTTTCTATAGGGTTGAGATCTGGAGACTGGCTAGGCCACTCCAGGACCTTGAAATGCTTCTTACGAAGCCACTCCTTCGTTGCCCTGGTGGTGTGCTTTGGATCATTGTCATGTTGAAAGACCCAGCCACATTTCATCTTCAATGCCCTTGCTGATGGAAGGAGGTTTGCACTCAAAATCTCACGATACATGGCCCCATTCATTCTTTCATGTACCCGGATCAGTCGTCCTGGCCCTTTTGCAGAGAAACAGCCCCAAAGCATGATGTTTCCACCACCATGCTTTACAGTGGGTATGGTGTTTGATGGATGCAACTCAGTATTCTTTTTCCTCCAAACACGACAAGTTGTGTTTCTACCAAACAGTTCCAGTTTGGTTTCATCAGACCATAGGACATTCTCCCAAAACTCCTCTGGATCATCGAAATGCTCTCTAGCAAACTTCAGACGGGCCCGGACATGTACTGGCTTAAGCAGTGGGACACGTCTGGCACTGCAGGATCTGAGTCCATGGTGGCGTAGTGTGTTACTTATGGTAGGCCTTGTTACATTGGTCCCAGCTCTCTGCAGTTCATTCACTAGGTCCCCCCGCGTGGTTCTGGGATTTTTGCTCACCGTTCTTGTGATCATTCCGACCCCACGGGGTGGGAGTTTGCGTGGAGCCCCAGATCGAGGGAGATTATCAGTGGTCTTGTATGTCTTCCATTTTCTAATTATTGCTCCCACTGCTGATTTCTTCACTCCAAGCTGGTTGGCTATTGCAGATTCAGTCTTCCCAGCCTGGTGCAGGGCTACAATTTTGTTTCTGGTGTCCTTTGACAGCTCTTTGGTCTTCACCATAGTGGAGTTTGGAGTCAGACTGTTTGAGGGTGTGCACAGGTGTCTTTTTATACTGATAACAAGTTTAAACAGGTGCCATTACTACAGGTAATGAGTGGAGGAAAGAGGAGACTCTTAAAGAAGAAGTTACAGGTCTGTGAGAGCCAGAAATCTTGATTGTTTGTTTCTGACCAAATACTTATTTTCCACCATAATATGCAAAAAAAATGATAAAAAAACAGACAATGTGATTTTCTGGATTTTTTTTTCTCAGTTTGTCTCCCATAGTTGAGGTCTACCTATGATGTAAATTACAGACGCCTCTCATCTTTTTAAGTGGTGGAACTTGCACTATTGCTGACTGACTAAATACTTTTTTGCCCCACTGTATATATAGATAGATAATAGATAGATAATAGATAGATGATAGATAGATAATAGATAGATAATAGATAGATAGATAATAGATAGATGTCACACACACAGGACACCACTATGCTGATTAATAACACAGTCACATCTGGACCTTTTTCCCCGCAGTCTTTGGTTGTATTGCAGCGATGATTTTAATGTGTCATTTACAGCCAGACAGTTCTAACCATGGACGTAACGATACATATTTACAAGTTGCTTCATTAAACACTATTTACCCAACATAACAAAATAAACTGCAATTTGTTATCTTTTTTTTTTTTTTTACAAAACATTTTATAAATATTTTTTTTTACAAAATGTATACAAAGCAATTCATGAGACGTTCTATACAACAAACGCGTATCCGTAAAATGAAATTCGGTAACACGCCGTCCATGAGATACACGTTATGCCTTTGATTTCTATGTCAAAAAGTTTCACTGTCGCTCCAGTCAAAATCAAACAAGGAAATGTCAGTTTTAATGTGTTGTGGAAGCAGCTGCTAGGAGTCAGAGTTATGAAGACGGACGGAGGTAAAGCCACTGTGTATCTGCGGTATGTGATCTCCACTTTGGGGCTTTAGTTCTATATATGTAATTTAGGTGCAAACTTACTCTTCATGATATTTATTTTTTTCCCATGTGTGTCTAGATGAGTGGTCTCAAACCAATGGGTGGTAGTGTGGTGATCATTAGAAAATGTGCTAAATTTAGATCTTAGGCCGAATTTAGATGTCCGTGAAGCACGGTCCAAGTATGGGCAGACCGGCCGAGGTTCTCCGGGCCTGAACGTGACAGCCTCATAGGCATATAATATATGTGACTGCTAAATTCGAGAGAACCGCCGGCTAGCACGTTCATCACAGTTCGCACTTAGTGTTTCACGGATATCTCAATGAGTCCTACTGATGTGAAAAAGACCATCCCAAGCATAATCACGAGACCAACATCTAATCCTGAGCCTTACACTGAAAGGGGTTGACCACAAGTTGGACATTATCTTCTTGATCTAAATGTTTGGCCCCGATAAAATAAAAAAGCCTATTCTCACCTCCCGTGCTGGTGCCGTTCCAGCGATGTCGGCACTCAATCTCCCCGGGGCTCTTTGGCGATTGTTGCGACATGTGACCCCGGCGCCCAATCAGCAGCGGCGTCCCTGTCTCCGCCTTCGGACAAATCGAACATAAAGAGGCAGTCCGGGCTGTAGCTGCTCTCTCACAGGAGGCGGGGACAGTGACGCCGGCGCTGATTGGACGCTGGGGTCACCTGTCACAACAACCGCCCGGAAGCCCCGGGCAGAGCGAGTGTCGACACCGCGGAAACGGCTCCAGCACCGGAAGGGAGTATAAGCTTTTTTTTTTTAATTTTATCGGGGCCAAGCGTGGGGTATGAAAAGAAGTTGTCCAAGTGGTGACAACTTTAACCCAGAATCACGAGTATCTGTGACAAATTTTCTATCATCGGAAACATTTTTTTTTTTTTTACAAATGCTTCTATTTAAAGCTGACATTTCCTCTTCAACATGGAATGTTGCCACAGAGTTAATGCAAACCGTAAACTTGGCACAAATTAAAATGGAAAAAAGTCAATGTGAACG
The DNA here is from genome assembly GCF_032444005.1 of Ranitomeya imitator. Taxonomy (NCBI): domain Eukaryota; kingdom Metazoa; phylum Chordata; class Amphibia; order Anura; family Dendrobatidae; genus Ranitomeya; species Ranitomeya imitator. Next base: position 38,011,277 of record NC_091286.1, on the reverse strand, counting down.
TACAAAGACATCTTAGATCTTCACATTACACTTGGTAAACGACATGGTTTCTCACACTTACACTCCTATTGCAGAGCCTCCGTTACACCTCTAACTACATCCGCTATGTTCTGTAGTATTACCCAGCAGAACTGAAGAGACCTAAACCGTGGAAGTAGGTTTCACGACAAGGACTGTTTTCTGACCGACCCCCGCTCTCCGCTAGACATAACCCTCTCTACTCAACAATCAAAAGGCAGCAAATGATGTGAGTAAACTCTTAAAGGAAACCTATGAGAGCACAAACTTGATTTATTTGCTTTGTATATACAGGGCAGCCTCAAAAATCCTCCTCTTTAAGGATAGATCAACATTTTGGCTCCTAGGCAGGCAGCACTTATACAGAAACTACCTAGGCACTCCACCAGGAGCCAGGAAGTTTTCTAAAGTCCCTACTAGTTATGCTCAATGCCAGGCAGCTGCCTCCCAGGTCAAAATGATGGAGACATGTTACCTCCTCCCAGCACAATGGTCCTTATAACAAGTAAATATACCGACCAGTAAACTAAGAACTTAAGCAAAATCTGTAATTTGCCATTAATATGTAATTTTTTTTTTTACTTACTGTAAAAACTCCGGAGTCTGACAATGGTTTGCAGTTGTTCCCGTGACTCCTCCTTCCTGATGTATGCACCCTCTTCCCTTGTCCCTTTTGCCAAGTGGGTGTGGTCCTCAAGATTCTCTGTGGGAGTCTTCATAAGGACCATGCCCACTTGACTAAGAAGACTAGATTTATACAAAGCATCAAGAGGGACATATTTCAAGAAGGGAGAGGCCCAGGAACCAAAAAAAGGCAGCAGGCAACAAACACAGCTCAATTAGTCTCAGCCTCTCTAAAAAGCCCCCTCCAGCATTATATCCTCTCCATACAAAGCACCATCCCGCAATAGACCGATCCTTTCTGTCCCCTCTTTATACAGCCCATTCTGCATTATACCCTCTCCATACAGAGCAGCATCCTGGAATAGATCGATCCTTTCTGTCCCCACTTTATACAGCCCATTCTGCATTATACCCTCTCCATACAAAGCACCATCCCGCAATAGATTGATCCTTTCTGTCCCCTCTTTATACAGCCCATTCTGCATTATACCCTCTCCATACAGAGCACCATCCCGCAATAGACCGATCCTTTCTGTCCCCACTTTATACAGCCCATTCTGCATTATACCCTCTCCATACAGAGCACCATCCTGCAATAGATCGATCCTTTCTGTTCCCTCTTTATACAGCCCATTCTGCATTATACCCTCTCCACACAGAGCCCCATCCCGCAATAGAGCTATCCTTTCTGTCCCCTATTTATACAGCCCATCCTGCAGTACATCACTACTCTTAAAAGCTCTGTTCTAGACACAGCATAGCTATGCTGGCTGAGAGAAACTGCACTGTGCAGGATAGATCAAGGCCCCTGGAAATACTGGATGGTTCCATTTGCAAAAGGAAGGTAAATAGAGGCCTGGGGGGGGGGGTCATTCTTAAGGGGGTGATATTAGAAAAATGGGATCAATTTAAAAATAGGCTACATTGAAACAAATTAATAAATATATGTGTACATTATTATAAGACCACATTTTGAGTTTGAGAATAAACCTTTAAATGGCTGATGATAAAGTTCACACACCATAGCTTCATGCACTGACCGTCAAGGTCTTACCCTACACATAACACGGCGGGTTTTTATCTCTTGGGTGTATTCTTCACATTTATATTCTTGAGTTAAAATATTTTTTATATGCTACCCCAGATGTGACTTTTAAGATTACTGACTATTGTTTTTCTTATACATTTGTCTATGCAAACTACGGTACATTGACTTAGGCAAAAATAAATTACACTGACCAGCTGCAGATCAACATACAATACAAATACTATACTAAACGTGTTACATGTGTAGGTAAATTTGCACTTGTATGATTGTTTGCTTTGATTCTCTATGACGTATAAGCAAGTTAGAATAAAAACAAAAAGATTGTTCTGGGGCATTCCCTTCTCATATAGTGACTGCATTTGGTAAGTATATGTTAGGTTTTTATTATTAGTGGGAGTCTGACGTCTGGGATGCCCACTAATCCTAAGGTTGAATGGACAGCAGCGTAAATCAGTGCCTTGTCCCTTTACGGTTTTAGGATTTGTTAGGCCATGAGGTTGGTCTCCCGCCAATCATAAAGTAATGGGACATCAACAAGGCATCCACAACCTACCTAATGGGCCAATTAGTCAGTCCCACTCTATGTAGTCTTGATTGTTGCCTATGGGACTGAAAGTAGAGTACAGCTCTTGCCAATCGCTGTCTATTCAATACACGGCTGCACTTTAGGAACTCTGCTCTTAGGGTGCAGTCACACGAGTGACGATTCTCTGTTCCAATCGATTATGGTAATAACACTTGGTTCAAACTCTGATCAGCCAAGTGTCAATTTACTGTGATCCAATTTTCTTGCAACTGTACCACAGGTGCGAAGAAGACGGAGAACATAATTCTCTCGGTCAGAGGTACTCGAACTGCAGTCGGATGACATCTGAGTGCAGTCCAACGTTTTACACTCACTCGTAGACTTGTATAGGTGCACATGGCGTGAATATCGGAGCCACACAAAGGATGATGTGGATAGGTAATAAAATCTCAATCTTAGCACAGTCCCTCAATGTTATTTTGTACACACTAACTGTTAATTAGTGATGAGCGAATATACTCGTTACTCGAGATTTCTCGAGCATGCTCGAATGTCCTCCGAGTATTTTTTAGTGCTCGGAGATTTAGTTTTTCTTGCCGCAGCTGAATGATTTACATCTGTTAGCCAGCATAAGTACATGTGGGGATTCCCTATCAACCAGGCAACCGAGCACTAAAAAATACTCGGAGGACCCCCGAGCGTGCTCGGGAAATCTCGAGTAACGAGTATATTCGCTCATCACTAGTGTTAATTCATACAGAACATCCAAATGTACGCAGCCATGCTTTTCCAGACTACCACATTTGTGACGTTCAGATGCGCTATCATACAAAGAGTGAATAGTTAGTACCGTCACCAGTATCAGTACATGGAAATGTGCCTGAGGGCGCAGCCAGACGGCCATATAAATCACAGCGCAGCGCACAGACTGGCCGGTGGCTCTCCCGACCCATAGAAATGCATGAAGCCATCGCGCTTCGGTCGCCGGCCAGTCCAGAGGGCACTACGCTCCGATTTATACGGCCGTCTGGCTGCAACCTAAGACCTCCACAGTCCATTATGTGTGGGGGGTTCAACACGCAAGGAACTGCGGCAGCCTGACCCCTATCTGATGTCAGAAACTTTGTCTCAAACATGGATACCGCTAGTATATGTCATCACTTTCCCAGGGTTGGGGTACAACCTCTAAACCCCTCACTAACTGCTAAAGGGAATTTGCAGCAAAGGGAGACTTTGCTTTTTCCAGCCAGTGCATGATGGGCTGAAAAGGGGAACTTCCAAATATGACTGGAAAAGCAGGCAAGGAAAAAAGAGGCATATTGCTTTTTTTAGCACTTAGAAGGGGGTCACCCCACTGACCGGACATTACGAGCATATTGGATACTGGGGGGGTTGCAGAACTTCTCACTTCAGAAAATGGAGATTAAAGGTGAAACTGACAAGGCACCCATAACCCGCTTGCCAGGTTTCGTGCACATCTGACAGGTATTATCCGTTTAACCTAATAAGAAGAATAGGACAGGTGCACAGTACTTGCAGATACCTTACGAGAGGCTGATGACAAGCGACAGGTTAGTAGGGTCTCAAACCTCCTGATATGGCAGGGAAAGACTTGGAATGACCCTATTAAGGGTTTTGATCGGAGCCTTTAACTTTTACAGCCAATTAAGTCATTAATCTGGGGTTTATATGATAGGGGGTAACCCCTGTAAATGCGATGGGGACTATTAAAAGGCAAAGTCCTGCCCAAGCTATCCCATTCTTCGTCACCTATGTACATTGAACTTATTTTTGTATCTGCCATCAAAGCAATGTTAGCTTAAAATGAAGCATCAGGGGACGTCCTGCCTGCCCATTGCAGGTTTGGGTAAGGAGATACACAACTGATCTTACAAGTGAAGGACCCTAGCCATAATAATTAGTGCTAACAATCATTTATCTGAACTGTTATCTTTATATGTCTGGCCATCTACAGCCCCATAACCTCAGGCTCTGCTATAAATTAGTAACGTATTGTCCTGGCATAGAAATGACTGTAACAATTCGCTGCACTTTCTCTTAGTAAGATGGATATGACCGATGTATTGATGTATCGATGCTTACGACAGGGGTGATTCGCACACACAAGAAACCATCCTGAACCCTAACATGTACAGAACATTGCTGATAGATGACGTGCACGTAGCATTACACATATATAATGCGGGATGGTACAAAGAGTCTCTGACTGCAAAACCGTCTCTCGTCTGAAGTTTAGGACACTTATAGGACATTTCAGAAAAGGTGCAATCTCTCAAATCATATTTGGCATCATGTACAAGAGAAAAAAAAATGTGTAGCTCAAATATAAAAAAGGACCTGTCACGTGCCAAAAACGTCATTCTTTTTTCACCTGGTGTAAATACCGCTGTTCTCCTGAATCCAGCGATGTTTTTCCTTTGTTCCTGAGCCTTTCCGTTCCAGACATATGGCCCTCCCCCTATTCTCTGTATGCAAAGCTAGTCTTTTAAGCTAAGGGGGTGTGGCCATCATGAAGATGCCCAGAGAAACATTGAGGACCACGCCCACTATGCTAACAAGACTAAATTTACATACAGGAAAGAAGGGGCCATATCTCAGGGATGAAGAGGCGCAGAAACAAAAGAAAAACATCACCAGATTCAGGAGATCAGCTGCATTTACATCAAGTAAAAAAATTACATATTTATTCTATTGTTCTGTTTTATACAAATTACATCCTTCTGTGTATTGCTTACCTGCAGTATTTTTTTTTTCAATGTCAACTACTCAGTTTACTTGTGCAGTTTTAAGAGATCACAAAGGTAATGGACTGAAATCCACTTTACGACTCATCAGAGGCTATGGTTGCAGCTCTTTGTTTCCCCCATGCTTTATACTGCAGCTCTGCTTGCTCCAATTGTATAGACACAATCCTCCCACAAGCTCAATATCAACTTAATATATGGAGAACTGATTTCCACTGCTATATTTATCTGGTAAATGCCATTGATCATCAGAAAGGAGGAACATGGAGATCTACAGCAGCTATGCCGATGGGTATTCAAACATGAAAAAAAAAAGGTCTCACAACATAGGAGGAATGTGCAGCAAGGCAACTTTTCTGAAACGTTGGGTGTATGTAAAAATGCTGGGGGGCAAAACAAAACAAATTGTCGGCCATTTTGGAACAAAATATTAAATATCCAAACAATGTGCATATATAAAGTACCAAAATAACTCACATGATCCCAGATTAAAATTTGGATATTAATATTTTCTGTACTTATTATGTCTCTTTCTATTATAGGTGGCAGTGCTTTACCTCACTCATCTAACACTGAAGAAAGAAGTCTGCTTCAGATTTGCAATGGAGATTGCATCTTTAATGAAAATGTGGAGAAAAAAAAAAGAACAAATATATTTTAAAACCCTTGTATTACTAATGAGACCTTCTTTTTGTAGATCCGTTCTGATTGTCTAAAACAGGCTTGCTTTCATTCAGTAATGGCTGCCTCCAAGCCGCTGTGTGCCGTTGCCAATCTGGCTTGTGAATAAAGTCACTATTGCTCACTAGTGGCATGCATCCCACAGACAAAATGTGAAAGTTGTCCTTTAGCACTCTAATATACTATTTACAGCGGCTTCTAAAACCGAATCCGTTTCTGGAGCACCTTCTCTGGCATCAGAAATGGGTTTGTCTGTGAAGTTTTCCTCCAATGCCGGAGCTGATGGTTTTACAAATTGTAATTCTGCTGAATTGCTGCTGGAATTGTCACTTTTGAAGTGTTTTGCACTTAGTTTAAGTTCCAGGACATTTCTTACTGTCGCTTTTACCATGTCACTGGGAGTTGAAGTTTTACAAGGTTTTCCGGGACTTACTGCAGGATCTCCAGGCTTGCATGCAGCATCTTGAGAAGGTCCCGCTGCCTTACCATGGAAATGCTCTACATCGCCTGTCTCCATATCTGCGCCAGAAATAGGAATGGTCATCGGAGCATCGGCAACAGGATCGGGACTCTTAGATGCCTTATACGAAGCATCGGGATCTGAAGAACATTCAGTGTACTTGCGCTTCAGTTTATAAAGGCTTACGAACAGTTGCTTTTGTGGTAAAAGACTTGTATTCTTCAACTTACTATCTGTATTAAGGCTGTCTTTATCCTCGGAAGGGTCATTGGGTTTATGGGATGCTGAATTGTTCTTAGGCACTGATAATGGGGAGTCGCGTACTTTACCCACAATTGTCTTGTCCTTAATATCATCAACCGGTGAACAAGCATCTGATAAGGTAGGGTCTGTTTCGGCATCGGTATCCTGACTGCTGGGAACCTTCTCATCAGAAGAACTTTCTTGAAATGTATCAACGCAGCAAAACTCTGACAAGTAACCATCTGTGGAAAAAGCACAATTGTCAGATGGAGGTGGGGGGATTGAGCGTCACACTGCTGCCTATCTGAAATGGATGACCAACCCTGAGGCTGGGTCATCAATAAGATAAGTCTGCACATCTTTAAAAAAAAAAACTTTTTAACCAGCTAGGCTACGTTCACATTTGCGTTGTTGTGTGCTGCATCGGCGACGCAACACACAACGCACGCAAAAACGCATTCAAAACGCAGCAAAACGCTGCATTTTGTGACGCATGCGTTCATTTTTATAGCGCAAAAAAAATGCAACAAGCAGCGTCCTCAGCGCCCTGACGCTTGCGCCCAAAAAACGCATGCGTCACAAAAATGCAACAAAACGCATGTCCATGCGCCCCCCATGTTAAATATAGGGGCGCATGGCGCATGCGTCGCTGCGGTTGCGCCCGATGCACCGCAAATGTGAACGTAGCCTTACAGACCACATGTAAACTTTAAACATCCAGACGGTCCACACTTTGCTCCGCACAGACATTCTAAATCGTCAATGTAGAGTATGTGCAGGGATAATGCAGCTATGGAGTCAGCTGTCAGGCACAGCCAGACTCCCCGTAAAGAAGGCAGAAATGGCTTATTACCATCTGTGACTTCCTGATCGCTGTACACAGAGCGCTGAAAAGTACTCCCAACTCTCTATGCAGTGACCAATTGGATGCTTTGTATACGTACACCGAGCGGAGGGGAGAGATCTCCTCATGAATACACGAAGCTCATGAACTATGAGTTCAGTGTATTTTTTTCATTGCTTCTGGTAGCCAAACAGCAAAATAGGTTTGGCTACTAGGAGTCCAAATGTATGTGTGACATGCAGCTCTTACGTAGAGGAGCATGTTGAGATGACATATACACTTTAAGACCTCCTTCACCAAGCATTGCCGACAAAGAATAAAGAGCTTTCTCCCTTCTCCCTTTTATGGTGATTGTTTTATTCTATTTTTTTCTTGTTATTATGTCAGTTATGCTTTGTAAAGGAAAAATGTGGTAAGAAAAAAAACTCACCCGGATCGACCAGCGCCATCCGTTTTTCAGTTGTTAGCATGGCTCTTTCTTCTTGGTTGAACATTCTGTCTAACATTACCATCTCTGCAGAAGGAGTGGTCCGCTAAAGTGATAATGCAAACAGATCAATATATTATCACCTCACCCATCAAATATCATTCAGAATATGACATTTCCTCGTATATGCCGCTGTTGTATGTCTTTGTGGCCATCGGACTATCTGATTTTCCATTTGCTGCACATCTTTTCTTCCTCACCTGAACCCAGTTATTTCCCCGACTATGCTTTGAATATTTGATTCTGTCATCATCTCCAACTCGGACAGATTTATGACACCTATATATATTGGTAAATGCATACTGATGACTTATCTGTGCGTTATATGTACATTACACACCATTGCATCATCTAATAGCAGCATTCGGTACTTGTTGAGCATTGCCTGGGTCTTCTTTAAAAGATGTGTGGCTGCAGTCTCAAATTCACTGTCCACTGTAATTAAAAAAGAATAAGTAGTCAATGAAAAGGACAAAATATAACTAAATGAGAAGTATACTATAAAGGGGATGACCAGCAAGATAAAACTTTGTTTATTGCTAAGTTCAGAAAAGTGTATTTTCGGTCTGTGTGCTGTCCTTGCGTGCAACGAACCATACAAGGACCGATTGTAATTTACCACACAAACTTCAGGTCTGCGTGGAGAAAAAAATGCAGCATGTGCTAATCTGGTCTAGTTTATAGGCCAGATTGGTGCATGTAGATAGCAAGCAGCTCCTGCACTTGTCCACTATGCAGATGAGCGCATGAAGCTGCATGAAAACCCAATCGTGCCACAAATTGCAATAAGTCCAATAATTTCAGTGTTAGTCTAAATCTAGGCGAAATGTGCCAAAAATGCAAATTGATCCGCTTCAAAGTTCATTCTGACACAGAAAGAGCTCACATCCACCTATGTCCAGACATATTATTAGCAAAAAGGCTTGAACGAAAAGGGAATTGGCTTAGCTATCGAACTGAGCCTGAAAGCCAGCCCCCTTCAATCACTAGTCTCATAGAGGGGAAAGACATATAATCTGTCTGTGCAGTATAGTACATAGTGGTGAACTACCTTGGTGTAAATCCTCCTCACTTGGCAGCGATCCTTGAAATATATGGAATGGGAAGAGCCTTTCACAAGCATTATCAATAGACTGGAATCTGCTTCTGTCTGGCAGAAGGGATCGCTCGTTCTCTTTACGCAAAAGCTGAAGAAATCTAGAAAGCAAAAAAAAAAAAGAAAAATTTGAAATAGAAATGAAAATCAAGATGTTATAGCGCAATAAAAATACTGTATAAAGGGCTGTAATACTCACAGAGCTTGTTTTGGGGCTGGCCTCTTCAGTACACCGGGACACCCATCAACCTATCAAAAAAATATACAAGAAACGATCTTTACAAAAAGTGTTTTCAGTTTTAGGCAATTCTTAAAGTTTCAACTACCCCGGCCCTCTACCGCTGTAGTATAATGTTATTCAGTGGCCTCTGCTCTTTGTCTCTAATACTTAAATTCTTTCTTCAGTTTTTAGCAATTTCCTAATAAACAATCTATGGCCAAACAGTTTTTATTGGGTATTTTGAGGCACTTATGATGGTCTTGATCACATTTTATTGCATTTGTTTTGGGAAAAAGAGGGGTGACGATCGAAAAACTGCATTCCTGAAGTTTGGGGGGGGGGGGGGTTCTATGCTCTATAGAGCCTGCTTTATGGGTTAAATCATGATATCTTTTCATAATTTTTGTGGACGCGGCAATGCATTAGGACCCCAATTCATTATTAGGGGGGGGGGGGGGGAGGGGAAGGTTCAAGTCACTTTCCTTTTTGTCTTGTGGTATTAGTTGCTGTTCTTGATTCCAAATTCATGAAACTAATGCATGCAATTCATCAATTTGGCACAATGTAGAAAATTGGATTTTTTTCTGTTTTAAAGCACTTTCATTAAATTAGCAATTTGGTGTCAAAAGTCAGAAAGAATTGTGCGGAGGGGTGAGAGTGATATTGATGAATCAGGCAAAAACATCTGGAATTGATAAACTCCATCCACAAAGCAGAAAACAAAAACAAAAAAAGCCAGAATATGTAAAGTAGACTTAAAAAGGCACATATAGAATAATGAATTGGGTGCAATACAAAAAAATGTACAAAACTAGACAAAAAAATGAGCATTAAGGCAACAATGATACAGGACAGAAATGTTTCATTTATTTAAATTGCTTCATATCTAAGAAAAAAATTGTTATACAGAATATATATATATATATATATATATATATATAAACAAAGTGGTATACAAAAATGTGGGCACTCATGGTCAAAATTACTGTTATTGTGAACAGTTAAGCAAGATGAATATGAAATAATCTCTAAAAGACCCAAAGTTAAAGATGACACATTCCTTTGTATTTTAGGGGGTAAAAAATATATATACCGTCATTTAATCTTTTACATTTTAAAAAACACAAAAAGACAAATGGGCATATGCAAAATGTGGGCACCTTTCATGGTTAGTACCTAGTAGCATCCTCTTTTGTAAGTATCACAGGTTGTAAACGCTTTTTGTAGCCAGACAAGAGTCTTTCAATTCTTGTTTGAGGGATTTTCATCCATTCTTCCTAAGAAAATTCTTCTAGTTTTGTGAGATTCCCGGGTCATCTTCCAGGCACTTCTATTTTGAGGTCTAGCCACAGATTTTCAATGATGTTCTGATCAGGGGACTGTGAGGGCCATTGTAAAACCTTCCACTTGTGCCTTTTGAGGTCGTCTATTGTGGATTTTGATGTGTTTTTAGGATCATCATTATCCATTTGTAGAAGCCATCCTCTTTTCAACTTCTGCTTTTTTACAGATGGTGATGTGTCTGCATCAAGAATTAATTGAAACTTTTTTGAATCTACCTGTGATATTTTCCCTGTGCCATTGGCTGCAACACAACCACAAAGCATTATTGGTACACCCCCAACTTAATTCTTGGTGCCATAGTCTTTTCCTGAAATTCTGTGTCTTTTTTCTCTACACTGTTATGATGCGGTGGTCTAGGAGCAACATGGAACGAGCTCTGAAGGAAGTGGTAACTGTACTGACCGCAGTCCCTAAGCTCAACACAACACTAGAAGCAGCCGTGGAATGCTCCCAACTCTCCCTATGCATCCTGTCACAGCCTAAGAGCAAACTACCCCTAAAGACAGAAGCAGGAAAACTATCTTGCCTCAGAGAAAATCCCCAAAGGATAGATTAGCCCCCCACAAATAATGACTGTGAGTGGAGAGGGAAAAAGACATACACAGAATGAAACCAGGATGAGCACAGGAGGCCAGTCTAGCTTGATAGATAGGACAGGATGGAATACTGTGCGGTCAGTATAAAACACTACAAAAATCCAGAGTATACTAAAAATCTCCACACCTGACTAAAGGTGTGGAGGGTAAATCTGCTTCCCAGAGCTTCCAGCAAGACAGAATTAATTCATACTGATAAGCTGGAGAAACATAGAAAGCACTGAACGGATAAGTCCACAATCTGTGAACAGAACAGAGCAAGTAAGAACTTAGCTTTGCTGAACTGGTCAGGAAAACAGGGAAATCCAAAGAGATGTGAATCTAACCAGAAACCATTTACATTTACAAGTGGCACTAGCTGAAGGAACAGCCAGACCTAAATAGCCGAGCAGAAGAGAAGATAAGTGGAGGCAGCTGATGACAGCTAACTCCAAGGAGCAGCCATACCACTTGAAACCACAAGAGGGAGCCCAAGAGCAGAACTCAAAAAAGTGCCACTTACAACCACCGGAGGGAGCCCAAGAGTGGAATTCACAACACTACACATACCTTTGGTCATTGTGGCTAAAAAGTCCTATTTTAACCTCATCGGTCCACAGGACTTGTTTACAAAATGCATCAGGCTTGTTTAGATTTTCTTTTGCATACTTCTGATGCTGAATTTTTATGGTGAAGAAGAAGGAGAGGTTTTCATCTGATGACTCTTCCATGAAGGCCATATTTGTGAATGTGTCTCTGAACAGTAGAAGAATGTACCACAACTCAAGAGTCTGCTAAATCTTTCTGAAGGTCTTTAGTAGTCAAGCAGGAGTTCTGATTTGCCTCTCTTGCAATCCTACGAGCAGCTCTCACTGAAATTTTTCTTGGTCTTCCAGACCTTATCTTGACCTTCACTGTTCCTGTTAACTACTATTTCTTACTTGCATTTCGAACAAAGGAAAGGGCAACTTGAAAACGTTTTGCCACCTTCTTATAGACTTCTCTTGCTTTGTGGTCCTCCACCATTTTCATAGTACTAGGCAGCTGCTTAGAATACCCATTGGCTGTGTTTTTTTGGCACAAGGTTAGAGGAGGCAGGGTTTTCGTAAAGCTGGAAAATTTGCATCACATGGCCTTTCCGAATGATGATAGTGAACAAGCCATAACTATAACAGGCTAATGCCCAAACCATTGCATCGGCATATTTTCCTTTTTGAAATTTTTAAAATGTAAAAGATAAAAATACATTATTTTTATAATGTAGGCAAAAAAGCCTAAAATACAAAAGAAATGCATCACCTTTAACTTTAGGCCTTTTAAAAATCATTTAATCTTTAACTTGCTTAACTGTTCACAGTAACAGTAATGTTGACCAGCAATGCCCAAACTTTTTTATGCCACTGTTCACATATATAATTTGTTTTTACTTTTTTAATTTCACTTTTTTTATATTTCACATAGGGATATAGTTTGAATGCTTTCACTATTTAATACAACACTTCACTATCGAATTAAATAGTGAGCTTAACGATCTACTATGAAGCCCAGTTACGGGCTGCCATGGCAGCCTTGTGGCACCAAGCAATCGTGTAGGACGTGGAAGCGCCTGAATCGGTGAGCCAAGGAGATCATTATTAGTGATGAGTGAGTGTACTCGTTGCTCGGGTTTTCCAGAGCATGCTCGGGTGGTCTCCGAGTATTTATGATTGCTCGGAGATTTAGTTTTCATCGCCGCAGCTGAATGATTTACAGCTACTAGCCAGCCTGAGTACATGTGGGGGTTGCCTGTTTGCTAGGGAATCCCCACATGTAATCAAGCTGTCTAACAGTCACAAATCATCTAGCTGCGGCAAGGAAAACTAAATCTCCAAGCAGTCATAAATACTAGGATACCACCCGAGCGTGCTCTAGAAAACCCGAGCAACGAGTATACTCGCTCATCACTAATCATTATACATAATTGCCACTGTCAGCAGCGATCATAGCTAGTCCTAGTCCTAGTCGATGCAGTAAGCTAATGGGGCTGGCTGTGTTACATACATGCACCATACATGTATGTATGTTGGCCAGCTGCCCTTATTACATATTTCCAGTATAGCATACGGACAACAATAATGTATATATGCATATACGTATTGAATATACCAAAAGTTAGCAATTACCTCTGCATTCTGCATTCCCATGAGAGCTTCTTTTGACAATGATAAATGATGGTGTAAATGTTTCCCTACAGCACTGTGATCTGCAATAAAAGACGTGAATATGGGGTATTTTTTCATGCTTTCTGCAGTAAGGTTCCTCCTTAGACCAAAGCTATAGAGACATTTTGTGGTGCTACCAAACTTAAATATCAAGCTACAGCTGCCGTCCAAAGTTGAATTAACTGCAATCTTGTGAACTGCAGCTGTAATTTAAGAAGCAGTTCTCAACACACAATTATCACTGCTGACTCATGGTTGGTTCAATTGGAGTCATCCTTATGGTCCCCAAACGTAAGATTACAAACTTACAGATTCCATAATGACCATCAAATGCAGGGATGAGGAACCTTTTTTCTGCCAAGGGCCATTTGGCTATTTATACCTTTAGGGGCCATACAAATTGTGTCCTAACTTCACCCACAAAGTAAGTCTTCACGTTGGTACAGGTGTCAGAAAATAATATTTCATTGCACTCGCCTCAGCGTTCAGTAGTGAATGATGCATGCGTGTCATGGGGCTACCGCAACAGAGTGGAGCCAGAAGACTCCAGCGTCTGATTGCTCATCTTCTTCATCTTCTCTTTAAATGGTGTAAATTTATTTTGGCACAACATGGGTTAATCGGCCATCTTGGGAGCTCTGGGAGTCTGAGCTCTCAGCTGACCCGGTTAGCCACTCCTATCCCCTCTATAATCTGGGTCCTGATTGAAACCCATGTCAGAGCTAGCTTATACGACATGGCTTGGAGGAGTGGTGTTTATATGAGAAGGAGTTTGGAGGATTTATCTGTGACTGTTGCATGGGTTTGTAAATTTGATAATTCCTTTCTTTATTATTACTTTGGCTTTGCCCCATCCTCCACTCCCCGATACATTCCTCTGTTATATGTGAGTGTATATTTGTATGCCTGGTATTTTCAGTTACCTCTTGTTGGTGTTCCCTTGTTTGTCAGGTTGGTGTACTGCGGTGTACAACAGCGCACCTCTTCCCTGGCCTGGGTGGGGGAAGAGATTAGATGGAGGGCTAATTCTGGAGACAAGGAAAGGGTGGCAGCCCCGCATCTTCACTATGAGAAGTATCCCGGGGAATAGGGTGAGCTAGGGCGCCCCTAGTGTCAGGGACAGGGAAGTAGCCCATGATCCCAGGTCACCAGACAGCTGAGTCGTGACATTGCGGGTGCTCACAAAGCAAGTAAAAATTAAAAGGCCGGTGGCCATCAAAACAAAGCTGCCGGCCCAAGCACTGTGGTCCCCAGAAATCTGCCCGGAGCCGGAGAGCTGGCCATTGCGGACCGTAAATGACCCGCAGGCCCTGATCTAATGTGAGGGGTAATGCAGGAGAGAAAAGCGTTGGGTAATTTTCATTTTCAAGGCTCGATCCTTTTGCGCTCTCTTGAGATCAGCCGTCAGGGCTTTCTGACAGTGGTTTTCTCCCCTGCCCCCATTGTAAATACTATGACTATATACTATAAATGCTCTGCCGGGACAATTACTAATGTCTATGGATGGATCAGAAGAATCGGCTCAATGAGCTTTAGTTTAGTTTCTGGCAAATTAGGAAACTGTCATGTTTAGGAGGGCTACGCTGCGGGAATGAAGAGTCTTCGTTTTTAGAATGTCAACATAATGTGTCATCAAAAAAATACCTATTGCTTAAATCAGATTTTATGTAAGTTTTTGCTTGAGATGGTTTATTTCATTTTACTATATTAAAAAAAAAATTGAAATCTTGAAATGGCCACTGGGCCTAATACTATCTTTTCTGCACAGAATACTTTTCAACAGCCTCATTATCATCACAGATAGGATTACACTGAAAGCTAACCTATGTATCTCTGTATATAGGAGATAACACAGGATCCACCACTCACAATAGGTGATGTCACAGCTCACCTCCTCCTCCTGTACAATGACTGAAAACACCTCTATATACAGTAGATAACACAGGATCCACCATTCACAATAGCTGATGTCACAGCTCACCTCCTCCTCATGTACAATGACTGATAACACCTCTATATACAGTAGATAACACAGGATCCACCATTCACAACAGGTGATGTCACAGCTGACCTCCTCCTCCTGTACAATGACTGATAACACCTCTATATACAGTAGATAACACAGGATCCACCAAGTTATGAACAGGTAATTCAGAACCACAATGGACATTGAAGTTCAGAGCACACAAAGTGACCTGACTATTACCAAAAACAAAGGACGAGCTCTGAGACGTGGGAACTCTGCTGACCGCAATCCCTAATCCTAACACACCACACTAGAGGTAGCCGTGGATTGCGCCTAACGCTCCCTATGCAACTCGGCACAGCCTGAGAAACTAACTAGCCCTGAAGATAGAAAAATAAGCCTACCTTGCCTCAGAGAAATTCCCCAAAGGAAAAGGCAGCCCCCCACATATAATGACTGTGAGTAAGATGAAAATACAAACACAGAGATGAAATAGATTTAGCAAAGTGAGGCCCGACTTACTGAATAGACCGAGGATAGGAAAGATAGCTTTGCGGTCAACACAAAAACCTACAAACAACCACGCAGAGGGCAAAAAGACCCTCCGCACCGACTAACGGTACGGAGGTGCTCCCTCTGCGTCTCAGAGCTTCCAGCAAGCAAGAAAAACCAATATAGCAAGCTGGACAGAAAAAATAGCAAACAAAAACAACACAAGCAAAACTTAGCTTATGCAGGATAGACAGGCCACAGGAACGATCCAGGAGGAAGCAAGACCAATACTAGAACATTGACTGGAGGCCAGGATCAAAGCACCAGGTGGAGTTAAATAGAGCAGCACCTAACGACTTAACCTCATCACCTGAGGAAGGAAACTCAGAAGCCGCAGTACCACTCTCATCCACCAAAGGAAGCTTGGCCACAGAATTCACAACAGTACCCCCCCCCCTTGAGGAGGGGTCACCGAACCCTCACCAGAGCCCCCAGGCCGACCAGGATGAGCCACATGAAAGGCACGAACCAGATCGGCAGCATGGACATCAGAGGCAAAGACCCAGGAATTATCTTCCTGACCATAACCTTTCCACTTAACCAGATACTGGAGTTTCCGTCTCGAAACACGAGCATCCAAAATCTTCTCCACTATATACTCCAATTCCCCTTCAACCAAAACCGGAGCAGGAGGATCAATAGATGGAACCACAGGTGCCACGTATCTCCGCAACAATGACCTATGGAACACGTTATGGATGGAAAAAGAAGCTGGAAGAGTCAAACGAAAAGACACAGGATTAAGAACCTCAGAAATCCTATATGGACCAATGAAACGAGGCTTAAATTTAGGAGAGGAAACCTTCATAGGAATATAACGAGATGACAACCAAACCAAATCCCCAACACGAAGTCAGGGACCCACACAGCGCCTGCGGTTAGCGAAACGTTGAGCCTTCTCCTGGGACAAAGTCAGATTGTTCACTACATGAGTCCAAATCTGCTGTAACCTATCCACCACAGTATCCACACCAGGACAGTCCGAAGACTCAACCTGCCCTGAAGAGAAACGAGGGTGGAACCCAGAATTGCAAAAAAACGGCGAAACCAAAGTAGCCGAGCTGGCCCGATTATTAAGGGCGAACTCAGCCAAAGGCAAAAAGGACACCCAATCATCCTGATCAGCAGAAACAAAACATCTCAGATATGTTTCCAAGGTCTGATTGGTTCGTTCAGTCTGGCCATTTGTCTGAGGATGGAAAGCCGAGGAAAAAGACAAATCAATGCCCATCCTAGCACAAAAGGCTCGCCAAAACCTCAAAACAAACTGGGAACCTCTGTCAGAAACGATGTTCTCTGGAATGCCACGTAAACGAACCACATGCTGGAAAAACAACGGCACCAAATCAGAGGAAGAAGGCAATTTAGACAAGGGCACCAAATGGACCATCTTAGAGAAGCGATCACAAACCACCCAAATGACCGACATTCTTTGAGAGACGGGGAGATCCGAAATAAAATCCATAGAGATATGTGTCCAAGGCCTCTTCGGGACCGGCAAGGGCAAAAGCAACCCACTGGCACGAGAACAGCAGGGCTTAGCCCGAGCACAAATCCCACAGGACTGCACAAAAGAACGCACATCCCGCGACAGAGACAGCCACCAAAAGGATCTAGCCACCAAATCTCTGGTACCAAAGATTCCAGGATGACCAGCCAACACCGAACAATGAACCTCAGAGATAACTTTATTCGTCCACCTATCAGGGACAAACAGTTTCTCCGCTGGGCAACGGTCAGGTCTATTAGCCTGAAATTTTTGCAGCACCCGCCGCAAATCAGGGGAGATGGCAGACAAAATTACCCCCTCTTTGAGAATACCCGCCGGCTCAGGCAAACCCGGAGAATCGGGCACAAAACTCCTAGACAGGGCATCCGCCATCACATTTTCAGTGCCCGGAAGGTACGAAACCACAAAGTCAAAACGGGAGAAAAACAGCGACCAACGAGCCTGTCTAGGATTCAACCGTTTGGCAGACTCGAGATAAGTCAAGTTTTTGTGATCAGTCAAGACCACCACGCGATGCTTAGCTCCTTCAAGCCAATGACGCCACTCCTCGAATGCCCACTTCATGGCTAGCAACTCTCGATTGCCAACATCATAATTTCGCTCAGCAGGCGAAAATTTCCTGGAAAAGAAGGCGCATGGTTTCATCACCGAGCAATCAGAACTTCTCTGCGACAAAACAGCCCCTGCTCCAATTTCGGAAGCATCAACCTCGACCTGGAACGGAAGCGAAACATCTGGTTGGCACAACACAGGGGCAGAAGAAAAACGACGCTTCAACTCCTTAAAAGCTTCCACAGCAGCAGAAGACCAATTGACCACATCAGCACCCTTCTTGGTTTAATCAGTCAACGGTTTAGCAATGCTAGAAAAATTAGCGATGAAGCGACGATAAAAATTAGCAAAGCCCAGGAACTTCTGCAGACTCTTCAGAGATGTTGGCTAAGTCCAATAATAAATGGCCTGAACTTTAACAGGGTCCATCTCGATAGTAGAAGGAGAAAAAATGAACCCCAAAAATGAAATCTTCTGAACACCAAAGAGACACTTTGACACCTTCACAAACAAAGAATTAACACGCAGGACCTGGAACACCATTCTGACATGCTTCACATGAGACTCCCAATCATCCGAGAAGACCAAAATATCATCCAAGTATACAATCAGGAATTTATCCAGGTACTCTCGGAGGATGTCATGCATAAAGGACTGAAACACTGATGGAGCATTAGAAAGTCCGAATGGCATAACCAGGTACTCAAAATGGCCTTCGGGCGTATTAAATGCTGTTTTCCATTCATCGCCCCGTTTAATACGCACAAGATTATACGCACCACGAAGATCTATCTTGGTGAACCAACTAGCCCCCTTAATCCGAGCAAACAAATCAGACAGCAGCGGCAAGGGGTACTGAAATTTGACCGTAATTTTATTTAGAAGGCGGTAATCAATACAAGGTCTCAGCGAACCATCCTTCTTGGCCACAAAAAAAAAACCCGCTCCCAATGGCGACGATGACGGGCGAATATGACCCTTCTCCAAAGACTCCTTCACGTAACTCCGCATAGCGGCGTGCTCAGGTACAGATAAATTAAACAGTCGACCCTTAGGAAACTTACTACCAGGAATCAAATCGATAGCACAATCACAATCCCTATGCGGAGGTAGGGCATTGGACTTGGGCTCATCGAATACATCCCGGTAATCAGACAAGAACTCTGGGACCTCAGAAGGGGTGGATGATGAGATAGACAGAAATGGAACATCACCATGTACCCCCTGACAACCCCAGCTGGACACAGACATTGATTTCCAATCTAATACTGGGTTATGGACTTGTAGCCATGGCAACCCCAACACGACCACATCATGCAAATTATGCAACACCAGAAAGCAAATATCCTCCTGGTGCGCAGGAGCCATGCACATGGTCAGCTGGGTCCAATACTGAGGCTTATTCTTGGCCAAAGGCGTAGCATCAATTCCTCTCAATGGAATAGGACACTGCAAGGGCTCTAAGATAAACCCACAGCGCCTAGCAAACTCCAAGTCCATCAAATTCAGGGCAGCGCCTGAATCCACAAATGCCATGACAGAATAGGAAGACAAAGAGCAGATCAAAATCAAAATAACGGACAAAAGAAATTTCGACTGTACCGTACCAATGGTGGCAGACCTAGCGAACCGCTTAGTGCGCTTAGGACAATCGGAGATAGTATGAGTGGAATCACCACAGTAGAAACACAGCCCATTCTGACGTCTGTGTTCTTGCCTTTCAGCTCTGGTCAAAGTCCTATCGCACTGCATAGGCTCAGGTTCATGCTCAGATAATACAGCCAAATGGTGCACAGATTTACGCTCGCGCAAGCGTCGACAGATCTGAATGGCCAAAGACATAGACTCATTCAGACCAGCAGGCAAAGGAAATCCCACCATGACATCCTTAAGGGCTTCAGAGAGACCCTTTCTGAAAATAGCTGCCAGCGCACATTCATTCCATTGAGTGAGCACGGACCACTTTCTAAACTTCTGACAATAAATCTCTATCTCATCCTGACCCTGACACAGAGCCAGCAAATTTTTCTCTGCCTGATCCACTGAATTTGGTTCGTCGTACAGCAATCCGAGCGCCAGAAAAAACGCATCAATATTACATAATGCAGGATCTCCTGGCGCAAGGGAAAATGCCCAGTCTTGAGGGTCACCACGTAATAAAGAAATAATGATCTTAACTTGTTGAACTGGGTCACCAGAGGAGCGGGGTTTCAAAGCCAGAAATAGTTTACAATTATTTTTAAAATTCAAAAACTTAGCTCTATGTCCAGAAAATAACTCAGGAATAGGAATTTTAGGTTCTAACATAGGATTCTGAACCACTAAATCTTGAATATTCTGTACATTTATAGCGAGATTATCCATCAAAGAGAACAGACCTTGAATGTCCATGTCCACACCTGTGTTCTGAACCACCCTGATGTAAAGGGGAAAAGAAAGACAGAACACAGTGCAAAGAAAAAAAATGGTCTCAGAACTTCTCTTTTCCCTCTATTGAGAAGCATTAGTACTTTGGGCCTCCGGTACTGTTATGAACAGGTAATTCAGAACCACAATGGATATTGAAGTTCAGAGCACACAAAGTGACCTGACCATTACCAAAAACAAAGGACGAGCTCTGAGACGTGGGAACTCTGCTGACCGCAATCCCTAATCCTAACACACCACACTAGAGGTAGCCGTGGATTGCGCCTAACGCTCCCTATGCAACTCGGCACAGCCTGAGAAACTAACTAGCCCTGAAGATAGAAAAATAAGCCTACCTTGCCTCAGAGAAATTCCCCAAAGGAAAAGGCAGCCCCCCACATATAATGACTGTGAGTAAGATGAAAATACAAACACAGAGATGAAATAGATTTAGCAAAGTGAGGCCCGACTTACTGAATAGACCGAGGATAGGAAAGATAGCTTTGCGGTCAACACAAAAACCTACAAACAACCACGCAGAGGGCAAAAAGACCCTCCGCACCGACTAACGGTACGGAGGTGCTCCCTCTGCGTCTCAGAGCTTCCAGCAAGCAAGAAAAACCAATATAGCAAGCTGGACAGAAAAAATAGCAAACAAAAACAACACAAGCAAAACTTAGCTTATGCAGGATAGACAGGCCACAGGAACGATCCAGGAGGAAGCAAGACCAATACTAGAACATTGACTGGAGGCCAGGATCAAAGCACCAGGTGGAGTTAAATAGAGCAGCACCTAACGACTTAACCTCATCACCTGAGGAAGGAAACTCAGAAGCCGCCGTACCACTCTGATCCACCAAAGGAAGCTTGGCCACAGAATTCACAACACCACCATTCACAATAGGTGATGCCACAGCTCACCTCCTCCTCCTGTACAATGACTGATAACACCTCTATATACAGTAGATAACACAAGATCCACCATTCACAATAGATGTCACGGCTCACCTCCTCCTGTACAATGACTGATAATACCTCTATATACAGTAGATAACACAGGATCCACCATTCACAATAGGCGATGTCACAGCTCACCTCCTACTCCTGTACAATGACTGATAACACCTCTACATACAGTAGATAACACAGGATCCACCATTCACAATAGGTGATGTCACAGCTCACCTCCTCCTCCTGTACAATGACTGATAACACCTCTATATACAGTAGATAACACAAGATCCACCATTCACAATAGATGTCACAGCTCACCTCCTCATGTACAATGACTGATAATACCTCTATATACAGTAGATAACACAGGATCCACCATTCACAATAGGTGATGTCACAGCTCACCTCCTCCTGTACAATGACTGATAACACCTCTATATACAGTAGATAACACGGGATCCACCATTCACAATAGGTGATGTCACAGCTCACCTCCTCCTCCTGTACAATGACTGATGACACCTCTATATATAGTAGATAATACAGGATCCACCATTCACAATAGGTAATGTCACAGCTCACCTCCTCCTCCTACTGAACAATGACTGATAACATCAACATCTCTAT
Organism: Ranitomeya imitator; assembly: GCF_032444005.1. NCBI lineage: Eukaryota > Metazoa > Chordata > Amphibia > Anura > Dendrobatidae > Ranitomeya > Ranitomeya imitator. The sequence continues at coordinate 37,989,578 of NC_091286.1, read as the reverse complement.
TTACAGTAGATAACACAGGATCCATCATTCACAATAAATGTCACAGCTCACCTCTTCACCCTCCTGTACAATAACCCGATTAAAACAATAGGCCATTTTCTAATTACATATTTTCTTTAAGCCCAACGACTATATCTAATAAGCCCAACGACTATATCCTAAAAATTTTATTTTACATATTTAGTCATCAAGAACGCCAAATCATACCTGGTGTATTTGACTGCCCATCTTGGTTTTTCATTAATGAACCGGCAGACTGATGATTCAAAATATTTTTCTAAATACAAACAAAAAGCACTAAAGTTACATCTGCCATATTACACACACACACATATATATATATATATATATATATATATATATATATATATATATATATATAAATATATATAAATAAAAAAAAGGTCAAGTGACTTTTACATGTACTGCATTTCTTATGCTGTGATCATCCTACATTACAGCCTGCATTATAGTCCTGCGCTGTGTGTATATATATATATATATATATATATATATATATAGTAGACAAAAAATGGAACAGCACAAATCCTATACTTATCTTCGGGTGCACAGCCCAAACAACCCGTCCAGTGGTTGTATGCCAATCCAGATAGATCACAAAAATAGGCAGCACTCCATATTCAAGAGATAATATGCAAGTGTTTATTGAGCCCACATCTCCATGCAACGTTTCGGCTCCAACTGAGCCTTTCTCAAGCCTTGAGAAAGGCTCAGTTGGAGCCGAAATGTTGCATGGAGATGTGGGCTCAATAAACACCTGCATATTATCTCTTGAATATGGAGTGCTGCCTATTTTTGTGATATATATATATATATATATATATATATATATATATATATATATATATATATATATATGTATATATATATATATTTCCAAATATATTCAGTTGTTATATATGTGTATTTCTAAATATATTCAGTTGTTTAACATTTTTGTTGAAAAATTTGAAAGAAAAAAAATCCATAAAAATTTAAATCACATCACCTTTTACGTTCTGTAAATTATATTATGTGTGCGTGTGTATACATAAATTAATGAAAAAACAAATTACCGCAATATCCCATTCCATAAAAATAAAAAAAAATAAAAAAAAAAGTTAAATAAAACTTAAGCCTAATAAAAGGCATAAGCCCAACAGAACAATACAGTGCAATATGCCAGTATTGCAGTGTATTTTACCAGCAACCAAGTGATTGCAGGCTCACGTCCCCCAGGAAAATTATAAAACAATAAATGAAAATAAATAAAAACAAAAGTTTATCTTTTTTGATGATCAGAAAAAACTAAAAAATTTAAAATTGCTTTTCCCAATCTGTAAGTTAAAAAAAAGAATCAGGCAACAAAATCCAGCATATTAGGTATTACTTCTAGTTTACAGAAATCTGAATTCTGTTAAATGGTTTGATTAATTAGGTTGGCTAGAGAGACAAGCATTATGTAAAGAATTGGGTAAGTTCAAGCTATCTAGTAATTTCATACCTGATTACAGGAGAACGACTGCTTAGAGATTGTGTTGGAGCAGAACATGCTGTTGGAGTTAGCATTAGCTCCTGGAAGAAGAGTCTCGTCCACTACAGGATGGTGCCTGTCATTTGGCTGTTCGGCATAATTGTCTCCAGATCCAGAACTCTGAAATGATGGTCCCATACCTTGAAGAACAGTGCTTGGATTTACAACAGTAAAACGGTTTGTCGTCATACTTGAGCAACCAGGTGATGATGATGATGACGATCCTTGGACTTTACTTCCTTGACCGGGAGATAAATGTAAAAGTGTAGGAGATCCTTGTGCTACCTGGCCGCCTACCATCTGAGATGGACCTTGGTTCAAGATGACTTGTCCTCCAGAGCTTGAGAAGGTCTGACTGGAAACGAGCTGTACAGCAGTTCCTGGGCTGTGTAACATTTGCCCGGGATAATGTTGGCCTGGCCTGACCATGCCACCGGTGTTTCTGCTCAACATTATATGCTCTGTAGGGACTTGGTGAGGACCAAGTTGTGGAGGCTGTGTCTGCACAAATTGAGTATTTATGGCCTGAATATGCTGAAGAGAACTGGAGTTTATGGAAAGACCTGCAGGAATGAGGAATTGATTATGATGAGCGTGTGCTTCCCCTAAAGGAGAATGGATAACGATGCTGCTACCTGACTGCTGGCTCAATGCTTTATGGGAACGTTGATGAGTTACCGGAATTTGAGGACCCATTACAGGGCTTTGTGCTGAATTTCCAGGACCACAATGAGGTCCTGAATGTCTGTGATGGTGTATCCCCAAATTACTTACGCTGTAAGACATTTGCTGTCCAACCTGCATAGGCTTTGGCTGAATATTTACGGGACCTTTTATAGAATTTGGCGCTGGACCTCTATGAATAATTATGTTGTGGACCGGTAAAGATGTTTGGAAATTCCCACTAGTGAACGGGACTGCGACTTGCTGTCCTGCAGGACTTACATTTGGACTGGCAAACATTGTACTGCCATTTGGAGTATGACTCTGCACAAGTACTCCCCCGCTTGTACTACTAGGAGGCGCCTGCTGACCACTTTTAAGAATAATTTGAGATCCATCGAGATTATTAATCGTCATCACTGGAGACTGGTTGTTGATTGCGCCAATAAGATGGATCTGTCCAGAACCACTGTGACTACTGGTAGGAATATGCTGGTTGGGAAGAATTCCAACAGGTTGCATAAAACTATGCTGTACACCTACTGTATTGCTGGCAAATGATGCACCCGCTTGCTGCGGGACAACAGGCACGTGCGTCACTCCTAAGGGATGTAATGTTTGACCTGAGTAACTAGCGGCATTAGTAGCCTGAGTTAGGGATGCTGACGAATGGACATGAGGCGAAATATTGGAAAACTGCTGGCTTGAGCCTATGCTGGCATCCAAATAAGCCTCTTCTGCCAATATCTGCTCTGTAATATTGGCCTCCTGCAGTGATTTCTGTAAAATGTCCTCACTGAGGTCTGGGATAGAGGAAGATTCAAGCTCATCTTCAAAGAACTGAATATTGTTCGACAGCTGAAGTCCCTCCGCAGATTCCTCTTCAGTCAGACTTTGCACACTTTTAATGGATGACTTGGAATCGGTCAGCTGAATGGAAAATAAAAATTATTAACTAAATAAACTATAGCTACAAGGCTATAAAATAAACAAATAAACCATAGGATGAATGCCAAATAAATATAATAGACTATACTAATTTTTTATATACATATGTATATATACATATATATACAGTGCAGACCAAAAGTTTGGACACACCTTCTCATTTAAAGATTTTTCTGTATTTTCATGACTAAGAAAATTGTACATTCACACTGAAGGCATCAAAACTATGAATTAACACATGTGGAATTATATACTTAACAAAAAAGTGTGAAACAACTAAAATTAAGTCTTATATTCTAGGTTCTTCCAAGTAGCCACCTTTTGCTTTGATTACTGCTTTGCACACTCTTGGCATTCTCTTGATGAGCTTCAAGAGGTAGTCAGCGGAAATGGTTTTCACTTCACAGGTGTGCCCTGTCAGGTTTAATAAGTGGGATTTCTTGCCTTATAAATGGGGTTGGGACCATCAGTTGTGTTGTGCAGAAGTCTGGTGGATACGCAGCTGATAGTCCTACTGAATAGACTGTTAGCTGCTTTTTTCTTGCCATAATGCAAATTCTAAGTAAAGAAAAACAAGTGGCCATCATTACTTTTAGAAATTAAGGTCAGTCAGTCCGAAAAATTGGGCAAACTTTGAAAGTGTCCCCAAGTGCAGTTGCAAAAACTATCAAGCGCTACAAAGAAACTGGCTCACATGAGGACTGCCCCAGGAAAGGAAGACCAAGAGTCACCTCTGCTTCTGAGGATAAGTTTATCCGAGTCTCCAGCCTCAGAAATCGCAGGTTAACAGCAGCTCAGATTAGAGACCAGGTCAATTCCACACAGAGTTCTAGCAGCAGACACATCTCTACAACAACTGTTAAGAGGAGACTTTGTGCAGCAGGCCTTCATGGTAAAATAGCTGCTAGGAAACCACTGCTAAGGACAGGCAACAAGCAGAAGAGACTTATTTGGGCCAAAGAACAAAAGGAATGGACATTAGACCAGTGGAAATCTGTGCTTTGGTCTGACGAGTCCAAATTTGAGATCTTTGGTTCCAACCACCGTGTCTTTGTGTGACGCAGAAAAGGTGAACGGATGGACTCTACATGCCTGGTTCCCACCATGAAGCAAGGAGGAGGAGGTGTGATGGTGTGGGGGTGCTTTGCTGGTGACACTGTTGGGGATTTATTCAAAACTGAAGGCATACTGAACCAGCATGGCTACCACAGCATCTTGCAGCGGCATGCTATTCGATCTGGTTTGCATTTAGTTGGATCATCATTTATTTTTCAACAGGACAATGACCCCAAACACACCTCCCGGCTGTGTAGGGGCTATTTGACCAAGAAGGAGAGTGATGGGGTGCTACGCCAGATGACCTGGCCTCCACAGTCACCAGACCTGAACCCAATCAAGATGCTTTGGGGTGAGCTGGACCGCAGAGTGAAGGCAAAAGGGCCAACAAGTGCTAAACATCTCTGGGAACTCCTTCAAGACTGTTGGAAGACCATTCCCGGTGACTACCTCTTGAAGCTCATCAAGAGAATGCCAAGAGTGTGCAAAGCAGTCATCAAAGCAAAAGGTGGCTACTTTGAAGAACCTAGAATATAAGACATATTTTCAGTTGTTTCACACTTTTTTGTTAAGTATATAATTCCACATGTGTTAATTCATAGTTTTGATGCCTTCAGTGTGAATGTTCACTTTTCTCAGTCATGAAAATACAGAAAAATCTTTGAATGAGAAGGTGTGTCCAAACTTTTGGTCTGTACTGTATATATATATATATATACATATATATATATATATATATATATATATATATATATATATATATATACACACATATATATATATATATATATATATATATATATATATATATAATGTATATATAAAATGATAAAATTCTAAAACTATATATACGGTAATCTATATTTTTTTTTATATTATTATTATTATCGCTATTATTTATCACATCCTACAGAAAACATGGCTGATCTGCCCTTAGACTAATATGGAGATTATTACTGTTCAGTGGAATTTATTTTGTTCTGGTTATGTAGGATTTGCGTTAAAAAAGGTTTTCTGCCTTCAGAAAACGTTCTGTTATAAGATAAGGTAGTTAAAAAAAACCAAACTGAATATTATTTTTCCTCCCCGGGTCCAGTGATGACTCTCTGCCGCAGGAATCTATACTGGGGAACGTTGTGGGGTATATAGCAAAGCATTTACAATATAATGGACAATTACATAAGTAGTAGTCTGGATCTTCTCTTTGGGATGATGCATGCCTTGGTTGCTCAGATTTGGTACGTAAAAACTATAGCACTCATTTGAGCTTTGTACTTACACTAATATTAGCGAAAATGGAGTTTGAATTAGATGCAGAAAAATCTGTATTTGTTAAATCTTCAGCAGCCTGCAAGAAAATATATGGATTTTAATTGCCTGAAAAATAATCTGAGCAAAAAACAAAATGGGCCACAAAAAATATAAAATGTAATATAATTAACACTTAATACCACAAAAACAGAATCAATAAATTAAAGGGGTTATTTCATAAACAACATATATCCACGAGATAAGTGATAAAAGTATGAACGCTGGGGGTTTTAACATAAAAAGTCCCAAAGTCCCCTGTGTCAATGAGAAGGTAGTGAGCATGTGTGACCACTGCTCCATTTCATGTGTGGTGTGACCACTGCGGTGTTCTCTGCCATGCTCAGGTGCTAACCGAGTGTCTCCGGCATGCTCGAATAATATGTTCGAGTCCTTGTGCTTGTTAGACAATCACAACACAAGCAGGAATTGTCCGTTTGCTAGGCAATACCTGCGTGTGTTGCAGCTGTTGAGCAGCTACTAGACATGCAGCCAAGGGACTTGAACACGTTTTTCGAACACGCCCGAAATACTCAATTAGCACCTGAGCATGCTCAGATAACACTTTATCCGAGCACGATCGCTCATCCCTAATGGTGTGTACTTACTATTACAAGGATATGAGCGTACTTTACATTTAAATAGGCCCTCATCCCCCCTGCGCAGTAACTAGGTATGTAATAAAATAGTATAGTCAAAAAATATATGCAAACATCCGTGCCGCCAGTTAATCAAATTAAAAACAACTTACTGATTTACAACCAGATCCATGCAGAAAGTAACTTAATGCTTGTGGATCCCTTGAGGAAAAAAAAAAAGAAAATTATAAGAAAATTCCACTAAAATACTGAGTGTTGTGTTTGAAGCTATTTTAGGTCTACTTTCAAGTATTAAAAACAAGCCAAAAATAAGGAAAATCAAGAGCCCAATTAATTAAAGCCGCCCCTCCAGCGTTTGCGTTTTTTTTTATTGCACCGCTGGAGTGGTGCTTTAAATGTAAGTCCCCTGTCCCCATCTGATACTCACCTGCTGCTGCCGTCAGCCGTCTCCAGAGCTCATGGCTCCAGTGTTTCATGGGGCGGTGCGGAGGTTATTTTACAATATATGTCCATGAGAGCCTCGTTCTGGCCTTCTTCTGGCCCTCATAGACTTGTATTGACAGAGGGTAAAGTAGTTTCTGATTTGTGGCCAGTCAGAAGCTGCACTCACAAGATGACGCAGGGGGGCTGCAGTGGCACAAAAAAAAACTATGGAGATGTCGGAGGGTGAGTACATGAACAGGTGGGAGGGGGCTTAGATTTAAAGCGCCACTCCAGGGCTGAATAAAAAACTGCTGAAGTGGTGATTTAAGATTGGTATGTTTCACACTGTTTTAATGAAGGGATCATTGAAGTAAGATACAGGTGCTTCTCACAAAATTAGAATATCATCAAAAAGTTAATTTATTTCAGTTCTTCAATACAAAAATGAAAACTTATATATTCTATAGAGTCATTACAAACAGAGTGATCTATTTCAAGTGTTTAATTTTGTTAATGTTGATGATTATGGCTTACAGCCAATGAAAACCCATATTCTAATTTAGTGAGATAACGACTTTGGGGTTTTCATTGGCTGATACTCTCGTATCTCATTTCTTTGTTCCATCTACTGGCCATTGTTATAATATGTTTTTATGTATTTGCAGTTGTAATGTCAGTTATGTATTTGCAGTTGTAATACTCTTCCTTATCTTGTTTCCTCGCATCCTTTTGTTCATGGTCAGTGTCAGCTTGGCAGGAGCGTGCATCAGAGCTGGAGAGAAGATTTTCCTGTTACCTCTATCCTCCATTCTCCACTCTTTATCTCTCATCCCTGTCCCTTGATCTTCTCTAGACATCTCTTTTTATTTTTATTTATTTATTTATTTTTTATATAGCGCCAACATATTCCGCAGCGCTTTACAGTTTGTACACAGTTTGTCCCCAATGGGGCTCACAATCTGAATTCCCTAGCAGTATGTCTTTGGAATGTGGGAGGAAACCAGAGTACCCGGAGGAAACCCACGCAAACACGGAGAAAACATACAAACTCTTTGCAGATGTTGCCATGGGTGGGATTAGAACCCAGGACTCCAGCGCTGCAAGGCTGCAGTGCTAACCACTGTGCCACTGTGCTGCCCCCTACCTTATCACTTATCTCTACCTTATCACTTATCAAGGTACAGTCAATAAACTACCTAAAGGTTTGTCCAGTGCATTTTCCTCTCAGGCTAGAGAGGAGAGGATAGCGAGTAAGCTATCTGCCATTGCTTGTGCCGAGTTCCATGCTCACATCCATCAGACATTTCACCTACGTACATTGGTGGCAAAATCTCTCCCATAAACTATGATGCAGAGAGCCAACTTTATATGCACAGAACTTTTCTTTCTGTAGTTCTGAACAGAGAGAATTTCCAAATATAGGGATCATGATTAAGGGTGCTTAGTCACCGGAAACGCGTTGACCTTGTTTTTATAATTTTTTCTGTATGCTGATGTTTTGTCCTTTCACTGTATTTTGAGTGAAATAAATTATGGATTTTTCACTATTTCGTTGAGCTGGATCTCCTTCTCTTTCCTGTTCGTCCACGCCCTGACACAGCGGTTCCGTGCTCCGAGCTCCTGGGAATGTCGGTATGGTGAGCTGGATTTTGTTTTTCCCATAAACTATGATGCAGAGAGCCAACTTTATATGCACAGAACTTTTCTTTCTGTAGTTCTGAACAGAGAGAATTTCCAAATATAGGGATGATAAAAATTATCAATTACAACAAATTTGAAGTCAGGACTTAGCTACCACATAATTCCATAGTTGCAGACTTAAAAGCCTAAATTGTGATTATTTCGGGTAAAACGCTATAACGGTTATAATATAACCTCAACTATGGCTAATATACCAAATTTATTTCACTAATTACAATTATACTATTAGTTTTAAATAATATTCCCTATAATTATATGTCATTAGCAGATGCTATTTTCTTATTTTACATCACATCGTTCATGCATCTATACAGGTAAAAAATATTTTTTGCCTTTTTATGAGTTGTGCAATAAAAACGGTATGTTAGGGCTAGCGGAACGCACCAAGTAATAGGGTGATAGATACGAGGTGCGTTCGCAGCCTGGGGTCCACCGTGCAGAGATACCTGCTGCAAGTAATGGCGGATGGACACTTAGCTCACACGTGGGTTAAACTTCACCCCGTGTGAAATGAAAGCGAGCTCTGTTGCCTCACAGAGTCGCGCTGTACACAGGGACTAAAACCCTTACTAAAAGTTGTGCTTGCTCTGGAACTCTTCTGTGCTAACCGCACACATGAAGGAACCAGATGCTGAGCCAAGGCTAATTGCCTCCACTGACGCTAGCTGCCTGCCTGCCTGTACAGCCCCAAGGCTAAACAGACTCACACCACTTATATACAGTGTGGCAGAGTATCCACTGGCAACTGCCAAACACAAATGATACTAGCGCATGGCCGTGCGGCCATGTGAACCTTTTATAGCTGTAGCAGTTCAGGACCTTCCTAGTGGACCAATAGGAGCTGCTACAGGACCTGAGCATGTGACCCCCGACCTCCAATGAGAGGTCTTACCATGGGCATGCTCAGGAGGGGAAAAGCAGGACTTAGTCCCAGGAGCGCCTGCTCGCCGCTGAACAGCACTAGTTATAATGGATGAACCTGGAAGGGCAGCAGTAACCAAACGTGCAGTATCTGTCCTGGCCAGGCGCTGGGACCGACGTCTCTGCTGAGCAGGCTCCACTGCGGCTGGAGAAGAATGGGAGACCGCAGCGGACATGGCTCGAGATTCCCCCTGTGCATCGGCAGGAACTCGACGCCTAACATGGTGCATAATTAATTTTTTTTGTCGTTAGCCTCATTGTTTTTGCTTCTATGTTTTTGTTATACCTTTTAACAATGCATGTGTTTGATGATATAAAAGTTGTAAATTCTTATTATTTAATTGAAATACATTATATTAACCTTAAAACAATTCTGAGCTTAAAAAAAGTGAAACAATTGTTTACGCTGCTTTTAACGGGCTTGATGCAAAGAAAGAATTTAAATATAATTCACTTACCCGATAATATCAAGAAGACCGGAGTCATCATCATCATCCATGTCAGCTATACAAAAAATACACTTCTGTTTAATGTGCGCAAGTCCAAAGAGACCAAATTTCAACGTCCAAAATAATGGGTCCAATCCACTTAATTACTGGTAAATAACCAGATACATCAGGGGTGAAATAATATATTTCTATGATTCCAGGAATATGCTCCATACAACAAGGCAATCCAAATTAAACCAACATTATGGAGCTGCTGACTGCCAGCAGGGTTATTTTTTACTTTTAAAAAAGAACATTCGCCAACTAATTTTGTATATAAAGTTTAGATTTCTTTCAAATGAAGAATTGCATAAAAAAAGTACCTTGTGTTCCAAAGTATTACCACAACGTCTGATCAGGCCATTGATAATAAGCGTCATATTGAAAAGGATTCAGAATGTTCATTTTGACAAACAAATGCTGTTACAGAAGGTTGGGACCTGGGAGAGAACAAAAAAAAAATATTACAAATTGTAATAAATTCGAAGCCGATTTCAAAAAGTGCACAGGCAATTAAAACAAATAGCCGAACACATTTGATTGATAATCAAAATACTAAGGAAATTTAATATCTAGATTTACATAGGTGGTCAAATTTAATAAACAATTACTGTAAGTCTGTCTCACTAATACACCATACTTGATTAGAAAATATCCACTGATTTCCTGATAACTGACCCTTGGAGCAATACTTCAGACCCTGTGCTTGTGTCAAGCACAAAACTGGAAGTGAAGAAGTGAAAAATCATTTGTAGGTAATTGCGATTCTAGAATCTAAAAATGCAAGTATTGTACTTTCATCTATTGAAAATTGAATAATTAAAACAAGTGAGCAATCCCTTTTAGCGCAGGCTGCATTCACATAACACTTTTTATGATTCCATTGTGGGGAATACAGGCGAAAAATGAAACATTCAGTTACGGGACCCATTTGTTTGAAAGGGTTTTATTTTTCTAAAATGTCATCAGTTTGATACCATTCCCCCCAAAAAATTATAGCACACAGAAAAGAGACTTAATTTTTTTTTTAACATTAAACTGTATGGGAAATGGATCGTAACGGATGGTCATTCATTATGTTATCCGTTTAACAGATGTGTTTCTAACCACTATGCATGACAAAAACACCAGATACGTTCAGAGGCTCCTCTAGCAAAAATGGATCCATTCAAAATGGATTCAAAGCAGAAATCAAAAGTTTTTGTAAAAGGATCCATTTCCTGGATTTGCTTCACAAAAAAATGGAAAATGTGCGTTAAACTTGGTATCGTCCTTTTTTTTCGTGTCCGTTTCTTTTTTCTATTCGGCCCGTTACAAATAGATGACAAAGGGACATGTGACTGTGAATGTAGCCTAACTGAGCTGTGCATTTTCCATAACTCCCATTAATTTACAGGCGAATATCGGAACCAGGGAGTGATGGAGCTATACCTGTCACAGTCATGAATGACCGATTTAGAAATGTTCCTTTTCACAATTGTTTTCAGTAAATTTTAATTAAATATTATAAATCTCTTTCTGAATTTTGGAGCATACACTTCTTCAATGAAGGCTTTAACCACTTACATTACTGGTATTACGCATACAATGAGGGGTCACACTCCTATCAAATGTGGATGATATACAGCAAGGGTTGGCAACCTTTTTACTGTGGAGAACGGATTAATAGGAAAAAAATAGTAGCTTCACTACTGAACTGAAAATCCGCTGCATTTTACATTACTCTAAGAGAAAATCTGAGAATATGACATCTGCAGCCTGACAAATTATGCAATGCTGGGGAAGTTTATAGCAGAATTCACCCTTTGCTTTCAGGTAGTGAAATCTGTGTAAAATCATATCCACACATCCCAAACACCTGTCTCGCTATCCTAAACACTCAGGGTACAGGGTATGTGCACATGATCCGGAAGTGGCACATGTTCGCTGCATCCAAAGCGCTGGCGTCTACTAAGTACAGGTGAATCCTCCATGCTCACTGAACTGTGCGGATTCACCATGTCCAATACATTCTATTGGTGAAATTTCTCTTTCGGAGACTCGACATACTGCAGTCTCGAGAGAGGCGCCGCATGTCCGTCTCCACGGGTTCCATCCACTACGGTGTAACCTCTGGACGCTGCACAAGTAAACAGCGTCCAACCTACAGCGTTTACTGATCATCTGCACATACCCAATGAGGCATTTCCAAGTATAGCATAGCTACTTGTAAGGGTTTGTTCACACATAGCATATTTTTACATGAGGAACACAACAAAGAGTAGCAGCAAAATAAATGAGATTACTAAAATCTCATTCACAGTGTTTTGGGGTTTTTTTTTTTTCGTTTTGTTAGCTATGGCACGTTTTTGTTTGATTTATTTAAACCAAAGCATTTATCCATTCATTTAAATGCATAAACAAAAAAATATATATAGGCCCCAACAGCCCAAAAACAGCAGCCCGCAGCTGCCCAGAAAAGGCGCATCTATTAGATGCGCCTATTCTGGCGCTTTGCCTGGCTCTTCCCACTTGCCCTGTGGTGGTGGCAAGTGGGGTTAATATTTGGGAGGTTGATGTCACCTTTGTATTGTCAGGTGACATCAAGCCCACGGCTTAGTAATGGAGAGGTGGAGACACCTATCCATTACAAGTCCTATAGTTATATGTTAAATAAAAACGCAGCCAGAATAAAATCCATTAATTGAAAAAATGACACAGACTCCTTTAACCCTGCTGTTCTGTTCGGTCTGGGGAGACCTATTTTGAACTTTGGTATTTTTTGGGGTGTTCAAGATGCGGTTCTGAAACTTGTGGTTGATTGACTTAAATGAGGATGGGTCGGTCGGCCACGGGTTTCAGAGCCGCATCTTGAATATTTTAAAGAATATTGAAGTTCAAAGTCGGTCATTTTTGACCAACAGAACAGCAGGGTTAATAATCTCAATTAAACCATACTTACTGCAATGCCTAATTCCACTGAAGCCCTTGATCTCCTGTAATAAAAGTAAAATAAGAAAACAACAATATACCATACCCATAGGTCGTTCTGTCCCACACTGTAATCCATGTCTGGGGGCTAAATAGTTTTCAACCAGGACGGTGCCAAGATGCGACCGTTCCAGCTGAAAACCACTGAGAGGGCAGAATCAATCACCAGCTGTGACATCATATACTCGATTAATTGATCTCTTACACCCAATGAGACTCATATACTCGAGCTCAGGAATCCAGAATGACTTGAAAAATCTGGTTTGAAAGTTTAACCCCTTAATGACCACCAATACATCTTTTTACTGACCTGAGATATAAGAGATAGCATCCCCATACAGGTGACAATCCAGCAGCTGTTGGATGTACACTATAGCTGACAACTTGCTGCATCAGCCATGATCAGTGTTTTCACCCATCCATATCTGTTTAACCCCTTAGATGCTGCTATCAATAATGACTATCTATATATATAATTGTCTAAGGGGTACTTCCGTCTGTCTGTAATGGGAATCCTGGGTCGCTGATTGGTCGCGGCCGGCTGGCCGTGACCAATCAGCGACAGGCACAGTCCGGCCGCGAATTGGCCCCTCTCTACTTCCGTCCAGTCAGTGCCCCCTCCATACTCCCCTCCAGTCAGTACCCACATAGCGTTTTAGGACTGCGTTACACCATGGCATAACGCGGTGTAATGCAGTCCCGTTAACGCTGTCATTAACTGTGTAAGTGTGCCCAACTTTTTACTATTGATGCTGCCTATGCAGCATCAATAGTAAAAACATGTTAAAAATAATAATAAAAATATATATATGTATTCTCACCTTCTGTTGTCCGCGCCAGCCTTTCCCGGTCCTCGCGACACTCCGGTCCCAAGAATGCCTTGCGGCAATGACCGGACATGACGTAGCAGTCTCGCGAGACCGCTACATCATCACGTATTATTGCCGCAAGACATTACTGGGAACGGAGGGTCACGACGAGCATCGGTAAAGGCCTGGAGTTGGGGGCCGCTGGAAAGTGAGTATATAAATATTTTTTATTTTGTTTTTTTAACAGTGATATGGTGCCCACATTGCTATATACTATGTGGGCTGTGTTATATACTGCGTGGGATGTGTTATATAGTACGTCGCTGTGCTATATACTACGTGGGCTGTGCTACAGTCATGGCCACAAGTATTGACACCCCTGCAATTCTGTCAGATAATACTCATTTTCTTCCTGAAAATGATTGAAAATGCAAATTATTTGGAATTATTATCTTCATTTAATTTGTCTTAAAAGAAAAAACACAAAAAGAATTGTCCTAAAGCCAAATTGGATATAATTCCACACCAAACATAAAAAAGGGGTGGACAAAAGTATTGGCTTGGCACTGTTCAAAAAATCATGTGATGCTTCTCTAATTTGTGTAATAACAGCACCTGTAACTTACCAGTGGCACCTAACAGGTGTTGGCAATAACTAAATCACACTTGCAGCCAGTTGACATGGGTTAAAGTTGACTCAACCTCTGTCCTGTGTCCTTTGTGTACCACATTGAGCATGGAGAAAAGAAAGAAGACCAAAGAACTGTCTGAGGACTTGAGAAACCAAATTGTGAGGAAGCATGAGCAATCTCAAGGCTACAAGTCCATCTCCAAAGACCTGAATGTTCCTGTGTCTACCGTGCGCAGTGTCATCAAGAAGTTTAAAGCCCATGGCACTGTAGCTAACTTTCCTAGATGTGGACGGAAAAGAAAAATTGACTAGAGATTTCAACGCAAGATTGTGCGGATGTTGGATAAAGAACCTCGACTAACATCCAAACAAGTTCAAGCTGCCCTGCAGTCCGAGGGTAGAACAGTGTCAACCTGTACTATCCGTCGGCATCTGAATGAAAAGGGACTGTATGGTAGGAGACCCAGGAAGACCCCACTTCTTACCCCGAGACATAAAAAAGCCAGGCTGGATTTTGCCAAAACTTACCTGAAAAAGCCTAAAACGTTTTGGAAGAATGTTCTCTGGTCAGATGAGACAAAAGTAGAGTTTTTTGGGCAAAGGCATCAACATAGAGTTTACAGGAGAAAAAAAGAGGCATTCAAAGAAAATAACACGGTCCCTACAGTCAAACATGGCAGAGGTTCCCTGATGTTTTGGGGTTGCTTTGCTGCCTGTGGCACTGGACTGCTTGACTGTGTGCATGGCATTATGAAGTCTGAAGACTACCAACAAATTTTGCAGCATAATGTAGGGACCAGTGTGAGAAAGCTGGGTCTCCCTCAGAGGTCATGGGTCTTCCAGCAGGACAATGACCCAAAACACACTTCAAAAAGCACTAGAAAATGGTTTGAGAGAAAGCACTGGAGACTTCTAAGGTGGCCAGCAATGAGTCCAGACCTGAATCCCATAGAACACCTGTGGAGAGATCTAAAAATGGCAGTTTGGAGAAGGCACCCTTCAAATATCAGGGACCTGGAGCAGTTTGCCAAAGAAGGATGGTCTAAAATTCCAGCAGAGCATTGTCAGAAACTCATTGATGGTTACCGGAAGCGGTTGGTCGCAGTTATTTTGGCTAAAGGTTGTGCAACCAAGTATTAGGCTGAGGGTGCCAATACTTTCATCTGGCCCATTTTTGGAGTTGTGTGTGAAATGATCAATGTTTTGCTTTTTGCTTCATTCTCTTTTGTGTTTTTTCATTTAAGACAAATTAAATGAAGATAATAATACCAAAGAAATTGTGTTTGCAATCATTTTCAGGAAGAAAATGAATATTATCTGACAGAATTGCAGGGTGTGTCAATACTTTTAGCCATGACTGTGTATACTATGTGGCTGTGCAATATACTACGTGGGCTGTGTTATATACTGCGTGGGCTGTGCTATATACTACGTGACTGTGCAATATAGTACGTGGGCTGTGCTATATACTACATACATATTCTAGAATACCCGATGGGTTGGAATCGGGCCACCATCTAGTATCATATAAATGGTTAAAAGAGTGTGGGGGCTCTCTCTATCCCCTTTGGAACCCTGAGATTATGATTGTATGGTCCTGATGTTTGCTATGGCAGTTCACGGCCAAATAGCGGCCTTAAGAGTCTGCCGGCTATAGCGGCCTGTTCAAAAGTTAGTGATAATTAGGTGGTAAAAATACACTTCATTCCTATCATGTCACTTTGCATTAATGCCTGAAAAGCACCTGAAGCGCTATACACTAACTGACACCAGTTTTCAGTATGTCAAGGGGTGCTGTTTTTAAAATGGCATCACTCTTGGGGTTTTTCCAATATATAGGACCCCTGAAGTCACTTCAAACCTGGATAGAGCCCTCAAAAAAACATTTTTTGTAAATTTCCATGAAAAATTGCTGCTACATCTCCTAAAATGCTAACAAAATAAAACAATATTTTACAAATGGTGCTGATTTAAAGCAGACATGAGGAAAATGTTATTTATTCATGTTTTTGTGTGGTATGACTACCTGGGTTAAAGGGATAATCATTCAAAGTTTGAAAATTACCTTTTTATTTTACATTTTTGTCAAATTTCTGATTTTTTTTTTAAATGAACACAAAACACATCGACCTAAATTTACCATTATCATAAACTATAATGTGCCACAAAAAAAAATTCATCTCAAAATCACTGGAATTTGTTGAAGCATTCCAGAGTTATTACTACATAAAGTGACACTGGCCAGATTTAAAAAATGTGGCCCAGTCACTAAGGGGTTAAACTCAGTGTCTGCCCACCTACCCTGATTGAAACCTCCTCAGTGTCCCTCCTCCAGAAAACTCACACTGCTCAGTACAAGCTGCAGCTGTCAATTAGCCTGGGTGGGCAGAAAGTGAGTACATTTAGACTCAAAATGCTTCTTCCTGTTGAGGATTATAAAGCCATTCTTGCATGGATTTAAGAGTGTATATATCTTGTATAGGTAGATTTGGTGACAGATCTGCTTTAAAGGGAACCCATCAGGTCCAATATCGCTATTAACCTACAAATATAGGGTAAATCTGCAAGTTAATAGCAGTGTGTCAACCCAGGAGAAACTGAACTTTATTCATCCCAGGAGCCGCCGGCTTTCAGTCACGCAGGCGTGCACAGAGCTAGCCAATAAGTCAATACCCGAACCTTTATTGAATATTTCAACACAACTAAGCACGTTAAACAAATCAGTTTCCTCCAAAATGAAATGACACCATCTGTAGACAGCTGTTTCACACTTCTTACCTTTAGTTGGTACAAAACAGTGTACTGGTTGGCTATGTGAAAAGTCACTGAAATGTCTCAGGGATAATAGGTTTTCTTGAGGAGTGTTACAGGACAGGCAATGCACCTTGAGAAAATGGATGGCACATTGGCTCTCCTTCAGGGAGAAGGAAATCTCTCACGTGCCACCTATTGAACGTTGCCACCTGTTGTCTAATCCTTGAGTAGACTTAAAGGATCTGTAGACAATTTTTTTCCAGGTTTCTGGCCCCTTTACAGCATCGAAGTTGGCTACGTGAGACCATTAACTCTGGCATCACGGAGATTTCATCGATTCCCTTTTAAAAGCTGATCGACTCTTCTGCTTTTTCAGCACTGACACCTTTCCACCTCGGTGTCTGCTGCAGTGAAATACCTCGCCTTTGTGCCGTCTGTGTTTCCTTTGTCAATATGTGTGTAATCTGTGTTTTATATAGACTGCTCTGCTCCATGACTCTTTCAGACATCCATGTCTCAAAGGAGTTTTGAGATGTCCCCATACAGTATCATGTTCTCGGTAGAAGATCACCTGCTTCCGCGGAATGATGTGCTGATAATTATTTTTTTTTGCCAGCATAAATGATCCTATCACCTGACAAAGAAACGTTTAGGTCAGTCATAGCGTGATTGCCAGCAAGTTTATACAGGCGTATAACAGAGATTGAGTGTTTACCGATTCATCTAACTTCATCAAAGCAATTACGCCAGAATTCTGGGGTAATTCTTTGAAAGATTTTGTGACATTTGACATTTTTATGCTAATTTGACCCAGCTCCAAGAAAATAGGCAGAGCTTGGATGGGACAGGGGTTTGATGCCTCAGCTCATCTAATTCATGACGAGCTGTGGTGTTACTTACGCCAGAAAGCTTATTCAAATCCATGACTGGAATAAGATTTGTTGCGAGGTGCAGGGAGGTGCAATCCACTTGTCAGATGCACCAAATACACCTCTTAATGAATCAATAGCATGACTCCAACACGGCCCCCTCATCAAGCCCTGGCGTGAAAATCATCGGTCTTAATGACTTGGGACCATTGGGTTTATTGTAGAACTGTGGAAATGTAGGCAAATTACAACAATGAATGTTTAACAAATTTTTATAACATTTTATTCAGTTAAAAAATAGGAATTTATCTGAAAATAGAAAACTTTTTTTTTAAACAAAAGGATAAACCCCCAAGAACAACAATAGTTTGAAAGACTTTATATTAAATGGGTTGTTCCATGAACAAAGTTCATTTTAATAAACAGATTTTGGAATAAAAATAAGTTTCACATTGGATGTGTTAAAAAAAAGTTCACCCTTGCTGTGTAATGGCTGTGTCTGATCTTTTCCTTCCTCCCCCTGCCCAGGAGTTGTGGTATGATCAGACTATGCTCCTGTATGGGAAGACACAGCCATTACACAGTACACAGCAGGGGCACATTTGTAAGATTATCTCAGCACAATAACATTTTTTTTTTTTGTAATACATACAATTTTGGAATTTATTTTATTCCAAGATCTATTGATTAAAATTAACTCTGTTCATGAGAAAACGCCTTTAAGTTCCATTTTTTTTATCCAGTTCAACTACCTTTTCCTGTAGATCAGTTGACAATTCTTTTGTTTTCCCCATGACTCACAATCCAGAAAAGTCAGTGGCTGGATAAAAGATGCAACAGTCCATCTGGACCTATGCAAGAGTCTGTCTGGATCCCAGAAACTCACTCAGCTTTTATGCACACACACTGGTTACAAGCAAACAGGTCAGAGGTGAGGTAACCATCAAACCCATGTGTGTCAACTTCTGTGCATATTATCAGGCCAAAATCACCAGGGTGTGTCAACTTTTGATCAGGGTCATTTGGATGTTTTGGGTTGTCATTATGATTTAAAAAGAGAAAACACAGTAGTTTGACAATAAATGGCTTCACCCAACCACTAACCATGAAAAAAAGGTTTGGTGTTATCATTCATATTCACTGAAAAAAGGACAAGAAAGCAAAAATTCCGCCAGGGTATGTAAATTTTTGAGCATATCTGTACCTCATTTTCCCTCCTATGGGCACTGCATTCAGGGATCTTCTGCACTGGCGCCTGTGACTTCCGCTCCAGTGACCTCTGGCGTGCACGCCGATAAAGTGCTCTCCCCACTTCCTCCCTGCAAAGTCATCGCTTCTAGTCATGGTTCCTAGCAATGAATATGCAGTGAGGAAGTGGGGAGAGGACCTTATCAACCTTATTAGAGTTAAGTGACTCGCCGGTGCCTGCACAGACGATCCCTGAATGCAGTGCCCATAGAAGGGAGGAAGAGGTACGTATTGTGGAGGAAGTGCAGGTTGAGGGGTTAGTATTACAATGAAGATAGGAGGCAGGGATTTCTTCCAGGCACCGTAAGCCCCGAAGCTTGGAAATCAGAAGCATAAAGGCATAATATAACATTTCTGAACAACAATACCGTTAATATGAAGCATACAGGTAGGACTAATCTACCATTTCTATTACCTGTATGCCCATATAGATGTCCCGGGGTGACAGATTCCCTTTAATACATTTATCTGAATGAGTCCTAAGGTTCTACTGTCCATTTTAACCCCTTAACGACCGCCGATTTGCCTTTTAACGGCGGCAGTTAAGGGTACCTATTTCTCAGCGCCGCTTTTTAATGGTGCTGACAAATAAGGTTATAGCCCCCCAGCATTGGAAATTCTCTGAGGTCTTGGCTACCGGGGGTAGCTGAGACCCCAGAGAACATGATTCGGGTCGATTTTTACCGACTCCAGTGTTGCGATCACCGTTATGCACGGAATAACACAAAGTTTGATTTCCCATTTAATTTGTCTCCTGTGATATGATCTAGCACCTCAGAAGAAAGAGAAATGGGGTCCCCCGAGCCTCCCATGGTACCTCTGGTGTCCCTGGACCCTCCTGCATCCCCCGGCCGTCGGCATCTTCTTCCGGGAAGAACATGGTGGGCGCATGCGCAGTGTGCCCGTCGAGATCTGCCGGCCAGCACCCGGCAACAATAGGAAATTTTTCCTGTTGGTTTATTTTGATTACTGTGACAGACCCTATCACAGTGATCAAAATTAAAAAAATAATAAAGCAAACCCCCTTTATCACTCTCTTAGGTAAAAATATTTATTTCAATTTTTCCATTAGGGTTAGGGTTGGGCTAGGATTAGGGTTGGAGCTAGGTCTAAGGTTAGGGTTGAGGCTAGGGTTAGGGTTGGGGCTAGGGTTAGGGCTGGGGTTAGGGATAGAGTTGGGGCTAGGGTTAGGGCTGAGGTTAGGTTTGTGTTGAGGTTAGGGTTATGGTTGGGATTACGATTAGGGTTGGGATTAGAGGGATAAGGGTTGTGGTTAGGGTTATGGTTGGGATTGGGGTTAAAGGTGTGTTGAGGTTAGGTACATCAGGGGTCTCCAAACGCAACAAGGCGCCCACCATTGATTCCAGCCAATTTTTCATTTAAAAAGTCAAACGATGCTCCCTCCCTTCTGAGCCCTGCCATGCGCCCAAATAGTGGCTTTCCCCCACATACAGGGTAGTCAGGAGAAATTGCACAACAAATTTTGTGGTCCATTTTCTCCTGATACCTTTGTGAAAATAAAAACATTTTGTTTCAAAGTAAGTTTTTGGGGAAAAAAGTAAAATGTTCATTTTTTTTCCTTCCACATTGCTTTAGTTCTCGTGAAGCACCTGAAGGGTTATTAAACTTCTTTAATGTGGTTTTACGCACCTTGAGGGGTGGTTTTTAGAATGGTGTCACTTTTGGGTATTTTCTGTTATACTGACCCCCCAGACTCAGTTCAAATGTAAGGTGGTCCCTAAAAAAATGGTTTTGTAAATTTTGTTGGAAAAATTAGAAATCGCTGGTCAACTTTTAACAGTTATACCGTCCTAACTAGTGATGAGCGAGTGTACTCGTTGCTCGGGTTTTCCCGAGCACGCTCGGGTGACCTCCGAGTACTTGTTAGTGTTCGGAGATTTAGTTTTCATCGCCGCAGCTGAATGATTTACAGCTATTAGCCAGGCTGAGTACATGTGGGGGTTGCCTGGTTCCTAGGGAATCCCCATATGTAATCAAGCTGGCTAATAGCTGTAAATCATGCTGCTGAGGCGATGAAAACTTAATCTCCGAGCAGTCATAAATACACGGAGACCACCCGAGCGTGCTCGGGAAAAACTGAGCAACGAGTACACTCGCTCATCACTAGTCCTAACGAAAAAAAATTATGTTTCCAAAATTGTGCTGATGTAAAGTTGACATGTGAGAAATGTTATTTATTAACTATTTTGACACCACTTTCTAATTTAAGGGTAAAAAAATTAAAAGTTTGAAAATTGCTAAATTTTCAACATTTTTGACAAATTTCCAATTTTTTTCATTAATAAGCGCAAGTTATATTGAAATTTTTTCACCACTAGCATGAAGTACAATATGTCAGAAAAATAAACAAATCTCAGAATCAGTGGGATACGTTGAAGCGTTGCAGAGCTATAACTTCATAACTTGACAGTGGTCAGAATTGTAAAAATTGGCTTGATCATTAAGTACCAAATTGGCTGTGTCACTAAGGGGTTACCGTAAGTCAAAGGTGTTTTCTAGAAAGGTGCAAGCAGTGGATGTTGCAGAATGAAAATTGCAAATATGTCATTTTAGTCTCCAATACATGCTTAGTTTGTGCTGACACACATCCTGTATGTTGCATTGTGGGTCCTCTATGATACAGCAGTACCATACATGTGGCTGTTAACTGCTGTTCGGGCACCCTGCAGGGCTCAGAAGGGAGGGAGAGCATGTCTATTGCTAGATTGACTTTCATGATCAATGTTGCTTAATAATAATAATCTTTATTTTTATATAGCGCTAACATATTCCGCAGCGATTTACAGTTTTGCACACATTATCATCGCTGTCCCCGACGGGGCTCACAATCTAAATTCCCTATCAGTAGATCTTTGGAATGTGGGAGGAAACCGGAGTACCTGGAGGAAACCCATGCAAACACGGAGAGAACATACAAACTCTTTGCAGATGTTGTCCTTGGTGGGATTTGAACCCAGGACTCCAGCGCTGCAGTGCTAACCACTGAGCCACCGTGCTGCCCTTACATAATAATTCTGCGTTCCAGTAATGCCTAATCTTTGTCTTCTTCACTATCCCCTTATGCAGCACAAGACTTCAAAATCTCAATCTCTAGTCTACAGCATCAACGGGTTTCTACAAATTGGTATCCAGGATTTGAGATAAAAATATATAAATAGTGCATAAATCATAACTACCGATATTTGATCCCCTACCAACCATTAAGAGTTCTGGCTCCTACAGACCAGGTAGATGCTCCTAATCAACTCGTTACCTGCATTAAAGACAGCTGTCTTAGGCTTCTTTCACACTTCCGTCGGTATGCGACCGTCGCTAAGCATCGGCGTGACGTACCGACGGAAGTTGTTAAAATTCGGCACCACGTGGGCAGTGGATGCAGTTTTTCAACGCATCCGCTGCCCATTCTAAAGTCCCGGGGAGGAGCTAGAAATCTCCGCCCGGGCATACGCACTCCAAAGTGCAGGATGCAACGTACGAAAAAACGTTCCCTTGAACGTTTTTTCGTGAAGACGGTCTGCCAAAACACGACGCATCCAGTGCACGATGGACGCAACGTATTGCCATACGTCGCGATCCGTCGGCAATACAAGTCTATAGGAAAAAAACGCATCCTGCGGGCACAATTGCAGGATCCGTTTTTTTCCCATAGACTTGTATTGCCGACGGATCGCGACGTAAGGCTACGTTCACACTTGCGTCGTTTGGCCTCCGTCGCAATGCGTCGTTTTGGAAAAAAAAACGCATCCTGCAAATGTGCCCGCAGGATGCGTTTTTTTCCCATACTTGTATTGCCAACGGATCGCGACGTATGGCCATACGTCGCATCCATTGTGCACCGGATGCGTTGTGTTTTGGCGGACCGTCGGCACAAAAAAAAATTCAAGAAAACGTTTTTTCGTACGTCGCGTCCGCTATTTTCTACCGTGCATGCGCAGTCGGAACTCCGCATTCTGTAATGCTGTAGATAAGCCCCAGATGTAACCTGAAAGATAAGAAAAACTAGTTAGATTATACTCACCCAGGGGCGTTCCACTGTAATGCCGTCCGGGTCCAGCGCCTCCCATGCGATCACGTCCTCTTCCTTGCTTCTGTTGCGGCTCCTGCGCAGGCGTAATTCTCTGCCCTGTTGAGGGCAGATCAAAGTACTGCAGTGCGCAGGTGCCAGGAAAGCTCAGAGAGGCCCAGCGCCTGCGCACCGCAGTACTTTACTCTTCCCTCAAAAGGGCAAATCAGTACGCCTGTGCAGGAGCTGCGACACGAAGCAAGGAGGATGACGACATCGTATGAAGATGGGAGGCGCCAGACCCGGACCTGCGACGCCCATCGGACATGGACCGCACTGGACCTCCCCTGAGTAAGTGTAATCTAAAGGTACCGTTACACTAAACGATTTACCAACGATCACGACCAGCGATACGACCTGGCCGTGATCGTTGGTAAGTCGTGTGGTCGCTGGAGAGCTGTCACACAGACAGATCTCCAGCGACCAACGATGCAGAAGTCCCCAGGTAACCAGGGTAAACATCGGGTTACTAAGCGCAGAGCCGCGCTTAGTAACCCGATGTTTACCCTGGTTACCATTGCAAATGTAAAAAAAGAAAAAACACTACATACTCGCCGTAAAGCACCGCTGTGCTTTACGGCCGGCGCTCACAGTCAGTGCGGGAAGCTGACGGCGGGGGACGTGACAGTCACCGGAATGTGAGTTATGTTGTGTTTTTTTTTTTACTTTTACAATGGTAACCAGGGTAAATATCGGGTTACTAAGCGCGGCCCTGCGCTTAGTAACCCGATGTTTACCCTGGTTACAAGCGATGACAGCGGGTGATCCAGCGACGAAATAAAGTGCTGGCCTTTTAGCTCCGACCAGCGATGTCACAGCAGGATCCTGATCGCTGCTGCGTGTCAAACACGAGATCGCTATCCAGGACGCTGCAACGTCACGGATCGCTATCGTTCAAAAGTTGCTCAGTGTGAAGGTACCTTAACTTCTTTTTCTTATCTTTTAGGTTAATCGGGGGCTTATTTACAGCATTACAGAATGCTGTAGATAAGCCCCTGATGCCGGTGACCGCAGCTTATATGCGAAAAATGAGGTGACAGATTCCCTTTAACCCCTTAATGACAGCCAAAACGTCTTTTAACTGACCTGAGATATAAGACAATAGCATCCGTATACAGGTGACAATCCCGCAGCTGTCGGCTGTACACTATAGCTGACAATTTGCTGCATCAGCCACGATCAGTGTTTGCCCCGTCCAAATCTGTTTAACCCCTTAGATGCTGCTTTTTAATAGTGACTTCATCATTATAAATGGTTAACAGACTGTGGGGGCTTCCTCCTAATCCCAATTGGTGCCCTCAGATCATGATTTTGTGGTCCTGATGTTTGCGATTGGCAATTCATGACCAAATTCTGGCCTAAGAGTCTGACGGCTGTTGTACCTGTTCAGAAGTTAGAGGCATTTAGGTGGCAAAAATGCACATTTTTATTTCTGTCATGTCTCTTTGCATTAATTGCTGAAAAGCAACTGAAGGGTTAACAAACTACCTGACTGCAGTTTTCAATATGTCAGGGGGTGCTGTTTTTAAATGGTATCACTTTTGGGGGTTTCCAAACATATGGGACCCCTAAAGGCACTTCAAACATGGCTAAGTCCCTAAAAAAATAAATTTTGTAAATTTCCTTCAAAAAAATGAAAAATGACGGCTACTTTTTTAAACCTCC
Organism: Ranitomeya imitator; assembly: GCF_032444005.1. NCBI lineage: Eukaryota > Metazoa > Chordata > Amphibia > Anura > Dendrobatidae > Ranitomeya > Ranitomeya imitator. Next base: position 37,964,907 of record NC_091286.1, on the reverse strand, counting down.
TAAAATGCTAACAAAATAAAAGAACATTTTACAAATGGTGCTGAAGTAAAGCAGACATGAGGGAAATGTTATTTATTAATGTTTTGCTATGGCATGACTATCTGGATTAAAGGCATAATTGTTCAAATTTTGAAAATTGCTAATTTTTTTTAACATTTTTCTCAAATTTCTGATATTTTTTTATAAATAAACACAAAACACATTGACCTAAATTTACCATTATCATAAAGTATAATGTGTCACGAAAAAAACAGTATTAAATTCACTGGGATTTGTTGAAGCGTTCCAGTTATTACCACATAAAGTGACACTGGTCAGATTTCATAAATTTGGCTCCGTCACTAAGGGGTTAACCACTTGAACTTTCTGCAGATCGGTATAAGTCCAGGTGCTCCCCGGCCGAGACCGCGCACAGACCAGAGTCTGGATTCAATAGAAAAAAGTGGAGGATTTTTACTTTTCCCTGATATTTTATGCACTGGCTGCCCATTCATTCTAGGATCCAACTCAAACTGTTTGTTCTCACCCACAAAGCTCTCCACAGTGTGGGACTCCCCTACATCTCCTCCCTCATTTCTGTCTATCGGCCTACCTGCTCGTTATGCTCTGCAAACGACTTTCGACTAACCTCTGCACTAATCCGTACCTCCCACTCCCGGCTCCAAGACTTCTCCAGCGTTGCGCCAATCCTCTGGAATGCTCTACCCCAAGAAATTAGGACTATCCACAACTTACACAGCTTTAGGAACTCCCTCAAAACACATCTGTTCAGAGCGGCCTATCACGTTCCCTAAACAAAGTCATTTTATGTGTACGTGTGTGTGTAGCCCATTCACTATCTGAGAATAACCCTCCGGCAAACTCCACCGCACCCAACAGCACCACAAATACTGGCTGGTGACCAGCTCATGGAGCCTGTATCTATTCTCCCCCCCCCCCCCCCCCCAAGATGGCTGGACCATCACTGTAAATACACACGTGTACTTTGTATCTCCCCCACCTCATTGTAGATTGTAAGTTCTCATGAGCAGGATCATCTTCTGTTGCTTTAATTATTGTATTGTTAATGTTATTTATGACTGTTGTGTATTAAACTGTCAAACTGTAAAAGTGCTGCGGAATATGTTGGCGCTATATAAATAAAGATTATTATTATTGTAAGATCATGAAGCTTTGTAGACTATGTTTTTTACCGATTCTGTACTCCGATCCATGTGACTGCTCAGTCTACTTCGGGGGATCTCAGGATTCAGACCCCCACTGATCTGCAAGCAATTCAAGTGACTACTAAATAAGAACAGTCAAGACGTTGAGATACACGTTAATGTATGCAATACTTCCATTTACATACATAAAATCGACTTCTCCCCCTCCCATACTAGCTTCTTCTGGTGAAGATAGGTTCACACCCTCTTGGATTTTGCTGCTATCTCTGCGCAAGGTGTAAATAGTGTTCCTAGTAGAACTTTTTCTTCCTTTCCAAATTAAAAGCGTACATGCTAGACGTTCGGAGACATCTTGCTTTACGTTTCAATTTATCGCTGATTCAGAAAAATGAATAAAAAATATTTTAAAAAGTACACGTCTAAAACTAGTAGGTCAACAGCTTTTCTCTGCATCTGAAATAAAGCGCTATATATATATATATATATATATATATATATATATATATATAAAGTTGAGTGTGTGTGTCGAGCCCCGCCCACTCCGCATAGCAGGCACAGGCCACATATAGCTCCATCGTATCTAGAATGGAGTTGCTCCTGGGAGGTAAGACCCCAAGAAAGGGAGGAGATTCATGGATAGAGATGTCAGGGAGAAAATGAGAGCTGTCGGGGAAAGTGAGCTGCTGCTGCAGTATGAGGCTGTGTATAGAGAATAGTGAGGCTATGTGTCCACGTTAAGGATCGGTGTGCGGATTTTTCTGCACCGTTTTTGAAAAATCCGCAGGCAAAACGCACTACGTTTTACCTTCAGATTTACTGTGGAATTCCGGCGGTTTTTGTGCGGATTTCACCTGCGGATTCCTATAAAGGGACAGGTGTAAAACGCTGCGGAATCCGCACAAAGAATTGACATGCTGCGGAAAATACAATGCAGAATTTCCACGTGGTATTTTCTGCACCATGGGCACAGCGGATTTGGTTTTCCATAGGTTTACATGGTACTGTAAACCTGATGAAAAACTGCTGCGTAGCCGCAGCAGCCAATCCGCTGCGGATCCGCAGCCAAATCCGCAACGTGTGCACATAGCTTGAGGCGCTGCAGGTGGAGGCTGTGTATAAAGCCACATTTACATGTTCAGTATTTGGTCAGTATTTTAAAGGGAATCTGTCACCCCCAAAATTGAAGGTGAGCTAAGCCCACCGGCATCAGGGGCTAATCTACAGCATTCTGGAATGCTGTAGATAAGCCCCCGATGTATCCTGAAAGATGAGAAAAAAAGGTTAGATCATACTCATCCAGGGGTGTTCCCGCTGCGGTCCGGTCCAATGGGTGTCGCGGTCTGGTACTGCAGTGCGCAGGCGCTGGGAAAGTTTAGAGACGCCCGGCGCCTGTGCACTGCAGTACTTTGCTCTGCCCTCAACAGGGCAAAGTACACCTGCGCCGGACCTGCAGCGTGAAGACAAGAAGAGGACGTCATCGTAAGAAGATGGGAGGCCCCGGACCGCGACGCCCATCGGACCGGACCACGACGCCCATCGGACCGGACGCCCAGGTGAGTACAATCTAACCTCTTTTTCTCATCTTTCAGGATACATTGGGGGCTTATCTACAGCATTACAGAATGCTGTAGATAAGCCTCTGATGCCGGTGGGCTTAGCTCACCTTCGATTTTGTGGGTGACAGGTTCCCTTTAACTCAGTATTTATGAGCCAAAACCACGAGTGGGAGAAAAATACAGAAGTGGTGACATGTTTCTAATATACTTTTCCTAGTTATAGCTTACAAATATTGGAGTAAAAATACTGACCAAATAACGTGTGAAGAGGTCTAACACTACATACAGATGACACACAGATATATACTATATACAAGAGGAGATGACACACAGCTATATACAGGAGGAGATGACATACAGGCATATACTATATACAGGAGATGACACACAGCTATATACTATATACAGGAGATGACACAGCTATATACAGGAGATGACATACAAGTATATACTATATACAGGAGGAGATGACATACAAGTATATACTATATACAGGAGGAGATGGCACATAGGTATATACTATATGCAGGAGGAGATGACGTACAAGTATATACAGGGGAGATGATATACAGGCATATACTATATACAGGAGATGACAGACACACGGGTATGTACTATATACACAAGGAGATGACACAGATATATACTATATACAGGAGACGATGACATACAGGCATATACTATATACAGGAGATGACAGACACTCAGGTATGTACTATATACAGAAGATGACACAGATATATACTATATACAAGAGATGACATACAGGCATATACTATATACAGGAGATGACAGACACACAGGTATGTACTATATACAGGAGGAGATGACACACAGGTATATACTATATACAGGAGAAGACACACAGGTATCTACTATTTAATTGTCTAAGGGTCACTTCCGTCTGTCCTTCTGTCTGTCACGGATATTCATTGGTCGCGGCCTCGGTCTGTCATGGAAATCCAAGTTGCTGATTGTTTTGCCACGACCAATCACCGACGGGCACAGTCCAGAAGAAAATGGCCGCTCCTTAATCCCCGCAGTCAGTGCCCGGCGCCCGCATACTCCCCTCCAGTCACCGCTCACACAGGGTTAATGCCGGCGGTAACGGACCGCGTCATGCCGTGGGTAACGCACTCCGTAACCACTGCTATTAACCCTGTGTGTCCCCAACTTTTTACTATTGATGCTGCATATGCGGCATCAATAGTAAAAAGATCTAATATTAAAAATAATAAAAAAACAAAAAACCTGCTATTCTCACCCTCCGTCGTCCGACGATGCGCTCGCGCCTGCCGCCATCTTCCGTTCCCGGCGATGCATTGCGAAATTACCCAGAAGATTTAGCGGTCTCGCGAGACCACTAAGTCATCTGGGTAATTTCGCAATGCATCCTGGGAACGGAAGATGGCGGCAGCATCGCGACAGCTTCGGTGGATCCCGGCAGGTGAGTATATAACTATTTTTCATTTTAATTATTTTTTTTAACAGGGATATGGTGCCCACACTGCTGTATACTACGTGGGCTGTGTTAGATACCGTGTGGCTGCAATATACTACATAGGCAGTGTTATATATTATGTGGGCTGTTATGTACTGCGTGGGCTGTGCTATATATTATGTGGCTGCTATATACTGCGTGGGCAGTGTTATATACTACGTGGCTGCTATATACTGCGTGGGCTGTGCTATATATTACGTGGCTGCTATATACTGTGTGGGCAGTGTTATATATTACGTGGCTGCTATATACTGCGTGGGCAGTGTTATATACTACGTGGCTGCTATATACTACGTGGGCTGTGTTATATACTGCGTGGCCACTGTTATATATTGTGTGGCCTGTACTAACGCATCGGATATTCTACAATATGTATGTATATAGCAGCCACATAGTATATAGCACAGGCCACGTAGTATTTGTCTGCTATATACTACAGGGCTCTTATATACTACGTGGCCTGTGCTATATACTATGTGGCTGCTATATACATACATAAATACATATTCTAGAATACCCGATGCGTTAGAATCGCGCCACCATCTAGTATACTATATACAGGAGATGACATACAGGTATATACTATATGCAGGAGGAGATGACGTACAAGTATATACAGGGGAGAGGACACAGGTATATACTATATACAGGAGATGACATACAAGTATATACTATATACAGGAGCAGATGACACACAGGTACATACTATATACAGGAGATGACACAGGTATATACTATATACAGGGGAGATAGCACACAGGTATCTATTATATAATTGTCTAAGGGTCACTTCCGTCTGTCTGTCACGGATATTCATTGGTCGTGGCCTCTGTCTGTCATGGAAATCCAAGTGGCTGATTGGTCGTGGGCGTTTTGCCACGACCAATCAGCGACGGCCATAGTCTGGCAGCGAAATGGCCTCTGCTTTACTGCCCTGCAGTCAGCGCTGAACGCTCACACAGGGTTAATGCCAGCGTTAAGGGACCGCGGTGTAACGCACTCCGGTAACGCAGCTATTAACCTTGTGTGACCAACTTTTTACTATTCATGCTGCATATGCAGAATCAATAGTAAAAAGATCTAATGTTACAAATAATAAAAAAAAGAAAAAGGTTATTCTCACTCTCTGATGTCGCGCGCTGTCCTCAGCAGTGCAAGCTACAGGTTCCGGTGCCAAGGATGCTATGCGAGAAGGACCTGCCGTGACATCACGGTCATGTGACCGCAACGTCATCACAGGTCCTGCGCTCATACCAACCCTGGGACGGGAAGCTGCCGCGTGCACCGCAGACAAGCGCCAGGACTACAAGGGGCCCTCAGAAGGTGAGTATATGTTTATTTTTTATTTTAAGTCTTTTTTAACCACTCATATAGTGTCCACATTGCTATATACTACGTGGGCTGTGTTACATACTGTGTGGGCTGTTATATACTACATCTCTGTGCTATATACTATGTAGCTGGGCAATATATAACGTGACTGTGCAATATACAACGTGGCTGTGCAATATACTATGTGGCTGTGTCAGTTCTGTTATGTACTACGTCGACTGTGCAATATACTACGTGGCTCTGTTATATACTACGTGGCTGTGCAATATACTACGTGCCTCTACAATATGCTACGTGGCTATGTTATATACTACGTGGCTCTACTATATACACGTCGCTGACCAATATACTACATAGCTGTGCAATACACTGCGTAGCTGTGCAATACACTACGTGACTGTGTTATATACTACGTGGCTGTGCAATATACTACGTGGCTATGTTATATACTACGTGGCTCTGCTATATACGACGTGGCTGACCAATATACTACATACCTGTGCAATACACTACGTGGCTGTGTTATATACTACGTAGCTCTGCTATATACTACGTAGCTATGTTATATACTACGTCGGTTGTGTTATATACTACGTAACTGTGCAATATAGTACGTAGCCTGTGCTATATACTACCTACATATTCTAGAATACCCGATACGTTAGAATTGGGCCACCATCTAGTATACTATATACAGGAGGAGATGACACACAGGTACATACTATATACAGGAGCAGATGACCCACAGATATATACTATACACAGGGGAGATGACATACAGGTATATACTATATACAGGAAAGATGACATACAGGTATACACGATATACAGGAGACATGACATACAGGTATATACTATATACAGGAGATGACATACAGGTATATACTATATATAGCAGGAGATGAAATAATGGTATATACTATATACGGGAGGAGACAACATACAGGTATATACTATACACAGGAGATGACATACAGGTATATACTATATACAGGGGAGATGACATACAGGTATATACTATATATAGCGGAGATGACATACAGGTATATACTATATATAGCAGGAGATGAAATAATGGTATATACTACATACAGTAGATGACATACAGGTATATATTATATACAGGAGATGACATACAGGTAAATACTATATACAGGAGATGACATACAGGTATATACTGTATACAGGGGAGATGACATACAGGTATATACTGAGGGGGAAATGAGAGGTGTGTGGGGGGACATGAGATGTGAGATGCTATAACTAATGTGCAAAATGAGAGGAGGGGAAAATAGTGGAGTGATCAGAAAATGAGAGGTGTGAGGTCAAAATGAGAGGTGTGATGGGAAAATTGAGAAGTGAGGTGCTATAACTAATCACAGTTAGTTACTATGCTCGGGCAGCGCCGGGCTCTTCAGCTAGTATGACATAAACCTGACAAAACGTAATTAACTTTATTTTTAGCCGTCTTGCCCATAGTAGTCTACGGGTATGGCGACGCAGACAAGATTAAAATTTTGCAAAATGTATGGTATCAATGTGAACTGTGCCTAAGGTGTCCCGTTAACCTGCCACAGAAACTCAAACTACAGATGTGAACGATAGCTTTAATATAGACTGCATCACTGAGGATACAGTTTCCTGGTGTCAGCCATTTTAGTACATTTTTACCACAGGATTCAGGGGCATTACAGCATTATCTATCTACAGACACGTCGGTGACTGGAATCCATCGTTTTATATAGCTCTACCAGTCACCCCACTAAAAAACTGCCTTCCTTACAGGGTCAGATGGCTGATAACAGAGGACAAAAGAGCATAGTAAATGGAAATTAATACGATTTTAGGTTTTATTAAAATACACACTTGCATATAATACGACTCAGCTGTCTCTCACTTAACAGCAGTAGCTGTCATTGCTAGGGCAGAAGCCTCGGTTATAAAATGGAGGCTTGTGCTGAACTGCGCCATCCTGACTGGCCGTTCGCCAGCTCCCGGCGCCATCTTGCAGACTTCTTACAAACAACAACATCATAATCTGACAGAAAATGTCTCGTTAAGACACGTCAACAATACATCACTCAATCACACGCGACAGGGAGGACATTTTAATAAAGACAAGCATACACATACTACATTAACGGAAATACAACGAAATGGAAAAAAATAAACACCAACCCGTCAGGGATTCCCGCCACCGCGCCTTACAACGACGAAGAGGAGGACGAAGAAGAGAACAACAACAACCCGCCACAGCCGCCGACATCGACTGCCGGCCTCGGCCATCGCCCCATGAAGACACCGCTTCTTTCCCCAAATAATAGAGCAGCCATAACACAAAACGATTAATAATCCCGCCAGGAGGCCAGCGAATTCCCGCAGCGCCATAACCACAGTAACGAACATCTTCCGTTCTATAAATGGCGGCCTCGTCCATTTTCATCGTCACTTTCTGAGGTAAAAATATCGTTAAAAATGAAGAAAAAGAAGAGGCGAAGTAGAAAAAATGCTGTACAAAACGTCTCCGGACGGATAGGCCAGATAAGAAGCCGGGGAGTCGATTTTGACCTAGGAACTGGCGCTCCTGAGGTAAAATGCGGGAGAAAAAAAAAACTATAAAAAGCGGGCGGGCGACGACTCCCATCTCCACAGAGCAGACAACCTCGAAATAAATCGTCGTCGTGGGCAGCGAGCGATGCAAAGAGGAAAAGATGGGAGGGGATTGCTAAAGATTATTTTTCTTTTTTCTATTTTTTCCCCCCTGATGATGATGATGGTGGTGGTGATCCAGGGCGGGGAGGGTGAGGGGAGGTGATGATGGTGGGAGTTAAAGACAGAGAGAGAGGGAGAGAAAAACTAATTTTAAACCAGTTGAAATCAATGAGTCATTGAAAGAAGACTTTTCCTTTCCTCCCTTCTTCTTCTTCTTCACTTTGCATTGGGGGAAAAAAATATATATATACAATCTACTCCTCCTTTTGTCGCACCGTCACCTTTCTTGGCTCCTTTTTTTTTTTTACCACCTCTAGCGGATAAAAAAAAACCCCCTTCTTCTTCTTCATCGTCATCCCCTCCCTACGATCCTCGTCGTTATCCCTCCACCCCCTTTAAATCGCACCCGAAGCGATATAAAACGTATAATAATACCAATATATTTCATTCCGGCAGCGTCGACCGCGCACGAGAAAGCGAAAAGAAGAAAAAAAAAAAAAATCGACCACGAACGTCGACGTTAGCCGTGAAACGAAAGGAGCTTACGATCGAAAAGGAAACCCTAGATTTCGCCGTCGTCGATTAATATTTTATTATTCCTCTCCCACTACCACCTCCCCACACTTCTTTTTTTTTCTCGTAGCCGAAAAAAGAAAAAGAGAAGTAAAAGAGAGGTGGGGGGATACGGTACTAGCCAATTGCTCTCTAAGCTGAAACCTAATATGCTGGCCTTTTTTTTTGGCAACTGTTTTTTTTTTTTTATCATTTTTAGTTGCTTCTCTTTTTTTTTTTTTCCTTGTCTGAAGATAGAATTTTTTTTTTTTTTTGTACCCCCCCCCCCTTCTCTTTTTCTTTTTTTTTTTTTTTCCTCCCCTCCTCCAAGGAAGGAACGAAGGGAGGAAGGAGGTTGTGTGTTTTTTTTTTTTTTTTTCCTTGAAATTTTTATCACAAAATTATAATACACTCAAAGGGAAACTCACCGTCATGAAAAAGCAGTGCCTTGTCAACGGGGTTTCTTCGCCATCACATCAGGGGCTGGCAGTGTAGAAAGAGAGAGAGAGAGAGAGCAACATGAACCTCGCTCAGCCACAAGGAGCAGACGAGGAGAGAGAGAGAGAGCGCTGCTCGCAGAGAGGGGGGACATACACACACTCGCACGCACTCACGGAAAAAAATATTGCGTTTTTTTTTTTTTTTTGTATTACTATTATTTACATATTTTACGTATTTAAATTTCTAACTTTTTTATTTCCCTTCTAGAAGTTAAGTTCTCCGGATACGTTTATTTGCTATTTTTTTTGTACTGGATTTTATTTTATCTTTTTTTTTATTTTTAGATTTTTTTATTATTTTTTTTATAATTTTTTTATTTTAATTTATTTACTTTTTTATTGTTAGTAAAGTATTACAAGTGTTTACTGTTATATAGTATGTATGTAGTTTGTACTTCTTTTTTTTTTTAAGAATGCATTATTTTTTTTATTATTATAGTAAACCACTGCACGACCAGGTCTGCCCTCGCCTACTGTATCCTCACCCATCCCTTGTAGATTATGAGCCCTCGCGGGCAGGGTCCTCCTGTACCAGTCATGACTTGTATTGTTTAAGATTATTGTACTTGTTTTTATTACGTATACCCCTTTTCACATGTAAAGCGCCATGGAATAAATTACGCTATAATAATTATTATTATTTTGCATTGCTTATGTAGAGCCATCGTATTCATTATCATCGCTGTCCCGATTGGGGGCTCACATTCTAAATTATCAGTATGTCTTTGGAATGTGGGAGGAAACTGGAGGAATTCCACGCGAATACGGGAAGAACAGACAAACTCCTTGCAGGTGTTGTCCTTGGTGGGATTTGAACCCAGGACCTCAGCGCTGCAAAGAAACAGTGCTAACCACTGAGCCACCAGCAAAGCTACAGTGTTTGAGAGGGAAGATGTCTTCTGCAAAACCGCCGAAAAAAAAAAATGAACATAACGCACAGCCATGTTAAAGGGTCTCTGTCACCTGAATTTGGCGGGACTGGTTTTGGGTCATATGGGCGGAGTTTTTGGGTGTTTGATTCACCCTTTCCTTACCCGTTGGCTGCATGCTGGCTGCAATATTGGATTGAAGTTCATTCTCTGTCCTCCATAGTACACGCCTGCGCAAAGCAATCTTGCCTTGTGCAGGCGTGTACTATGGAGGACAGAGAATGAACTTCAATCCAATATTGCAGCCAGCATGCAGCCAACGGGTAAGGAAAGGGTGAATCAAACACCCAAAAACTCCGCCCATATGACCCAAAACCAGTCCCGCCAAATTCAGGTGACAGGTTCCCTTTAACATGACTTTTAACAATACTTCAGAGTTGAATTTTTCAATGAAATTATCTCTGACATGATCTAATATGTCAGAGGAGAGGGAAATGGTGTCCCCAAGCCCTTCATGGTAGCGGTGATGCCATCTCCCAGCCCCCTCTCCTTCATGAAGCAAAATGGCAGGCGCATCTCAACAGGCGTACAGAGCATGCACCCTCTGAGATCTGCCTGCCTGCACCTGGCAACGTCAGGAACCAATTTAATTGGATAAATACATTTGGTCACTGTGATCAAAATCCCAAAATATTTACAAAACAGGACAGCACTTTGGCTGTGCCTCCCTCTTCTGCCCTTGTATTTGTTCTGGGAGTTAAGAGAGAATCACTTCGCTAACGGCGATCGGAAGATCACACTTGCGAGTGCAATGCAAGAAACTCGCATCAATACCCGGCACTCGGGGCTGGAGCGTTCAGCTGTATGTATTTCTATGCAGCCGCATGCTTCGGTCCCAAGTGACGGCGGCAGTGCCGGGTATTGATGCGAGAGACTCGCATTGCACTCGCAAGTGTGACCTCGGCCATAGTGTGTTAGGAGTCGAGTTTCCTCTGCTGCACAGGGGGAATCTTGATCCCTGTCTGCTGTGGTCTCCCATTCTGTACCGGCCGCAGTGGGGCCTGCTCGGCGGAGGTGTCACTCCCAGTGTCTTGCTGGGACTGATTCTGTGCAAAGGGTTACTGTTGCCTTTTCTGGCTCTCCTGTTGTACCCTGCACTGATCTGCGGCGAGCGGGCTTTTCTGGGACTAAGTCCTTATTTGCACACACTGAGCATGCCCAGGGCAAGATCTCCCGTTGGAGATCGAGGGTCACATGCTCAGGTACTGCAGCACATTCCATTGGTCCTCCAGGAAGGTCCTGAAAGGGCAAAACTTCAGTAGCAGCTTCCTGTGCTGCAACTATATAAACTGCGCATGACCGCACGGCCTTGCGCTAGTATTGTCTTGATAATATGTGTGTGTTGTGTGTGAAAGTCGCTCTTTAAAATACCCTCCCTATTGGATGACTGTTCGCGGAAGGTGTATGTTTGCTACCTAGCGCCCGACTTATCCAACAGCACGTTACACACATAACAGCGTCTAGTTGCTGTGACCGCCTGTACGGCGCCGTGCGCTTCCTCTACGCTTTCCTTACCCAAGCCTGGGTGGTTAGTGGCGTTCGTCAGTGCGGCACTGCATGCACTCTCGTGCCTTTATATACTATTTTAATAATTTCCTTACACACCCAGTTGCGGTGTTGTGCCAGCAAGTGGTCTAATCAGACTTCAATCCTGTGTTGGGGTTGTGTTCGCTGACTTCTTGTTCGCGCTCTATGTGCGGTACCGCGGTCCTGTGACTCAACAGGATCGCTTCCTTCACGCACGGTGAAGTTAACCCGTGCGTGTATACTTTTAGTACCGCCATATAGTCCGTCTTACTAGCAGCAGGGTTTTTACCTGCACGGTGGACCTCGGACTGCGAACGCACCTTGTTTCATATCATCTATACTTGGTGCGTTCCGCCAGTCCTTAACAGAATACTAGCGCCAAGGTCTGGCTAGTAATGACGGACGATCAGCGTTTACAGCGGTACATCCAGCAGCTGGAGGGAAGGTTGGCGGCTCTTGAGCGTTCAACCTCAGCTGTGGATGTTACTGCTGTCGCTGTTAAGGCTGCAAGTGTGGCTGCAGCTACCTTGTCCACTGCCGCCCCTGTACCGACGCTATCTCGCCTCCCGCTACCAGAGAAATTTTCTGGTGACAGTAAGTCCTGTAGGGGTTTCGTGAGTCAGTGCTCAATACATCTCAAGCTTCTGGCCTCTCGTTTCCCTACAGAGCGGGCTAAGGTGGGCTTTATCATATCTTTATTGTCGGACAGGGCGTTGCAGTGGGCTACGCCGCTGTGGGAGCGTGGCGATCATGTGGTGCAGAGTGCTCCGTTATTCCTGAGCACTCTGAAACAGGTCTTTTTAGGACCTCGTGTCACCCATGATACGGCGCTCCAACTGTTGGCATTGACTCAGGGTTCGTCCTTGGTCAGCCATTTTGCCGTCCACTTCCGCACTCTAGCATCTGAGCTGGAGTGGTCGGATAAAGCCCTTATTCCCATATTTTGGAGGGGGCTGGCTGACCACGTTAAGGACGCCCTGGCCACTAGGGAGATTCCCGCCACACTGGAAGAATTAATAACAGTATCTACTCGTATTGACCTCCATTTTCACGAGCGGAGGTTAGAGCGAGCCCAGTGTAGGCAGAGGTTTCGGCTGGCTCCCACCTTCGCCAAACCTTTGGAATCTCCAGCCTAGGCTCCTGAGTCTCATGAACCTAAGGTAGTGTCACGAGCGGGATCTAAGTCCCGGACCGCTCGTGCACTCCAGGTTTGCCATATTTGCCAACAGTCAGGACATCTAGCCACCAGATGTCACCAGTGGTCGAGGAAACGTCAGCGTCTAGTGGTGGTAGTTGGAGGTGCACTAGACACGGCGACGTTTGCCTCCAAATTGTCCTTTAAGGGGACAATAACTTTTGGCTCATTCTCCCACTCGGTGGAGCTCTGCGTGGATTCTGGAGCGGAGGACAATTTTATGTCTTCTGCCTTCGCCCAACGTCACGCAATACCCCTGGTTATGCTATCTCAACCAGTAACGGTACGAGTGGTGAATGGGTCGACACTCCCCGCACAGATAACACATCAGACCATCTCTTTTACTCTGTCCATGTCACCATCCCATCAGGAGATTATATCTCTGCTCATCATTCCTGAGGGGATTGATGAGGTCCTGTTGGGGATACCTTGGTTACGGTACCACTCTCCTCACATCGAGTGGTCCTCAGGCAGAATCCTGGGATGGGGTGAATCATGTGGGGTAGGTGTCACCGAGAGTGCGTTCAGGTTGCTACTACAGAGGTACCCGCAGATCTTTCCTCTCTTCCCAAGCAATATTGGTCTTATGCAGACGTGTTCTCCAAAAAGGTGGCGGAGACCCTTCCGCCCCATCGCCCCTATGACTGTCCTATCGATCTCTTGCCAGGTGCGGAGCCTCCCCGGGGTCGAGTTTATCCATTATCTCTCCCGGAGACAGAGGCCATGTCTCAGTACATTCAAGAGAATCTGGCAAGAGGGTTCATCAGGAAGTCAGTGTCACCTGCTGGGGCAGGGTTCTTCTTCGTGCAGAAGAAGAATGGGGAATTACGTCCATGCATAGACTACAGGGGTCTTAACGCTATCACCGTTAAGAACAAGTATCCTTTGCCCTTGATATCCGAGCTCTTCGATAGGCTTCGGGGAGCTAGAGTGTTTACTAAATTAGATCTGCGGGGTGCTTACAACCTGATTCGCATCCGTGAGGGGGACGAATGGAAAACGGCGTTTAACACCAGAGATGGGCACTATGAGTATCTGGTGATGCCCTTCGGGCTCTGTAATGCCCCAGCCGTTTTCCAAGACTTTGTCAACGACATCTTCCGGGATATGCTTTCCACCTCAGTTGTAGTCTATCTGGATGATATTCTCATCTTTTCTCCAGATATTGACTCCCACCGGAGAGATGTTGGCAGAGTCTTCGACCTCCTACGGGCAAACTCTCTTTATGCTAAGTTGGAGAAGTGTATGTTTGAGCAGGAGTCCTTACCTTTCCTGGGCTATATCATCTCCGCCCAGGGATTGGCTATGGATCCTGCCAAACTACAGGCTGTGATGGACTGGCAAGAGCCCCATTCTCTTAAAGCGGTGCAGCGCTTTATGGGGTTCATTAACTATTACCGCCAGTTCATTCCCCACTTCTCAACTCTGGTAGCCCTCACCAAGAAGGGAGCGAATCCCAAATTGTGGTTGGAAGAGGTCTCCAAGGCCTTCACTTCTATTAAGTCCCACTTTGCTAGCGCTCCCATCTTACATCGTCACGATGTGGATAAGCCATTCCTAATGGAAGTGGATGCCTCATCCGTTGGTGCTGGAGCAGTCCTCTATCAAAAGGATGCTCAAGGTCGGAAGCATCCATGCTTCTTCTTCTCTAAGACCTTCACGCCAGCGGAGAGAAACTACTCCATCGGGGATAGGGAGCTGCTAGCAATGAAATTGGCCTTTTCTGAGTGGAGACATCTTCTGGAAGGTGCACGCTTTCCCTTCCAAGTTTACACGGACCACAAAAATTTGGTTTATTTGCAAACAGCCCAGCGGCTAAATTATCGTCAGGCCAGATGGTCCTTGTTCTTTTCCCGGTTCCACTTTTCCCTTCATTTTCTCGCCGGGGAGAAGAATATTCGTGCTGATGCTCTCTCTCGCTCCCTTATGTCAACTGAAGAGGAGCCTCGGCTTATTGTCCCTTCCGAGAGCCTGAGAACCGTAGCGCCGGTTTCGCTGGAGTCTGTGCCTCCGGGCAAGACTTTTGTGCCCATTAATTTGCGACCGGAGGTTCTCTCTTGGGCTCATTTGTCCAGGGTGGGTGGACACTTTGGGACAAAGAGGACATCTGAGCTACTGGCGAGGACGTACTGGTGGCCGCATATGGCCCGGGATGTCAGGGATTATATTCTGGCGTGTGTCTCCTGCGCCAAAAATAAATCTCCGCGTCAAAGGCCAGCTGGGTTGCTCTATCCCTTGCCGGTGGCAGATAGGCCCTGGGAGATGGTCGGGATGGACTTTGTCGTGGGTTTACCCAAATCTCGCGGCTGTACCATCATTTGGGTCATCACCGATCATTTCTCAAAAATGGTGCATTTGGTGCCGCTACCACGGTTACCTTCTGCACGGGCCTTGGCAACGTTGTTCATTAAACACATCTTCCGCCTACATGGTATGCCTGACAAAATTGTCAGTGACCGGGGTCCCCAGTTTGCGTCTTGGTTCTGGAGAGAGCTTTGTCGTCTTCTCAGTATTGAGTTGAATCTCTCTTCTGCTTATCATCCCGAGATGAATGGATTGGTAGAGAGGGCCAACCAGACCTTGGTCACATACCTGCGACATTTTGTTTCAGCCAGGCAGGATGACTGGGCATCCTTGCTATCATGGGCAGAGTTTGCGCTGAACAACGCCGTAGCCGACTCCACTGGACAAACCCCATTCCTCCTCAACTATGGTCAGCATCCACGGGTACCTGTGCCTATGCCTGTGTCTTCCGCAGACTCCAGGGTGGCAGACTGGGCTGTGGAGGCACGGGATATTTGGGACCGCACTCAGGATGCCATTCGGGCCTCTAAGGAGAGAATGAGGTCCTCCGCCGATGCTCATCGGCGCCCTGCTCTGACCTTTGCTCCCGGCGACTTGGTGTGGCTCTCCGCCCGTAACATCAGGCTGCGAGTTGAGTCCACTAAGTTTGCTCCTCGCTACTTGGGTCCCTTCAAAGTGCTCGAACAGGTTAATCCTGTGGTTTATCGCTTGGCTCTTCCGCCACGCCTGGGTATCACCGACACCTTTCATGTGTCCCTCCTGAAACCCGTGTACATGTCCCGGTTTTCCGAGTCATCTGCTGGGACATCGGGTTCGTCTTCGGACGATTATGAGGTGAATGCTATTTTGGGGTGCAAGGTGGTACGTGGCAAAAAATTTGGGTCCTGGGAGCCTGCTGAGCACATTCGGGCTCCGCAGCTCATTGCTGCCTTCGAGCGTAGCGAGGCCCAAGGGGGGGGGCCTAGGAGGGGAGGTAATGTTAGGAGTCGAGTTTCCTCTGCTGCACAGGGGGAATCTCGATCCCTGTCTGCTGCGGTCTCCCATTCTGTACCGGCCGCAGTGGGGCCTGCTCAGCGGAGGCGTCGCTCCCAGCGTCTTGCTGGGACTGATTCTGTGCAAAGGGTTACTGTTGCCTTTTCTGGCTCTCCTGTTGTACCCTGCACTGATCTGCGGCAAGCGGGCTTCTCTGGGACTATGTCCTTATTTGCACACACTGAGCATGCCCAGGGCAAGATCTCCCGTTGGAGATCGAGGGTCACATGCTCAGGTACTGCAGCACATTCCATTGGTCCTCCAGGAAGGTCCTGAAAGGGCAAAACTTCAGTAGCAGCTTCCTGTGCTGCAACTATATAAACTGCGCATGACCGCACGGCCATGCGCTAGTATTGTCTTGATAATATGTGTGTGTGTTGTGTGTGAAAGTCGCTCTTTAAAATACCCTCCCTATTGGATGACTGTTCGCGGAAGGTGTATGTTTGCTACCTAGCGCCCGACTTATCCAACAGCACGTTACACACATAACAGCGTCTAGTTGCTGTGACCGCTTGTACGGCGCCGTGCGCTTCCTCTGCGCTTTCCTTACCCAAGCCTGGGTGGTTAGTGGCGTTCGTCAGTGCGGCACTGCATGCTCTCTCGTGCCTTTATATACTATTTTAATAGTTTCCTTACACACCCAGTTGCGGTGTTGTGCCAGCAAGTGGTCTAATCGGACTTCAATCCTGTGTTGGGGTTGTGTTCGCTGACTTCTTGTTCGCGCTCTATGTGCGGTACCGCAGTCCTGTGACTCAACAGGATCGCTTCCTTCACGCAGGGTGAAGTTAACCCGTGCGTGTATACTTTTAGTACCGCCATATAGTCCGTCTTACTAGCAGCAGGGTTTTTACCTGCACGGTGGACCTCGGACTGCGAACGCACCTTGTTTCATATCATCTATACCTGGTGCGTTCCGCCAGTCCTTAACATAGTGTTGTCCTGTCAGTGAAGAAAAAAATCTAATTTCTATATAAATTCCTGTAAATCCTTTCCTAATCACCCCCTTGATCATCCCCCCCTAGTTAAATGAAATGTTTTTAATTATTTTATCATTTTATTTTTCTCTTTTTCATTCTTCGTTGTTAGGGGTTTTTCAAAACTAAAAAAAATAAATGTTAGATTATGTTTGATTCTACTAGTGTAAGATTAAGTTTAGTTGTTTTTTCTTAGTTAGGCATGCATAAAGTAAAGTAATTGGCTGCAGAACGTTTACCGCAGAGCAAGCGTACACCCTGCTTTGCTCCGGGAGTGGTACAGAATCTACTTCTGAAGCAGAAGTTTTCAGCCAGTGACGACTTTTCCTCCATGGGATCCCACAGCCTGAGCGTAGAGGAGGCAGTTGTCTCTGCTGAAACGTCAGATGCAGCGCCAAGTTCCCTAGTCCCCATCACTGAGGTATTCCAACAATTCCTTTTCCCCACAAATTCCCCATTTTTTTAGCAGCCCCTGGTGTAAAAGTTGATGTAACTAATTTTACCCCCTTTGATTTTTTTTCCAAACAGAAGTCCTACAGTTGATTGGCCACCAAACAAATTTATGTGCCCGACAGTACATTTCTCAGAAACACACTTTCATTCTCGTTCATAGATCTCCAAACATGTGTCCCCCTCCTCCCCCCAATTTTTTTATGTATTTCCCTGAACATGGGTTTCTTAAAAAAAAAAAAACACTCTGCTACTGGGCAACAAAATCAGCCCACAGACAGTACCCCTGTATTTGCAGCTGTCAATTCTCGGTCCCGTTGTAAAGCCCTAATGACATTCCTTAATTTTAGTGATAATTTCCAAGTTCCCCCAAGCATGGTTGTCTTAACAAATTAAGACCCCCTAATTTCCCTCCTTAAAGATTAATTTTTAAATTCCTATACACCGGACCACAATGTTGCAGTTGACGAGTCCTTGATGAGTTTCAAGGGCTGTCTGTCATTCCGTCGATTCTGCCTCAAGCGAGCCAAATACGGTATACAAAATGTGTGCAGGTACACGTGCACCTTTGTAATTTTTAACATCAAGGATCACACATGTGTACACCAACAATTATTATACTGATACCCCCCTATATAAATCCCTCCATGGTGCAAATACAGCGGCCTAGGGGACAGTCCAAAACAAATGAATAGGTTTTCCGTCTCTGTGTCTAGAGGTTTGGAGAAGGGGGTGTTATTCTCACTTGATAACGATTAACTTCTTGCAGTGAAGTGGAATGACAGGGAAGATATCTACATTCTGACCACGCTGCATGCGGACACCACTGTGAAGGCCAGTGATAGGGGCCCCACCAGGGATGAGCAATAACCGGTCTGCATCACAATTATAATAAATTTATGGGTAACGTTGACCTGTCAGACCAGGAGCTTCACCTGTATCTAGTGAAGCAAAAGACCAGGGCCTGATATAAAAGGGTAGCAATCTACCTCATCTAGATTGCTACGTATAACAGTTTTGTTGTGTACAAAAAGTCACAAGGAGCACCTTTTCTCCAGTTCCAGGATAAAGTTGTCGAGTGTCTCGTATTTGACTCAATGACACAGGAGGCAGTCTTCTTCGAGTTAGAGGATGTCCAGAGTCTATGAGAGCAACTTTTTATTTGACCCGTCCCTGCCACTCCCGCCCAAAACCGTCCCCAAAAAAGATGCCAGGCTTGTAGGAAGCAAGGTAGAAGGAGTGATTCCCAACATTGCCCTATGTTCCCATCTCAACCAGGCCTTTGTATCTACCCATTTTGAGATCTACCACACAAATTTCCATTATTAATTTGATATAACATTCAAATTTATAATTTGTTTAGTGAGTCCCAGTAGAGAGGAATTTTTATTGGACAAGTAATAAAAATAATATTTTTGTCAGTAAAACACGTTACCCTATTTCACAGTTGCAGGACTTGATCACTCACATACAAACTATTATTCACACAAATTCTCGTTCACATGCCCACGTCTTTATGCTCCACAATGTGGACCCCACAAATGTTCTTAAAAAGTCAGGTCATCTGACAATTCTAGGAGTTGATTACCGTATATACTCGAGTATAAGCCTAGATTTTCAGCCCATTTTTTTAGGCTGAAAGTGCCCCTCTCGGCTTATACTCGAGTCATTGTCCCAGGGGGTCGGCAGGGGAGGGGGAACAGCAGGAGTGGCGGCTGTCACATCACATTCACCCGCTCCAGGCGCGGTCTCTGCACCTCCCTGCTTCTCAAATACAGCTCTATCTGTGTTTAGCGGTCACGTGGTACCACTCATTAAAGTAATGAATATGGACGCGACTCCCATAGGCGTGGAGCGCATATTCATTACTTTAATGAGCGATACCATGTGACCTCTGAACACAGGAACAAGCTGCTGGCGCGCCGAAGACCATCGAAGAAGCAGGGAAGTGCAGAGACCGCACCAGGAGGGTGAGTATAACGGGGGAGGGTGAGCCACCACCGGGCTCTATCTTCCGCGTCCTCTGGCTGTGACGTTCAGGTCAGAGGGCGCGGTGACGTGTTTAGTGCGCGCCATGTGTGTGAACCGTCACTGCAGAGAGCCGGAAGACACGGGCACGCGACGGTGGAACGGGGACAGGTGAATATCACAAGTGTTGGGGGCCTGAGCCAGCAGCGACTCCTGCACCTGGCACCCATAGCGCGCCGATGTCCCTGCCTGCTCAGAACACCAGCACCTGGCTCCCAGCGACAAGAGGTGAATATATAATTTTTTTTTAATCGCAGCAGCATGCGGGGCATATTATTCTATGGAGCATCTTATGGGGCCATCAACCTTTATGGAGCAGCATATGGGGCATATTATTCTATGGAGCATCTTATGGGGCCATCAACTTTTATGGAGCATTATATGGGGCATATTCTATGAAGCATCTTATGGGGCCATCATTAACCTTCTATGCAGCATTATATGGGGCATATTTTAATATGTAGTATCTTATGGAGCCAGTATTAACCTTTGTGCAGCATTATATGGGGCATATTTTTGTATGGAGCATCTTATGGGGCCCATCATGACCCGTATGGAGCATCTTATGGGGCCCATCGTGAACTGTATGGAGCATTATATGGGGCTCCTGATTCAATATGGATATTCAAAAACATTTAACCTACTGATGTCTCAATTAATTTTACTTTTATTGGTATCTTTTTATTTTTGAAATTTACCAGTAGCTGCTAGAGTTCCCACCTTAGGCTTGTACTCGAGTCAATAAGTTTTCCCAGTTTTTTGTAGCAAAATTACGGGTCTCGGCTTATACTCGAGTATAATATACAGTACTCACGTAAACATTTTTGACCATTTATCTTAGTTTGAATGTTTTTCCGACTGTCTTTCTGCACAAAACTTTTATTTTTATTTATATTCCTTATATGTTATTTATATTGGTGATACCGGCATGATTATTTTGTTGGAGGATCACTAATGATGAGACTGTTCCATACTGGTACACTATGGGCTTTACTGGGTTGTTCTTGCTGAGCCTCCTATACCAGACAATACTTTCTGGATTCTGCAAGGGATTGGTTGTTTTGTGCACATAGCACCTCCTACCTTATCGGCAGGAGTCTGTTATCTATTGGTACATTCGTCCCTTATATAGGGATTGCTGGAGCTAAACAAACGTTGTACGACCAGTCGCTTTGAAAGATGAATCTAGAAGGATTTTCTTTTTTGCTCAGTGTCTCTGTAAGCTTTGAAGGGTCCTGGAATCCATCAATTTTACCCCAAAAACCAAATGGTGCACCGTCAGGCACAGCCGTGTGTTCAGTACTCACATTGGTTCCATATTGGATGTATTTATGAACACTAAAAAACTAATACAGCAAAATTTGAGGTGCGTTCCTCAGAACATACAAACAAAAAAAAATCATAAAAGTGATAGTAAAAAGATACATATTGTAATTTTTCAAATTTGTGTTGCCTCGACTGCATAAAAAATGGTGGTATTAAACTACTCACTACCTCCATAGATAAATACATTGAGGGTATAATTTACAAAAAATACATTTATGGGGGGTTTATGTTGTTCTTGAACCACACAGGTTCTGCAAATCTGACAAGTAAAGACAAATTTGTGTTCCAAAATTCAAACTGTTCCCCTTCTGTTCCGACATGTGGGGTCCACTTTTTGGTGTTACCTCTTGCAAAAGTGAGACATTTGGGGCTAGATCAAAATTTTTGTGGAAAAAAAACATTTTCAAGATGACCTCATGTTATCAAATTCTGTGTAGTACCTGTGAGTTTAAAATGCTCACTATACTGGATAAAATCCTTGAGGGGTGTAGTTTCCAAAATGGGGTAACTTGTGGGGGTATTTTGCTGTTTAGGCCTACCTTAGGGGTCCTGCAAATGTGACATGTCACACGCCATCCCTTTCAGCCAAATGTGTGTTTCAAAAGTCAAATATTGCTCCATCTGCGTCGAACCCTGCTGTTGGTCCAAGCAGAACTTATTGCCACGCTCTTAAGAAAGTGAGAAACAAACTGTGGGGTCCACTCTTTGTTGTTGCTTCTTGCACAAGTGAAAATTTTGGGGAAATAGCAACGTTTTGGAGGCAAAATTGTATTACAATTTTTTTCATTCCACTTTGCATTAATTCCTTTGTGGCACCTGAAGTGTTAAAGGGAACCTGTCACCCCTCCCCCCCCCCCCCCCCCAGGCATTTGAAACTAAAAGAGCCACCTTGTGACCGCTCACACAGGACAGGCTGCCGGCGCTGAGGGCAGACATCGCGGGAGCTGGGTGAGTACTTCTCAGCAAGCGGGTGGGCGCACGGGGGATGGGAGGCAGGAGGTGACCCCAAACTTTTTTTTTAACAAAAAAAAAAAAAAACCTTGATTTTTCATTCCTTCTCTCCAGCGAACGCTGCTGGGGAGAAGGAATGAATGCCGGCTTCAGCACCAAAAGCAGGGGACAGCGCTTAACTGTAGCGCTGTCTCCTGCATGGTCCGTGTGGTCCTCAGTCGGCACACAGCTGCTGCATGTGTGCCACACTGATGTGCCACGTGAGCACATGGACACACCGACACGGATAACTCCGGTACCGATTTCTCCGGTACCGTAATTATCTGGACGTGTGAAACTGGCCTTAGAGTCCCTGCCACTGAATGATTTACAGCTGTTAGCCTCAATACATGCATGGATTGCCTGTTTGTTAGGGAATCCTCACATGTGTTCAGGCCAGTTGCAAATCATGCAGCCACAGGGACTCGAATATAATATACAAGCACGCCCTGATAAGACGTTATCCAAACACGTTCACTCATCGCTAGTGTCATGTCATTACATTGTTACGGTTTTGCTCCTAAAATCAAAATTTTTATTTTTACTATTTTGTTCCTACTTTGTAAATCCACCCTTGGCTTTCAGCACTCCATGAGTACATCTGGGCATGTTAATTTATGTAGCGTCGACCTAGTCTTCTCTGCAAACTATCCCTGAGTAGATCTTAGATGTGGTAGTTCCGCATATTTCTAAAGACAAGTGCGTAATATAGAATGCAGCGTTTTGGATGCAGCGAAAATACTCTGTGTCCAAAACATTACTATTCCTGATTGTCGGCACTTACCTTTACTGTGGGATGCAGCACTCTTGAAACAGTGCAAATAACTTGTTGACAAAAATAGACTCACACTATCTGTCTTGATTTTAGAAGAATCAAACATGAAGCAATCAGGAAGCCCATTGTCCTCTAGCGCAGTCATATTCCAAAACTGCAATCTCCCTGGAGGCCCAGAAGTACAAGGTGTTCAGTGCTAAGAGACACGGCCAAGGTAAGGAAAGATGAAACTTGACCGTGACTGAACAATGAAAAACAGTACGCCTCTCTGAACGGTGTCTGGGAGGATGTCTCTCGGTTTGTTTCAAAAAGTGGATCGTCAACAGATGAAAAACTTGCCTGTTAGGGAATCCCACATATGTTGAGGCTGTCTAACAGCGGCAAATCATGCAGCCACAGAGACTCGAATATAATATATGATACTCGGATAAGACGTTATCCAAGCATGTTCGCTCATCACTAGTGTCTAAGTTGGTAAATGATATATGTGTATATTATTTCAGAAATGTATTTGTGTACATTATAAGTTGTTTTTGTTTATTCTCACTTTAACAGATCAAAATAAACAATTGCAATGGGAACGTTTTCAATTAGTTGTCTAATATTTCAAACATAGTTAGCAAGGCTGAAAAAAGACATCTGTCCATCCAGTTCAGCCTATATTCCATCAGAATTAATCCCCAGATCTACGTACTTCTAAAGAAGCTAATAACTGTAAGATACAATATTATTACACTCCAAGAAAACATCCAGGCCTCTCTTGAACCCCTCGACTGAGTTCGCCATCACCACCTCCTCAAGCACACATAGATATTCTCCTAAGAAAGACAAATCTGCACTTTTACTTTTTTGTTAAATATTCTGTCTTATTAACCTTTTGGTTTGATCGACAGCACTGTAGTTGTTCAATGATATAATTAATCATCAAAACTACAAATTGACTAGTAATTATATAAACAGTGTAGTATTGCAAGTGTGTATTTGCTTTTGGAAATAATGTACTAAATTCTGTGCCAAATTGACACACGATTTTAAATCAATTTTTTATGTGTTTATGGCTGTCCTCTCTTCTCTTGGACATTATTGTCTAATACAGGTCCTTCTCAAAAAATTAGCATATAGTGTTAAATTTCATTATTTACCATAATGTAATGATTACAATTAAACTTTCATATATTATAGATTCATTATCCACCAACTGAAATTTGTCAGGTCTTTTATTGTTTTAATACTGATGATTTTGGCATACAACTCCTGATAACCCAAAAAACCTGTCTCAATAAATTAGCATATTTCACCCATCCAATCAAATAAAAGTGTTTTTTAATAACAAACAAAAAAACCATCAAATAATAATGTTCAGTTATGCACTCAATACTTGGTCGGGAATCCTTTGGCAGAAATGACTGCTTCAATGCGGCGTGGCATGGAGGCAATCAGCCTGTGACACTGCTGAGATGTTATGGAGGCCCAGGATGCTTCAATAGCGGCCTTAAGCTCATCCAGAGTGTTGGGTCTCGCGTCTCTCAACTTTCTCTTCACAATATCCCACAGATTCTCTATGGGGTTCAGGTCAGGAGAGTTGGCAGGCCAATTGAGCACAGTAATACCATGGTCAGTAAACCATTTACCAGTGGTTTTGGCACTGTGAGCAGGTGCCAGGTCGTGCTGAAAAATGAAATCTTCATCTCCATAAAGCATTTCAGCCGATGGAAGCATGAAGTGCTCCAAAATCTCCTGATAGCTAGCTGCATTGACCCTGCCCTTGATGAAACACAGTGGACCAACACCAGCAGCTGACATGGCACCCCACACCATCACTGACTGTGGGTACTTGACACTGGACTTCAGGCATTTTGGCATTTCCTTCTCCCCAGTCTTCCTCCAGACTCTGGCACCTTGATTTCCGAATGGCATGCAAAATTTGCTTTCATCAGAAAAAAGTACTTGGGACCACTTAGCAACAGTCCAGTGCTGCTTCTCTGTAGCCCAGGTCAGGCGCCTCTGCCGCTGTTTATGGTTCAAAAGTGGCTTTACCTGGGGAATGCGGCACCTGTAGCCCATTTCCTGCACACGCCTGTGCACGGTGGCTCTGGATGTTTCCACTTCTCCACAATCTTCCTCAGGGTCCGGTCTCCTCTTCTCGTTGTACAGCGTTTTCTGCCACATTGTTTCCTTCCAACAGACTTACCATTGAGGTGCCTTGATACAGCACTCTGGGAACAGCCTATTTGTTGAGAAATTTCTTTCTGGGTCTTACCCTCTTGCTTGAGGGTGTCAATGATGGCCTTCTTGACATCTGTCAGGTCGCTAGTCTTACCCATGATGGGGGTTTTGAGTAATGAACCAGGCAGGGAGTTTATAAAAGCCTCAGGTATCTTTTGCATGTGTTTAGAGTTAATTAGTTGATTCAGAAGATTAGGGTAATAGGTCGTTTAGAGAACCTTTTCTTGATATGCTAATTTATTGAGACAGGTTTTTTGGGTTATCAGGAGTTGTATGCCAAAATCATCAGTATTAAAACAATAAAAGACCTGACAAATTTCAGTTGGTGGATAATGAATCTATAATATATGAAAGTTTAATTGTAATCATTACATTATGGTAAATAATGAAATTTAACACTATATGCTAATTTTTTGAGAAGGACCTGTAGATGTTGGTCCTTCTTCCATCCTGAGAACACGGAACATCGTCAATGGAGAGTTAAACGGGTATTTGTGGCTCTCTCCATTGATTTATATACGTGTTCTAAAAAATTGCCAAGCACACTTGTTCAGCATGTTTTGGTAGGCCCAAATAAGTGAATGGAGAGAAAAGTGCACATGTGGTTGAATGGTGGTCCATGAGATGTTACAGTCTCAAAATCTACTGTGGATATGCCATAGATGCCCAAGATGAGAATACCTCTTAGTACATTTTCCTCACTCAAAAAATGAGTGCAGAGCCGCCGCTTCGCCATCGCCAGAGCCGCCGCCTCACCATTGCCAGAGCCCCGGCCTCCCCATCACCAGAGCCGCCGCCTCACCCCCTACCTTCTGCCTCTTCCCCACTATCCCATAGAATGTAAGTCCGCAAGGACAGGGTTCTCTCCCCTCTGTACCATATGCCCATAGAAAAAGAGAGTTCGAGTCCAAAGTAGTATGAAAATAAAAATCAATTTTATTTGTAACACATGTTAATTCTTAACATAAAATCTCAAATAAATTACAGTTTTTAACATGCTCAGAAAGGGAACAACTGGTACCAGACCTGTGTGACCTACCACATACTGCTATATATGTAGTATAAAGTGCTCTGTACCTATATCAAAAATATCATGGGGACCAGAACCCCCTAGGACCAAGTACTCATATCTGTCTCATGTCACATATCCTTAAATCAAAGGTATCTCCTTAATAAGTTAGCCCACAATTAGTGAAATGTCCCAGATAAGGTTCCTTACCCATATGGCAGATGCAGGATGGTCACACAGTACAGCCCTTGGGGCATACACAGCATCAATAGTAAAAAGTTGGTCACACAGGGTTAATAGCTGCGTTACCGGAGTGCGTTACACCGCACTGGCACTGACTGCGGGGAGGAAAGAGCGGCCATTTTGCCGCCGGACTGTGCCCGTCGCTGATTGGTCGTGGCAATGGTCGTGGGCGTTTTGCCACGACAAATCAGCGACTTGGATTTCCATGACAGACAGAGGCCGCGACCAATAAATATCCGTGCCAGACAGAAGGACAGACGGAAGTGACCCTTAGACAATTATATAGTAGATTAGGTATGTTAGAGGATGCATAAGAGAAAATAAAAGAATACTACTGTAATGTAGGTGTGTTTGGTGGTTGGTAAAATTATTTAATGTGTCATATTACGTTTATTTTTAATTTAGGTTTTAGAACCTGATTATTAGTGTGTTTTCAAGCAGGTTGTGCGGATGACTCACCTTCGTTGAGTTAGCGGGAGGTTGAGTAGTTATTATTCTTGAAATTGTCAGCCATTTGCAAAAAAAAAGCTCATGGCGTTTAAAGCCTCTTTTTTTAACAAACTACGTTGTTGTTTTTTTCATGAACTGTTAGTTTAAAAATCCCTTCTTAGACTTTGACTGTTGATAGCCCTGCCTCGTATCGTTCTTCCTGGCCTTTTGCAAATTGTAATTTTCTCTTCCTCTCTGAAGAGATAATTAGCATATTTCCCAGAGGAGCATAAAAGTCTCCTCACCGTGGCATATCCAGCTTGGCATGGCACTCTCCACAAGAAACGTTACCCTTTGGATCTTGGCCTTTTGGTGATTGTGAACTCGCTAATGCATTCATTCTTCTCTTTTTTTTTTTTTAAGAAAGTTCTAAGTTGTTGGTTTGGTCACTTTAAAGTTTCTCCTATCTCTCTGATTTATTCTTTTCCCAGCTTATTCATGGACTCCTTCACTTACAGTCACATGTTTTTAGACCTAATATTGACAGCTACTAATGAAAATTAAACACTTGGAATCGTTATAGACCCTTTTTCTTCTTAGTTTTTTGGATTAATAAATTTAAATAATTGTGGTTGCATGCAGACACCACTGAAGGAAGCTAAATGCATTTTAATTTATATCACTAGTTTTACACGAAATTGGAGCTATAGTCATCTCTATTATTATTATTAAACATTTTTATAGCGCCTTTTATTCCATGGCGCTTTACATGTGAACAGGGCAAATATAGACAAGTACAATAAACATGAGTAAAACAAGGCACACACAAGTACAGGAGGAGAGAGGACCCTGCCCGCGAGGGCTCACAGTCTACAGGGGATGGGGAGGATACACTAGGAGAGGGTCGAGCTGGTCATGCGGCGGTTCAGTATACTGGGGATCACTGCAGGTTGTAGGCTTGTCGGAAGAGGTGGGTCTTCAGGTTCCTTTTGAAGGTTTCCGTGGTAGGCGAGAGCCTGATGTGTTGGGGTAGAAAGTTCCAGAGTATGGGGGAAGCACGGGAGAAGTCTTAGATGCGGTTGTGGGAGGAAGAGAGGAGTAGAGAAGGAGATCATGAGACGATTGAAGGTTGCGTGTAGGTAGGTACCTGGAGACCATGTCACAGATGTATGGAGGAGTCAGGTTGTGAATGGCTTTGTATGTTATTGTTAGTGTTTTGAACTGTAGCCTCTGGGCAATAGGAAGCCAGTGAAGGGCCTGGCAGAGAGGAGAGGCTGGGGAGTAACGGGAAGACAAGTGGATTAACTCTATATCAAGTTAATTCTCTATAGCGGTGTCTGCAAGTAGTCAGTGTAGCATTAAGCAGGGGAAGCTGGTTATTCTTCTGTCCTCTACCATCATAGACCCCTTTAAGTGTCATGTGCCATGAGTTTTTGGTAGGCACTATATACAAGGGCAAAAAAAGTTCTTCAAATATCTACCCAACACTGAATTGTGAGAACCATTGACAGCCATCAACAGATAGTGAAGTGTGATACATTGTGTCAGAGATGATCCACCACTCCAACCAATCCTTGATGTTAAGCACAGTAGTGTAAATTTTTGGGTGACCACTGTGGAGTTCGCAATGTTCAGAAGCTTTCTCTCTGAGGACAGGATAGGGTAAAGGTTGTCAGCATAGGAAGGGTGAAAAGGGGCTGAAATAGGTAAATATAAGTCTCATCTCTCAACTGTAGGTGCATTAGGTAAACGGCTACGTGAAATCCACTTGATTTGGAAATGTACACAGCACTCTAATCAGGATCTCTGGTAATACTGCCCTATCTTAGGACCACATAAACATGGTGACAGATTCCTTTTAAAGAGGTACTGTCACTTGCTCAAAAAAAGTGAAATACCTACTGTAATTGAGCTTCCCTGATCTGCTGTTTCTTTCCATTTTGCGCTGCATCACTCCATTGCAGAGATATTCATATTTATTGCATTTGGAGCGCAATATGTGAAATTTCTGCCTCAAGTGAAATTTTGTCTTCTTGTACCTTCACAACTCCCTCCCAGAGGCTTTCAATCAAAGTTTCAGTGTCTGAGTCTCTGTTAGATCAGCTGTGATTGCCGGAGTTTGTAAGGAAGGCGTGAAAATGCACACTGCCAAAGAAAACTTAAGTAACTCCCAGTTGCAATACATTCAAAAATTTCACATATATTTTGCTCCTAAATCAATAAATGTAAATCTCTCTTCAATGGAGTGATGCAAAGTAAAATGGATGAAAGCAACAGAATATGTAGAGCTCTATTTAACATTGTTATTTAATAACTCTGTATAAATAATTTAACAATATTTATTTTTGAGCAAGGTACAGGTCCTCTTTCAAATAAATCTGACGCAGGATTTATGTGGCTCTCAGATAGAGCAGTAGTCACAGTTTTCAGCGCTGGAATCTGGATCTCTATCATCAGATTCATTCTGACCTAACAGTTCTCAGCAGGAATCAGAACCTGGCTGTTCGATTGCAGCCATGTATATAATTCTCTCAAATTCCCCAGCATTTCAGAGAAATTATACTTTAAAGCTCCATCCTGGGATCATAGTCAGAG
The DNA here is from genome assembly GCF_032444005.1 of Ranitomeya imitator. NCBI lineage: Eukaryota > Metazoa > Chordata > Amphibia > Anura > Dendrobatidae > Ranitomeya > Ranitomeya imitator. Next base: position 37,935,556 of record NC_091286.1, on the reverse strand, counting down.
ATAGCCGACTTCTCCCAGTGCCAATGCAGGTGATTGACAGGCCTCTCCCTTAGCAAGAAACCTGTTCACCACTAGCAGTGCTGGGAGAAGCCGATCAGGGTTGGTGCCAGACTAGTCTAGTCTCTGGCTATGGAACCTCGCTGGATAGTCCTTGATGAACAATTTCTCTGAAATGCTGCAGCATTTCATAGAGAAACATTCCAGGTTGCAGTAGATCAGCCAGGTTCTGATTTATGTTGCCCTCAATTTGGTCAACATTAATCAGGTATTACAGTGTGTGCAGAATTATTAGGCAAGTTGTATTTTAGAGGATTATTTTCATTATTGATCAACAACTACCGTATATACTCAAGTATAAGCCGAGATTTTCAGCCCAAAAAAATGGGCTGAAAGTGCCCCTCTCGGCTTACACTCGAGTCATGGTCGGCGGGGGAGTCGGCGGGTGAGGGGGAACGACGACGGTCACATACTCACCTGCTCCTGGCACGGTCCCTGCGTGTCCCATGGTCTCCGAAGCCGGCAGCTTCTTCCCCTGTTCAGCGGTCACGTGGTACCGCTCATTAAAGTAATGAATATGGAGTCCACTCTTATAGGGGTAGAGCCGCATATTCATTCCTGTAATGAGCGGTACCAGTGACCGCTAAACAGAGGAAGAAGCTGCGGGCGCCGGAGACCATCTGTCTGGGAGAAGCTGCCAGGGACCGCGCCGGGAGCAGGTGAGTATTTCATGTTCACCTTCCCTCGTTCCACCACCGCCCCATCTTCCGCGTCCTCTGCAGTGACTGTTCAGGTCAGAGGGCGCGATGACGTATTAGTGTGCGCGCCGCCTTCTGCCTGAACAGTTACTGTGGAGAGACGGGACGCTGAGGAGCAGCGGGCAGCGAAGAGAGGTGAGTATGTCATGTTTTTCAGCATTACATTTGGCACATTGTTATATGGAGCATCTTATGGGGCCATAATGAACTGCATGGAGCATTAAATGTGGCACAGTGTTATATGGAGCATCTTATGGGGCCATAATGAACTGTATGGAGCATTATATGTGGCACATTGTTATATTGCGCATCTTATGGGGCCATAATCAACATTTGTGCAGCATTATATGGGGCATATTTTAATATGGAGCATCTTATGGGGCCCATCATAAACTGTATGGAGCATTATATGGGACGTATTTTGTATGGAGCATCTTATGGGGCCCATCATGAACTGTATGGAGCATTATATGGGGCTCCTGATTCAATATGGATATTCAAAAACACTTAACCTACCGATGTCCCAATTAATTTTACTTTTATTGGTATCTATTTTTATTTTTGACATTTACCGGTAGCTGCTGCATTTTCCACCCTAGGCTTATACTCGAGTCATTAAGTTTTCCCAGTTTTTTGTTGCAAAATTAGGGGTCTCGGCTTATACTCGGGTCGGCTTATACTCTAGTATATACGGTATGTTCTCAATCAACCCAAAAGACTCATAAATATCAAAGCTTAATATATGTGGAAGTTGGAGTGTTTTTTTTTAGATTTGGCTATCTTAGGAGGATATCTGTTTGTGCAGGTAACTATTACTGTGCAGAATTATTAGGCAACTTAATAAAAACCAAATATATCCCCATCTCACTTGTTTATTTTCACCAGGTAAACCAATATCACTGCACAAAAATTAGAAATAAACATTTCTGACATGTAAAAACAAAACCCCAAAAAATTAGAGACCAATATAGCCACCTTTCTTTATGATGACACTCAGAAGCCTTCCATCCACAGATTCTGTCAGTTGCTTGATCTGTTTACGATCAACATTGCGTGCAGCGGCCACCACAGCCTCCCAGACACTGTTCGGAGAGGTGGACTGTTTTCCCTTCCTGTAGATCTCTCACATTTTATGAGGGACCACAGGTTCTCTATGGGGTTCAGATCAGGTGAACAAGGGGGCCATGTCATTATTTTTACTTCTTTGAGACCTTTACTGGCCAGCCACGCTGTGGAGTAGTTGGGGGCTTGTGATGGAGCATTGTCCTGCATGAAAATCATGTTTTTCTTGAACGATACCGACTTCTTCCTGTACCACTGCTTGAAGAAGTTGTCTTCCAGAAACTGACAGTAGGTCTGGGAGTTGAGCTTCACTCCATCCTCAACCCGAAAAGGTCTCACAAGTTCATCTTTGATGACACCAGCCCATACCAGTACCCCATCTCCACCTTGCTGGCGTCTGAGTCAGAGTGGAGCTCTCTGCCCTTTACTGATCCAGCCTCTGGCCCATCCATCTGGCCCATCAAGAGTCACTCTCATTTCATCAGTCCATAAAACCTTTGAAAAGTCAGACTTAAGATATTTCTTGGCCCAGTATTGACATTTAACACCCCTCCTCTTTACAGAGATGCACATCACCTGATTTACTTAATTGGTAGTTGGCTCTCAAGCCTGAACAGCTTGGAGTAGGACAACATGTATAAAAAGTATCATGTGATCAAAATACAACTTGCCTAATAATTCTGCACACAGTGTAGTTGTCCTTTAAATGATAGAATTATGGCTGTATACCTCTGTCTTTTGTAATCTCTTCTTAGTGGCAGAGATACACAGATGATTGCATGTAGGTAGTAATAAAGCATGATGAAGGCTTTTTGCAGTATTAATAGAGTAATGATGTGTAGACATTTATATTATTTGTTCATTGACCAGATAAAATACTAGATTCTATGAAATTAGATTTTGCAAATGGAATTGTTATGGCCTTACCTGTTGAGGTGGATTTACTCGGCCTCAGATCAGGGTGAGCAGTAAGGACCACAAGCACTGATGCCGTGGAAAAGGCAGTTAGTGCATCAGCCGGGCTGGAAGCAATGTATGCAGTGGAACCAAATGTGTGTGCATACTGGGATTACTAGTAGTAAGAAAAAAAAACAAGCAAGACCTCAAAAGTATGGCATATTTTATTAAGGCTAACTGGGGGTAAAGTACCATCTTGTGATCAGCTTATAATAAGCTTCATGCAGCGTAGTGCATGTATTGAATTTCTATACTCTTTTAAAAGATTTTTCCCATTGTTCTGAATCCTGAGTAAAGTTCAAATCTTTCTCCCAGTTTGTCGTATTAGTTGTCTTTTTAAGATCAATGTCGCTATTAAAAAGTTTATATATACTACATGTTTTCCATTTTATTTCATTCTTGGGTTCCTCGATCAAAGTGATTATCGATTTAGGTATTTGTAGTTGTTGGTTCTGTTTTTTTCTTGTTTATGTATCATTTAATAAAATCTTCCCAGCGCAGTCACCATTGTGCTGGAGGGAATGCAGGAAAAAGGGCGACATCAAGCATATCTTTTGGGAATGTACCTAGATTAAAGAAACATGGAAGAAAGTGGAACAACTGATACAACAGATTACACACAATAATATAAGACTCTCTACACACTTAACAATTCTAGCAATAGGGATAAATGATATATTAAAAGAATATATCTTTATAGTCTCACATATAATAATGGTAACAAATCATTTAATTGCATCCCATTGGAAAAGGAAAGATCCTCCAAAAATAGAGGACATCATAGAAAGAATAGCTACACATAATGTGTACGAATTTAACCACGCCATAAGACACAATAGATTTTCCCAAATACTCAAAAAATTGAGCCCCCCTGGAATAAAGAATTCACAACACAAATTCACCTAGTCCCCTCTAATCACAGGAGAGAAGGAAAGAGAAAAAGGAAAAAAAATAAAAAAGATTTTCAGTATGAGACGTCCTGAGATGGCTGACAAGGATCCCTCCTTTGCAGTGGGGGAATTAACAATTGAAAAAGAAATGTAGGCTTGGAATACAAGAATGTGTTTTATTAAAGGGAACCTGTCACCCCCAAAATCGAAGGTGAGCTAAACCCACCAGCATCAGGGGCTTATCTATAGCATTCTGTAATGCTGTAGATAAGCCCCCGATGTATCCTGAAAGATGAGAAAAATAGGTTAGATTATACTCACCCAGGGGCGGTCCCGGTATGACGGTAAGGTCAGAGAGGCCCAGCGCCTGCGCACTGTAGTACTTTGTTCTGCCCTCAACAGGCCAGACAAAGTAGGCCTACGCTGGAGCCGCAGCGTGAATACAAGAAGAGAACGTCATCGTTAGAAGATGGGAGGCCCCGGACCGGACCGCGACGCCCATCGGACCAGACCACAGCAGGAACGCCCCTGGGTGAGTGTATTCTAACCTCTTTTTCTCCTCTTTCAGGTTACATCGGGGGCTTATCTACAGCATTACAGAATGCTGTAGATAAGCCCCTGATGCTGGTGGGCTTAGCTCACCCTCGATTTTGGGGGTGACAGGTTCCCTTTAAATGTAGAATTATTAGAAACAATTAGAAGTAAATATATTGTGTATAATTGGTGGCTATAAAGTTGTTATAATTAATAATAGGTAATAGTATGATTATAACTGTTTAAACAGATAAATATATATATATATATATATATATATATATATTTTTTTTTTTTTTTTAAGATAGTGAACTATATACAGCATTTACTCCTGTTTATATCCTAGATTTGGATACCCATTCTTTTACCCTTCTAATCCACCCTCCTTGCCCTTCCCTTGCCTATCTCTCCCATTACAATAAATAATATGTCTTAAGTATAGTAAAATATTGAGAGAAGATATACGTAAAAGGTAGAAGTGATATGCCACATGCACAGCTTGTTATTGTTGTTAAAACATTTATTTTGTTTTTTCTTTTTGAAAAAATAAAAATCTATTGAAACAAAAGTGTGGCATATTCTCTAAGATGCTCATACATGTACTTTATATACCGTATGTAATCGAGTATAAGCCGACCCGAGTATAAGCCGAGACCCCTAATTTTGCCACAAACAACTGGGAAAACTTAATGACTCGAGTATAAGCCTAGGGTGGGAAATGCAACAGCTACCTGTAAATTTCAAAAATAAAAATAGAAACCAATAAAAGTAAAATTAATTGAGACATCAGTAGGTTAAGTGTTTTTGAATATCCATATTTAATCAGGAGCCCCATATAATGCTCCATACAGTTCATGATGGGCCCCATAAGATGCTCCATATTAAAATATGCCCCATATAATCCTGCATAAAGGTTAACAATAGCCCCATAAGATGGTCCATAGACACATTTGCCCAATATAATACACAAATGCTGATTATGGCCCCATAAGATGCTCCAAAAAGATATTTGCCCCATATAGTGCTGCACAAACCTTGATTATAGCCCTATAAGATGCCCCATACAGACACTTGCCCCATATAGTACTGCACAAACGTTATGGCCCCATATAGTGCTGCACAAACGTTATGGCCCCAGAGATACTCCATACAGACACTTGTCCCATTTGCTGTTGCTGCGATAAAAATATATAAATCACATACTCACTTCTCCGTCGTTCAGGCCCCCGGCACTTTCAATAGTCACCTGCTCCTTGTTCCGGCGCCGCTCCATCTTCAGCGTTTTCAGTACTGACGTTCAGGCAGAGGGTGCGCACTAACCACGTCACCGCGCCCTCTGACCTGAGCATCACTGCTGAAGACAGAGTGGCGCCCGGAACGAGAGCAGGTGAATATCGCGCAGCACAGCGCTCCCCTCCCCGTTATACTCACCTACTCCTGGCGCATTCCCTGCAGGTCTCTGCTTCCCCAACGCCGCAGCTTCATCCTCTACTGAGCGGTCACTGTTACCGCTCATTACAGTAATGAATATGCGGCTCCACCTCTATAGGAGGTGGAGCCGCATATTCATTACTGTAAATGAGCGGTACCATGTGACCGCTCAGTACAGGAAGAAGCTGCCGGCGCCAGGGACCTGCAGGGACCGCGCCAGGAGTAGGTGAGTATAATTAGACAGCCCCCGCTCACCCTTCCCTGCCGACCGCTGGGTATGACTCGAGTATAATCCGAGAGGGGGACTTTCAGCCCAAAAAAATGGGCTGAAAATCTCAACTTATACTCGAATATATACGGTAATTGAAAGACAGAATTTAGCACAGTTTGTCCAGCCCTGTTTAACAAAAACTAAATTTGGAATGTGCTGAAAAATAACATAGTATTCCCCTTTTTGATCCCAGTTTCAAAGCCACTTGGGTCTCTATTTTTCCTGTTCAATTCATTCATGCTTGTGACTGCTGTAGTCAATCAATGGAAGCTGCGGTGACCATTATGTCACTACAGTGGCCAGTGATTGAATTGATTGCAGGCAAGATCTGGTCTCAGCAGTAATGTGATAACCACTGCTACAACCAGTGATTAGTTGCAGGCGGCAGTCACATGCATATGTGGACTGAACAGGAAGTACAGATGCAGCAGAACACCTGGACAGTGCTGAAACATGAGTGACAGGGGATCTAGTAAGGTAATAAATCTTTTATTTTTCAGCCTTGTGTTTTAAAAAAAATTAAATAAACCCACTGGGCCAGATAACCCATTCAATTTCTTTAGTTAGTCAAATGATCATTGTAAACTTCAACTAGCTTTGTGTATTGCACTGGATAATGTTCTCTAATCTCTACAGTATTTTTAAAATTCCAAAACTGTTCATGTTTTATAAGGCATGGTCTCATTATCGTTAGAGCACTTGTTAATGTACAATTCTTTTTAACAGCTATATATAAATATGCAGAGACATTTTACTGTGGTGAATGTTGAAGGCTAAACATAGATCAGGATTTGGACGACAACCCAGTAATTTTATCTCCAAGTCTGTTTCAATTGTGTTAAGCAATGTGACTCACTGACATGTTGTCTGGGGCAGGGAGACTATTCACAGTATGTTAAAAAGACAGAATGCCACATGTAAGTCTTACATCTGTCATCTGGCACATCTGTCATACAAGCAGACAATTGTCACATTCTTCAGAAACTATACACAGCTTGAGTTGTAGGCTTGGGCTCCAAAGCATTTCTGAGTTCGTTGTGCAGTCTCACTGTTCCTGTCACGCTGTGACGGTCTACGTAATGAAGGGGGATCTCGAACTGTGACCCTAACTATCCCTGTCCCAAAGGGTACTTTTGAAAGTAGAGAGGCCCGAGTCTTCGACGTTACTATGCTCCTGTTAAACCCTGATATGTCCCCTCCCCACCCCATGAGGGGACCGAAATGTAAGGTAAACAAGACCCAGACAAAACAGGGATAACAGAAAGCAACAAACAAACTCACCAAAGGTAAAGAGGTATATAGGAAAGGATAGGAATGTACTAACCAAATGGGAATAGGAAAATGAGGAAAATGGACACCCAAAAACAGCACGCAACAATCTCCATTAGCAACAACGATCTCCTATTCAGCACAGCGTCTCCAAGGAGCTAGGAAACAAAGTTTTCACTGACAAGACAGGGAAGATCTGGCCAGGTTTTATAGGGAGAGGAAATGACCAGATCAGAAGAAAATGGAGCTTCAAATTTGTAACCATCATAGAACGGGTAGTTAACAACTTCAGCACCAAAGGAAGCCGAATCCATTTAATATGGAACTCAAGCACACAGGCTAAATTGAAGATATGCAATTCACAATAGGTAATCTTCTAACCCCAGATCTCCGAGTAGAGCATGGCACACTCGTGACAGTTCACTTATGGGAGAAAATTCAAAAGGTGACCTGCAGTGATCCCAATAATTTTGACCACGTCATTTTTATTTTTGTGACATAAAAGAATGAATTATTGAAACAATTTATTACCTGAGTTGGGTTCTCACATATTTGAACTGCTCGTCCTTACAACTGCGCTTCCACATTGCAATGGTAATTGCTCACTGACATATTGGTATCTGAGTGCAAGAAGAAGGTTCTTGCTATAGAAGCGAGAATGACAACTAATGGCCCGAGACATCAAGACCAGCATTGTTCACGCCAATCTTTATGAGGAGATGGGCTAGAATCAAACAATCCTGATTCATTAATCAGGAGCGCCAGACGAGTGTGCGCCTTGCCACAAATACTATTCCAGCCCCTGCTGGAGTAAGATTTGTGATGTAGTGAAAGCCACTGCTTGTCATGAATTTGATGAGGAGTGGTCACCACACCCTATCCCGCTTCGCCCACTTTGTTAAAGCTGGGCAAAAGTGGCAAGAGAATGCCAAAAGTTGCATAAAAAAAGCACAGAAGCCATTTGCACCAAATGTATGACTTTTCAATACTATTTACACCAAAATACTGTCAACATTTCATATATTCTTCAAAACCTATGACCAGTTGGGTTTCAGGCTGGAGCTTCAATGCAATTTTTCCTTGTGAATCTGTTGCAGGTTGTTGCACAATTTCACTCTTCTCCAATGGGAAAAAAACAATTAGTGCCCTGCAAAGATCAGAAACATTCCAATAATGCCATTATTCTTGCTATTTCTTGGGGTAAATCACAGATTTTTTTTCAGGAACCATAAAGATAAATAGATATATGCAATCATGGCTGAAAGTGTTGGCATCCTTGAAACTGTTCCAGAAAATGAAGTATTCCTCCCACAAAATTATTGTAATTACACGTTTTCATGTTTTGTTATAAACCTGTTTATTTCCTTTGTATGCTCTGGAACAAAAAAAAAATAGAATAAAGGGAAATTAGACATAATTTCACACAAAACCCCAAAAGTGATCCAGACAAAATTGTTGGTACCTTTATAAAAATGTGGGTAAACAACTTTGTTTCAAGCATGTGATGCTCGTTCAAACTTATCTGTGGCAAGTAACAGAAGTGGGCAATATGAAAATAACACTTGAAACCAGATAAAAGGGGAAAAATTGGCTCAATCATTGCATTGCTTGTTTGTGTGTGCCACACTAAGTATGGAGAACAAAAAGCTTAGGACTTGAGAACCAAAATATCAACAATCTCAGGGTATGTGCACACGTCAGGATTTCTTGCAGAAAATTCCTGAAGAAAACCGGACATTTTCTGCAAGAAACCCGCATGCGTTTTTTTAAGCGTTTTTCTTGCGTTTTTGACGCGTTTTTTCGCATTTTTTTTCCGGAGCTTCCCAATGCATTAAATAGGGGGAAAAATGCAAAAAATCCACAAAATTAATGAACATGATGCGTTTTTTACCGCAATGCTTTTTTTTTGCAGAAAAAAACGCATCATGTGCACAAAAATTGCAGAATGCATTATAATTGATGGGATGAATATGCATGCATTTTTAATGCGTTTTTATAGCGAAAAAAGCAAAAAAAAACGCAACGTGTGGAAACATCCTCAAGGTTACAATTCCATCTACAGAGATCTTGATGTTCCTTTGTCCACAGTGTGCAATATTATCATGAAAAAAAAACTAAAGAGATTAACTGGAATGAGTTGATGTGCATGCAAGATGTCAGCGCATGTTCACACTTTCACACTGGCCTCTAAACAGACAAAACCCAAGATCAAAACATAAAAAGCAAATACCCTGCAGTAAATAAATGAACGGCAATAGTGCCTGAAAATAATATAGGGTGCTTAGTTAACATAATTTTGATTAAAAAAAAATGTAAAAGCCATCCCACCACTTCATGGTGACCCTATTCGTGATGGTCCTAACTGTTAATATTAAAACTTTACCATTTGTCAAGTGATGTGGATAAGGGCTGAGAAAGACTGAAACTGGGCTAGTGCTTAGAGCCGCAGCGTCAAACACGCAGCGTCCAGATGTTACAGCATAGTGGAAGGGATTTCATGAAATCCCATCTCCACTATGCGTTAAAAAAGCCAGACGGCAGACCCGCGTAAAAGGACATGCGGCGCGTCTTTTCAGAACGCAGCATGTCTGTTTACAATGCAGCGACGCTCCATCGCCACACCGTAAATTTACCATAGACATTCATTAGATGCAGTGAAACCGCATCTGATGATTAGTCACATGCGTAGAATCTGCATACCCACAGCTTACTATGCATGTCTGCCGGCTCACCTGTTTCGCCGCCGGAAGTCCCTCGTCCACTGCAGTTCTCGCGATTACTTATTGCGAGAACTGCCGTACACGTGACCGGGAGTTATCTCCGGTCACTAGTCTGGTTCTCTCAAACAGCTGATCAGCTGATTGTGAGAACGCTGCAGTGTTTGTGATCGCTGGAGAGTTATCTTCGGCGATCATCTACAGGCTCTGCTACATCTGGATGTCAGGCATCTAGATGTAGCGGAGCCAGACTCGTCTAGACTGTGTGCACATACAACACACAACATACACCATGCGACATACAACATGCGACGCGACATACAACATGCGACATACGACATGCACCATGTGACATGCGACATACAACATGCAGCATGCGAAATGCAACATGTGACATGCAACATACAACATGCGACATACTGTACATACATACAGAACATGCAACATTCATAACATACAGTACATACAATACATACATATAGACATACAGTACATTAAACAAAGAGTACATACTCACCATCACCTTGTCACCTTGATCCCCGAAGCCATTGTCACCTGTAACAAATAATAAAATAATAAACAAACAATATACTCCCTGATCCGCAGATATCCAATTAAAACGAGTGTCCCACGACGATCTCCCGTGGAGAGCAGCCACATCAGCTGACCGCTCTCCAGGGGCTCCAGGAATACAATGATGGAAGGTATCCCCCCAAACTGTATTCCTCCGCCCCTGTGACAAAATAGTCCCTAGTCTCACTTGTGGCACTGCTGTGTAGGAAAATTCCAACACAGCTTTGCCATAAAGTGAGACTCTGAACTAAGGTAACCTCAGTGATACACTGCAGGAGACATTGTCTCCTGTCAGTGTGTCACTGGAGGGCCTATAGAGCAGTGACATCACCCGATGTCACTGTTCTATAGAGATCGTCGTGGGACATTCGGTATTAATTGGACTACGGCGGAAAGTAAGTATACGGTTGGTTTATTATTTTTTCTTTTTTTACAGGCGCTCAAGTATGGTAAGTATGGGGAAATTAAGAATAATAAAATATTTTTTTCTGGCTGTGTCTTTATTTTTTTTTACACTTTCACTACAATAGGATTAGTAATGGATAGGCGTCTTATTGACTCTTCTCCGTTATTAACCAGGCTTAATGTCACCTTATATTAGCAAGGTGACATTAACCCCTTATTACCCCATATCCCACCGCTACAGGGGAATGGGAAGAGAGGGGCTAAGTGCCGGAATTGGCGCATCTTACCGATGTGCCATTTCTAAGGTGGCTGCGGGCTGGTATTTGTAGCCGGTGGGGGCCAATATCCATGGCCCCTCTCTAGGCTAGGAATATCAGCCCGCAGCTGTCTGCTTAGCCTTTCTGGCTATAAAACATAGGGGGACCCCACGTCATTTTTTTGGGGGGTCCCCCTATTTTTATAGCCAGTAAAGGCTACGCAGACAGCTGCGGGTTGATATTCATAGCCTGGGAGGCCCCATGGGTATTAACCCCTTCCCAGGCTACAAACATCAGTCCCCCAGGTGCTGGCTTTCCCTCTCTGGTGCAGAAAATTGCACGGGAGCCCACGCCATTTTTTTTTTTTTTAATTAAACATTGCGTTTAAGGCCGGCGTCAATACCCGGCACTGCCGAGGGCACTCAGGACCGGAGCGTTCAGCTGCATAGAAATACATGCAGCCGCACGCTCCGCTCCTGAGTGCCGGTGGCAGTGACGGGTATTGAAGCGAGAGACTTGTGTGAGTTTCTCGCGAGTGTGACCCCAGCCTAATGCAGATTTCGTATGTTCTTTATTTAAGGCCGGGATCACACATGCGAGAAACTCGGATGAGTCTCGCATCTTAATACCCGACACCGGCACCGGCATTGAAAGGTCAGTTGAAAACATCGAACTACACTCAGATGAAAGCCGAGTCCAGTCTGATTTTCACGGACACAATGAAAGGAGGAGATGGGAGATTTTATTTCATTCATCTATTTCCTTCATTCTCTACATCTGAGAAAATCGGATCACACTATGATCATAGACATATCAGTATCTGATCGGAGTGTGATTAGCATAATCGGACCAATTTTCTCAGATGACAGAAAGTTGGTCGTGGGACTCTAGCCTTAACCATATTTTTTCATTTTTTGGACTTTGATGTATGCAGCAAATCCAAATATGTAATCTGTTTTTGTGCTATTTTTGGAATGTGAAAATAGGGGTGATTAAAACTTTTACAATTTTGATATAGTTATTGTGTCCCGTTATATCACTTAAACCTGCGATCCCTGTTACAATATACTGCAATACTTTACCACTGCAGTATACTGTCAATTCAGTAAGCTCTCGGCTTGTATACATACCCATTGGTGCCCACAATTGCAACACGGTTGGTGGAGGAAAGGGGTGATGGGCAACTTTACTGCCTTCACCAGCAATTGACTGTGGCATGCAAGTTGTTGCAAACTCTGCTTTCAAAGTCAGGTGTTGGCTGTATAACACAGCTGGCACCAAAACAATTCCTGAAAATCTCTAGAGTGGAAGTCACAGTCATCTGAATTGAACCCCATAGAACATTTTTGAGATTTAAAGAAGACAGCGGTACAAAAGTAGTTGGAATTTCGAACATAATTAATGGTGTCCTCATTGTTGAGAAATACAGCCAGATGCTTATCCATCATCAAATACCAACCGGGAGGCGTCTGATTGACTCTGAATTTATTATGCAGCACGATAAGGTCACCAAACATACAGCCAATGTCATTAAGAACGATTTTCAGAAGAAGAATAGTCCTGGAAGTGATAATATGGCCATACAGAGCCCTGATCTCACATCAGCCAGTCTGTCGGGGATTACATGAAGAGACAGAAGGATTTGCACAAGCGACATCCACCGATAACCTGTAGTTAGTTCTCCAAGATGTTTGGAGTCAACCTGCCTCCCGAGTTCCTTAAAAAAATTTGTAAATAAAATATCCTTGAAGAATTGATACCGTGATGCTGTTTTGATCAAATATTGATTTGATTTAAATTTCTCTTTTAGTCATACATGTCATGTGTTAGGATACGATTAGTGATTAGCGAGTATACTCGTTGCTTGGGTATCAAGCTCGGGTGGTCTCCTGAGTATTTGTGAGTGCTCAGAAATTTTAGTTTTTTTCCCCGCAGCTGCATGATTTGCGGCTGCTAGACAGACTGAATACATGTGGAGGTTGCCTGGTTGTTAGGGAATCCCCATATGTATACAGGCTGTCTAGCAGTCGCAAATCATGCAGCTGCGTTGACAAAAACTGAATCTCCAAACCCGAGTAATGAGTATACTCGCTCATCATTAGATACGATTAATGAGCAGAATTCAAAATACAACAATGCTTTATGGAGAACCTGCAGGGTCCACTACTATATTCCTGGTGCCAGATACCTGCCAGGGGTCTTGCAGAGTGGAGTCCATGCTTTGACCTGTCTTTGTTGTTATTGTTACATAAGTTCGATCTAGACCATGTTAGGCAGGAGATTTGTATTACTTTATACAAATACAAAATCCAATTTCATAAGCCCCCTGCCCTAAACTGTCTCTACTCTTCCTGAAGAGAGTGATAAAATGAGAGAAAAAAAAGAAATAAAATGAAGACTTCTTGCAAAACTGTATTCCCATCAGGGACAAACAGCCAGTGCTGAAGTCCAGGGGCCCAAGAAGTGAGACACCCGTTTCCAACTGCAAACAAGCAAGCAGCTCTTGTTACAGACATAAGGGGGTACATTATGATGAGCTATTGGACTACTAAAGGCCTATATACAATTCTTGCACAAAGGAACTTTGTTGCCTGTGTCCGCCCCTGGTTCCCATATTGTATTTTATGCTTATTTTGTCACTGAAAGATGAAAAATGTTCTTCAAAAATTATTGGTCAATAGGTGCAACAGCGCAACATGAAATATACTATAACATGTAACGCAAATATACTACGACAACATGCAAGGCAACTGATCATTAATAATAATAATAATAATCTTTATTTTTATATAGCGCTAACATATTCCGCAGCGCTTTACAGTTTGCACACACATTATCATCGCTGTCCCTGATGGGGCTCACAATCTAAATTTCCTATCAGTATGTCTTTGGAAATGTGGGAGGAAACCCACGCAAACATGGAGAGAACATACAAACTCTTTGCAGATGTTGTCCTGGGTGGGATTAGAACCCAGGACTCCAGCGCTGCAAGGCTGCTGTGCTAACCACTGCGCCACCGTGCTGCCCACATTGAATTAGGATTAATCATTGGGGTATCATATTAAAAGCTAGAAGAGAAAACAAATCTGTAAAACTTTTGCAAATGTGTCATAGAAGGATCAATTATTCTTCTGATAAGCTATAATATCCCTCCATTTCAAAAAGTTCTTAATATTTTTTTTCTTCAACTCCCTTATGTAATACGTCATATAATTTCAGCAACACTTTTTTTCTAATCCGACATCCTAATAAAAATATAAAATAATTTTTACGTACACTAATTACAGTATTGTATCCTGAATATTTTAAATCCATTACAGGATTTCAATAAACTTTGCATAATCACACAAGTATGCAAAATTTGGGTTTATGAATATTTTTCAAAATCCAATTACTGATACTTATGGGGGGGTGGTTTTGCCCTGATACAAAAAACACTTCTATTTTTAACCAACACATATGGATTTTGCCTGAAACGCATATGAAATTATGTACAAGCGAGATGAACAAAAAAATCTTTATTGTAGCCAAAAATTTACACAATATTACCGTATATAAAAAATTATTCATTCTGCAACTTTATTGGGAATTAATTCTTGTGTCTTTCCTTTTCTTCAAAGCTTCTTTTGATACCTTTTCTCTTAGAGAAGGCCTATGAGTCTTCTCTATGAAGTATCCAGCAGTAGTCCTCCATCATTTTCACGTTCCACCTACCTCGGTATCGTCGTTCCATCTCCTTGGTATCCTGATGAAATCTTTCTCTTAGCTCTTCGCTAACAGCACCAAGGTTTTCAGGAAAGTAGTTCAATGGGAATATAAAAAAATGTAACTTCAAATTCATCCCAAGGCTTTGAAACGTTTCAGCATGTTCTCCATGATGGACTAAAATTTTGGATCTTTGTTGTTACCGAGAATATTTCTCACGACTTTAAAATAATCCCAAACCCTTTTCTCAGCCGCTTTCATTTTTGTTTCAAACACATCATCCTACATGAGATTCCAAATATCCAGACCCACAAAAATGCCTTCCTTCAGTTTTGCTGAAACATAGTAAACAGGTAGTTTGAAGTATTTCCTTCTTTCGGTAGAGCTTTCACAAACGGTTTCATCAGTCCAAGCTGGTGGCAAGAGAACTTTAGAGGGATCAAGTAAACTTTACACAGCTATGTGTTTGAGTACAGATTGCAAAGTTGTTCTCGTTGGCCAACTTTTTTGGCTCCAGTGAGGAGTCCTATCCTGGCTGTCCCATTCACACAAAAAGCATGGGTACGTAGTGTATCCTCCTGGCTGCCCAAGGAGCAAAGAGAGAACTTTCAGATTACAACGATGGCATCTCTTCCTTCTGCCTCCCTTCCCTGGCAGAGACGTCGGCTTACTCACCACCGCGGCCACCATCCCGCTCTGTCTCCTTCTTGAGAATAAAGTCTAAAATTGTCATAGTTTTTCTTCAAGTACACAGAATGTCCTACAGACTGTTATGGTAAATATTTTCTATCTCGCTGTTATATATATATATATATATATATATATATATATATATGTGAAAAAATTGGAACAGCATCAAATTACTACCTTACAAGGCATGCAGAGCTCTCCCGACCAGCAATCCAATGGTCAAAAAGTAATGAACTAAAAAAAAAGGAAAAGCAGCACAAAATAATTGAAAAAAAGTGGACTTTAATGCCTGAACGGCTTGACAAAGGATAACACATTCTGTAATGCTGTAGATAAGCCCCCGATGTAACCTGCAAGATAAGAAAATGACGTTATATTATACTCACCCAGGGGCGGTCCTGGTGTGGTCCGATCCGATGGGTGTCGTGGTCCGGGGCCTCCCATCTTCTTACGATGACGTCCTCTTCTTGTCTTCACGCTCCGGCGCAGGCGTACTTTATCTGCCCCGTTGAGGGCAGAGCAAAGCACTGCAGTGCGCAGGCACTGGGCCTCTCTGACCTTTCCTGGGGCCTGCGCACTGCAGTACTTTGCTCTGCCCTCAACAGGGCAGATAATGTACGCCTGCGCAAGAGCTGGGGCAGGAGGAAGAGAAGAGGACATCATTGTATGAAGATGGGAGGCGCTGGACCGGACCGCGACACCCATCGGACCGGACCGCACCTGAACCGCCCCTGGGTGAGTATAATCTAACTTGTTTTTCTTGTCTTGCAGGTTACATCGGGGGCTTATCTACAGCATTACAGAATGCTGTAGATAAGCCCCTGATGCCGGTGACCGCAGCTTATAGGCGAATTTTGGGGTGACAGATTCCCTTTAAGAAAAACAAATTAAGACTTTGGAGTGGCCTAGTTAAAGTCCTGACCTTAATCCGATTGAGATGCTGTGGTATAACCTTAACAAGGCGGTACATGTTCGGAAACCCTTCAATGTGGCTGAATTAGGCTACTTTCACACTTGCGTTTTTTGTTTTCCGTCGACGTGCAGCGAAATGACGTATCGACGGACGTCATGAAAATAATGAAAAACGTTTGCGACGGATCCTGTGAAATGACAGATGCGTCGTTTGGATTTGTCAAGGGAAAAAATTTCCGGAATTAAAATGAGAGAGAGAGAGAGACTTTTTCCCAGAATTAAAAATCCTTCCGGGCATGCTCAGAATGGAAAAAACTGGATCCGCCGCTGGATTCCTGTGTGTGATGGTAAGCGACGGATCCTGTGTCCATAGGCATCCTTTGTAGCCGACGATGGCCAGCGCAGGATGCGTCGCTGACCGATTTTCTGACGTGCACAAAAAACGTTACGATGAACGTTTTCTCTGCACGATGGACCGCTATTTTACGACGGATTCAGTGCACGACGGATGAAACGGATAGCAATCCGTCACTAATACAAGTCTATGGGAAAATGCTGGATCCTGCAATTTTTTTTGCAGGATCCTGCATTCTCAAAAAACAACGGATTGTGAGGGATCTGAAAAGATGGAAGTGTGAAAGAGGCCTTACAGCGATCCTGCAATAATGAATGGGACAAAATTCCTCCAGAGCGTTGTAAAAGACTCATTGTCAGTTATCAAACACTTGACTGCAGTTGTTGCTGCTCAGGGCGGCCCAACCAGTTATTAAGTTTAGGGGGCAATCACTATTTCACACAGGACCCTGTAGGTTTGGATTTATTTTTCCATTAATAATAAAGACTTTCATTTAAAAATTGCATTTTGTGATTACTTGTGTTAGCTTTGTCTAATATTTACATTTGTTTGGTGATCTGAAACATTTACGTGTGACAAACATGCAAAAGAATAGGAAATCAGGAAGGGGCAAACACTTTTAGGCCATGTTCACACTATGCGGTTTTTACTGCGGAACCGCGGCGATTTTGCCGCTGCGGGTCCGCAGCTGTTTTCCATGCAGGGTACAGTACAATGTTACCCTATGGAAAACAGAAACCGCAGTGCACATGATGCGGAAAAACCCGAAAAAAAACGTGCAGAATTGCTGCGGAAAAAAAGAAGGACCATGTCACTTCTTTGTGCAGAATCGCAGCGATTCTGCACCCATAGAAATGCATTGATCCGCTTACTTCCCGCATGGGGCTGTACACACCATGCGGGAAGTAAGCGGATAATGTGCGGGTTATACCCGGGGTGGAGGAGAGGAGAGTCTCCTTCAGGCCCCGGGAACCATATTTGTATTAAAAAAAAAGAATTAAAATAAAAAATCATGTTATACTCACCCTCGGAAGTCTCAGCGCTGCACGCGGCCGTCCGGTCTCAGGTTTGCTATGCGATCAGGACCTTCGGTGACGTCGCGGTCACATGACCGTGACGTCACCGAAGGTCCTGGTCGCACAGCATCTTTGGAACCGGACCGCCGCCTGCAGCGCCGAGGAGATCGGGACGTCAGAGGGTGAGTATATCATCATGATTTTATTATTTGTAACATTACTATTGATGCTGCATATTGCTGCATATGCAGCATCAATGGTAGGGGTAAAATCCCGCAGCGGAACCCGCAGGACAAACCGCGATAAATCTGCAGGGATAACCGCAGCGGGTTTGCCCTGCAGATTTATCAAATCCGCTGCGGGAAAACCCGCAGGACAAAAAGGAATGTGTGAATGTGGCCTTAGGCCGGTTTCACACGTCCAGATAATTCCGGTACCGGAGAAAACAGTACCGGAGTTATCCGTGTCCGTGTGCTCACGTGGCAAATCAGTGTGGCACACGTGCGGCAGCCGTGTGCCGCCCGAGGACCACACGGACCGTGCAGGAGAGACAGCGCTACAGTAAGCGCTGTCCCCTGCTTGTGGTGCTGAAGCCGGCATTCATCCCTTCTGTCCTGCTCGGCTGAAAGCAGCGCTTGCAGGAGAGAAGGGATGAAAGATCAAGTGTTTTTTTTGTTTAAAATAAAGTTTGGGGGTCACCTCCCGCCTCCCATCCTCCGTGCGCCCGCCCGCTTGCCAAGAAATACCCAGCTCCTGCGATGTCTGCTCTCAGCGCCGGCAGCTTGTCCTGTGTGGCGGTCACGTGGTACCGCTCATTACAGTGATGAATATGCGCATATTCACTGTAATGAGCGGTACCACGTGACCGCTCACACAAGACAGGCTGCCTGCGCTGAGAGCAGACATCGCAGGAGCTGAGTATTTCTCGGCAAGCGGGCAGGCGCACGGGGGATGGGAGGCGGGAGGTGACCCCCAAACTTTATTTTAAACAAAAAAAACTTGATCTTTCATCCCTTCTCTCCTGCAGGGGAGAAGAGATGAATGCTGCCTTCAGCACCACACGCCGGGGACAGCGCTTACTGTAGCGCTGTCTCTCCTACCGCAGTACGTGCACACGGAGAAGAGTGCACACTGTTGTCCGTGTGCACGTGTGCGGGACGCTTTGTGGACCGTGCTGCCGGAGAAAAGCGGACATATCTCCGTGTTTTCAACACGGACACACGGTCCGTGAAAACACGGAGACATGTGCATAGACCCATTCATTTGCATGGGTCTACGTTTGTCACTACACGTACCGGAGACACTGATGTGTGAAAGAGGCCGTACACACAACTGTATATCATGACAAAATATCCATGTAAAACAAGTGAAATAAACAGTAAACGGTATAATATAAAAGAACCGAATTCACACACAGATGGGACAAAATTGTTAGTTGCCGAAAGTAAAATAAGTAAATGTCAAAATAATAGCTTATAATATTTCTCAGATCAAACAGGTAATCTGATAACTAATTGTTTGATCAATCAGCCGAATGATTAGATCAATAGATGCAATGAATTATTTCAATGTAATAAAAAAAATCTCCATTTTCATCATATTGTTCATAAAACAAAAAAAGAGAGAAAAAAATACGAGCACTGTCCCTTTAACTCGTGTACGGAAGAAATAACAACATGGCGCCCCGCTGGCTTTACGCTCCTCCTCTCCACTGAACAGCTGTTGTACGAACTCCCGCTGGGTCTCCAGCAGGTCAACCAATCAGAGCTTCGGAATCGTGCAGCAGTGTAGCCAATCAGCGCCGAGCATTCCTTCCTGCTCGTGAAGACGTCATTGGGCGGTCCTCCCTGACAGGAATTGTGTGCGCCATCTTTGCTTCTCTCCATTGGAGGTGGGGTTGACCGGCCGGTCGGGGGCTCAGTCTGTGTACGGTACCCGGTAAGTGACGCGCCGGTTCCGGTCATTAACCCTTCTGTTGCCAGATAGAAATATGGTAGGCAGAGCGGCGGCTGGGGCTGGCAGTGCTCGTAGGCGGCCGTTTACGGGAATGAATGGAGAGGACGGGTCGCATCTATAACTCCGTCCTGTGTCCCAGTACTGCACCGCATAATGGGGGGGTGGATGTATTATAGGAGATGAACTACAAGGCCCAGCATGCGCTGTGAGCCGGAGTCACGTGTCCTGCTTTCTTCGTGCTGGTAATGGAGGTGAGGGCGATTTATCGCTGGAGGCAGCTCATGGCGGAGGCTTTTTATGTTCCTACCATTTCACCAACTTAAAGGGGTCTTCCAGCCTCTGAGGGGTCCGCAGGATCAGGAGGAATGCCCAGTGGTTGTGATGGGAGCAGAGCTCTCCGGCGCCTTTCATACTGCGGACCCCTGTTCTCAGGGCGGGTGGGCTCCTGACAAAGAGCATATGTTTATCACCTATTTAGTTGGTAGGCGATACATTTAAATTTTGGGGGGCAACCCTTTTAATAACATGTACTTAAAGGGGTTGTCCAATTTCCTTAAGCTGAAGTTTTTTTTTTTTAATCTATACTCACCCTCCCCAGGTCCGTCACCGAGTCTCCGCCACTGCACCTAATGTCTGTTGTCTGCAGTGCCGATGTTGCGTGTACAGTGCTGCAGTCAATCGTTTAGCTCAGTAGTTCGTGGCGTCAACACAGTCAGTGAGCTGAGTGGTTCGGGCCTTCAGTTACTCATTGCGTGATGTCGGCGCTGCTGCCAGTCAGTGAGCTGAGTAGTTTGTGCCATCAGTTCAGTTACTCGTTGCTTGATGTCGGCGCTGCTGCCAGTCAGTGAGCTGAGTAGTTTGTGCCATCAGTTCAGTTACTCGTTGCTTGATGTCAGCGCTGCTGCCAGTCAGTGAGCTGAGTAGTTTGTGCCATCAGTTCAGTTACTCATTGCTTGATGTCAGCGCTGCTGCCAGTCAGTGAGCTGAGTAGTTTGTGCCATCAGTTCAGTTACTCATTGCGTGATGTCGGCGCTGCTGCCAGTCAGTGAGCTGAGTAGTTTGTGCCATCAGTTCAGTTACTCGTTGCGTAATTTCAGCGCTGCTGCCAGTCAGTGAGCTGAGTAGTTTGTGCCATCAGTTCAGTTACTCGTTGCGTAATTTCAGCGCTGCTGCCAGTCAGTGAGCTGAGTAGTTTGTGCCATCAGTTCAGTTACTCATTGCGTGATGTCGGCGCTGCTGCCAGTCAGTGAGCTGAGTAGTTTGTGCCATCAGTTCAGTTACTCGTTGCGTAATTTCAGCGCTGCTGCCAGTCAGTGAGCTGAGTAGTTTGTGCCATCAGTTCAGTTACTCGTTGCGTAATTTCAGCGCTGCTGCCAGTCAGTGAGCTGAGTAGTTTGTGCCATCAGTTCAGTTACTCATTGCGTGATGTCAGCGCTGCTGCCTGTCAGTGAGCTGAGTAGTTTGTGCCATCAGTTCAGTTACTCATTGCGTGATGTCAGCGCTGCTGCCAGTCAGTGAGCTGAGTAGTTTGTGCCATCAGTTCAGTTACTCATTGCGTGATGTCGGCGCTGCTGCCAGTCAGTGAGCTGAGTAGTTTGTGCCATCAGTTCAGTTACTCGTTGCGTAATTTCAGCGCTGCTGCCAGTCAGTGAGCTGAGTAGTTTGTGCCATCAGTTCAGTTACTCGTTGCGTAATTTCAGCGCTGCTGCCAGTCAGTGAGCTGAGTAGTTTGTGCCATCAGTTCAGTTACTCGTTGCGTAATTTCAGCGCTGCTGCCAGTCAGTGAGCTGAGTAGTTTGTGCCATCAGTTCAGTTACTCATTGCGTGATGTCAGCGCTGCTGCCAGTCAGTGAGCTGAGTAGTTTGTGCCATCAGTTCAGTTACTCGTTGCGTAATTTCAGCGCTGCTGCCAAGTCAGTGAGCTGAGTAGTTTGTGCCATCAGTTCAGTTACTCATTGCGTGATGTCAGCGCTGCTGCCAGTCAGTGAGCTGAGTAGTTTGTGCCATCAGTTCAGTTACTCATTGCGTGATGTCGGCGCTGCTGCCAGTCAGTGAGCTGAGTTGTTTGTGCCATCAGTTCAGTTACTCGTTGCCTAATTTCAGCGCTGCTGCCAGTCAGTGAGCTGAGTAGTTTGTGCCATCAGTTCAGTTACTCGTTGCGTAATTTCAGCGCTGCTGCCAGTCAGTGAGCTGAGTAGTTTGTGTCATAAGTTCAGTTACTCATTGCGTGATGTCGGCGCTGCTGCCAGTCAGTGAGCTGAGTAGTTTGTGCCATCAGTTCAGTTACTCGTTGCGTAATTTCAGCCCTGCTGCCAGTCAGTGAGCTGAGTAGTTTGTGCCATCAGTTCAGTTACTCATTGCGTGATGTCAGCGCTGCAGACTATAATATACACCAGGAGCAGCTGTGGAGACTCCGTATTGGACATAGGAAGGGTAAGGTACAGCAAAAATAAAAGAATTCCTGCAGGCAGTGAACAGAGGTGTTCCAGAGCCACAATACCCCTCATATTATTTAATGGTTAAATGGCTGTCAAAGCAAGCAACTTTGCAATTTAAATGTCCTCTCACTTCTCAAGATTGGAAGGATTTTTAATGTTGTTTACTGCTAGTTGCCTAGGATACTGGCCACCTCTGCTGTCTTATCAGCAGTGGCCAGTCTCTTAAGGTACCGTCACATTAAGCGACACTGCAGCGATATAGACAACGATGCCGATCGCTGCAGCATTGCTGTGTGGTCGCTGGAGAGCTGTCACAAAGACAGCTCTCCAGCGACCAACGATGCCGAAGTCCCCGGGTAACCATGGTAAACATCGGGTTACTAAGCGCGGGGCCGCGCTTAGTAACCCGATGTTTACCCTGGTTTCCATTGTAAATGTAAAAAAAAAAAAAAAAACACATACTCACATTCCGGTGCCTGTCACGTCCCCCGGCGTCCGCTTCCCTGCACTCCTGCATCCTGTGTAAGCGCCAGCCGTAAAGCAGAGCGGTGCTCTGCTTTACGGCCGGCCAGCGCTGACACAGGATGCAGGAGGAGTGCAGGGAAGCGGACGCCGGGGGACGCGACAGGCACCGGAATGTAAGTATGTAGTGTTTTTTTTTTTTTTTTTTTTTACATTTACAATGGTAACCAGGGTAAATATTGGGTTACTAAGCGCGGCCCTGCGCTTAGTAACCCGATGTTTACCCTGGTTACCAGTGAAGACATCGCTGAATCGGCGTCACACACGCCGATTCAGCGATGTCAGCGGGTGATCCAGCGACGAAATAAAGTTCCGGACTTCTAGCTCCGACCAGCGATGGCACAGCAGGATCCTGATCGCTGCTGCGTGTCAAACACAACGATATCGCTATCCAGTTCGCTGCAACGTCACGGATCGCTATCGTTATCGTTCTAAAGTCGCTCAGTGTGAAGGTACCTTTAGGCAAGCAGCACAGGGGTCGGTGAGCTATTTGCCATAGAACTGTTATGAAGCTTCCCAGATTGCAGGATCCAGCTGTCTTCCAAGAATCCGTGAAAAAAAGTGAGCAGGTAGCTTCTTTTAACCGCTAAAGGGCTTCCGAACCCCATCATAAGACGGAACATGTGCAGAGCAATGCTGTTTTGACATTGCTGTGCATTATGCTCATTTTATGGACCGCTTTTCAGTGCTTTTTCCAGCTGAATCTGCCTGAAAAAGACATCGTGTGCATATGCGCTAAAGTTTCTCCAAATTTCCTGCCCATTTTTGTCTGCAAAAGAAACACTGAACTCCCAAGTTTAATCACAGAAAAACCCCTATTCCATAGCTGATCGGGGTTTTTTTTACCTTTGTACCCGCATTGTTTATGGTTAGATATTTTATCTGGGAGAGAATTACCTCATATTTTAACCTGTTTGTGATTTTTATATTTTAAAATCTAGAATCTGAGCTGAAGATGCCAATGAACCGAATTGAATTTATCTACGAGCCCAGGAAATTTCGGTAATTCCTTTGCTGAAGTTTTATTTAGCATCTTTGCTTGTAGTCAAGGAGCGCCATCCAGCTTTATGGAGAAGTCATTATGATGGAGGGGAGAGCAATGGGAGTGATCATTGTGGTAGTAATCATTGTACCACTTACATATTTAAATTGCAGGTGTGATGGGCCCTGTGTGCAGCCCCTTGCGCTCATCTGTATAGGAAACAGGAGCTGCCTGCTTTTCCATGCATTATTCTGCCCAGGGGTAGTGTGTGCTGCGACATGCACCACAATTGGTCCGTGCATGGTCTATCTGAAAAACTGGTCATCTGAACAAGGCCTTAAACTGGAGCACTGCTTCCTTTACCGCCATAAGGCTTGTATGGATGATCGCCCACAATGCAACACAAAGATATAAGCCATAAGTGTTAGTGATGAGAAAATTCCTTTCAGGCATTAGTCGCATGCAGTCAGTTTTTCCTCTAGCTCTTCTTTTTAAATTAATGTCATATGAAACATAATGTTAGTACATCCAGTGCTGACTTACCTGCCATGATTAGTCAATGATTGTATAACTACTAGATTGCTGTAGGTCGGGCTGCATGAATGGAGCGGCGGTAGTGTAGTGTGCACTGCCACACCATTTATAATTCAAGGATGTACTCGGCCCACAGGGCACGGACTGGCCGGCGGCTCCCCGACAAGAGTGTGACGGTTTCATGTATTTCTATGCAGCTGTTACATTTTGGGTCGGGAGAGCCACTGGCCAGTCTGTGCACTGTGTTCTGATCTTTCTCCGATTTATTCGGCCGTCTGACTGCGACCTAAGGGACTGACTGACAAAATATGAACATGAGAGAAAGGTAATTCTTGGTGTAATCCAATTGCCCTGAAGATGTGGCAGCCATTATCAGGACTGCTTTTATAGAATGTAGGCAGCCACAAACCACTGACATAAGTCAGAAAAGCTTTGGGAAACTAGAAATGAACATGATATCTTTTAACTTACTTTTCCCCAATTATTTTTATGGACTTCGTTTTATTTCACAGGGGCCGAGGAAATCGAGGCAGGGGAAACTTCATTGGTAGAGGTATGAAGGTACAAGCGTTTTTTGAAAGGGAGAAGTTTCTGAATAAACCAATGAATGGCATTGTACCAATGAGGTAATATCATAAGTGTTACTATAACTCAGAACCAGTAACTTTTAAGTATCAGGCTGAATTAACATTTGTTGCACAAATTTATACAGTTGTTCCATTTGTCTGGTTTGTAGAAATGCAGGTATAGTAGTACAGAAAACATGGGATTGTTCAGCAACTCGCACAATGTGCACGGACAATAAATCCTGGTTGGGGGAAGATAAAAGTAGCACATATAGAAAATTGTTGATTTGTTCCGCACTCAGTCTCCATAAAGAAATAATCAGTTGAAAGACACACAAGTTTAAAATCCGGAAAGCAAAAAAAGAATAAAAATCTCTATGGTCTCAAACCTGGGAGTGTCAATGGTTGTTTATCATGACATTAAGAACTGTTCATCCTCGTAGCTTCGAAACGTGTAGGATTTTTTCAGGTTGTCATGGTTTAACTTGTGTGTCTTTCTACTGATTATTTTTCATGGACCAATAATACACTGCTCAAAAAAATAAAGGGAACACTAAAATCCCACATCCTAGATATCACTGAATGAAATATTCCAGTTGCAAATCTTTATTCATTATATAGTGGAATGCATTGAGAACAATAAAACCTAAAAATGATGAATGTAAATCATAGCTAATATCCCATGGAGGTCTGGATTTGGAATGATGCTCAAAATCAAAGTGGAAAATCAAATTACAGCCTGATCCAACTTCAGTGTAAATGCCTCAAGACAAGGAAAAGATGCTCAGTAGTGTGTGTGTGTGTGTGTGTGTGTGGGTGGCCTTCACTTGCCTGTATGACCTCCCTACTGTACAACGCCTGGGCATGCTCCTGATGAGGCGGCGGATGGTCTCCTGAGGGATCTCCTCTCAGACCTGGACTAAAGCATCCGCCAACTCCTGGACAGTCTACGGTGCAACGTGACGTTGGTGGATGGAGCAGACATGATGTCCCAGATGTGTTCAATCAGATTCAGGTCTGGGGAACGGGCGGGCCAGTCCATAGCTTCAATGCCTTCATCTTGCAGGAACTTCTGACACACTCCAGCCACATGATGTCTGGCATTGTCATGCATTAGGAGGAACCCAGGGCCAACTGCACCAGCATATGGTCTCACAAGGGGTCTGAGGATCTCATCTCGGTACCTAATGGCAGCCAGGCTACCTCTGAGGGCTGTGCGGCCCTCCAAAGAAATGCCACCCCACACCATTACTGACCCACTGACCGGTCATGCTGAAGGATGTTGCAGGCAGCAGATCGCTCTCCACGGCATCTCCACAGTCTGTCACGTCCTCAGTGTGAACCTGCTTTCATCTGTGAAGAGCACAGGGCGCCACTGGTGAATTTGCCAATCCTGGTGTTCTGTGACAAATGCCAAGCGTCCTGCATGATGTTGCTCTGTGAGTACAACCCAGATCTGTGGACGTCGGGCGCTCAGACCATCCTCATGGAGTCGGGTTCTGTTTGTGCAGACACATGCACATTTGTGGCCTGCTGGAGGTCATTTTGCATTGCAGGGCTCTGGCAGTGCTCCTCCTGTTCCTCCTTGCACAAAGGCTGAGGTAGCGGTCCTGCTGCTGGGTTGTTTCCCTCCTACGGCCCCCCCCATGTCTCCTGGTGTATTGGCTTGTTTCTTGGTAGCGCCTCCAGCCTCTGGACACTACGCTGACAGACACAGCAAACCTTCTTGCCACAGCTCGCATTGATGTGCCATCCTGGATGAGCTGCACTACCTGAGCCACTTGTGTGGGTTGTAGAGTCCATCTCATGCTACCACGAGTGTGAAAGCACAACCAACATTCAAAAGTGACCAAAACATCAGCCAGAAAGCATTGGTACTGAGATGTGGTCTGTGGTCCCCACCTGCAGAACCACTTCTTCACAGGGGGTGTCTTGATAATTTCCAATAAGTTCCATCTGTTGTCTATTCCGTTTGCACAACAGCATGTGAAATTGATTGTCAATCAGTGTTGCTTCCTAAGTGGACAGTTTGATTTCGCAGAAGTTTGATTTACTTGGAGTTATATTCTGTTGTTTAACCCCTTCAAGACCCAGCCTATTTTGACCTTAAAGACCTTGCCGTTTTTTGCAATTCTGACCAGTGTCCCTTTATGAGGTAATAACTCAGGAACGCTTCAACGGATCCTAGCGGTTCTGAGATTGTTTTTTCGTGACATATTGGGCTTCATGTTAGTGGTAAATTTAGGTCAATAAATTCTGCATTTATTTGTGATAAACACGGAAATTTGGCGAAAATTTTGAAAATTTCGCAATTTTCACATTTTGAATTTTTATTCTGTTAAACCAGAGAGATATGTGACACAAAATAGTTAATAAATAACATTTCCCACATGTTTACTTTACATCAGCACAATTTTGGAAACAAAATTTTTTTTTGTTAGGAAGTTATAAGGGTTAAAATTCGACCAGCGATTTGTCATTTTTACAACGAAATTTACAAAACCATTTTTTTTAGGGACCACCTCACATTTGAAGTCAGTTTGAGGGGTCTATATGGCTGAAAATACCCAAAAGTGACACCATTCTAAAAACTGCACCCCTCAAGGTACTCAAAACCACATTCAAGAAGTTTATTAACCCTTCAGGTGCTTCACAGCAGCAGAAGCAACATGGAAGGAAAAAATGAACATTTAACTTTTTAGTCACAAAAATTACCTTTTAGCAACAATTTTTTTATTTTCCCAATGGTAAAAGGAGAAACTGAACCACGAACGTTGTTGTCCAATTTGTCCTGAGTACGCTGATACCTCATATGTGGGGGTAAACCACTGTTTTGGCGCACGGCAGGGCTTGGAAGGGAAGGAGCGCCATTTGACTTTTTGAATCAAAAATTGGCTCCACTCTTTAGCGGACACCATGTCACGTTTGGAGAGCCCCCGTGTGCCTAAAAATTGGAGCTCCCCCACAAGTGACCCCATTTTGGAAACTAGACGCCCCAAGGAACTTATCTAGATGCATAGTGAGCACTTTGAACCCCCAGGTGCTTCACAAATTGATCCGTAAAAATGAAAAAGTACTTTTTTTTCACAAAAAAATTCTTTTAGCCTCAATTTTTTCATTTTCACATGGGCAACAGGATAAAATGGATCCTAAAATGTGTTGGGCAATTTCTCCTGAGTACACCAATACCTCACATGTGGAGGTAAACCACTGTTTGGGCACATGGTAAGGCTCGGAAGGGAAGGAGCGCCATTTGACTTTTTGAATGAAAAATTATTTCCATCGTTGGCGGACACCATGTCGCGTTTGGATAGCTCCTGTGTGCCTAAACATTGGCGCTCCCCCACAAGTGACCCCATTTTGGAAACTAGACCCCCCAAGGAACTAATTTAGATGCCTAGTGAGCACTTTAAACCCTCAGGTGCTTCACAAATTGATCTGTAAAAATGAAAAAGTAATTTTTTTTCACAAAAAAATTCTTTTCGCCTCAATTTTTTCATTTTCACATGGGCAGTAGGATAAAATGGATCATAAAATTTGTTGGGCAATTTCTCCCGAGTACGCCGGTACCTCATATGTGGGGGTAAACCACTGTTTGGGCACTCGGCAGGGCTCGGAAGAGAAGGCGCGCCATTTGACTTTTTGAATGGAAAATTAGCTCCAATTGTTAGCGGACACCATGTCGCGTTTGGAGAGCCCCTGTGTGCCTAAACATTGGAGCTCCCCCACAAGTGACCCCATTTTGGAAACTAGACCCCCCAAGGAACTTATCTAGATGCATATTGAGCACTTTAAACCCCCAGGTGCTTCACAGAAGTTTATAACGCAGAGCCATGAAAATAAAAAATAATTTTTCTTTCCTCAAAAATGATTTTTTAGCCTGGAATTTCCTATTTTGCCAAGGATAATAGGAGAAATTGGACCCCAAATATTGTTGTCCAGTTTGTCCTGAGTACGCTGATACCCCATATGTGGGGGTAAACCACTTTTTGGGCGCACGGCAGGGCTCGGAAGGGATGGCACGCCATTTGGCTTTTTAAATGGAAAATTAGCTCCAATCATTAGCGGACACCATGTCACGTTTGGAGAGCCCCTGTGTGCCTAAACATTGGAGATCCCCCAGAAATGACACCATTTTAGAAACTAGACCCCCAAAGGAACTAATCTAGATGTGTGGTGAGGACTTTGAACCCCCAAGTGCTTCACAGAAGTTTATAACGCAGAGCCATGAAAATAAAAAAAAAAATTATTTTCTCAAAAATGATCTTTTAGCCTGCAATTTTTTATTTTCCCAAGGGTAACAGGAGAAATTTGACCCCAAAAGTTGTTGTCCAGTTTCTCCTGAGTACGCTGATACCCCATATGTGGGGGTAAATCACTGTTTGGGCACATGCCGGGGCTCGGAAGTGAAGTAGTGACGTTTTGAAATGCAGACTTTGATGGAATGCTCTGTGGGCGTCACGTTGCGTTTGCAGAGCCCCTGATGTGGCTTAACAGTAGAAACCCCCCACAAGTGACCCCATTTTGGAAACTAGACCCCCAAAGGAACTTATCTAGATGTGTGGTGAGCACTTTGAACCCCCAAGTGCTTCATAGAAGTTTATAATGCAGAGCCGTGAAAATAATAAATACGTTTTCTTTCCTCAAAAATAATTATTTAGCCCAGAATTTTTTATTTTCCCAAGGGTTACAGGAGAAATTGGACCCCAAAAGTTGTTGTCCAGTTTCTCCTGAGTACGCTGATACCCCATATGTGGGGGTAAACCACTGTTTGGGCACACGTCGGGGCTCAGAAGGGAAGTAGTGACTTTTGAAATGCAGACTTTGATGGAATGGTCTGCGGGTGTCACGTTGCGTTTGCAGAGCCCCTGGTGTGCCTAAACAGTAGAAACCCCCCACAAGTGACCCCATTTTAGAAACTAGACCCCCCAAGGAACTTATCTAGATATGTGGTGAGCACTTTGAACCCCCAAGTGCTTCACAGACGTTTACAACGCAGAGCCGTGAAAATAAAAAATCATTTTTCTTTCCTCAAAAATTATGTTTTAGCAAGCATTTTTTTAGATTCACAAGGGTAACAGGAGAAATTGGACCCCAGTAATTGTTGCGCAGTTTGTCCTGAGTATGCTGGTACCCCATATGTGGGGGTAAACCACTGTTTGGGCACACGTCAGGGCTCGGAAGTGAGGGAGCACCATTTGACTTTTTGAATACGAGATTGGCTGGAATCAATGGTGGCGCCATGTTGCGTTTGGAGACCCCTGATGTGCCTAAACAGTGGTAACCCCTCAATTCTAACTCCAACACTAACCCCAACACACCCCTAACCCTAATCCCAACTGTAGCCATAATCCTAATCACAACCCTAACCCCAACACACCCCTAACCACAACACTAACCCCAACACACCCCTAACCCTAACCACAACCCTAATTCCAACCCTAACCCTAAGGCTATGTGCCCACGTTGCAGATTCGTGTGAGATATTTCCGCACCATTTTTGAAAAATCTGCGGGTAAAAGGCACTGTGTTTTACCTGCGGATTTTCCGCGGATTTCCAGTGTTTTTTGTGCGGATTTCACCTGCGGATTCCTATTGAGGAACAGGTGTAAAACGCTGCGGAATCCGCACAAAGAATTGACATGCTGCGGAAAATACAACGCAGCGTTCCCGCGCGGTATTTTCCGCACCATGGGCACAGCGGATTTGGTTTTTCATATGTTTACATGGTACTGTAAACCTGATGGAACACTGCTGCGAATCCGCAGCCAAATCCGCACCGTGTGCACATAGCCTAATTCTAAAGGTATGTGCACACGCTGCGGAAAACGCTGCGGATCCGCAGCAGTTTCCCATGAGTGTACAGTTCAATGTAAACCTATGGGAAACAAAAATCGCTGTACACATGCTGCGGAAAAACTGCACGGAAACGCAGCGGTTTACATTCCGCAGCATGTCACTTCTTTGTGCGGATTCCGCAGCGGTTTTACAACTGCTCCAATAGAAAATCGCAATTGTAAAACCGCAGTGAAATGCGCAGAAAAAAACGCGGTAAATCCGCCATAAATCCGCAGCGGTTTAGCACTGCGGATTTATCAAATCCGCAGCGGAAAAATCCGCAGAGGACCAGAATACGTGTGCACATTCCTAACCCTACCCCTAACCCTACCCCTAACCCTACCCCTAACCCTACCCCTAACCCTACCCCTAACCCTACCCCTAACCCTACCCCTAACCCTACCCCTAACCCTACCCCTACCCCTAACCCTAACCCTATTCTAACATTAGTGGAAAAAAAAAAATTTCTTTATTTTTTTATTGTCCCTACCTATGGGGGTGACAAAGGGGGGGGGGGTCATTTATTATTTTTTTTATTTTGATCACTGAGATAGATTATATCTCAGTGATCA
Organism: Ranitomeya imitator; assembly: GCF_032444005.1. Lineage (NCBI taxonomy): Eukaryota > Metazoa > Chordata > Amphibia > Anura > Dendrobatidae > Ranitomeya > Ranitomeya imitator. The sequence goes on along the minus strand of NC_091286.1, from coordinate 37,904,349 downwards.
AAATGCACTTTGGAACGAATCTGCCGGCCGGCAGATTCGGCGGGCGCACTGCGCATGCGCCCGCCATTTTGGAAGATGGCGGCGCCCGGGAGAAGACGGACGGGACCCCGGCTGGATCGGTAAGTATGATAGGGTGGGGGGGGACCACGGGGGGGTGGAACGGAGCACGGGGGGGGGTGGATCGGAGTGCAGGGGGGGTGATTGGAGCACGGGGGGGTGATTGGAGCACGGGGGGAGCGGACACGAGCACGGGGGGAGCGGAGCACTGGACGGAGGGGAGCCGGAGCAGTGTACCGGCCAGATCGGCGGGGTGGGGGGGCGATCGGAGGGGTGGGGTGGGGGCACACTAGTATTTCCAGCCATGGCCGATGATATTTCAGCATCGGCCATGGCTGGATTGTAATATTTCACCCGTTATAATGGGTGAAATATTACAAATCGCTCTGATTGGCAGTTTCACTTTCAACAGCCAATCAGAGCGATCGTAGCCACGAGGGGGTGAAGCCACCCCCCCTGGGCTAAACTACCACTCCCCCTGTCCCTGCAGATCGGGTGAAATGGGAGTTAACCCTTTCACCCGATCTGCAGGGACGCGATCTTTCCATGACGCCGCATAGGCGTCATGGGTCGGAATGGCACCGACTTTCATGACGCCTACGTGGCGTCATGGGTCGGGAAGGGGTTAAGGCTGTGTGCACGTGATGCAGAATTTTCTGCACTAAATCTGCATCTCCTGGCAGAATCCGCAGGTGCGTTTTTTTATGCGTTTTTTGTGCGTTTTTTTTACTAATGGATTTCTATTATAGAGGGTGCAGAAACGCTGCAGAACTGCACTTCTTTCAAATCTGCAGCGTTTCTGCGCAGATTTTTCTGCACCATGTGCACAGCTTTTTTTTTTTTCACATTGATTTACATTGTACTGTAAATCACAGTGCAGTTCTGCTGCAGAAAAATCTGCTGCAGTTCTGCACTAAATCTGCATCGTGTGCACATACCCTAAGTGTTACCTTTTATTTTTTTGAGCAGTGTATTTTCATGTTTTATTTGAAGATTAAATACTGGACTAATCAACGATTTTCTACTTTGTAGGACAGAGGCGGAAATTTGTGCAAGAACATTAAATTTTAGTTGACTTATTTGAGATTATTAAGGTGAACGGTAAAAATAGGTGCCTATAATAACTTTGATGCAAATTACAAATATTTAGCCACACATGCTTTCATGTCTTATAACAAGAAAAAGAAAGGTTGTTGATGGGTGGGGGTCAGGGTCCTGAACCCCCCACAAATCTGATTTAATACCACTCTGAAGTGTGCAGGAGTGGTGCTCAGGCTCAATAGTAAGTCTATGGGTATATACACAGCACTGTAAAATGAAATGTACAGACCCTTAGACTTACTATTGAGCCTGTACACAACTCCTGCCAAGCGCTGGACCTCCACTGATAAGCGACGCTAGACAGCACTGTGGGTGCTTAATGCTGTATGTGTTCATGTGTTTTGTTTTTTTATAGACGTGGTATGGGGAGAATGCATCCATACATGGACCCTCGAGGACGTGGTGGTATAAGGGGACGAACTCCAGGATTTATGCCGCCGCCACCACCACCACCTCTTCCGCCTAGGGAAATGGGAGATCCCTTTCCTCCGCTTCAATCACCTCCTCCCTTCGCTCCTCTAAGGTTCACTGACATAATGCATTGTATTTGATTTATGGCTAATAATGCGCAGTAAATAACTTTTTTTTTTTATATATATACATAAAGGCGTGGACACCCACCACCACCACCTGGTCTGATGGGATTTAGAGGAATGCCCCCTCCTCCCCGAGGTAGGAACATGTTACCACCACCAAGAGGACGTTTTTCTCATCCAAGAGGGTAAGACCATCTAATGTTTATTTTGTATTTTATTTCCCCATGTGAAAGTATATATTGAGTACATAGAAATTAAGAATTAACTATTATATCTTCCTTCATTGTGGAGGCATAGCAGTAGATTAATAACCATTTCGGTGCCATGTTGTTCCTGCATGCAGTACTTTATATAGCAAATTATATAAAAGTAGATTACACACTTTTTTTTTTTTTGTGATTTTAGCCATTTTCTTTTTCCTTTCTTGAAAACCAGTTGTAGCAAACACTTGTGATTTTATCCTCCCACACAGCTTTCCCAATGGACGCGGTTTTGCAGCACATCCTCCGCCACCTGGCCGGGGCCAGAGATGGCCTGCACCGCCAGGTGGTAGACGCTTTTAAAGAGACACACTGTTTACAATCCATAGCAGTTTTTATGTGGCTGGAGAGTGAATCTTCTTTTTTTTTTTTTTTTTTTTTTTTTAAATGGTCCTATATTGCCAAAATAGTTTGGGTTTTGAAAATAACTTTTTTATTTTTTCCCATCAGCCCTCATGCATTAAGTGGCATAGACAAAAATAATAATAATAATAATAATAAAATGCCAAACGGTAATACATAAGACAAATGATCTTTTTCCTCTTTGGACATTTTATCATTTATTAAATGCGTGGACATTTGGCTGTTGCACAACGGGACAGAACTTACAAGATGGGTCAAGCGTTAACATTAATTATAACACTTAAGTATTGGACTTGTGTGCAACGTTTTACAGATGGCTCTCGGTATTGTTTTTTTTAAAATCCTGTGTACTTTAAGCACTATATATCAAACTTGTTATACATATTTGTAACGCTAAATGTAAAAAAAAAAAAAAAAAAAAAGTTGTGAACAGTTGAAACGCTGAAATGTTGTAACTTTAGCAGTAGAGCAAAAGGTTGAACTAGCCGTGCATAGAGAGCTTGACCTGGTGCAACGGTTGCGTAGCTGCCATATAATTGTCATCTGTACCATTCTGAAGCCGTTACGTAATGCATCTGTTTATTTCTCTGCATTACTCTGTTACTAAACATTTCTATGCTTGTAAAACGAGACTGTATACTGCATCAAAAGTGTTTTATAATGTGAGCAAAAACCTATCGTTCACTGTTATTGTTATTCTAAATGTAATTTATTTCAGCATTGCTGTAAAAACCTAGCTACAACGGCGAACTGTTCACTGTACGCTGGGGAGTCCCCTGCTCCCATATACTATTCTGCTGAGGGCTGAAAAAAATGGGGGCGTTCGAGCCGAGACTTTATATTTTTAAATTTTCCTTAAGCATACGTGCAGAACACTGGTCCATTATTGATTAATTTATACACTTCTTCAGTTTGTTACTCACACACCAGAAAATTGTTCTGTATTTTATTCATTTCTTTTTTTTACTGAAATGTTGCATTTCTTTAGTTCTGAAGTTAAGATTTAATTACATTGTAACACTAAACTGAATGTATACTCCTGCCTCAACAGTATTTATTCTAAATGTTTAATACATTTTTTTTTCTTTTACGTGACTCCTTTTTTAAAATCCCAATACAAATGTACATTTATATATATTCTTTTCACTTATTACTAGTGATGAGCGAATATACTCATTACTCGAGCTTTCCCGAGCATGCTCGTGTGTCCTCCAAGTATTTTTTAGTGCTCGGAGATTTAGTTTTCTACGCCGCAGCTGGATGTTTTAGGCTATGTGCACACGATGCGGAAAACGCTGCAGATCCGTAGCAGTTTCCCATGAGTTTACATTACCATGGAAACCTGTGAGAAACAAAAAACGCTGTGCACATGCTGAGGAAAAAAACGCGCGGAAACGCAGCGGTTTACATTCTGCAGCATGTCCCTTCTTTCTGCGAATTCCGTAGCGGTTTTACAGCTGCTCCAATAGAAAACCGCAGAAAAACCGCGGTAAATCTGCAGCAAAAACGCAGCGTTTTTGCCCTGCAGATTTATCAAATCCGCTGTGGAAAAATCCGCTAGTGGACCAGAATACGTGTGCACATAGCCTTACAGCTACTAGCCTGCTTGATTACATGTGGGGATTCCCTAGCAACTAGGCAACCCCCACATGTACTCAGCCTGTCTAATAGCTGTAAATCATTCAGCTGCAGCGATGAAAACTAAAACTCCGAGCAATCATAAATACTCAGAGGACACCCGAGCGTGCTCAGGAAATCTCAAGTAACCAGTATATTCGCTCATCACTACTTATTACTAAAAGGGTAATGATTTCAGTAGCCACATAGATTTTTGCTGATGGAAGGCGTGTCTGTAAACTTTGTTGCAAATTTTCCCCCTATACCTCTAAAAAAAAAAAAAAAAAAAAAAAAAGTCTATTCTAGACATTGAATTAAAGGGAACCTGTCACCCCCGTTTTTTCAAGAAGAGCTAAAAATAGCGTTAAATAGGGGCAGAGCTGGGCTTTACATTAGTGTATTTTGGAGCCTTTATTCCCCACCTATGCTGCCGAAATACCTTTGTAAAGTCGCCGTTTTGGGCTGTCACTCACGCTGGTCAGGTCATATGGGCGTGGTGACAGCGCTGTTTCTCCCCCAGATCTACATTGGTGGCGTAGTGGTGTGCGCATGTCCAAGTGGTAAATCCACTGCGCAGCTTCAAGGAAAATAGCGCGATCTGCGCTATTCAGCAGTTTATCAGTGGGCGCGGCCATCTTTGTGAGGCCGCGCGTGCGCAGATGGTTCTTCTCGGCTTCCCAGGGCTTCAGTTGCAGCCGAGATGCAGTTCGCATCTCGGCTGCAGGAAAATGGCCGCCGCGATCTCCATCTGTTCACGTGTGGCATCCCGCGGCCATTTTCCTGAAGCCCCGGGAAGCCGAGAAGAACCATCTGCGCACGCGCGGCCTCACAAAGATGGCCGCGCCCACTGATAAACTGCTGAATAGCGCAGATCGCGCTATTTTCCTTGAAGCTGCGCAGTGGATTCGCCACTTGGACATGCGCACACCACTACGCCACCAACGGAGATCTGGGGGAGAAACAGCGCTGTCACCACGCCCATATGACCTGACCAGCGTGAGTGACAGCCCAAAACGGCGACTGTACAAAGGTATTTCGGCAGCATAGGTGGGGAATAAAGGCTCCAAAATACACTAATGTAAAGCCCAGCTCTGCCCCTATTTAACGCTATTTTTAGCTCTTCTTGAAAAAACGGGGTGACAGGTTCCCTTTAAATAATCAATTGAGTTTGCCTGCAGCCACCACTAGAAGAAGTTTGGAAGCTGGCTGCATACAACCTATATACATTGAACTCTTTAGTAAATAAGTATGCGGCTAGCTCCTGAAAACCACTATATAATTGGCAAAAACAGGTTTACAGTTAGCATATGTCCGCCTACCTATGAAAGAAATTTGAAGCTCTCTATTAAATACAAAAACCTCATATATACTATAATACTATATATGATGAAAATGAAGGTGTTCTCAAGCATACCTAACTTACAAATGGGGGTCCCACACCCAGCCCCCCCATAGATCAACTGCTAGTCACTCCCACTGAGGCCGGATGTAAACAACGTGTACTGGAGATGAACTCCTGATAACAGCTGTCGCTCACACTGATCTGATATCCTAGAAAACCCCTTTAGGGTATGTGCACACGTCAGGATTTCTTGCAGAAATTTTCCTGACAAAAACCGGACATGTCTGCCAGAAATCCACATGCGGTTTTTTTTCGCGTTTTTTCATGCGTTTTTGACGCGTTTTTGGTGTTTTTTGTGTTTTTTTCCAAATGCATAGAATAGCGTGAAAAACGCAGAAAATCCGCAAAATTAATGAACATGCTGCTTTTTTTTACCGTGATGCGTTTTTTTCCACGAAAAAAAAGCATCATGTGCACAAAACATGCAGAATGCATTCTAAATGATAGGATGCATAATGTATGTGTTTTTAATGAGTTTTTATAGCGTTTTTATCGTGAAAAAAACCTAAAAAACCTGAACATGTGCACATACCCTTAATCGGCACGGTAAAAGAGGGCATAAAAATGATTTTGTTAAAAACATATATACGTCAAGAACGAGCATCAGATAATAGCCGGTATGTGAAGACTCAGCTTCTGAAAGGGATCCTGGGCTGCGCTGTACTACAATAAAAAGACATAAGGGAAGAATTAGCCAAAGCGTTGGAGAGGAAAATGAAGCTGCAGATTCCTGCTCCGAGGGGCTTCAGTGTGAGAATAGGTTTCCAATAACCTCCATTATACTCGCACCAGTGTGTACATTGTTCCAGTGTGTACATTGTTCTTCCACATATGAGTATTGTTACTGATCCATCAGACTGAAAGAATGATGCTATTATTGTCACCCTTTGAAGCTTGTAGAAGATGGCTTGAAGACCATTGAAGAAGAGCATTATTGTAAGGTGAGAGTGATAGTGATTTTTCTGTGTGCGCTCATCCTCTGGGGTTTCATCAGCAGGTAAGGCTTCAAGTGTAAATCCATGCTGCCTTCTGAAAACCAAGCTGTAAACTGCTGCTTTGTGTGCTGGTAACTGCTGAGCTTTAATTAGAAAAAAAATATCTAACAGAAGTTATCCCACCGTTACTAATGAAGGTACATTTGTAGGTTAAATCTTCTCCTGAATGGTGAGGGTCTTCCTGCTGAGATTACCAGTGCTCCTAAAAAGAGAGCTGCAGTTAGTTCATTTTATCTCTTTATAATCCGGTTTCACGCATCCAACATTTGCAGTTGCAGTCCTGACCGTGGGGTCTGGCTTGCCCTCGAGTCTCGCGATTTAACTTCTGCAATCTCTTCTATGCATGTGAGGCTGCCGAGTTTTGGGTCAGGAGTAGTGATGAGCGAATATACTCTGTACTCGAGATTTCCCGAGCACGCTCAGGTGTCCTTAGAGTATTTGTTAGTGCTCGGAGATTTAGTTTTCATCGCCGCAGCTGAATGATTTACATCTCTTAGCCTGCTTGATTACATGTGGGGATTCCCTAGCAACCAGGCAACCCCCACATGTACTTATGCTGGCTAACAGATGTAAATCATTCAGCTGCGGCTCTGAAAACAAAGTCTCCGAGTACTTACAAATACTCGGAGGACACCCGAGCGTGCTCGGGAAATCTCGAGTAACGAGTACATTCTCTCATCACTAGTCAGGAGACCTGTGGGCAGTCAGTACTTAGACCACAAATGTGCGACTTGAAACTGGCCTTGGTTTTTTCTGCACAGCGACTCCCTCATCCATCCTCCATGCAGGAAGCTAAAACACAGCATCATTCACTTGATTGTCCAGTACAGCAGGTGCGTTGAGAATTGAGTAAAATGAAATGAGCCGCTGGGCTTAAAGGGGTTGTCCGGGATATAACAATTGATGGCCTGTCCTTAGGAATGGTCATCAATATGAAATCGATGGTGGTCTGACACATGGCACCATACAGCTGATATCTGCTACAGCAGCGGATGGATACAGGGGGAACACAGCAGCTCGGTTCATTGCTTGGTGGTTGATGCCAAGTACTGCGCTTTTTCTCCTATTCACGTAGGTGCTGGGTGTCCGCCCCCCACCAATCTCATTGATGTTCAACTCTGGGCTTAGGTCATCCAATATTAGGGAAGTATAAAAGCAAAAACACAGCTAATGCTGCAAGTTGAAGCTCTATTAAAAAAAAAAAAGAAAAAAACTTTTTGAACATCCCTCACATGTTTAACAATGTCATTCTTATCATGGCTATTGTACCAGCTCCTATAATGATACTGTAGTTCTTTACATTTTACTTAAGCCAGTATGTACTCTTCCTAACTTTTAGGCTCAGGCTTATCACAAGGTCTCTGAGAAATACTTTCTCTCTGGACGGTTCTGTTAGGTTTTACATTGATTTTAGTGCAGTGTCTGATCTATACCAGCTTGGGAGTGTACAACTAGAAACATCAGGTAAGACCAGCAGACAATGATGAATCAGTCCTAGGAGAGATCTAATGTTATGATGTTACTATGGCTGTAAAATAAATGGACAATGATTTAGACGTTAACTGACTACGGGGAAAGACAAACCTGATCTATCAGCATTAACAGTAACTGTCCCCTGCTGTCAAAGCCACCTCTGCTCCCCTCCACCTTAGATCAGAGCAGGGTTTCTTTCTCTGCTGTCTTCTAATATTAAGGTGCGTTGTGCTTATGTAATGCCTGCTTGGCTTCTTTTTTTTTTCTCTGGTGGGTATAAAGAATAAAATAATGACACAAGCTACTTCTGAAAATTTGCTCTGCTGTAACTGCCGGGATTAGGATGCTCACTGATCCAGCAGTTTAACCCCCATGTATCCTACACTGTCAATAGTGACAGCAGCACAGGCAGAGTTTTGACAGGCGATCAAGATGCAGAGGTGCCGTTCAGGCCTCGGGGGTCTGTCACAAGAAGAAGAAAAAAAAAAATGTTCAGCTCAAATTTTTGTTAATTTAAAATGGTGCCCAATCGTGATTGGAAAAGGATGAATATAAATCCAAACAAAAAAAAATCAGCACATTTCTCCGATATAAAAAAAAAAAGTAATAAAATTTCACATTTAAAAACATGACATTCATGCAATGAATAAGAACCGTATACACACTTTGGGTTTTCTCATGCGCCTCATTGGGGGACACAGGACCATGGGTGTTATGCTGCTTGCCACTAGGAGGACACTAAGTAAACAAAAAGAGTTAACTCCTCCTCTGCAGTATACACCCCTTGACTGGCCAGTAATGACCCAGTTCTTGCTTAGTGTCCGTAGGAGGCACTTGGGTCTGTTTTCAGACCCCAACGTTTTTTTTTTTTTTTTTATTCTGTACATTTAAATTTTTTAATTAACGGAGTGAAGGGGGCGATGGATTCCGTTTCAGGGTCCACTCTTCCCCGAACCATCAACAGGCGAGTATACCTCCCCGTACCTCTCCTGTGACGACTGGGGCACGCCTAATCTACGCTAGGGCGACGGTTCCTGTACGGTCCCGATCTTTCCCCCTGTAAAAGGGCGAGCACATAGAGTATACCTCTTATGTGCATCTCATCTCCCGGGCTCCTCTGCAATTAAGCCCTCACCTGACAGCTTCATGTAGTCCCCGCAGTAGCCGTAAGCCCCCTGCGGCAGGCACATCCGTAAGTCCCCTGCGGCAGGCACACATCAGGACGCTCCATCCCCCGGCATAGGGAGGATCGATTGAGCTGGAGGTGGCTCCCTCCTTGGTGAGTAATACCCTTCCTCACGCTGCCAGCATGGGAAGGTGCGGTCCGGGTCCCTGGGGAGAGGTAGGGCTGGCTAGGTGCCAGCGGTGATCATTAGGCGTGGCGTCGCGGCGCGGCCACTGTCGCGCTCCGCTGGCCGGCTCCACAAATTTTGTCCTCGGCTTTTTCAGCCGGACTAGGCCGCAGTTCAAAAATCCCGCCCACCACCGGAGCCCCGCCCACTACTCAGGCGCTTCTTGCTCTGAACGAGAAGAGCCCTGCAAATCTTGGGTGCCATCTTGGGACTCCACTTCTGCAGGGAAATTCAGCAGAAAACACTACTTTACCTCTCTTCCTCCCTGGGGACACCAGCACAGGACCATGGGTAAGCTGCTCCACTCCATAGGGAAAAGCTTATCCTCTTCTCTGCACCCATAGCCCTGCTATCGCAGTTTATTGGAGAATAGACATACACTATGTCTCAATCTAAGGAGGCTAGAAGCTAGAAGGGGCAATAAAAAGTACACTGTGTTCTTTACTTCATGTGCCACTTGCAATTCTGCGTTGCCATGTGCCCACAATACCCCTTTATGCCAGAACTGTGACCCGGCCTGTGCGCAGCCGCCTTCTGCCTCCCCCTCCAATGTCTCCACCGACCCCGTCGAGCCTAACCTTCCTGAGTGGGCTGTGTCCTTGTCACGTTCAATGGATTCCTTGGTCAAGGCATTGGACTCTTTCCGGGGATCCTCCCTAAGCCAGAACTCCTCTGCGTCGACTGCGACGGAATCTGGCGCCGGTGCGGGGCCGTCCGACCACAGGGGGTGTACTGTACTACAGGAATCTCGGGGTGCCAGAAAAAGATCCCTTCCCTCGTCTCCCGTACACGCTCAAGCTTCAGCATCTGCGAGCTCATCTTCTCGCTCCCCCTCCCCCAAGGGTCGCAGCGTACATGACTCGGAATAAGAGTCGGAGGAATCTTTAACCCAAGACTCCTCTATCGGTCAGGAGACAATTGACTCCCTTATTGAGGCAGTCAACAAAACACTAATGGTGGACGAGGAATCTGTATCCACTCAGGAACACGTCGTGTCTTTTAAAGACTAAACGCGTTCAAAAGATATTTGCTAATCACCCTGAGTTTCAGGACAGTGTCCAAAAACACATGGAACACCCGGAGAAGCGATTTATGGCTCAAAAAGCCACGGAAGCTAAATATCCTTTCTCCAAGGACCTGATGAAGGCGTTGCATCTCTATCCTTCTGTGGATCCTGCCGTATCGCGACTCACATCCAAAACAGTCATATCTCTGTCTGACGGTTCATCAGTCAAAAATCCTTCTGACCGTCAAATTGACTACCTGGCTCGCTCAGTCTTTGAGGCCTCAGGAGCAGCTCTCATTCCATCTTTTGCCGCTACCTGGGTGGCTAAGGCAATGGTTGCCTGGGCAGAGGTGTTAACCTCTACCGTCCACGGCAGTAATCTTCCCCCAGAGGCGGCAGACTCGCTAACCAGATAACTACGAAGTCTCCGGCCTGACCTAACGCTTCCATAGATGCGGCTAATTGCGCAGCGCAAGCCGCTGCAAACGCAATCTCCATCAGGAGGGCCTTGTGGTTCCATGATGGGCGAGCAGATTATGCTTCTAAAAAGTCGCTGACTTCTTTACCTTGCCAAGCTGGCCGTTTATTTGGGGAGAAACTAGACCAAATCATTTCTGACGCTACCGGGGGAGGAGTAAATTTCTTCCACAGCACAAACCTGCCCGGCCTTTTTGGAATCAACAACAGTTTAGATTCCGGTCCTTTCGTAACAACTCCAGTTGGTTCTCCACTTCCCCTGGTTCGGGACGGCGGGAAAACAAATCCCCAAGTCTCATACGGACCTAACCGTTCCTGGAAACCCAGACCGAGACCTTCTAAGGCATCTGCATCCCTTCCACACAATGACTCGTCGACGTGTCCGGCGGATGTCTTCTTTCATTCCATCAAAATTGTCTCTCTGTCGTTCACGACGAGTGGATCAGAGAGCTTGTGTCTTCCGGATACAAAATTGAGTTTTTTCCATCCCCCTCCGTGCTTCTTCCAGTCTTCTCCCCCCAAATCAAGGGCGTCACGTCTTCTTCAGGCCATACAGGCGCTTCAAAGGGACGGTGTCATCGTCCCGGTCACTCGAGACCAAAGGTTCAAGGGGTTTTACTCCAACCTATTCATGGTCCCAAAGAAGGACGGGACTCTACGGCCCATACTGGGCCTCAAACTGCTAAACAAGTTTGTACGGGTCCGACACTTCAGGAGAGATTCGCTCCGTTCCATTGCCGCGTCCCTGGAAAAAGGAGAGTTCCTTGCATCCATAGGCATCAAGGATGCTTATCTGCACATCCCAATTTTTCCCTCTCATCAGCAGTTCCTGCGCTTCTCAGTCCAGGAAGAACACTTCCAGTTTGTGGCCTTGCCCTTCGGACTCGCCACTGCCCCCAGATTCTTCACGAAGGTCATCGCAGCCGTCATGGTCATTCTTCACGCTCGGGGTAGTTCTTCCGTATCTGGACGACCTATTAATCAAGGGTCCGTCCCATTCTGCCTGCGAGGAGTCTGCAAGTGTCACCGTGGATTCTCTTTCTCACCTGGGTTGGAAAATCAACTTCGAGAAATCAACTCCAGTGTCAGCTCAGCAAATCTGCTTCCTGGGCATGATTTTGGAGTGACGGGTTAGTCATTCTCCCTCCAGAGAAGGTCTTGCCCTTACAACAGGGAGCGCGCAAGCTCTCTCGTCCAGTCCCTCGCTCTATTCGCTTCACGATGCGCATCCTCGGGAAAATGGTTGTGGCGATGGAAGCCGTTCTGTTTGCGCAGTTCCATCTCCGTCCCTTGCAATAGGTGCTGCTGTTAGCCTGGGACAGGAGTCCGTTCTCCCTCGACCGTCGCTTTCGCCTGTCCCCACAGGTCAGGCAGACCCTCAGGTGGTGGACGCTGCAGTTCTCCCTGGACCAAGGGAAGTCCTTTCTCCCAGTGCGCTGGTTAGTGGTGACCACCGATGCCAGCCTTTTGGGCTGGGGCGCAGTTTTCAATCACCACACGCCACAGGGTCGTTGGTCCACAAGAGTCGCGTCTTCCAATCAATATCTTGGAGATTCGAGCGATCACACTTGCCTTACGCAACTTTCACCACCTTCTTGCAGGTCATCCCATCAGAATCCAATATGACAACGCCACAGCCGTGGCATATATCAACCGGCAAGGGGGAACCCGCAGCAGGGCAGCCATGCTCGAAGACACCCACATCCTATGCTGGGCTGAGCCCAATCATTCGCTCATCTCGGCGATCCACATACCGGGTGTGGAGAACTGGGAAGCGGACTTCCTCAGTCGCCAAGGTCTTGTCTCGGGCGCATGGTCCCTCCATCCGGAAGCCTTCCAGCAGATTTGTCTTCGCTGGGGGACGCCGGATGTGGATCTCATGGCCTCGAGGCTAAACCAGGTTCCCCAGTTCATTGCTAGATCCCGCGATCCTTGCGCCATCAGAGTAGATGCTCTGGTCCTGTCGTGGCATCGGTTCCAGCTGCCATACATATTTCCGCCTCTTCCTCTGCTCCCGAGAGTCATCATGAAGATCAGGGCAGAGGGGAGACCGGTGATCCTCGTCGCGCCTAGCATGGTACGCGGAACTCGTCCAAATGGTCACAGATGTCCCCTGACGACGTCCAATTCGCATGGATCTCTCACAGGGCCCAATTTGCCACCAGAACTCCGGGCCCTGGCTTTGATGGTGTGGCCGTTGAATCCTGGATTTTAGCCCAAGCCAGATTCTCTCCAGGGATTTCTTCTACCATGATTCGTGCTAGGAAACCCGTATCCATGTGCATTTATCATCGCACCTGGCGCATCTTCTTTTCATGGTGCAATGCCCATGGACGTTCTCCTCTGGTGTTTCCTATTCCGTCCATTCTGGAGTTTCTCCAATCAGGTTTAGAGTAAGGCCTTGCCCTAAGCTCGCTCAAGGGACAAGTGTCCGCATTGTCTGTTCTATTCCAACAAAAGATCGCTTCCAGACTGCCGGTTAAGACGTTCATCCAAGGAGTCTCCCGGGTGGTCCCTCCCTATAGAATGCCTTTGGCTTGATGGGATCTTAACTTGATTCTCGGAGTTCTTCAGGAGGCCCCTTTCAAACCATTGCAGGACATCTCTCTCACCCTCCGTTCATGGAAGGTGGTCTTTCTCGTGGCGATTACGTCAATAAGGAGAGTTTGAGTTGGGGGCCCTCTCTTGCCGACCCCCTTTTCTCATTTTTCACCCAGACAAGGTAGTTTTGAGAACCTCTCCCTCTTTCCTACTTAGTCATCTCCTTTCATCTAAATGAGGACATTGCCTTGCCGTCATTCTGTCCGGCACCAACCCATCGTATTGAGAAAGCTCTCCATACTCTGGATGTGGTTAGAGCTCTTCAGCGATACATATCTTGCACGGCTCCCTTTCGTAAGTCGATGTCCTGTTCGTGCTTCCAGAGGGACATAGGAAAGGTCTGACCATCTCAAAGGCCACTCTAGCCAAGTGGATTCGCTCCACTATTCAGGAATCCTACCACGTCAGGAACACCCCTGTCCCAGCAGGGATTAAGGCACATTCGACTCAGTCGGTTGGTGCTTCTTGGGCCATTCGGTACCAGGCTTCAGCACAACAGCTTTGTAAAGCTGCGACTTAGTGCTTTGTGAAGGTATGCAGACTGGACCATCTCGTTCATACCCAGGCTTCGGCAGGCGCATTCTGCAGACAGCAGTACCTCGGTAAGCCAGTGGTACATGGGGTTTTAGCAGTGCAATTGCTCCCCACCAGGGACTGCTTTAGGACGTCCCATGGTCCTGTCTCCCAATGAGGCGTAGGAGAAAAGGAGATTTTTGTGTACTCACCGTACAATCTTTTTATCCGAGCCAATCATTGGGGGACACAGCACCCACCCTGTTAGCCTATTGGCTGGTTGTTGTGGTTTGTTCCCCAGTTTTTGACATTGTTTACTTGTCTTGGGTTTTTCTTATATTCCTACTACTTTACTACCGAACTGGGTCATTACTGGCCAGTCAAGGGGTGTATACTACAGAGGAAAATAGGGATTTTTGTGTGTACTCACCGTAAAATCCTTTTCTCCGAGCCACTCATTGGGGGACACAGGACCATGGGTTATGCTGCTGTCACTAGGAGGCTGACACTAAGCTGAGACAAAAAAGGGTTAGCTCCTCCCCTGCAGTATACACCCTCATGCTGGCATGCAGAGACCCAGTTAAGTGCAAAAGCAGTAGGATAATGAGAACAATATATCAAAAAACATTGGAACATAACATGTCAAACAACAGTCAAAGACTAAAAAAGATAACTAGCCGTAAGGCTACCAGGGTGGGTGCTGTGTCCCCCAATGAGTGGCTCGGAGAAAAGGATTTTACGGTGAGTACACACAAAAATCCCTATTTCTCCTTTGCCTCATTGGGGGACACAGGACCATGGGACGTCCCAAAGCAGTCCCTGGGAGGGAAACAATACAACCACGTAACTTCATGTACCATCTGACTACCAATGCGCAACGGCCGCCTGCAGGATACGCCTGCCAAGGGCCGCGTCTGCAGAGGATTGGATATGCACATTGTAATGCTTTGTGAAGGTATGCAGGCTGGACCACGTTGCGGCCTTGCAAACCTGCTCCGCTGATGCCTGGTGCCGGATGGCCCAGGAAGCACCCATCGACCGAGTGGAGTGAGCTCTAATCTCCGCCGGGATAGGATTGCCCCTGACCCGATAGGATTCCTGGATAGCAGATCGGATCCATCTAGCTATCGTGGATTTAGACGCCGCCAAACCCTTTCTGTGACCCTCCGGGAGCACGAAAAGGGCGTCCGATTTTCTGAAGTGTGCCGTTCTGGAAATGTACCTCCTGAGAGCCCGTACCACGTCCAGAGTATGGAGAGCCTTCTCGACCCTATGTTTAGGCTGCGGACAAAAGGAGGGAAGGATGATGTCCTCGTTAAGGTGGAAAGATGAGACCACCTTTGGAAGAAACGCGGAAGAAGGACGTAGGACTACCTTGTCCTGATGAAAGGCAAGGAAAGGTGCCCGACAGGATAGAGCGGCGAGCTCTGAAACCCTTCTGATGGACGTCACCGCTACCAGGAAGGCAACCTTCCAAGAGAGAACAGAGAGCGGAACGTCTTGAAGGGGTTCGAACGGCGGTTCCTGGAGAGCCCCCAGGACCAAATTGAGATCCCAGGTCTCCAAAGGCATCCTGTAAGGAGGAACAACATGGGAGACTCCCTGAATGAAAGTCTTGACCTGAAGGTTGGTGGCGATCCTACGCTGGAACAGCACGGATAAGGCTGAGATCTGACCTTTAAGAGAGCTCAGGGCCAAACCGGAATCCAGACCGGACTGAAGGAAATTCAGGATACAAGGGATGGAGAAGCTGAGCGGAGGGAGCCCTCGGAGCCTGCACCAAGAAAAGAAGGTCTTCCAGACGCGGTGGTAGATAGAGGCAGAGGACGCCTTGCGAGCACTTAGCATGGTAGGAATGACCTGCTGAGAGAAACCAGCACGAGCTAGAATCCAGGTTTCAACAGCCACGCCGTCAAACATAGGGCCCCTGAGCTCTGATGGTAGATCGGTCCTTGGCGAAGTAGGTCTGGGCGGTCTGGCAACCGCAAGGGGACGTCGGCTACGAGCTGAACGAGCTCCGCGTACCAAGCGCGACGAGGCCAGTCTGGGGCGACCAGAATGACCGGGCCTCCCTCCGTCCTGATCTTTCGGATGACCTTCGGCAGTAAGGGAAGAGGAGGAAACACGTATGGGAGTTGAAAATGATGCCATGGAGAAATTAGCGCGTCCACTCCTATGGCCTGGGGATCCCGAGATCGAGCGATGAAGTTGTGGACCTTGGCGTTCCATCTGGATGCCATCAGATCCACGTCCGGGGTCCCCCAGCGAAGACAGATCTGGTGAAAAACTTCTGGGTGAAGTTCCCATTCCCCCGAGGCAAGGCCCTGGCGGCTCAGGAAGTCCGCTGCCCAGTTCTCGACTCCCGGAATGTGCACCGCCGAGATGGAGTGGTTGGTCTCGGCCCAACGAAGGATGAGAGAGACTTCCCTCATCGCCGCCCTGCTGCGGGTACCCCCCTGGTGGTTGATGTAAGCCACCGCCGTGACGTTGTCCGATTGGACTCTTATTGGGTGACCCGCAAGCAGAGCGTGGAAGTGAATCAGAGCAAGTCTGATAGCACGAATCTCCAGAATGTTGATGGGGAGGCTGGATTCCCGAGCAGTCCAACGACCCTGGGCCGAGTGGTGAAGAAACACCGCCCCCCAGCCAAGAAGACTGGCGTCGGTGGTTACCACTAACCAGCGGAACGGGAGGAAGGACTTCCCCTGGAGAAGAGATGGTCCCAGGGTCCACCAAATGAGAGAATGTCTGACCCGAGGAGACAGGGGACAAGGGAGGTCGAGAGAAAAGAGACTCCTGTCCCAGTTGTCCAGCAGAGCCTGTTGTAAGGGGGCGGAGATGGAGTTGAGCGAAGGGAACAGCTTCGATTGCCGCAACCATCTTTCCCAGGATCTTCATGGCGAACCGAATGGTTCGCGGGCGAGGATGGCAGAGTGTACGGACTCCCTGCTGGAGCGCTTGGACCTTGGACCGAGGAAGCAAAACCAGCCCCCTTGAAGTGTCCAGGATCATTCCCAGAAAGGAGATCCGACGGGAAGGAACGGGAGATGACTTGTCTAAGTTGATCAGCCAGCCCAGGCGAGAAAGCGAATCCAGGGTAATGTGGACGCTTGACTCGCAGGCCTGAAACGACGGGCCCTTTATGAGGAGATCGTCTAAGTAAGGTAATACGACGACTCCTCGAGAGTGAAGAATGGCCATGACAGCCGCCATGACCTTGGTGAACACCCTGGGCGCCGTGGCGAGACCGAAGGGCAAGGCTGTGAACTGAAAATGGTCCTCTCGAATGGCAAAGCGAAGGAACCTCTGATGAGGCGGGAAGATCGGGATGTGAAGATAGGCATCCTTGATGTCTATCGAGGCCAAAAATTCCCCTCTTTCCATGGAGGAGATGACCGATCTGAGCGATTCCATCCTGAAGTGCCGGACTCTCACGCACCTGTTCAGAAGCTTCAGATCCAAAATGGGACGAACGGTCCCGTCCTTCTTTGGCACGACGAAGAGGTTTGAGTAGAAGCCTCTGAACCTCTCGTGTTCCGGGACCGGCACGATGACCCCGCTCTGGCGGAGGGAGTGGATGGCGCAAAGAAGGGCGCGAGACTGAGCTCCCGAACTGGGAAGACGAGAGGGGAAGAACAGAGTGGGAGGGGGAGAGGAGAACTCTATCTTGTAGCCAGACGATACCAGATCTCTGACCCATTCGTCGTGAACGACGGAGAGCCAGGCTTGTTGAAAAAGGAGTAGACGACCGCCTACTCTTCTGGGATCGACTGGCGCTGTTCCCGAGTCATTGAGAAGGGAATCTGGGAGGTCTGGAACCTCTGGTTCGGGGCTGCCTCGGTTTCCCGCGCCAGGAGGGATTAGGTCTGAAGGATGGACGAACGTCTTTGTCTGCGCGGGCGGAGCGGTCCGATCTGGGAAGGCCAGAGGGATTGGACCAGGCAGAGTTGGTACGAAAAGGCCGAACACGAAAGTAAGGCTGGCGCTGGAAAGCCGCCTTGGGCCTCTGTTGGGGAAGAAACTTGCTCTTTCCCCCTGTGGCGTCGGAAATAAGCTGGTCAAGCTTTTCGCCGAAAAGACGCCCGCTTTGAAAAGGGAGAGAAATCAGGGATTTTTTAGAGGAAGAGTCTGCGCGCCAATCTCTGAGCCAAAGGGCCCTTCTAATAGCGATGGCGTTGGAAGCCGCCGAAGCAGCGCAATTTGCCGCGTCGAGAGATGCGAACATAACATAATCGCTGGCCATGGCTAGCTGCTTAGCCAGGTCCGCCATCTCCGAGGGGAGGTCCTGCTCATTAATGGATTTCGCTAGGGCATCCGCCCAGGAAACCATAGCCTTGGACACCCAGGCCGCGGCGAAGGAGGGAGACAGGGACGAGCCAGAGGCTTCGTACACCGAGCGAGCTAGAGAGTCTATCTGGCGTTCGGTGGGACTCTTAATTGAAGCGCCCTCCGGGACTGAGAGAAGAGTCTTAGAAGCCAGGCGCGAGACCGGCGGATCTACCGTGGGGGGATCCGTCCAGTCTTTCACGAGATCAGCTGAGAAGGGATACTTGGAAACCAAGACCTTCTTACCCGTGAAGCGCTTGTCTGGGTGTTTCCTGTGACGCCTGACTATGTCCAGGAAGGCTGGATGAGAGGCAAAAGCTTTGTGAGAACGCTTGGTTCTGGAAAAGGAGACCGCATGTTCCGGAGCGGAATTAGAATCGTCATCCACCTTTAGTGCGTGATTGACTGCTACGATGAGGGAGTCAACCGTGGCTCTGAACTCCGGAGCCTCCGGATCCAAAGAAATTTCAGACTCATGTTCAGAGTCCTGAACGCTTCGAGCCCCCAAAGAGGGTGAGCGAGAGGTGGAGCTGCCAGAGTCTGAGTGACGAGGAGAACGCTCCGGAGAGGTAGTACGGGTCCGTTTTCTGGACGACCGTGCCTCTTTAAGAGGCGAGCGGCCCCTGCTGGCCGACGATTCCCCTGCTATGGAGGGATCCCTTAGCACCTGTAGCGGATTGCCCCGTTCCCCGGGAGGATTTTGAATGGACTTGATGGCGTTAGCTAAAAAATCCACGGACTGAGAAAGCGAGGCGACCCACGGGGGGGGGCTAGGTACTCCAGGGTCGGCGGCGGTGGAGGGCTCCTGGGCACACGAGGCATCGCAGGCAGAGCAGAGGGGAGAGCTTTGAGGCCTGGGAAGAGGGGCCTGGCAGGTGGTACACGCAGAAAAGAAGGTTGTATGCACCTTAGAAGATTTTTTAGACCTTGACTGCGACATGATGCTAATGCAGACAAAATTACAGGGTCTATATAGAGGTGACCAGTGACTGAGAGGGCGCTGCAGAGGGGAGCTAACGATGTCTCCTTACCCCGGTCCTGTGTCCCGCTATCCAGGAGAGACGAACTGCTGGGGTGTTCACTCTGAGAGGAGGAAGCCGGCTGCACGTGGGCCACTGACGCACCAGAGATGCGACAGGCAGGAGCTGCGGCGCTGAGGAGAGGGACCAAGATGGCCGCCGAGATCAGGAAGAGAAATCTCGGCAGCTGTGAGAAGCGCCAGGAGCAGGGGGCGGCGCCACAGACACTGGCTGGAGTGGGCGGAGCTTAGCGGCGGCGACCAGCGGCTAGGCCGAAGCCGGGGACTAAATTTGCGGCCTCGGCCCGGCGCGCGGTCGCGAGCGCCGGAAAGGGACAGGGACCGCCCAAAAAGCCTGCAGATGGAGCCCAGGGATGAGGAGCCCTCCTGACCGCCGGCGACACCCCCCCCCAGTCCCCCCACCGGGCACTTACCCTGAAATGGAGGTGAGAGGGAACCATGGTGCCATATATAGGAACGGTGCAGGGGTTGGGAAGCCTTCTATCCACCTACCCCACATGGGGGGTGGAGAGGAACCGTCCACCACCTGAGTCACAAGTCACATTGGTGATGCAGTGTGGTCTGCACGGACGCCACTGGGATAAAGCCACTGTACAGCCGAGGGTAGAACCTGGTGGACAGGGCAGATGTCCGGCAATAAAAAGGCCTGGCTGCAGAGGAGGATACTGGAGGTAGGAACACCAGTGCTCGTCTGTATAAGGGGAGATCGGGGCCCATTAGGGGAGAAACCGTCGCCCAAAAAAAAGACAGCTCAGGCAGTGGCTCCCACGTCGCAGGAGAGGATACGGTGAGGTGAAACTCCCGTGCTCGCCTGTTGTTGGTTCGGGGGAGATCGGACCTTAGAAGAATCCGTCGCCCCCTTCGTCCGGAATAGATGAAAAAAGAGAGAAAAAATCAGTGTGCCTCCTACGGACACTAAGCTTAAACTGGGTCTCTGCATGCCAGCATGAGGGTGTATACTGCAGGGGAGGAGCTAACCCTTTTTTGTCTCAGCTTAGTGTCAGCCTCCTAGTGACAGCAGCATAACCCATGGTCCTGTGTCCCCCAATGAGGCGAAGGAGAAAGTTTATTCTTATATTCCTACTACTTTACTACCGAACTGGGTCATTACTGGCCAGTCAAGGGGTGTATACTACAGAGGAAAAGTTTATTCTTCTAAGTTTACTTAGTGTCCTCCTAGTGGCAAGCAGCATAACACCCATGGTCCTGTGTCCCCCAATGATTGGCTTGGAGAAAAAGATTTTACGGTGAGTACACAAATCTCCTTATTCTCATCGGGATATCCTGTTTTTAAATGTGTGAAGTTGCATTTGTTTTTGTTTTGTCTGGATGTGATACTTTGTGCCCTGCAGCGCTACGTGCTGTGACTAAGGATTACAAAATATGTTCACATTGCTGACAAATGTGCATTTTATCGTAACACTTTGGAGTGCTGGCCCGTGACTTTTTGAGCAGTGGACATAAAACCAAACCGTCCAAGATGTTTTCTGTGAGTTTGAAAAAACAAAACCCCATTATACTCAGATGTTTAACTTCAGGGAAATACATCGACATCAGATTAATGTGTGCCATCTCCACATACGCACTGTACTCGATTACTGGTCTCAATTGAAATTTGGACATCTTTGGCAACTTGCTGTGAAAGACAGGTTTTACCTTTATTTATGCAATCTGTTGCTCAATGACTGAAATTTTGCTGGTTCAATTCATATGCAAATGAGATAAGTGCTCTGAGAGTGTTAAAGCACTTTCCAAGTGTCTGTCTCCCTGGCTCTATTTACTTTCTGACCCTCATAATGTAAAACAGAGGTAACACTGACTTCATGGAGTATCCTTGTGACTAGACCAAGGCTTGTAAACATAAGGATGAATGACCTCGGGGAGATCAAAACATCCAACACCGCGGAGACACCATCATGTGTTTCTCAACGCAGTGATCCAGAACACTGCCCCCATCCCTTATGGGAAATATGCAAATGCATGTAGAAAAGCCGCGGAGACACCATCACGTGTTTCTCAACGCAAGCAATAAATAGCCAGGTCTTTCACCGGGAAGGAACAACCACGGGAAGAGCAGCATCCAAAAAGGAAAACCACCTATGCCAAAACATGGTATCCATCCACAGACAGCTGTTTCCGGGTATTTGCCCCTCATCAGTGTGGAGTATGAAACTGGCCATTAGGAGCAGTGCCTACTAAAAGGACTCTAAACATAAGGATGAATGACCTCAGGGAGATCAAAACATCCAACACCGCGGAGACACCATCACGAGTTTCCTACTCCACACTGATGAGGGGCAAATACCCCAAAACAGCTGTCTGTGGATGGATACCATGTTTTGGCATAGGTGGTTTTGCTTTTTGGATGCTGCCCTTCCCGTGGTTGTTCCTTCCCGGTGAAAGACCTGGCTATTTATTGCTTGCGTTGAGAAACACGTGATGGTGTCTCCATGGCTTTTCTACATAGACCAAGGCTTGGACACACAGTTTCTATTTTAAAGGGAACCTGTCACCTGAATTTGGCGGGACTGGTTTAGGGTCATATGGGCGGAGTTTTCGGGTGTTTGATTCACCCTTTCCTTACCCGCTGGCTGCATGCTGGCTGCAATATTGGATTGAAGTTCATTCTCTGTCCTCCATAGTACACACCTGCACAAGGCAAGATTGCTTTGCGCAGGCATGTACTATGGAGGACAGAGAATGAACTTCAATCCAATATTGCAGCCAGCATGCAGCCAGCGGGTAAGGAAAGGGTGAATCAAACACCTGAAAACTCCGCCCATATGACCCAAAACCAGTCCCGCCAAATTCAGGTGACAGAGTCCCTTTAAGCCTTAGCTGTATCAATTTTTGTATTGACCGAAAGCTCAAATATTGCTGGAGTCATGTCCCGCTCTGCTCACCCATAAAGGCGTGGCGGAGAGGCATCCCATGCCAGCACTTGAGCCTGCCTCATTGCTTAGAAAAGGGACAGATGTACAGTCAAATCTCCGCTCCCTATTTTGTGACTTGTTTATAATTTATATATACAAGTGTATTACAAAGTTAATAAAATTAAATGTTCTGGTGTCCTGTGCAGTTTTCGCAAACAGAGCCCTAGAAGTACAGTTTGGGTTGTGGCCTCACAGCTTCTGCTGAGAAGGACATGGGTAATTGCCAAGCTCTGTACTCAAAGTCAGCAACTCCATCTCATTTTGGCAGGACTAGCCAACAATCTAATGTGTAGAGGGGGTCTCCCGCGTGTCCCTCTCAAATGTTGGTGGAGAGAAGTAGGAATTTGGACCCCATATTTTGTATTAAAAGATAATCAGCTGGCAGGAGTCTGGCTTCAGATTTCTCTCACCATTGAAAAACAGGAGTATGTGGGAGACCGGAGGAATAGCTGACAGTCATCACTTATATGGCCAAAGTAACACAGGTGAGCCCAGAGCCTGCAGCTTAAAGTGGTATTCCCATCCCGAAGATCCTATCCCAGTATGTTGTAGGTGTAATAATAATGTAAGCAAATACCTCCAATCAGTATAGTTCTTCTGATAAGCTATTTTGCTTACCCCATGTGCAGGGCATTGCACTAGCTTAGGGATCCATGGTTACGACCACCCACAGTGACAGCTGTAGTGGTTATAACAATGCATACCAAAGTTACTGCAATGCCCCGCACATGCGGTAAGCAACATGGCTTATCAGAAGAACTATACTACATTTCTAATTTGAGGTATTTGCTAGTATTATTATACTTAGTACATACTGGGATATAATCTTGGTGATGGGATTACCCTCCTTTTAAGGCTACATTTATAGAAACCAGAATTTGTGTGAATGAAATATCTGCCACTGACTTTATTCTGCAGTTAATTTTCTAGTCAGGTTGGTACAATGAGGGTGAATGGAACTTCCTGGATATAAACAAATATTCCCATCTTCAAACATAACTTGCTGGTTACTGCGGCTCCAACTACAGGGGAGTAAATGAACAGAGAACCCGGAGCTATTTCAAGTAAATCACTACGTCATGCACTGAGCTGCCATCATTGGTAGAGTTCGGGCTTGTCCAGATGAACGTATTATACAGAAGTGTGTTGTCCATGGACTGCACCCATCACAGCCAATGTGTCAGAGCAATTTTCCACATGGAGCAACAGTCTGTATCCCGTGCAGGTACGAGCACACGGAGCAATTGACTGACCCACGTTTTCACTTGGTTGTCTGAACCCAAATAACTTTCAAAGAGACCCTACTACTAATTACGGCAACTTTAATATTAAAAAAAAAAAAAAGTGGGGGCTTTATATAGCAGCGTAGGATACACATATGTAGGATAGGGGCTCTGGCTCTAGTTTGGCCTAAGGGTATGTGCACATGTTGCGGATTTGGCTGCGGATCTGCAGCAGTTTTCCATGCATTGTACAGTACCATGTTAACCTATGGAACACCAAATCTGCAGTGCACATGCTGCAGAAAATTCCGCACGGAAACGCTGACGTTTATTTTCTGCAACATGTCAATTCTTTGTGTGGATTCTGCAGCATTTTACACCTGTTCCATAGTTAGAATCCGCAGGTGTAAAAAGGCAGGTGGAATCCGCATAAAAACTGCAGATTCTGCGGAAAAATTCACAACGTGTGCACATAACCTAATAGTTACCCTGCCTTACCACGGACGTTGGCTGTCTAAGAAGCCACATGGTGCTTCCACTCACCATTGGCTTGTCCTCAATTACCCCTTTATACCCGGTTTCTTAGGCTGCCAACCTCTGCAGTAAGGCAGGGTTATTATTAGGCCAAACTAGGGCCAGGACCCCTATTCCTGATTATATACACCCCCCCCCCCTCCCTTTAATATTGATATATTAGTTTCTGTAATTAGGAGGGTCTTTATGTTTATTTGGGACCTGCTTTGTCATTTGAACCCAGCCTTTGACAGCTGACTGCTTATGCATAGGATGGAAGGGTGGGGAGTTCGAATAGACCAGGCTCGTGAATATTAAGGTTTACATTGTAGGTGCTCATCCCTGATAATGTAATCTCAAAACAAGAAGCTCCACATGACAGTATTAGCATCAGTGCTCCTACCTTGTACTGCTCTCAGATGGGGCGGCAGAATCCTGTGGATAGTTTTGCATTATTACAGAGAATCTATACAGTAGCCTACACTGGAGAAGGTAAGCATTACTACCTGATGTGAGAAGGACGGGTACAAGAGTGATCCAAATTGAGAGGAGCAAAAGGTGCTACCACCGTCCTGTCACACTGTCTCCAGCTTGATGTAAGTATTCATTCTCCTGGTTGTAACAAATGTATTAAGAGCATCAGTGACAGCAGATTATACTGTTTTCACAGAGTCTCATTGGCGCTGCTTCCCTGGAACATGAGAAGCCACGCTGAGAGTATACGTGCAGCCTTGTTCTGGCAACGCGGAGGTATCTATCCACGAGGCTGTGGCATCCGGCCATGTCATTCGAGTAAGATTTGCACTTATGTAAGCGGTGAGAAATGATCTGAGATGTGTAGATCGAGACCACTGCATGCCACCAGTGTCCTGCTCCACATACAATGGCAGAAGGGACTAGGAAACACAAGTATTTTTAGACAATGCTTGAGCCTATTGTAAAAGAAGCTACTAATAAGGTTATGATTCTAGTATTGACCCACATATACCTCGTTTATAGGTCTATTCAGTGTCAGATATTGTAAGAAAAAAAAAATCACGCATGTGGCAAACCGTGCGATACAACATATTTATTACAACAGCGGCACAGATCACAAGGGCTCTTTCTGTTCCTTGTCCAGCGAGTCCCATATCGGCTGCTTTAGATGGTCCGGTAGTTTCTCGAGTTTGGTCTGAGAATAGAGTAAAATGTTCAGGTTTATTTTATTCCCCAGTAATCTTCCTGTGCACTCAGACAAGCCCAGGTCATTCTCCCGGTTACCTTTGTGATCTCTAAGGCGACACCTTCAGGGACATTGCGCTGGATATATTCTAAGTATACGTCGGCTGTGCTGCCCGTCAGATGTCTCAGCTGCAGATTAACGTGGGATGGCGTTAGGAACCAGTGTCCACAGAGGCATTATACGGAGATGAGGAACACCAGGATCCTCCCATGTGTTATCTGTGTATCTATATTACTTGAGCTCTTACCTTAAAGCATCTGTAAAGTGTCCTCATCTCATACTGGACTCTGTGTTTCTTGAAAATGTGGATGGATTTTAAGAGGGTGAAACGTTCAATCTTCCGCTTTGGCTCGTGCCTAGAAATAAGAATAACTAAGTAAATTTGTGTAGATCAAAGAGAAGCGGAAGAGGTTATTGCCCTCTAGTCTAAAATTTGAACTTTGCTGTAAGAAAAAAAAAAATATACATTTGGCCAGCACTTAATGCTATGTTATCTCCAGTGGTCGCTGAAGAGGACAAGCTCAACTTCCACTGGCAAATTTCAGTGATCAATGGAAATTGCTGAAGGCGGATCCCTTGAGGGGAAGCGTATGGCTTTTCTCTCTACATAAACGAGTGGATGTGTGTATCGACGATGATGTCATAAGGTTGCCATAGCGACTATCATGCCATAATAGGTTGTCATGGCGACTGTCAGAATGGGTAGTCATGGCGACAATGATGTCAGAATGGGTATATGGACACGGAACTATGGGATGGAGGATATGTATGATGGGAATATGGGCACGGGACTATGGGATAGAGGATAATCATAATTTGTTATAACTAACCACAGTTAGGTACTATGCCTGGGCAACACTGGGCTCTTCAGCTAGTATAAAATAATGCCATAGTACGTACAGCGTGATTCTTCCCCCTCATACTTACACCTCCAGAGAGAGGCCGAGCTCCTTAGCTGCCAGGACTGTGAAGTATTCATAGCTATCCAGCACTGACTTGTCATGGCCCTTCGCTAACACTTCTATCGTCTTATAGAGGACATCTGGTTCGTCAGTAATGCTTATCTGTGTTAAGGAAAATAAATGTCTTGTAAAGCACTGATGTGTCCTGTGGATCATTTTCCTCCCTCATCACACAACCACAAACTCCACCCCCCTCAATATGGATCCATGGTCATGACCCTCCACACAATACGTAGGGTCCAGTCACTACACATCTAGCACCAATTCAGATACCAAACATTGCTAACAGAAGTTTCTGATATCTACTCTAGTGATGAGCGAGTATACTCGTTGCTCTGGTTTTCCCGAGCACGCTCGGGTGATCTCCGAGTATTTGTTAGTGCTCGGAGATTTAGTTTTCCTCGCCTCAGCTGCATGAATTACAGCTGATAGACAACTTGAATACATGAGGGAATTCCCTAGCAACCAGGCAACCCCCACGTGTACTTATGCTGGCTAACAGCCGTAAATCATCCAGCTGCGGCAACAAAAACTAAATCTCCGAGCACTAACAAATACTTGGAGGCCACCCGAGCAACGAGTATACTCGCTCATCACTAATCTACTCCACTGCTCTGAATTTGGTCAGTTCTGCAGAATTCTTTGGAAAAAAATCAATTTTGTTTTTTAACGGTTTACCTTTTTTTTTTTGTCTTGTAGTATTGGCTGATGGTTTTTGATCCTATGTTTTCAAAATGGCGCTCACGGTTCATGAATTTTACACAAAATGATTTTTTTTTCCTTTTAATATATATATATATATATATATATATATATATATATATATATACACACACACACACACACACACACACACACACACACACACATTTTCTTTAGTGCAAAATGTCTCAATTTGCAAAAAAATGTAATGCATGAATAAAATTACTCCAGGGTGAAGGGAGTGGAGTACAGTTGCGCAAAAACTTGGCGACTATTTAACCCCTTCACAACGTATATATCATTGTCATAGGCCATGGCTCTGTATTTGATGTGGGCTCCGGAGCTGATCCCGAAACTTTTCCACACATGACAGCTGATCTAATCAGCCGTCATATGACCCTAAGGGTATGTGTCCACGTGCAGGAAACGCTGCGTGTCTGACGCTGCATAGAGCCGCAGCGTCAGACACGCAGCGTCCAGATGTTACAGCACAGTGGAGGGGATTTAATGATCCCGTCTCCACTATGTGTGGTAACACGCACGCGGTGGCCCTGCGACTCCGGACATGCTGCACGTCTTTTCAGATCGCAGCATGTCCGTATATCTTGCGGCGACGCTGCGGCGCCGCAAGATATAGCACAGGACCCTATGGTGGGGAGCGATGATGCCGGATGTGTGCTGTGAGCACATCCGGCATCATCGCGTCCCAGAAAGGGGGCGGGGCTTACCGCAGAGCGGCTAAGCCGCTCCGGCGATACCGCCGGCCATCCTGAAAGTGGACACATACCCTAAAAGTCGTGGGTGGAATCCTGCTGAGCTGCAGGACCAGAAACAGAGTTAGGCTGCCGTCACACTAGCAGTATTTGGTCAGTATTTTACATCAGTATTTGTAAGCCAAAACCAGGAGTGGAACAATCAGAGGAAAAGTATAATAGAAACATATGCACCACTTCTGGATTTATCACCCACTCCTGGTTTTGGCTACAAATACTGATGTAAAATACTGACCAAATACTGATAGTGTGACGGCAGCCTCACAGTAGTGAAGGGATTATAGCCCTCCAGCCCCTCACTCAGTCAGACGCTGGATGATCTCATGGATGGGTTATTCTAGGGAGATGCCACTAATGTAATTTCATAAAACATTTACATGATATAATCACCTGTGTAAAACATCCAGAAACTTACCAACGTCTGCACTCTGGACTGTGGATTATTTGGAGGAGCTGTTGATGTCTCTGTGGGTGCCACATGGCTGGTATTTCTTTAAAAAAAAAATAAGACAATGGCCACCTGTTCTCTAGATACATGCTTCAGTCGTAAAGGACATTAATTCACGTGGAGAAATGTCTACAACTCAAAATCAGTTTGTGTTATCTTCTCAATGAGATTTCTGCAGCCACCACCTTTCCACAAGCGCTAGTCAGAAGAAAGATGTCGGGGAGCAGGCGAGGTAAAGGCGCCCATACACATTAGATGAACCTGTTGAATTTGGAGGGACCTGATGACCATCTGAGATGAATTGTGGCATTCCAGCACTTCTCTGACCCCCAGGAGTGAGGAGTCTCTGGGCATGTTCACCCAGAGATATTTTGCAGAAGTTTTTGGAACGGACACTCGAAAAATCCTCTGAAAAAGTTTCAAAAACTCCTGAAGAACTCTTCTACTTGAAATCCACTTTGCTAACCAGATCAGCAGCTTTTAGATGTTTTTTTTCCCCCTGAATAGGTTTTAAAAAACTCCTGGAGTGAAAAAAAGTGTATGTCACTTCTTTGAAGCAGATCCTGTAGAATCTGCTCCAAACCAGGTACTGTCCAATCAAAAGGCTGCAAAGAACACTGCAGGAAGAACGCTTCCAAAAACTCCAACACCTCTCAAATAAAAAAAAAAAAGAGGAATTTCCTCAAGTGATTTCTGCATTAAATCTTGTGGTTTTCAAAGTTTTGGGAGAAAAAAAATGCAGTGTGAATGTAGCCTTATCAGAGGTTTTCTTCTCTCCCCTTGGAAAACACTAGTACGCTTGGCTGAGCCCCCTGGTGTAAGGGAGAGTTGGGCGAGACAACGAACGTTGGGACAGGAGTCTAAGAGCCTAATGGCTCTTTAACGTTGTTCTTGTAGTCAGAGTTCACAGATACAAAACTACTACCCTCATCCACAAAGCACTCCATGGCTCAGCACCACCCTACATCTCCTCTCTGGTCTCAGTCTACCACCCTACCCGTGCCCTCCGCTCCGCTGATGACCTCAGGTTAGCATCCTCAATAATCAGAACCTCCCACTCCCGTCTCCAAGACTTTACACGTGCTGCGCCGATTCTTTGGAATGCACTACCTAGGATAATACGATTAATCCCCAATCCCCACAGTTTTAAGCGTGCCCTAAAAACTCATTTGTTCAGACTGGCCTACCGCCTCAATGCATTAACCTAACGATCCCTGTGTGGCCTATATTAAAAAAAAAAAAAAAAAAAATTAATTAACTGGTTCATGCAGCTTTACATGAACACCCAAGCCTTACACTATGGCTGGTCCGAATAACTATAGCAATTGTTACCATCCACCTCTCGTGTCTCCCCTTTTCCTCATAGTTTGTAAGCTTACGAGCAGGGCCCTCACTCCTCTTGATATCTGTTTTGAACTGTATTTCTGTTATGCTGTAATGTCTATTGTATGTACAAGTCCCCTCTATAATTTGTAAAGCGCTGCGGAATATGTTGGCGCTATATAAATAAAAATTATTATTATTATAGATATGATTGATAGATAGATAGATAGATAGATAGATATGGGAAGCACGGTGGCGCAGTGGTTAGCACAGCAGCCTTGCAGCGCTGGGGTCCTGGGTTCTAATCCACCCAGGACAACATCTGCAAAGAGTTTGTATGTTCTCTCCGTGTTTGCGTGGGTTTCCTCCGGGTTCTCCGGTTTCCTCCCACATTCCAAAGACATACTGATAGGGACTCTAGATTGTGAGCCCCATTGGGGACAGCGATGATAATGTGTGCAAAAACTGTAAAGCGCTGCGGAATATGTTAGCGCTATATAAAAATAAAGATTATTATTATATTATAGATAGTGAATAGAAAGATTCCAATTCATCCAATATATTAAGTAAAAGAAAAACTTTGCCAATGATCTGAGATCGGACACGGCAGCCATGTGGCCACCCATCAGTTCTCTACTTTTCACTGTACATTCAGTAGATTGTAAAACACTAATGTGACTCCACAACTGAGCTGTACAGATCTCGCAGTGTCACCAAGGTGATATACGACTACAGAAGACGTTGATGACAGTTTGCAAAGTTTTCTTCATTGTGATTACCGTAATTGAAACAATTGACCAAAACAAAAGAATTGGTTGAGAACATGATGGACATAGCACACTGAGTATCGGGGATTTTGGATGGCCAAAAAGGTTGAGTCAAAACATTTATTGATAACCTTCAAGTGCATTTTATCACAAGTCAGCATAGAAAGAAAATAAAACACAAAGCAAGAGAAAGTGCACTGTAAAGTCATAGTTAAATAAAATGACAGCAGCTTCATTCAAGGGAAAAATTCAGAAAACAAACAAAAACCATGAGCCAGACACTGTCTACCAAAATGACCTTCACAGACCATGACATCCAGAGAACGCCCACCAGACACCAGGAGACCCCACCACTGTACTCACGTTACGTTGTGTCTGTAAGTCTGGGCGACAGCGCAGGCGCAAGAGGGAAGACGCCGCTGTGTTCTCAGCACCTAGGACAGAAGTCGGAGGGAAAAAGATGCTCCAGTTATGGAGGATGTAAAGGCAGGAATAAAGAAACCTAAGCGGATGTCAGAGATACAGCAAATAGCTCAGATAGAAAAGCTGCCAATCACTGAGGAAGGCAGCGACACAGGCTCGTAGGGGGAAGAGGAGTGTGGGCAGGACGAGTGGGACTCAGGCTCGGAGTGGGGGCAGGGCTCAGAAACACTCCACCAGTGGGACTCAAAGGCTCGGAGTGGGGGCAGGACTCGGAATCACTCCATCAGTGGGACTCACAGGCTCGGAGTGGGGGCAGGACTCGGAATCACTCCACCAGTGGGACTCACAGGCTCGGAGTGGGGGCAGGACTCGGGATCACTCCACCAGTGGGACTCACAGGATCGGAGTGGGGGCAGGACTCGGGATCACTCCACCAGTGGGACTCACAGGATCGGAGTGGGGGCAGGACTCGGGATCACTCCACCAGTGGGACTCACAGGATCGGAGTGGGGGCAGGACTCGGGATCACTCCACCAGTGGGACTCACAGGATCGGAGTGGGGGCAGG
Source organism: Ranitomeya imitator (assembly GCF_032444005.1). Taxonomy (NCBI): domain Eukaryota; kingdom Metazoa; phylum Chordata; class Amphibia; order Anura; family Dendrobatidae; genus Ranitomeya; species Ranitomeya imitator. The sequence continues at coordinate 37,873,375 of NC_091286.1, read as the reverse complement.
ACTCGGAATCACTCCACCAGTGGGACTCACAGGCTCGGAGTGGGGGCAGGACTCGGAATCACTCCACCAGTGGGACTCACAGGCTCGGAGTGGGGGCAGGACTCGGAATCACTCCACCAGTGGGACTCACAGGCTCGGAGTGGGGGCAGGACTCGGAATCACTCCACCAGTGGGACTCACAGGCTCGGAGTGGGGGCAGGACTCGGAATCACTCCACCAGTGGGACTCACAGGCTCGGAGTGGGGGCAGGACTCGGCATCACTCCACCAGTGGGACTCACAGGCTCGGAGTGGGGGCAGGACTCGGAATCACTCCACCAGTGGGACTCACAGGCTCGGAGTGGGGGCAGGACTCGGAATCACTCCACCAGTGGGACTCACAGGCTCGGAGTGGGGGCAGGACTCGGAATCACTCCACCAGTGGGACTCACAGGCTCGGAGTGGGGGCAGGACTCGGAATCACTCCACCAGTGGGACTCACAGGCTCGGAGTGGGGGCAGGACTCGGAATCACTCCACCAGTGGGACTCACAGGCTCAGAGTGGGGGCAGGACTCGGAATCAGTCCACCAGTGGGACTCACAGGCTCGGAGTGGGGGCAGGACTCTTGTAGCAGGAGGGATTGAGTCACGGGCGAGGAGTGTGGGCGGGGCTCGGACTCCACCAGTGGGACTCTCAGGCGCTATCAGTGTGGCAGGTGGCAGTGAGTCACAGGCTCGGAGTGCAGCAGCAGAGTCTGTAAGTGATGGGTGACACAGGCTGGGTGGATGATGCTCCAGGCTCTCGCTCTCTCTCTCTACAAGCCAGCGGGATCTGTCACAGCCATTTCGAGCTACATAGGACACGCTGAGCCCTGTAGTCCCACATTCTGATAAAAGACGGTTGACTGCGACGAACACCTTGGCCATCCCGCGTCACCATAGCAACTATGCTTACCTGGCACCGGGCCGCCGCCAGCACATTGCGGGAGAGAAGGGCAAATCCTCCACAGGCACTCATGTCCTCTTGACCACCAGCGATGCCGTCACTTCCGGCGCATCTCTGCGTAAGTGACAACCATAGAGACGAAGACGGAAGTAGAAAGTCTAAGCAGTGTTCTGTACGTCACATACCAGAAAGAGGCTTTTAGGGAGGAGATTACGCGCGGCCATTTTTGATTTGGGCATTGCGGCCTTTTTACCAGACGTCCTGTTTTTTGGTTCTTGTTTCCAGTTTCTATTTGGTTAATGTGAATATTAACCCCTCACCGCCCACCAGGTTTTCTTCTTTTTCTCCTATTCTTTTTTTTAAATTTCTCTATCCACGTAGCCATACCACGACCTTGATTTCTGCAGGACGAGTTGAAGTTTTCAGGAAACACAATTTTATTTTACCGTACAGTCACTGAAAAATGGGGATAACATTCCTGGGGAAGGAAAATGATGGGGGAGAAAAAAAAACAAAATCATTATTGTGTTTTGGGTTTGTTTTGGCGACATTAATAATGAGTCTCCGGGTCAGAACAAGTGCGGAGATACCGACCTTCTACGGTCTTTAATTTACAGATTAAAAAAAATGGAATTTCATTAATAAAATATTTGGTTTCCACCGCGATTTTCTTATTCTGAATTCATTTTTCTGTAACTTCAATTTTTTGTTGATGGACTTTTTCACATGGTGAACTGTAGTCTTCATTGCTATCATTTTAAGGTACATATAATATTTTGATTTATTTTTGGTTTTCCAAATTTTACCCTACAAGGATCACCAAGCTACGACTTGCCTATTGTGGGCACATCATACGAAGAGAGCAATCACTGGAGGAGGACATCATGGTCGGAAGAATAGAAGGAGCAAGGAGAAGAGGAAGACAAGAATGAATAAGTGAAACAGAAAGGCTATGTGCACACGTAGAAAGCTCCTCTGCGGATTTTTCCGCAGCTGATTTGATAAATCCGCAGTGCAAAACCGCTGCGTTTTTTACTGCGGATTTATCACGTTTTCTATTGCGGATTCCACTGCGGTTTTACACCTGCAGTTTTCTATTGGAGCAGGTGTAAAAACGCTGCGGAATCCGCACAAAGAATTGACATGCTGCGGAAAATAAAACGCTGCATTTCCGCGCGTTTTTTTCCACAGCATGTGCACTGCGGATTTCGTTTCCCGTAGGTTTACATTGTACTGTAAACTCATGGGAAACCGCTGCAGACCCGCAGCTGCGGAAACGTTGTGGAACAGCAGCAAAATCCACAACGTGTGCACATAGCCTAAGGCCGGCGTCACACACAGCGTAAAACAATACCCTCCGTATATTACGGCCGTAATACGCTGAAAAGTCCCCAAAATAGTGGTCCGTAGCTCCTCCGTAGGCAGGGTGTGTCAGCGTTTTTTGCGCATGGCATCCTCCGTATGTAATCCGTATGGCATCCGTACTGCGTGTTTTTCTCGCAGGCTTGCAAAACCAACATACCGCTATAGAAGGGATCCATGTGTCACAAAAAAAAAATATATCTATATCAGTAGATTATATATATATTATATATATATTAATATTTCTTCCAGCGCGAGATAGCTTTAAAGCCGGTTATTCAATTACCGGCTTTTGCTCTCTCCTTCCTAAACCCGACCTGATATGAGACATGGTTTACATACAGTAAACCATCTCATATCCCCTTTTTTTTGCATATTCCACACTACTAATGTCAGTAGTGTGTCTATGCAAAATTTGGCCGTTCTATCTACTAAATTAAAGGGTTAAATGGCGGAAAAATTTGGCGTGGGCTCCCGCGCAATTTTCTCCGCCAGAGTAGTAAAGCCAGTGACTGAGGGCAGATATTAATAGCCTGGAGAGGGTCCATGGTTATTGCCCCCCCCCTGGCTAAAAACACCTGCCCCCAGCCACCCCAGAAAAGGCACATCTGGAAAATGCGCCTATTCTGGCACTTGGCCACTCTCTTCCCATTCCCGTGTAGCGGTGGGATATGGGGTAATGAAGGGTTAATGCCACCTTGCTATTGTAAGGTGACATTAAGCCAAATTAATAATGGAGAGGCGTCAATTATGACATCCATTATTAATCCAATACTAGTAAAGGGTTAAAAAAATACACAAACACATTATTAAAAATTATTTTAATGAAATAAAAACAAAGGTTGTTGTAATATTTTATTCAACGCCCAATCCAATCACTGAAGACCCTCGTTCTGTAACAAAAATAACATAATAAACCAACAATATCCTTACCTTCCGCAGATCTGTAAAGTCCAACGATGTAAATCCATCTGAAGGGGTTAAAATATTTTGCAGCCATGAGCTTTGCTAATGCAACGTTGTTCGTGGCTGCAAAACCCCGGGGAATGAAGGTAAAGTAGGTCAATGACCTATATTTACCTTCATTTGCGGTGAGGCGCCCTCTGCTGGTTGTTCCTAGATCGTGGGAACTTTCCTAGAAAGCTCCCAGGCTCAAGTTCATATGAGGACAACCAGCAGAGGGCGCCTCTTATGAACTGCATTACTGCACTAGAAATATGAAAAATGAGAGCTTTTAGCGCATAAAAATGGCCAATTTTTTGTGTACCTGGTAGCCTCTTTACGGCATCTCTCTTATACCAGGTCCTACGCTTGCCTTACCTCGCTGAGAATAAACGTCTCCATCTGAATGGGGGCATGTGAAACCTCTTCTTAGACTAAAATTCTCTCTCTCTGTGGAGGGGTATTGGACCTGCTGTAATTAAAACACCTGAAGCTAGGAGGCGGAGTGCACGATCAGAACGCTAGAGAATACATTTCAAAAACCTGACCTGCACATCCAAACATAGACTCAGTGTGAACAGGTGCTGAACCTAGAGTCGCCAACTCGTATATAGTATAAAATTGGCCATTTTTATGCGCTAAAAGCTCTCATTTTTCATATTTCTAGTGCAGTAATGCAGTTCAAATTTCGTGTTTTCAAGTTTGCATGTTTTGGCGCTGCAGTGTGCTGCCTTATTTACTTAACTATATACGAGTTGGCGACTCTAGGTTCAGCACCTGTTCACACTCAGTCTATGTTTGGATGTGCAGGTCAGGTTTTTGAAATGTATTCTCTAACCTTCTGATCGTGCACTCCGCCTCCTAGCTTCAGGTGTTTTAATTACAGCAGGTCCAATACCCCCCCACAGAGAGAGAGAATTTTAGTCTAAGAAGAGGTTTCACATGCACCCATTCAGATGGAGACGTTTATTCTCAGCGAGGTAAGGCAAGCGTAGGACCTGGTATAAGAGAGATGCCATAAAGAGGCTACCAGGTCTATAGTTAGTGGCACAGTTTTGGTCGAGGGATGGTTTTTTAAGTAATGGGTGTACGATGGCATGCTTAAATGAGGAGGGAAAAATACCGGAAGTGAGAGAAAGGTTGAATATTTTTGTTAGGTGAGAGGTGACAGCCGGGGAAAGGGACTGGAGATGTGACGGAATGGGGTCACTGGTGCAAGTGGTTGGGCGAGGAGATGCAAGGAGCCTGCTTACTTCTTCTGTAACTGGTTCAAAGTCAGAGAGTGAACTAGATGCAGTGGGGGAGGGAGGACAGTGAATGGTATGAAGAGATTGGGAGATAATTTCCTGTCGAATGTGGTCAATCTTTTCTTTGAAGTAATTGGCCAGATCGTCAGTGCGGAGATCCGTGGTTGGGGCCTGCATTCTTGGGTTGAGTAGGGACTGGAAAGTGTCAAAGAGACGTTTAGGGTTATTTGACAGTGAGGTGATCATGGTGTTGAAATAGGTTTGTTTGGAGAGGTGAAGGGCAGAGTTGTATGTTTTTAGCATGAACTTATAATGGATGAAATCTTCGGGTAGATTAGATTTTCTCCACAGACGTTCGGTGCACCTGGAGCACCGCTGTAGGAAACGTGTTTGCAGCGTGTGCCACGGTTGTCGCCGTCTGTGCTGAGTTGTTTTATGTATAGGAGGAGCAGCTTCATTCAGAGCACTTTGCAGGGTTTCATTGTAATGCTTCAGAGCAGAATCAGGACATGAGATGGAGGAGATTGGGGCCAATGAGGACTGCAAGTTCTTCATAAGTTTCTGGGTGTTAATGGCCTGTATGTTTCTATAAGTGTGGAAAGTGGGGGTGACCTGAGCAGGATGGCAGTTCTTGATAGAGAATGAAAGAAGGTTGTGGTCAGAGAGCAGGAGAGTTTGTAAAAATCATCCACTGAGCAAAGACGGGAGAAGACCGATTCGAGGGAGTTTCCATCTTCGTGTGTTGGAGAGTTAGTATGCTGCGAAAGGCTGAAAGAGGACGTTAGAGATAAAAGTTGAGAAGCAGATGGTGAGAGGGGAAAAGCAATGGGGATGTTGAAATCACTCATGATGAGGGTGGGGGTGTCACAGGAGAGAAAGTGTGGAAGCCAGGTGGAAAAGTGATCCAGGAACTGATGAGAGGGGCCGGGAGGACGATACACCACCGCCACTCGCATGGAGAAGGGGATGTAGAGTCTGAGAGCATGGACTTCAAAGGAAGGGAAGACAAGTGAGGGTACTTGGGGGGATAATTTGGAAGGTACATTTGGGTGAAAGGAGCAGACCGACGTCTCCACCTGCTCTGTTGTCCGATCTTGGTGAATGAGAAAAGTGTAGTCCACCATATGAAAGGGCAGCAGCAGCAGTGGTGTCTGACTGCTGGATCCAGGTTTCAGTAAGAGCCAGGAGATTAAGAGAATTAGAAAGGAAGAAGTCATGAATGAAGGAAAGTTTATTACACACTGAGCGAGAATTCTAAAGGGCAGTTCTGTGCATGCATACACAAGGTCACAATGAAGGTCATGACCTTACGAGCGCTTATGCAGATCCCTGCAAAGCCTCATCAGAGCCAGAAGTCTCAGCTCAGCGTGAGAGGCTTGAGTATTTCAGTGCAAGTAGCAGCGACCAGAAGATGTGATGAACATCAGACGGGTGAGTATAGGTTTTTTTACATTTAATATACAGAATATTACATTCGCGGAGGATAACTTCTCTAGTAATCAAATTTCCTGGGAAAATCTGCACGATCAGGCAAATTCAAAGTTTGCCCGATTCGCTCATGTCCAATGCCGACTGATAATTGATCCTACATCATCACATTAAATTCTCAGACAAATCCCTTCAAATATCCGTTCCCTAATATAGGACCGTGACCAGACTTCCTTCCCCTAAAGCCTTGCAGGACTACAGGAAATTTTCTATCACTGCCCATTGGACGCTAGAAGCGATGCCAAACATGGAAAATGTGAAATTCTTTGTGTCCCACTCATTGTTTGGGTTTACAAATACTGATGTTAATTACAGAGGGCTCCAAAAAGCTAATTCACACATACGGGATTTTTCACGTACTTATAAATACAGACTGTAATTAATCAGTGTTTTGGATCAGAGTTTCTTCTTTGTTTGGTCAGTGTCAGTTTTCACCATTACTGTTTCATCAGAGATTAAAAAATAAAATTACAAGATTAATAATCGCAGACAGCGCACTGATGCCGTCCATGTGCTGTCCGCGATTTTCACACACCCGTAGACATAGACTGGAATGGATAATTTTGATCTGTGACTCACATCAAAAACAGACATGTAACCATGATTTTTGCAGACCATGTGAAATTATATCAGAGACCAATCGTCTCTTAAAAGGATTATTACCCATTGGGGACAATTTTTAATTGAATTATTTAATTTTGGTCTGAAAATATTTTTTGGAATGAGGTTTTATTAAACATTTTGCATAGTTTCTTTTAAAGGCTCTTTTATTTTCTTTAATGGGGTCTGTGGTCAAAAAACCCTGCTGAAAGGAGCTCAGAAAAAAAAAAAACACAAAATAAAGTTACAAACTCCCCATCTGACCATGAGAATGCAGTCACTGACAAATTCTCAATTAACTCATTCTGCAGCCAGAAATAGACGGTGCTGCAAAAGGCCAAAAAAGACAAAACTGCGCAAAATCTTTAATGAAACTCAATTGCAAAATTTTTTTTTTATTATTTTGCTCTAATTACATGCCTTTGAAGTAAAAAAAAATAAAAACAATCTCCAAAAGTTGAAAAATGCATTAAGTAATTTGTTCACAATCTACTCTAGTGTTTTTTTGTTATTAAAGAATTACATAATCTCCCATCGGTCTGAATTCACCGCAGTGAGTTTTCCTTCAAAATAGAAGGAGCAAGGAGAAGAGGAAGACAAGAATGAATAAGTGAAACAGAAAGGCTATGTGCACACGTAGAAAGCTCCTCTGCGGATTTTTCCGCAGCTGATTTGATAAATCCGCAGTGCAAAACCGCTGCGTTTTTTACTGCGGATTTATCACGTTTTCTATTGCGGATTCCACTGCGGTTTTACACCTGCAGTTTTCTATTGGAGCAGGTGTAAAAACGCTGCGGAATCCGCACAAAGAATTGACATGCTGCGGAAAATAAAACGCTGCATTTCCGCGCGGTTTTTTCCACAGCATGTGCACTGCGGATTTCGTTTCCCGTAGGTTTACATTGTACTGTAAACTCATGGGAAACCGCTGCAGACCCGCAGCTGCGGAAACGTTGTGGAACAGCAGCAAAATCCACAACGTGTGCACATAGCCTAAGGCCGGCGTCACACACAGCGTAAAACAATACCCTCCGTATATTACGGCCGTAATACGCTGAAAAGTCCCCAAAATAGTGGTCCGTAGCTCCTCCGTAGGCAGGGTGTGTCAGCGTTTTTTGCGCATGGCATCCTCCGTATGTAATCCGTATGGCATCCGTACTGCGTGTTTTTCTCGCAGGCTTGCAAAACCAACATACCGCTATAGAAGGGATCCATGTGTCACAAAAAAAAAATATATCTATATCAGTAGATTATATATATATTATATATATATTAATATTTCTTCCAGCGCGAGATAGCTTTAAAGCCGGTTATTCAATTACCGGCTTTTGCTCTCTCCTTCCTAAACCCGACATGATATGAGACATGGTTTACATACAGTAAACCATCTCATATCCCCTTTTTTTTGCATATTCCACACTACTAATGTCAGTAGTGTGTCTATGCAAAATTTGGCCGTTCTATCTACTAAATTAAAGGGTTAAATGGCGGAAAAATTTGGCGTGGGCTCCCGCGCAATTTTCTCCGCCAGAGTAGTAAAGCCAGTGACTGAGGGCAGATATTAATAGCCTGGAGAGGGTCCATGGTTATTGCCCCCCCCCCCTGGCTAAAAACACCTGCCCCCAGCCACCCCAGAAAAGGCACATCTGGAAGATGCGCCTATTCTGGCACTTGGCCACTCTCTTCCCATTCCCGTGTAGCGGTGGGATATGGGGTAATGAAGGGTTAATGCCACCTTGCTATTGTAAGGTGACATTAAGCCAAATTAATAATGGAGAGGCGTCAATTATGACATCCATTATTAATCCAATACTAGTAAAGGGTTAAAAAAATACACAAACACATTATTAAAAATTATTTTAATGAAATAAAAACAAAGGTTGTTGTAATATTTTATTCAACGCCCAATCCAATCACTGAAGACCCTCGTTCTGTAACAAAAATAACATAATAAACCAACAATATCCTTACCTTCCGCAGATCTGTAAAGTCCAACGATGTAAATCCATCTGAAGGGGTTAAAATATTTTGCAGCCATGAGCTTTGCTAATGCAACGTTGTTCGTGGCTGCAAAACCCCGGGGAATGAAGGTAAAGTAGGTCAATGACCTATATTTACCTTCATTTGCGGTGAGGCGCCCTCTGCTGGTTGTTCCTAGATCGTGGGAACTTTCCTAGAAAGCTCCCAGGCTCAAGTTCATATGAGGACAACCAGCAGAGGGCGCCTCTTATGAACTGCATTACTGCACTAGAAATATGAAAAATGAGAGCTTTTAGCGCATAAAAATGGCCAATTTTTTGTGTACCTGGTAGCCTCTTTACGGCATCTCTCTTATACCAGGTCCTACGCTTGCCTTACCTCGCTGAGAATAAACGTCTCCATCTGAATGGGGGCATGTGAAACCTCTTCTTAGACTAAAATTCTCTCTCTCTGTGGAGGGGTATTGGACCTGCTGTAATTAAAACACCTGAAGCTAGGAGGCGGAGTGCACGATCAGAACGCTAGAGAATACATTTCAAAAACCTGACCTGCACATCCAAACATAGACTCAGTGTGAACAGGTGCTGAACCTAGAGTCGCCAACTCGTATATAGTATAAAATTGGCCATTTTTATGCGCTAAAAGCTCTCATTTTTCATATTTCTAGTGCAGTAATGCAGTTCAAATTTCGTGTTTTCAAGTTTGCATGTTTTGGCGCTGCAGTGTGCTGCCTTATTTACTTAACTATATACGAGTTGGCGACTCTAGGTTCAGCACCTGTTCACACTCAGTCTATGTTTGGATGTGCAGGTCAGGTTTTTGAAATGTATTCTCTAACCTTCTGATCGTGCACTCCGCCTCCTAGCTTCAGGTGTTTTAATTACAGCAGGTCCAATACCCCCCCACAGAGAGAGAGAATTTTAGTCTAAGAAGAGGTTTCACATGCACCCATTCAGATGGAGACGTTTATTCTCAGCGAGGTAAGGCAAGCGTAGGACCTGGTATAAGAGAGATGCCATAAAGAGGCTACCAGGTCTATAGTTAGTGGCACAGTTTTGGTCGAGGGATGGTTTTTTAAGTAATGGGTGTACGATGGCATGCTTAAATGAGGAGGGAAAAATACCGGAAGTGAGAGAAAGGTTGAATATTTTTGTTAGGTGAGAGGTGACAGCCGGGGAAAGGGACTGGAGATGTGACGGAATGGGGTCACTGGTGCAAGTGGTTGGGCGAGGAGATGCAAGGAGCCTGCTTACTTCTTCTTCTGTAACTGGTTCAAAGTCAGAGAGTGAACTAGATGCAGTGGGGGAGGGAGGACAGTGAATGGTATGAAGAGATTGGGAGATAATTTCCTGTCGAATGTGGTCAATCTTTTCTTTGAAGTAATTGGCCAGATCGTCAGTGCGGAGATCCGTGGTTGGGGCCTGCATTCTTGGGTTGAGTAGGGACTGGAAAGTGTCAAAGAGACGTTTAGGGTTATTTGACAGTGAGGTGATCATGGTGTTGAAATAGGTTTGTTTGGAGAGGTGAAGGGCAGAGTTGTATGTTTTTAGCATGAACTTATAATGGATGAAATCTTCGGGTAGATTAGATTTTCTCCACAGACGTTCGGTGCACCTGGAGCACCGCTGTAGGAAACGTGTTTGCAGCGTGTGCCACGGTTGTCGCCGTCTGTGCTGAGTTGTTTTATGTATAGGAGGAGCAGCTTCATTCAGAGCACTTTGCAGGGTTTCATTGTAATGCTTCAGAGCAGAATCAGGACATGAGATGGAGGAGATTGGGGCCAATGAGGACTGCAAGTTCTTCATAAGTTTCTGGGTGTTAATGGCCTGTATGTTTCTATAAGTGTGGAAAGTGGGGGTGACCTGAGCAGGATGGCAGTTCTTGATAGAGAATGAAAGAAGGTTGTGGTCAGAGAGCAGGAGAGTTTGTAAAAATCATCCACTGAGCAAAGACGGGAGAAGACCGATTCGAGGGAGTTTCCATCTTCGTGTGTTGGAGAGTTAGTATGCTGCGAAAGGCTGAAAGAGGACGTTAGAGATAAAAGTTGAGAAGCAGATGGTGAGAGGGGAAAAGCAATGGGGATGTTGAAATCACTCATGATGAGGGTGGGGGTGTCACAGGAGAGAAAGTGTGGAAGCCAGGTGGAAAAGTGATCCAGGAACTGATGAGAGGGGCCGGGAGGACGATACACCACCGCCACTCGCATGGAGAAGGGGATGTAGAGTCTGAGAGCATGGACTTCAAAGGAAGGGAAGACAAGTGAGGGTACTTGGGGGGATAATTTGGAAGGTACATTTGGGTGAAAGGAGCAGACCGACGTCTCCACCTGCTCTGTTGTCCGATCTTGGTGAATGAGAAAAGTGTAGTCCACCATATGAAAGGGCAGCAGCAGCAGTGGTGTCTGACTGCTGGATCCAGGTTTCAGTAAGAGCCAGGAGATTAAGAGAATTAGAAAGGAAGAAGTCATGAATGAAGGAAAGTTTATTACACACTGAGCGAGAATTCTAAAGGGCAGTTCTGTGCATGCATACACAAGGTCACAATGAAGGTCATGACCTTACGAGCGCTTATGCAGATCCCTGCAAAGCCTCATCAGAGCCAGAAGTCTCAGCTCAGCGTGAGAGGCTTGAGTATTTCAGTGCAAGTAGCAGCGACCAGAAGATGTGATGAACATCAGACGGGTGAGTATAGGTTTTTTTACATTTAATATACAGAATATTACATTCGCGGAGGATAACTTCTCTAGTAATCAAATTTCCTGGGAAAATCTGCACGATCAGGCAAATTCAAAGTTTGCCCGATTCGCTCATGTCCAATGCCGACTGATAATTGATCCTACATCATCACATTAAATTCTCAGACAAATCCCTTCAAATATCCGTTCCCTAATATAGGACCGTGACCAGACTTCCTTCCCCTAAAGCCTTGCAGGACTACAGGAAATTTTCTATCACTGCCCATTGGACGCTAGAAGCGATGCCAAACATGGAAAATGTGAAATTCTTTGTGTCCCACTCATTGTTTGGGTTTACAAATACTGATGTTAATTACAGAGGGCTCCAAAAAGCTAATTCACACATACGGGATTTTTCACGTACTTATAAATACAGACTGTAATTAATCAGTGTTTTGGATCAGAGTTTCTTCTTTGTTTGGTCAGTGTCAGTTTTCACCATTACTGTTTCATCAGAGATTAAAAAATAAAATTACAAGATTAATAATCGCAGACAGCGCACTGATGCCGTCCATGTGCTGTCCGCGATTTTCACACACCCGTAGACATAGACTGGAATGGATAATTTTGATCTGTGACTCACATCAAAAACAGACATGTAACCATGATTTTTGCAGACCATGTGAAATTATATCAGAGACCAATCGTCTCTTAAAAGGATTATTACCCATTGGGGACAATTTTTAATTGAATTATTTAATTTTGGTCTGAAAATATTTTTTGGAATGAGGTTTTATTAAACATTTTGCATAGTTTCTTTTAAAGGCTCTTTTATTTTCTTTAATGGGGTCTGTGGTCAAAAAACCCTGCTGAAAGGAGCTCAGAAAAAAAAAAAAAACACAAAATAAAGTTACAAACTCCCCATCTGACCATGAGAATGCAGTCACTGACAAATTCTCAATTAACTCATTCTGCAGCCAGAAATAGACGGTGCTGCAAAAGGCCAAAAAAGACAAAACTGCGCAAAATCTTTAATGAAACTCAATTGCAAAATTTTTTTTTTATTATTTTGCTCTAATTACATGCCTTTGAAGTAAAAAAAAATAAAAACAATCTCCAAAAGTTGAAAAATGCATTAAGTAATTTGTTCACAATCTACTCTAGTGTTTTTTTGTTATTAAAGAATTACATAATCTCCCATCGGTCTGAATTCACCGCAGTGAGTTTTCCTTCAAAATTCTGTGTGTATTTTCCCCAGACAGAATTCCTCCAGGCTTCTGACCAAAAAAAGTAACAATACTTATATCCATGATGGTTTTTTTTTCTTTAAAGTTCAGTTGAAAATCTGTGCAGAAAGTTTTCTGTGCATGTAAGTGAAGTTAGATTAGACCATGTTCACATGTTCAGTATTTGGTCAGTATTTCACATCAGTATTTGTAAGCCAAAACCAGGAGTGGGTGATAAATGCAGAAGTGGTGCAAATGTTTCTATTATATTTTTCCTCTTATTGTTCCACTCCTGGTTTTGGCTTACAAATACTGATGGAAAATACTGACCGAGTACTGAACGTGGCCTAAGGCCGGCGTCACACTTTCGAGTTTTACGGAAGTAAGAGCGCAGAAACTATGTCCGTAAAACTCGCAAAAGATACGGCACAATTATTCTCTATGCCCCTGCTCCTATCTGCCGTATTAAACTGATCAGTATTATACGGCTTTCTACGGCCATAGAAAATCGCAGCATGCTGCGTTTGTCACCGTATTGCACAAATAAAACGTCAATGAAAGTCTATGGAAGCCCCAAAAATACGGATCACACACGGACCAGCAGTGTGACTTGCGAGAAATACGCAGCAGTGTTAGCGAGAAAAGCCAGTAATTCAGTGCGGTGTACAGTAAAATCACACTGACAGCTTCCAGTAGAATAAATGTGGGCTTTTGCCCTCTCCTTCCTAAACCTGACATGATATGAGACATCGTTTACATACAGTAAACCATGTCTTCTCCCCCTTTTTTATGCATATTCCACACTACTGTTAGTAGTGTGTATATGCATAATTTGGCCGTTCTATCTACTAAATTAAAGGGTTAAATGGCGGAAAAAATTGGCGTGGGCTCCCGCACAATTTTCTCCACCAGAGTAGTAAAGCCAGTGACTGAGGGCAGATATTAATAGCCTGGAGAGGGTCCACGGTTATTGGCCCCACCCTGGCTAAAAACATCTGCCCCCAGCCACCCCAGAAAAGGCACATCTGGAAGATGCGCCTATTCTGGCACATGGCCACTCTCTTCCCATTCCTGTGTAGCGGTGGGATATGGGGTAATGAAGGGTTAATGCCACCTTGCTATTGTAAGGTGACATTAAGCCAAATTAATAATGGAGAGGCGTCAATTATGACACCTATGCATTATTAATCCAATACTAGGAAAGGGTTAAAAAAATACACAAACACATTATTAAAAATTATTTTAATGAAATAAAAACAAAGGTTGTTGTAATATTTTATTGAACGTCCATTCCAATCACTGAGGACCCTCGTTCTGTAACAAAAAAAAACAAAACAACAACAATATCCTTACCTTCCGCAGATCTGTAAAGTCCAACGATGTAAATCCATCTGAAGGGGTTAAAATATTTTGCAGCCACGAGCTGTGCTAATGCATTGATGCTCGTGGCTGCAAAACCCCGGAGAATGTAGGTAAAGTAGGTCATTGACCTATATTTACCTGCATTTGCGGTGAGGCGCCCTCTGCTGGCTGTTCCTAGATCGTGGGAACTTTCCTAGAAAGCTCCCTGGCTCGAGTTCATATGAGGACAACCAGCAGAGGGCGCCCTCTTATGATCTCGAGCCAGGGAGCTTTCTAGGAAAGTTCCCACGATCTAGGAACAGCCAGCAGAGGGCGCCTCACCGGAAATGCAGGTAAATATAGGTCAATGACCTACTTTACCTACATTCTCCGGGATTTTGCAGCCACGAGCATCAATGCATTAGCAAAGCTCGTGGCTGCAAAATATTTTAACCCCTTCAGATGGATTTACATCGTTGGACTTTACAGATCTGCGGAAGGTATGTATATTGTTGGTTTATTATTTTTTTTTAATTTACATCTCGAGGGTCTTCAGTGAGTGGATTGAGAGTAGAATAAATTAATACAACAACCTTTGTGATTTTTTCATTAAATTAATTTTTAATAATGTGTGTGTTTTTTTTTAACCCTTTACTAGTATTGGATTAATAATGGATGTGTCATAATTGACGCCTCTCCATTAATAATTAGGCTTAATGTCACCTTACAATAGCAAGGTGGCATTAACCCTTCATTACCCCATATCCCACCGCTACACGGGAATGGGAAGAGAGTGGCCAAGTGCCAGAATAGGCGCATCTTCCAGATGTGCCTTTTCTGGGGTGGCTGGGGGCAGGTGTTTTTAGCCAAGGGGGGGCCAATAACCGTGGACCCTCTCCAGGATATTAATATCTGCCCTCAGTCACTGGCTTTACTACTCTGGCGGAGAAAATTGCGCGGGAGCCCACGCCAATTTCTTCCGCCATTTAACCCTTTAATTTAGTAGATAGAACGGCCAAATTTTGCACATACACACTACTAACATTAGTAGTGTGGAATATGCAAAAAAAAATGGGGATATGAGATGGTTTACAGTATGTAATCATGTCTCATATCATGTCGGGTTTAGGAAGGAGAAAGCAAAAGCCGGTAATTGAATTACCGGCTTCCTGCTATATCGCGCTGGATGAAATATTAATATATATACATATATGTGTCTACTGACATATATATATATATATATATATATATATATATATATATATATATATATATATACACACATATACATACACAGTATATATGTTTTTTTTAACACATGGATCCCTTGTATAGCCGTATGTCGGTTTTGCAAGCCTGCGATAAAAACACGCAGTACGGATGACTTACGGATTACATACGGAGGATGCCATGCGCAAAAAACGCTGAAACACCCTGCCTACGGAGGAGCTACGGACCACTATTTTCGGGACTTTTCAGCGTATTACGGCCGTAATATACGGACCGTATTTTCATACGCTGTGTGACGCCAGCCTAAGAGGTAGAATCTGTGCCAAAATCTGCATTGACCTTATCCTAATAGTTGTTTATTTACACAAAAAAATTATGCAACTTCAATAAAAGTCCTTTTTATTGTGGAAACAAGTACAAACCCAACAACAATACTGCCCCCTTGTGCTGAAGAACGGTAATAAGGCAACGGTTTGTACAAAGTGCAGTTCTCCGAGTCGTACAGTGGATCTGGGCAGAAATTTAGCTTTTCATGTACAGTAAGAATAAAAACAATAACCGTTTTGTCATTCACAAATGATCAGCAGCGATAGAAAGGCACAGGAAAAGGATGAGGGCAAGCATCGTCCGCCCATTAGATGGCTATCATCTCTGCATCTTTATACAATTTACAATCAAAAGCCTAAAAAAAATATTTACATCTCCTCCAATGAAAATCTAACAACAGTTAAATATTCTCATAAAACAGATTGGTAACATTCTTTATTCG
Organism: Ranitomeya imitator; assembly: GCF_032444005.1. Taxonomy (NCBI): domain Eukaryota; kingdom Metazoa; phylum Chordata; class Amphibia; order Anura; family Dendrobatidae; genus Ranitomeya; species Ranitomeya imitator. The sequence continues at coordinate 37,857,592 of NC_091286.1, read as the reverse complement.
GTATATATACACTCACACATGTCTCCAGTTCAAGTGATTAAAGGGCTTGTCCAGAATGAAAAAAAAAAAACCAAAACATTGCTGCTTTCTTCCAGAAACAGTGCCACCACTGTCCATGGGTTGTGTCTGGTATTGCAGCTCAGATCTACTAAGGTGATGAAGACCGAGCTGGAATAGCACACAATATCTACGGAAGGGTTGGCGTTGCTTATGGCTGTGTAGGTTAGAGTTTCCTCGACAGGACAATTACAATATAAACAGAGGATCCCGGATAAATCGTTAGGCAATAACCTAATAAAAGTGTTTGGGCTCATAGAACACATCCAATTTTCTCACGTAGAAGAAAAACAAGCTTTATGTTCATTTTTGATCATATTTTGAACAAAGTTTGACCAGAGTGCCATCAGTTTTTCTTGTACGTGCACAAAAAAAACCAGTCTCCGCCTTCTCCATTGTGACAGTCTTTGAAAATCGGTTTGCACTCGGATGTCATCTGAGAGCGATCTGATTTTTTTTTTTCACGGACCCATTGCCTTGCGTTGCCGATTTTCATCAGATGGATCAAAGTCGGACATGTCCGCAATGTTTTTCACAGACCACTTGGTCCAACAAAAAAAAAAAACGGACCTATAGAATATCATAGGTATGAGTGAACCCAGATGGTACTCGTACGAGAAAATCAGCCCTTGGGGCTCGTTCACATGCTGCATTTTTGCAGTGCATTTTTTCAAGGGTAAAAACGCTGCACTACCAGCGAGGTGAATGAAACTACTGCAATCTCGTGCACACGCTGCTTATTTTTTTTCCTTTGCAAATTTGAACGATAAAAGCGTTTTTTTCTAATCTGCGGCGTGTCGATTCTTTTAGCATTTTTGCAGCAATTGCCATCTATTCAAATGAATGGTGAAAAACCAAAAACATAAAAACGTGTATAAAAAGAAAAAAAGTGTGTATTTTACCCAGTGTTTTCCCTGCCAACACTCAAATGACTGCAGCAGATTTTCTGCACCAATATGCATATACAGCAACAGTTGTCCAGTATTAGAAGAAAAAACATAAAAACACGGCCATTTTCCACCCAAAACCTCAGACGTAATTGTGCTTCGCAGCCAATCAGATCATCGCCTTTATTTTAATCCCGCACAAGTTAGAGAATAAACCAGTGATCTGATTGGCCACAGAGGCAAATGAAGGCCTAATATGTGTACATATGATCTGTAATCCCGCTATACAAAGGGGTCCCGTGTGACTGGTGAAGTGCGCACCTTAAGAAGGGAAAAAAAACTCTTAATAAAAATAATCCTATTAAAACACATGAATTAAAATACAATCAGTTCTTTCATAACCTCATCTAGAGCTTTACAACCTCAGTGGAAATGCTTCTGAAGAAAACAGAAGTCATTTTGCTTTCTAAGGATTGTAAGACAAAATGGTGCTAAACTCAAGGGGAATTAAGCTCAAAATTGGACTTTTGATGGCCAAAGACTGACATATATACTGACATACTGCACTAAATTAATATCAATGATAACAGGTAGCCATATTGAGGCAGATCATTTGGCCATAGCAACCAATTGGTCTGGTTGTTGTGGGTAACATCTTCACTTTTCCCTTCCTCAGTTTTTATGTCACTTTTCCTAGGCCTCAGTTTTGATTTCACTTTTCCTAGATCTTAGTTTTGATTTCACTTTCCCTAGGCCTCAGTTTTGATTTCACTTTTCCTAGGCCTCAGTTTTGCCTTCACTTTTCCTAGGCCTCAGTTTTGATTTCACTTTTCCTAGGCCTCAGTTTTGTCTTCACTTTTCCTAGGCCTCAGTTTTGTCTTCACTTTTCCTAGGCCTCAGTTTTGAGGAGGCAGAAACCGGTTGCCCACAGCAACCAATCACAGTGCAGCTTTCAATTTACCAGAGCTATTTAAAAAATGAAAGCTCAGCTCTGATTGGTTGCTATGGGCAACAAAGTGTTTTTTGTTTTTATTGAGAATTGAGGCCCAACAGCCTGTATATCATTAATAATGTCCTTTAGGAACAAAACCCATGCAGAGCAATGTCATCCATTTACAGAATACATCCCTATGATATTCCAGTGCTAGGCCCAAACTCGTTGGAGTATAGCTAGTAGTCATGTACAGTCAGTATCTGGAAAAATCTATTTTAGCACAGGTGGGTCATTCTGAAATTCCCTTTTGCTTCCTATGTGTCATATCTGGAAACAGAGAGGAACGAATGAAAGATATTATACAACATCTCCTTTCATTACCACACGTTATAGCCCCTATGACAACACTTCTTTCCAGTGCTATGGCTTTTTACAGCCTGGTCTGGTCATAGAAACATTAGGATAAATAATGATCTTGATATCCGCAATCCTGACATATGAAGTGGCTTGTTCCGTGGCAGTTTTGTCTGCATACAATGGGTTTGGAGCCATACAGTGTTGACAAAGATGAACCAGCAGAGCAATGACAGGAGGTGTTGTCATGGGGGACACTATTTTAGCGAGAGTCAAGAGTTCCTCAGGGCATCCCAGGCTTATAGATTTATAGGACCTTCATGTTTCCCTGGAGCGTTGTTGGGTTTCCTTCACCAGACGAGTCTGTCTCCTAAACACTTGAGAATCCACGTTGTGGCCCGAATTGGGGATTCATTGGCTCAGTCCACAATACGGCGGCCACACGTGTAAACAAGTCTTAATGACAGCAAAAGATCCATAATTTCATGAGGTGAAACTTTCTGTCCATGTTACAGGACATGATGATGGCCACCTACCAAAAACAATGAACCCCCAAGTATAACACTATGTGTATATTCTATGCAGGCCATGAATGTCAGGAGTAAATCCTGGTGGCTGGTGACCACGCTGGGCTACAAGTCACCATCTTGCAGTAAATCCACATCCTCGTCATCCAAGATTAGGTCAGAGTGCATGACCTCTGTCTCCTCCAAGACATCTTCTAGATCCTGGGCCACGTCATCATCAAAGTCTTCTTCTAAGGTTTTAATCAGGCTGAAGGGATCAAATGACATGTCGTTGTCAATGGGCAGAGTAGTCCTTACTATAGTCCTTGCAATTGTGTCAGCCATCTCCGCTGCTACCGCAGCCTTCTGTGCCTTCTGCCTGTGCTGCTCCTCCTGCTGCCGGTGAGTCTTCATGTGCGCGTTACGACTCTTGATCTTGTAGAATACCCTAAGGGCACAGAAGATGGTAGATTTAGCTGCACAAAAGTGGCACTTAGACATGTGGAACTATACTAAATCGTCTGCACCAGTGCAAAATCTGCAATTTTTACCAGTAATACTAATCCCCTTATATGGAGCAGAAGGATCTTTTATGACCCTTTAGGAGGATAGCATCTCATTTGTAGGCCAACATCTAAATTTGACCCAAAACCATGGCAGAGAAAGCCTTACACGGTTATACTCATCTTCATAAATTAATATTGTTGGATAGTGCTTACAAATACAAGCAATTTTGCAATTCACGGTGTTTTAAAATTTTCAGCCATTCTTGAAATATTAACACTTTTCTTTTGTTTATAGCTTGATTCCGTGGAGACCGACCACTTCTGCAAGACAGTGTTTACAAGCTCTGTTTTATAGAGCTTATAAGCACTGTTTTGAGGCTGTCCAGGATCTCTGGAGCGTGTTGTTACCTCCTATTCCCTGCCAGCTTCAGCACCGTGCTTACAAGCTAGACAGCGGTGGTCGGTCTCCTAGGAAATGAGATGTAAACAATAGAAAAGTGTTAATATCCCAAAACCAGATGAAAGTATTAATAGGCAGTAACTTGTGTAAGTGCTTGTTTTTACAATCTGACTTATTTAAAGATGGGAAAGGCTATTATCATATGTTACATTAAAGGTTTATTTTTTTACCAAAATCACAAGTCATGCTCTATACATAGAATAGGGGGTAACTTGCTGATCATTGGGTGTCCAACTGCTAAGATCCCCAGTGATCCCGAGAATGAAGGTCTGGTACATCCCGTCCTTAATGGTGAGAAAATGCAAATACATGACCTCTCCTCCACTGACTGTCAATAGGACTGCTGGAAAAAGCCAAGTACGAGAGTCCCATAGAGAATTAATAAAGTGGAGGTCGAGCATGCACAACTCCACTCCATTCAGGACCTGGCAGCAGAGCCTCATTCTTGGGGTTCCCAATGGTCGTATTCCCAGCAATCAGCAAATTATCACCTTATCTTATGGTTAGGGGATAACTTATGATTTTGGGACTGACACTTTAAAGGTACTTTTATTCGTACCAAATGGCAACATATTTTTGATGAGCTGAATGCTTCTGACCAGCACAGAAAGGTCGTTAACCTCTTCAGCACTAAAGGAAACTAAATCTATTTAATATGGGACACAAATCACACCATCTCTAAAGAAGACCTGCGATTCATTACCCAACGTGACGGTCTAACTCCAGAAATTCCATGGGGAATGTGACACCCTTGTGACACAAAATCACACTGCAAAACTGCCGCAATTGGTCATCCTCCCATAAGACAGACTGACATTAGCAGAAGATAGCCTCAGCCTTTTATTTTGGAGCCCTCACATTCAGGGAAGGTATACGCAGATACATACTTGCCACACAGTTTACATGGGAATACTGATGTCGCATCGGTCTCTCCGCTGGTGGTGCTGTGCGCCGGGGAGCTCTTCACGGAACAGTGCTCGCTCTGAGCGCCTGGCTTGGGTCTTCCTGTATTAGTAGCTGTAAACATCTTGGCCGGGGTAGTAGTTCCTCCATGAATACGAGCATGGCCATTCAAAGCCTGCCTGGAGCAGAATATCTGGAAACCACAGAGCAAAATTGATAAATGTTCAAATACAATTTTTTAATGGACTAAGGCTGCATGTCTCAAAAGTATATTGTCATACTAATGCAGGGAGGGTAGGAAGATCAGTAAAATCATGCCCTTACAGCTCCACAGTTTCCCATTTCGCACATAAAGGTACCAGCTGGAGGGCCGGGAGTCACCGGGAGAGAATGGTCGGCCTCCGCTGGATGTAGCAGGTCTGCAGTTTTCTGCACTGGCTCATACTGGGCTTCATACTTTCTGTGATCACCCCCATCTTCCTCATCTACATCATCCACGCTGCTCTAGAATATAAATTGTGTTCGTCAATGAAAGCTCAGAACAGATTTACAGTATACGTAAAAAAGAAATGACATCTAGTAAAGAAGCACCACAGGTACATGTATAGGGGTGTTTTTTTCACTTTAGGCGATCTTGAACAGCAAGTCTGCCCCACAATCTGTAGGATTTAGTTTGGGTTTTCTGCTGTGGATTTCCCTGCGGCTTTGTCCAGATTTTCTGCAGAGATTTCATTCAGCAAACCTGGTAGGTGCGAAGATAACGTCATTCTGCAATAATTAGTGATTTGTTGAGGGGGGATGATGGCTAGATAAATGAGTTAAACCCCATTTACATAAGCCAATAATTGGGAGAATGAGCGTTAATGGGAACACTCAATGGCTTTTGGCCTGCCTACACGTGTCGGCATACACCCAAAAAACGAGCAAAACACTTTCTCTTTGGGTGATTATTTTCATGCTGGCATTAAAATATTAGTTTTCGGAAGAAGATCACCCAGTGCAAACAGGACATGTGCTGCTGATAATGATATTCTGTTCACACAGGAACAATCGCATTACCAATAGTGCGGTATGCACGGGATTGTGGTCTGCCTGTGTAAACAGGCCAGCAAACGTCCGCTGACCAGCTTGCATGTAGCGTATGAATGGCTATGATTGTGCCGTCTAAATCCAGCATTACATTTGTCATTAACTTTGTAGCAAAACCAAGTGGAAACTAAACTCTAGTAGGATATATAATGGCCACTATACTGATTGTCTCCCATCTTTCAAAGAAACCAGTGAACAACTGCATCTTCAAAATATGGGGGGGGGGGGGGGAGAGAGAAAAACCTAAAATCTCAATCAGAAGAGATCTTGAGATGAGGTACTGGGGGTGTTTGTTGTACTTTTAGCACTTGCCTTCATTGGCTGGCACAATTACAACTCTTCCCAATATTACATGATGCCCCCATGCCCCCACTAGCAGCATTTCTCTACACGGCACACTCACTGTATCTTCTTCATGGGGTTCGATGAGGCGAGTCCTGTGTCTGCGGCCCATGTGCAGGATCTTCTTCCAGGTGTAATAGTATTCAACACACTGCGACACGCTCTTTGTCTTTACCTAGAAAACAACAGTAACACGGTGCCATTAGAACTATAGACAGCATTTGTTGTATTGGGCAAACCATGGACTTTGGGATTGCATAAGAGTCACAGGGTACCCGAATATCAGAGAACAACAAAACATATTGGTGGTCATCGAGATCTTGAATAAAACATTAAAATTATACAGAGAACAAAGACTTAAAACACAATGAGGAGCTTCATGGCATGGATTACCGTGGCTGAGCAAATGCAAGCCTTATACCACCAAGCACAATGCCAAGCGTTGGATCAAGTGGTGCAAAGCTGCAACCTCTGGACTCTGGAGCAGCGGAGACGAGTTCTGTGCTGTCACTTATCACTCTGCTCTATCTCACAGTATGATGAAGGAGTCTGGATTTGGTAAATGACAGTACAACGTTACCTGCTTTGTTTAACTGCATTGTGCACAGTTTGGTGGAAGAGGGGAAATGCTATGGGATTGTTATCAGGGGTCGGCCTCGGCCTTTAGGGAAGGGAAATCTTAATAATTCAGCATACAAGACATTTGGACAACTGTAGCTTACAGCTTTGTGGGAACAGTTTGGGGAAGGCCCTTTTCTGTGCCCTGTGCATAACGCAAGGTCCATACAGACATGGTTGGGGGGTGTATGCTGTGGAGAAGCCCGATCGGCCGCACAGAGCTCGTACCTCACCCACACTGAACACTTGGGGGAAACTAGAACAGAGAACGTGAGCTCGGCCCTCTGCCCAATCTCTGTGTCTGACCTCACAAATGCTCTTCTGGATGAATGGGCAAAAATTCAGACTTTCTGGACAGAGATCACAGATCTTCATTCCATGATCTTAGAAAGGCCCATACCTCAGATTCTTAAAATATGCCTCTTTTGGACAGCAAGTCAAAATATTTTCACGAAAAACCTTATTCATGGCTTTGAAGATGCTCATTCTTCCTCCTTGGCAATAACAATACCGTTCTTTATGTATTGGGCAATAAAATAAGTTTTCTATTTCTCCATGCAAGTGAGCAAATCCTCATACAACACCAGTCCTTCCAACTAAATGGGAGCCTCCAGAGTATGACAACTACACAATGTGAAGGCCAATATTGGACATATCAGGAGGACTCTCCCGACAATCAGTACCAGACCACCACAAGGAATAATGAATGAATGCGCTTCAGACTCCACATTGCAATGATCAATATTTCCTTTTTTCTTGCATCATACAGACATCACATAATCCACATGTGGAATGTAAATTCCATAAACCTACGTCCACAAATACTTCAGAAAAGATATCAATCGCACCAGCCTTGGTTTCGGCATATTCATGACGTATTCCTGTTTTGACCTAAAATTGCCATTTTCTGGAGTATGTGAATTCATGCCACGATCTGATCAAGTTTACACTTCAATTAAACAAGATTAAATATTTGGATGTTTTGTTGAGTCGGGCTACGGATCATACTATCAATCACAATCTATTCCAAGCCGATCGACAAAAATAACCCCTTGACGAATGAGTCATCACAGCCAACCCCCAAATTCAAAGCACAGTTTGTGAGGAGCATGCTACACAGAGAAAAGATCAGGAAAAAATTGGTAAAGAGAAAATATCACGAGAAAGAGGTGTGCGATGTAATTTCAGACAACTTGATTTCATGTAATAAATAATGTATTCGCCAATCCTTTATAAATTAAGCCTTATCCCTGAAAAAAAAAAAAAGTGTAGGTGCCGGGAATTGGGAGTCACCCATCAGTGCACCACACTGTTCGCTGCCTGTTGTCAGATGTAATCCGTCAGTATCAGCAGAGACAGGTTACAGATAGCGGGGGATGGATCTTCGTCCTTCTACAGCATACATGTTAAACTCTGGCCTGCAGGGTGAATATATATGGCCCGCAACGCCGACACTGCTTCCCACCCCACCTCTTCCATCCATCCTGGCTGCCGATACAGTTGAAAGCCATCTACTCCTTCCCCCATCATTCTTCATCTGCGTCTGACGTCTCAGCGCGGCGGGCACGATGACCTCACCATTTGGTGCTCGCTGTGCCAAGCAGTGAAGTGATACAGAGCGTTCGCTGCAGAGACCGAAGCAGTGGGGAATTGGGGAGCTGTGAATATTTATTTATTTTAATATGGAGCCCATTATACTTTATGGAGGACTATGTGCAGAGCATTATTCTGTATGGAGGACTATGTGCAGAGCATTATTCTGTATGGGGGACTATGTGGGAGCCCATTATACTGTATGGAGGACTACGTGGGGGCATTATTCTGTATGGGGGACTATATAGGGGCCCATTGTACTGTATGGAGGACTATGTGGGGGTCCATTATACTGTATGGAGGACTATAAGGGAGCATTATTCTGTATGGAGGACTATGTGCAGAGCATTATTCTGTATGGGGGACTATGTGGGAGCCCATTATACTGTATGGAGGACTACGTGGGGGCATTATTCTGTATGGAGGACTATATAGGGGCCCATTGTACTGTATGGAGGACTACGTGGGGGCATTATTCTGTATGGAGGATTATATAGGGGCCCATTATTTTGTATGGAGGACTATAAGAGAGCATTATTCTGTATGGAGGACTATGAGGGAGCCCATTATACTGTATGGAGGATTATATAGGGGCCCATTATACTGTATGGAGGACTATAAGAGAGCATTATTCGGTATGGAGGACTATGTGGGAGCCCATTATTCTGTATGGAGGACTATATGGGGGTTCATTTATACTGTATGGAAGACTATGTGGGGACCAATATACTGTATGGAGAACTATGTGGGGCCGTTATTCTGTATGGAAGACTATGTGGGACCCATGGTCTAGCAGCGTTGGTCGAACATGCATAGTGCTTACAAGCTCTCTTCTCTATTGAGCTTGTAAGCATAAACCTGAGGTTAGCTGGATCACTGAGACGCTTCAGCACTGCTGCAATTCCGATGCTATAATGGCATATACGCCCCATACCGCATCATTAGCAGCACGCAGTTTGGGCCAGCGGTGCAACAGTGCCGCTGTCATGAACAGTCATCAATCAGGAGGTCTTCGGCTTGTTTCCATATGAAAAGGTCCATTGTTATATTTGATGACAAGGAAAAACTTCCTCAATTGTAGACTTTTTTTAATATAAATAAGGTTGGTCCACGACTTTGTCTTTGGCCCTCTGTGCATTTGAGTTTGATATCTCTGCTCTACAGGAAGTGTTGGGGGGGAAGCAGGTTTTTATTCCACTACATAGAGTGGGTGGGCGGTCTTTGCCCCTCTACAGGAAGTTGGGTGCTGGTCTTTGCTCCTCTACAAAAAGTAGGGGTGGGAAGCGGGTCTTTATCCCACTACAGAAAGTGAGTATGGAAGGCAGGCTTTTGCCCATCTACGGGAAGTGGAGAGCAGGTTTTTGCCCTGCTACAGGAAGTCAAGGGCAGGTTTTTGCCCCACTACAGAAAGTGGGGGTGGGTCTTTGTCCCTCTACAGGAAGTAGGGGGCTGGTCTTTGCCTCTTTACAGGAATTAGGGGCTGGTCTTTTTTTTATATAAATAAGGTTGGTCCACGACTTTGTCTTTGGCCCTCTGTGCATTTGAGTTTGATATCTCTGCTCTACAGGAAGTGTTGGGGGGGAAGCAGGTTTTTATTCCAAATTTTTGCCTGTAGGACATTATTGCAAGAGAGGTTGGCTGAGTAGATTACACAAGAAGGATAACACACAGCAACTCAGCAGGATCTAGGAGCAACATGGCAGATGTGACAACCTACATGGTGAGCTGCAGCATGTGCTACATGTTCACAGATCGACCAGAAGAAGAATCAAATTTCACCTGTCAGAAGTGTAGACTAGTGGCCCTTTTAGAAGAAAAGGTGCGGGGTCTGGAAGAAAGAATAGCAACTTTGAAACTCATCAAAGAGAATGAAGACTTTCTAGACAGAACAGAAGCATCTCTACTGGTCACAGAAGGTGAAAAAAGTGTCAGAGAACCTCCAAAAGCAGATGAGTGGAAGCATGTGACCAAAAGAAGCAAGAAGACGATGGAGAAATCACCAACCACACAACTGAAGAACCGATATCAAATCTTTGTAGAGGATGAAGATGGCACACCTAAGGATGAAGCAATACCAGCAAGCAAAAAAGAAAAGGGCACACAGCAACAAGTGACAGCAAAAAGTACAGCCAAGAAGCAACGAAGAGTGGTGGTGGTGGGAGACTCACTACTGAGAGGCACAGAAGCAGCCATCTGCAGACCGGACATAACTGCAAGAGAAGTATGCTGCCTTCAAGGTGCGATGATCAAGGATGTGACCGATAGGATACCAAAGCTCTTCAGCTCCAAGGACGTCCACCCATTTCTTCTGATACATATTGGCACCAATGACACGGCAAGGAAGGACCTACCGACAATCTGCAAAGACTTTGAAGAGTTGGGGAAGAAAGTAAAGGAACTAGATGCACAGGTAGTTTTTTCTTCTATCCTTCCAGTAGACGGGCATGGCACCAGGAGATGGAACAGGATCCTTGATGCAAACAACTGGCTAAGACGATGGTGCAGACAACAAGGATTCGGATTCCTGGACCACGGTGTGAATTATTTGTACGATGGACTCCTCGCCAGAGACGGACTACACCTCAACAAACCTGGGAAACACACATTCGCCAGAAGACTCGCTACACTCATCAGGAGGGCGTTAAACTAGAAGAAGAGGGGACGGGAAGAAAAACATTAGACGCGAACAAAGAAGACCCAGGAAAACATACTCAGAAGGGAGGTAAGAACATTTCTAAAACAATCCACAGCGAGGAGATTGGAACAAAACAAAATCCTCTAAACTGCATGCTCGCAAACGCCAGAAGCCTGACAAACAAGATGGAAGAACTAGAAGCAGAAATATCTACAGGTAACTTTGACATAGTGGGAATAACCGAGACATGGTTAGATGAAAGCTATGACTGGGCAATTAACTTACAGGGTTACAGTCTGTTTAGAAAGGATCGTAAAAATCGGAGAGGAGGAGGGGTTTGTCTCTATGTAAAGTCTTGTCTAAAGTCCACTTTAAGGGAGGATATTAGCGAAGGAAATGAGGATGTCGAGTCCATATGGGTCGAAATTCATGGAGGGAAAAATGGTAACAAAATTCTCATTGGGGTCTGTTACAAACCCCCAAATATAACAGAAACCATGGAAAGTCTACTTCTAAAGCAGATAGATGAAGCTGCAACCCATAATGAGGTCCTGGTTATGGGGGACTTTAACTACCCGGATATTAACTGGGAAACAGAAACCTGTGAAACCCATAAAGGCAACAGGTTTCTGCTAATAACCAAGAAAAATTATCTTTCACAATTGGTGCAGAATACAACCAGAACTTTTAGACCTAATACTATCTAATAGACCTGACAGAATAACAAATCTGCAGGTGGTCGGGCATCTAGGAAATAGCGACCACAATATTGTACAGTTTCACCTGTCTTTCACTAGGGGGACTTGTCAGGGAGTCACAAAAACACTGAACTTTAGGAAGGCAAAGTTTGACCAGCTTAGAGATGCCCTTAATCTGGTAGACTGGGACAATATCCTCAGAAATAAGAATACAGATAATAAATGGGAAATGTTTAAGAACATCCTAAATAGGCAGTGTAAGCGGTTTATACCTTGTGGGAATAAAAGGACTAGAAATAGGAAAAACCCAATGTGGCTAAACAAAGAAGTAAGACAGGCAATTAACAGTAAAAAGAAAGCATTTGCACTACTAAAGCAGGATGGCACCATTGAAGCTCTAAAAAACTATAGGGAGAAAAATACTTTATCTAAAAAACTAATTAAAGCTGCCAAAAAGGAAACAGAGAAGCACATTGCTAAGGAGAGTAAAACTAATCCCAAACTGTTCTTCAACTATATCAATAGTAAAAGAATAAAAACTGAAAATGTAGGCCCCTTAAAAAATAGCGAGGAAAGAATGGTTGTAGATGACGAGGAAAAAGCTAACATATTAAACACCTTCTTCTCCACGGTATTCACGGTGGAAAATGAAATGCTAGGTGAAATCCCAAGAAACAATGAAAACCCTATATTAAGGGTCACCAATCTAACCCAGGAAGAGGTGCGAAACCGGCTAAATAAGATTTAAATAGATAAATCTCCGGGTCCGGATGGCATACACCCACGAGTACTAAGAGAACTAAGTAATGTAATAGATAAACCATTATTTCTTATTTTTAGGGACTCTATAGCGACAGGGTCTGTTCCGCAGGATTGGCGCATAGCAAATGTGGTGCCAATATTCAAAAAGGGCTCTAAAAGTGACCCTGGAAATTATAGGCCAGTAAGTCTAACCTCTATTGTTGGTAAAATATTTGAAGGGTTTCTGAGGGATGTTATTCTGGATTATCTCAATGAGAATAACTGTTTAACTCCATATCAGCATGGGTTTATGAGAAATCGCTCCTGTCAAACCAATCTAATCAGTTTTTATGAAGAGGTAAGCTATAGGCTGGACCACGGTGAGTCATTGGACGTGGTATATCTCGATTTTTCCAAAGCGTTTGATACCGTGCCGCACAAGAGGTTGGTACACAAAATGAGAATGCTTGGTCTGGGGGAAAATGTGTGTAAATGGGTTAGTAACTGGCTTAGTGATAGAAAGCAGAGGGTGGTTATAAATGGTATAGTCTCTAACTGGGTCGCTGTGACCAGTGGGGTACCGCAGGGGTCAGTATTGGGACCTGTTCTCTTCAACATATTCATTAATGATCTGGTAGAAGGTTTACACAGTAAAATATAATAATAATAATTATATAATAATAATTTTATTTATGTAGCGCCAACATATTCCGCAGCGCTTTACAAATTATAGAGGGGACTTGTACAGACAATAGACATTACAGCATAACAGAAATACAGTTCAAAACAGATACCAGGAGGAGTGAGGGCCCTGCTCGCAAGCTTACAAACTATGGGGAAAAGGGGAGACACGAGAGGTGGATGGTAACAATTGCTTTAGTTATTCGGACCAGCTATAGTGTAAGGCTCAGGTGTTCATGTAAAGCTGCATGAACCAGTTACCTGCCTAAGTATGTAGCAGTACAGACACAGAGGGCTAATACTGATAAAGTGTATGAGAACATGATGCGAGGAACCTTTTTTTTTTTTTTTATTATAAATGGGCCACACAGGGATCGTTAGGTTAATGCATTGAGGCGGTAGGCCAGTCTGAACAAATGAGTTTTTAGGGCACGCTTAAAACTGTGGGGATTGGGGATTAATCGTATTAACCTAGGTAGTGCATTCCAAAGAATCGGCGCAGCACGTGTAAAGTCTTGGAGACGGGAGTGGGAGGTTCTGATTATTGAGGATGCTAACCTGAGGTCATTAGCGGAGCGGAGGGCACGGGTAGGGTGGTAGACTGAGACCAGGGAGGAGATGTAGGGTGGTGCTGAGCCATGGAGTGCTTTGTGGATGAGGGTAGTAGTTTTGTACTGGATTCTGGAGTGGATGGGTAGCCAGTGTAATGACTGGCACAGGGTAGAGGCATCGGTGTAACGGTTGGTGAGGAATATGATCCTGGCTGCAGCATTCAGGACAGATTGGAGCGGGGAGAGTTTTGCAAGAGGGAGACCGATTAGTAGAGAATTACAATAGTCCAGACGAGAATGAATAAGTGAAACAGTCAGAGTTTTTGCAGAGTCGAAATTAAGAAAAGGGCGAATTCTAGAAATGTTTTTGAGATGCAGGTAAGAAGAGCGAGCCAGTGATCGGATGTAGGGGGTGAATGAAAGGTGAGAATCAAGGATGACCCCAAGGCAGCGGGCATGTTGCTTTGGAGTAATGGTGGAACCGCACACGGAGATGGCAATGTCAGGCAAAGGTAGGTTAGTAGAGGGAGAGAACACGAGGAGTTCAGTTTTTGACAGGTTTAGTTTCAGATAGAGGGAGGACATGATGTTAGAGACAGCGGTAAGACAATCACTGGTGTTTTCTAAAAAGGTCGGTGTGATATCGAGAGCAGAAGTGTATAATTGGGTGTCGTCAGCATAGAGATGGTACTGGAAACCAAATCTACTGATTGTTTGTCCAATAGGGGCAGTATACAACGAGAAGAGTAGGGGGCCTAGGACTGATCCTTGAGGAACACCAACAGTAAGGGGAAGGTGAGAGGAGGAGGAACCAGCAAAACATACAGTGAAGGATCGGTCAGAGAGATAGGAGGAGAACCAGGAGAGAACGGTGTCCTTGAGGCCGATGGAGCGGAGCATAGTGAGGAGGAGCTGATGATCCACAGTGTCGAATGCTGCAGAGAGATCCAAGAGAATTAGCATGGAGTAGTGACCATTAGATTTAGCTGTTAGTAGGTCATTAGAGACTTTAATGAGGGCAGTTTCAGTAGAGTGTAAAGAGCGGAAGCCAGATTGAAGAGGGTCGAGAAGAGAGTTATCTGAGAGATAGCGGGTAAGACGGGAGTGGACCAGGCGTTCGAGGAGTTTAGAGATGAAGGGAAGATTAGAGATAGGTCTATAATTAGCGGCACAGTTTTGATCGAGGGATGGTTTTTTAAGTAATGGATGTATGATGGCATGCTTAAATGAGGAGGGAAAAATACCGGAAGTGAGGGAAAGGTTGAATATTTTTGTTAGGTGAGAGGTGATAGCCGGGGAAAGGGACTGGAGGAGATGTGACGGAATGGGGTCACTGGTGCAAGTGGTCGGGCGAGAAGATGCAAGGAGCCTGCTTACTTCTTCTTCTGTAACTGCTTCAAAGTCAGAGAGTGAACTAGATGCAGTGGGGGAGGGAGGACAGTGCATGGTATGAAGAGATTGGGAGATGATTTCCTGTCGAATGTGGTCAATTTTTTCTTTGAAGTAATTGGCCAGATCGTCAGCACGGAGATCCGTGGTTGGGGCCTGCTCTCTTGGGTTGAGTAGGGACTGGAACGTGTCAAAGAGACGTTTAGGGTTATTGGACAGGGAGGTGATGAGGGTGTTGAAGTAGGTTTGTTTGGAGAGGTGAAGGGCAGAATTGTATGTCTTTAGCATGAACTTATAATGGATGAAATCTTCGGGTAGATTAGATTTTCTCCACAGACGTTCTGCGCACCTGGAGCACCGCTGCAGGAAACGTGTTTACAGCGTGTGCCACGGTTGTTGCCGTCTGTGCCGAGTTGTTTTATGTATAGGAGGAGCAGCTTCATCCAGAGCACTTTGCAGGGTTTCATTGTAATGCTTCAATGCAGAATCAGGACATGAGATGGAGGAAATAGGGGCCAATGAGGACTGCAAGTTCATCATAAGTTTCTGGGTGTTAATGGCCTGTATGTTTCTATAGGTGTGGAAAGTGGGGGTGACCTGAGCGGGATGGCAGTTCTTGATAGAGAATGAAAGAAGGTTGTGGTCAGAGAGCGGGAGAGGGGAGTTTGTGAAGTCATCCACTGAGCAAAGTCGGGAGAAGACCAAGTCAAGGGAGTTTCCATCTTCATGTGTTGGAGAGTTAGTATGCTGCGAGAGGCCAAAAGAGGAGGATAGAGATAAAAGGTGAGAAGCAGATGGGGAGAGGGGAGAGGCAATGGGGATGTTGAAATCACCCATGATAAGGGTGGGGGTGTCACAGGAGAGAAAGTGTGGAAGCCAGGTGGCAAAGTGATCCAGGAACTGATGAGAGGGGCCGGGAGGACGATACACCACCGCCACTCGCATGGAGAAGGGGACGTAGAGTCTGACCACATGGACCTCAAAGGAAGGGAAGACAAGTGAGGGTACTTGGGGGATAACTTGGAAAGTACATTTGGGTGAAAGGAGCAGACCAACGCCTCCACCTGCTCTGTTGTCTGATCTTGGGGTATGAGAAAAGTGTAGTCCACCATATGAAAGAGCAGCAGCAGCGGTGGTGTCTGACTGCTGGATCCAGGTTTCAGTTAGAGCCAGGAGATTAAGAGAATTAGAAAGGAAGAAGTCATGAATGAAGGAGAGTTTATTAAACACAGAGCGAGAATTCCAAAGGGCACAATTGAAAGAGACAGCAGGCATGCAGGGAATATTAATAAGGTTAGAGGGGTTTCTGGGTGTAGCAATTGGGAGGTTTGACTGGCTATAACATGGGGGGCCGGGGTTTGGAGATATGTCTCCAGCGACTAGGAGAAGGAGGATCGAAAGAGTGAGCAGATGGTTAAGTGATTTGTGAGAGCGTCTCTTGTGTTGGATGTTGGGACTGAATGGATCTGTGCTGTTAAGCAATGTGAACAGAGCAGGAGTGCTATACATAGGAGAGGCAAGGACAGAGGGGCCGATATGGATGGAGTGTAGAGAGTTAATGCGAGGGCGGTGAATGTGAGTGAATGCAGCAGCCAGAATATAGATTATACAAATAAATATGGTGAGTATTTGTGCTGTTTCAAGTGAATATGGATTAGATTTAGTTTTTCTTATCTGTCTCCTGCCCTGTCTAACTGCCATGTTATAACTGCCGAGTACTTAGAAAAAAAAAGTACTTTGAATAAAAAATACACGAATAACAGTGCACGAATGCACCCCTGCACGAATGCATCCCCAAGCTACATCTACATTTATAGAAGGCTAGCCCTTAGATCTCTTTTTTTTTGTTTTTTTTTTGTGTTAAAGCTCGTTAGCAATCAATCTAACTCAGTTGAGACAACAGGACACAATAAATGTAGTGATCAGATAAACAAATGTCCAGGTCTACATGGATCATAAAGCACTTTGAAACAGTTATGTGATCGATATTTGCAGATGATACAAAACTATGTAAAGCAGTTAATACAAGAGAAGATAGTATTCTGCTACAGATGGATCTGGATAAGTTGGAAACTTGGGCTGAAAGGTGGCAGATGAGGTTTAACAATGATAAATGTAAGGTTATACACATGGGAAGAGGGAATCAATATCACCATTACACACTGAATGGGAAACCACTGGGTAAATCTGACAGGGAGAAGGACTTGGGGATCCTAGTTAATGATAAACTTACCTGGAGCAGCCAGTGCCAGGCAGCAGGTGCCAAGGCAAACAGGATCATGGGGTGCATTAAAAGAGGTCTGGATACACATGATGAGAGCATTATACTGCCTCTGTACAAATCCCTAGTTAGACCGCACATGGAGTACTGTGTCCAGTTTTGGGCACCGGTGCTCAGGAAGGATATAATGGAACTAGAGAGAGTACAAAGGAGGGCAACAAAATTAATAAAGGGGATGGGAGAACTACAATACCCAGATAGATTAGCGAAATTAGGATTATTTAGTCTAGAAAAAAGACGACTGAGGGGCGATCTAATAACCATGTATAAGTATATAAGGGGACAATACAAATATCTCGCTGAGGATCTGTTTATACCAAGGAAGGTGACGGGCACAAGGGGGCATTCTTTGCGTCTGGAGGAGAGAAGGTTTTTCCACCAACATAGAAGAGGATTCTTTACTGTTAGGGCAGTGAGAATCTGGAATTGCTTGCCTGAGGAGGTGGTGATGGCGAACTCAGTCGAGGGGTTCAAGAGAGGCCTGGATGTCTTCCTGGAGCAGAACAATATTGTATCATACAATTATTAGGTTCTGTAGAAGGACGTAGATCTGGGGATTTATTATGATGGAATATAGGCTGAACTGGATGGACAAATGTCTTTTTTCGGCCTTACTAACTATGTTACTATGTTACTATGTTACTTTGCCCCTCTATAAGAAGTGGAGAGCTGGTCTTTGCCACTCTACAGGAACTGGGGGGCTGGTCTTTGCCACTCTACAGGAAGTTGGGGGGCAATAAGTTCAGAGCAAGCAAACCAATGGATAATAGCTAGAGAACAGCATGCTGGGATGTGAGGGATAGGATGTTACAGCACCTATAGTTCTGAAAAAATGCTGATGGAAAGCAATCACCTACTAAAAAAGCGTGGATGGGAAACTACAGATTATAAAAATTGGGACAGTTCCTCGACATTGGTATGTGCACCAAGCGGTTTTAAGTGGCTGTGAGGGTGAGAGCAGCAAGATCACACTTTACTACAGGGTTTGTGTGAAAGAACGGCTACACTGTGAACTTTATTATTGTACTGTGCACAAGGTAAAAGTTCCCCATCAGAAGTTGCTATTTTCTCATGCTCATCCCATGCACATCACAACACTTGTTCCCGGATTTTGTCGACAGGAAATGAGACTGATGGCCATCTCTGCAACGAGGATGAACCCAGCATTTATCAAAGCACTTTATCCTTGTGTCGGTCAGGTCTGGCGCAGAGCTATCACCTATACATGCGGGGCTATCTAATGTCATGCCATCCTTGTGAACTCTGCACATGCAGCCCACTGGGTTCTGAACCTGCTGCTATGTTGCTTATATCAACAACAAATATTATAATGTAAAATTGGTTTATTCTGACATTAATGGGATCTGATAAGTGACAGGTTATCATATAATCTGGAGTATCAAATGGGTATATGAAAAGCAGATAAAAGCAATGCCGTGGAGCGCGCTTTATGTACTATTTGCACTGGAATATCAAATGATCATAGGACATTATGCAATACAACCACGTAAAGACCCTCCCCCCAAAAAATCAGTAACAGATACAAGCTTTGTGGAGGTGCTTTCTCTGTACTTTACAAAAAAAAGTAAATAAACTTTGGGCTTAATTCATCATTTGCCTTTTTTTTTTCTTTAAGTAGCTTTTTTTTTGCAGTGTTGTTCGTTGGCTTTTTTTTGTGATAAGTTCTTATTTATATTTATGAATTTTGGGCTGTTTATTTTTGTCTCTACTCTTTTTTTCTGCCTTATTAGAGCAAAAAGTTGCACCCCACCCAGAAAAAAAATTATTTCAGGCCTACATAAAATAATTGCAGTGCAGGGGTGGGGACTGGAAAACATTTCTATTTTTAAAAAGTCGCAAGTTGGCCCCTCCTCAGCAGGGTACTTTTACCAACAAGCTCTAATTTAATCAGAAGTGAGAAAGCAGTACGAGAAACAACCATAAAGCAACCTTAAACCTCAACATAGGTACAAACAATGGAGGATGCCATGTCTCTCAATGAAGACTCCAAGAAAGAGATTTTAAAGTGAGTAAACAAAATCCTCTTTTCTCTATTGCTTCATTGGGGGACACAGGTATCTATGGGACGTCCGAAAGAAGTCTCAAGGGAGGGAACAGAGGAAAAAACCCAGATCAAGTCGGGTGATGGACAACCGCCTCCTGCAGAACCTTCTTGTCTAGGCATGCATCAGCATGGACATGGAGGCAGAAAGTCCCCTGTAAAGACTGGAATCGGGAATCACAAACAAGAAATCTGAGCCTCTGAAGGATGCTGTTCTTGAGAGGTACAGACGTAAAGCCTTAAAATGATCCAGTTTGTGGACGGATTGTTCCAGAGGATGGAATAGGGACAAACAGAAAGATGGAAGGACAATGTCCTTGTTGAGATTGAATGGAAAAACCACCTTGGGAAGGAAGGAAGGAACTAGTCGTAGAACCACCTTGTCCTGGTGGAGGACAAGAAAAAAGGAGCCGCACAAGAGGGCCGCTAGTTCTGAGACCTGCAACCAGGAACAAAACTTTCCAGGAGAAAAGAGAGGGCGATTTCTCAAATGGGTTCGAAGGGAGGTCCCTGAAGGACACCCGAGATTTGGTCTACGGGAAAATGATATGGAGGAACCAAGTGATCTTTGTAAAGAGCTCTTGACCAGGGGATGGGAGGCCAAGTTTTGTTGGAACGGGATTGAGAGTGAAGAGACCTGACCATTGAGGGTACTGAGAGCCCACCCAGACTCTAAGCTCGACTATAAGAAGGCCACAGGAGAGGAAAAAACATGGGGGCTGTCTTATTGTCCTCAAACCAGCGTAAAAAGGCTTTTCTTTTAAAATGATAAATGCGAGAGGACGAGGATTTTCTCATCTTGATCATAGTCTGGATGACCTGAGAAGAGAAACCTACCTCTCTCAAGACTGTGGCTTCAACAGCCATGCCGTTAAATTGAGAGATTGAGAATTCTAGTCTAGTGGAAGTGGGGAGCCTGAGAGAGTAGGTCTGGGTGATACGGGAGTGTCCAGGGAAAGACTTTGAGCAGGTTGACTAACTCTGCATATCAGACTTTTCTGGGCCAGTATAGAATCACAAGGATGAATGCTACCCCTTAAACTTTGGTCTTCTTGATGAGTCTGGCAGAATGTGGAGTTAAGCATCTTGAATGTCCACAGAGCAGAGGAATTCATTGGTTTCCATAGAGGCAATCACCACGCGGAGGGACTCCATTCTGAAGTGACAGACGATCCCACCGGTTTAAGAGCTTGAGGTCCAAGATTAGACAGAGCCGTTCTTCTTTGTGACCACGAAAAAGTTTGAAAAGAGACCTGAGAAGCGCTCTTAAGTGAGGATCAGTACGATGACGCCTGCCCGGAGGAGTGAAGAGATGGCCTGACAGAATCCAGGAACCTGGGAAAGCACTCTTGGAGGTCAGGACTTGAAGAAATGACGATGGGGAAGAGAAGAATATTCTATTTTGTAACTGATGGATATGGTCTCCTTGACCCAGGCGTCGTTGACTATGGAATAACGCATCAGGAAAAGGAGGCAGCCACCCACCCTGAAAGGAATCCCGGGTGGAGGCAACCCATCATGTGCAAGAAAATCTGTTAGACCTGGACTTTGACAACTTGTCAGCCCCGTGGTTGCCAGGGCACGGGACGAGCTTAAAGGATGGCCTCCATTTTTCCCGTTGGACTGGGGACCGGTCTTGTCGGGAGGAGTTCTCAGGAGGCAAAAATTGCCAAGAGGGCATCTCCTGGTGTGGGGACACTTGGGCTTTCGCTGGGGAAGAGACATGCTCCTATGCCGGGGGTGTCAGAGATGAGCTGATCCAGCTTAGTTTCATAGAGAATAGACACCTTGTAAGGAAGTGAGAGACTTTATAGATGCTGTGTCCGTGTTCCAA
Organism: Ranitomeya imitator; assembly: GCF_032444005.1. Taxonomy (NCBI): domain Eukaryota; kingdom Metazoa; phylum Chordata; class Amphibia; order Anura; family Dendrobatidae; genus Ranitomeya; species Ranitomeya imitator. The sequence continues at coordinate 37,836,471 of NC_091286.1, read as the reverse complement.
GCCTTAAGCCAGAGGATTCTGTGGATAGCTTCAACGTTTCGGGCCACAAGAGCAGAAAAACTGGCGGCTTCTAAAGACGCAGAAAGTAAGTACTTGTCAGCGTAAGCAATCTGGTCCGCGAGATAAGCAAGCTCGTCAGACAAAACCCCAGATGCCATTTTGAAGGAGTTTTGCCCAGGCGGAGACCAACGTGGCTACCCACATGAAGCCGAAGGCAGGGCAGAAGGATAAACCCACAGCTGCAAAGGCACACTTTGTTAGGGCTTCGATGTGCCCATCGAGGTCGGGCCCAGAATGATAGGAAATATACAAACGCTTCTTACCCTGGAAGCGCTTTTATGGGTGCTCCCATTTCTTTGAGAATATTCCATCAAACTCCTTTTGAAGGAGACTGAGTACTCCAAGGCCATCCTGAAGCATGTGGAAGGCGAGGGGCATCCAGACAAGGAGCTGAAATGTGCCCGCTTCTTGGACCTTGTACGTGATCTGCCATGCTGGGGCAAGTAACTAGGTGTACACAATTCATCCCAGGAAACGATTGGAGGACCAGTGGAGGCTGGATGTTTAGACAGACACTCTAGAAACTGTACCAAGGACTGGGACAACTTGGTTAGGTCCCCTACTCTTTGGGATGGAGCAGTAGCACACTCAGGGGGAAGAGGTGCGCTCTTATCGCCACTGGCGGGGTGCTTCTGTGAGGACTGCATAGTGGGAGTGATGCAGTCAGAGCAGAGTGTCAAAACCTGACCTGTGGGCAATTTCTTCTTGCAAGAAGAACGGGTGTAGTGAAAGATAATGGGGAATGGGCGTAAGCGAGACTCCCTGGAATTATGCATAGGGAGGTTGACTGCAGAAAACTGCTGTGCCTGAGCTAGAAAGAAAACACAGCCTGGACAAAGTCTACCCATTCTTGAGAAGACATCTCCAATCTGAGCAGGAGATCTGTGGATCAGCGTGGAGCCACGACTAGGAGCTCCAGTGACGGCGGGGAAAAAGCCACCAGAAAGAGAAGGGGGCGGAGGCGAGAGAGGAGCCTAGAGCCGATGCTGAAGAATCAACAAGGGGCACTGCAGTAGGAGGAAAATTGGGGGGAAACCCTTGCTATGCTGATTGGTTGGGGCACATGAGGGGGGTGTGGTCAGCCAGTGAAGAAGGCCTTGGGAAAGTCGGGGACTAAATTTTAGATGACAAATACTCTTGGAGGGCCGGAGCCGGGAGAGGCATGTGCACCCCCTGGAGATTCCTGTCCTGGAGCCCCCGCCGCCAAGAAACTGTGGAAGGCATTGGTACCTGGTCCGGATGTGGTACCGACTACTTCTTCACAGTCCAGAAGACGTCATTAGGAGCCCTGGCTGAGGGGATCACTGGGATTGGTAAATCTTCTATCTCGCACTGTTGCGGTCACGGACAGCACAGAAGATGGTATCAGACTCTCCAAATGGGGTGGGGTGGGGTGGGGTAGGTGGGAAACAAAATTTGTCTTCCTCCTGGCACTGTCTCAATAGAGAAGTGGGCTGGGGGTGGCAAGGACAGTCTGTCATGGCAGCCCTGAGACACTCTTGCTGTTTTAAGGGGGTACGGTCTTGCCTCGCAGACCAGAGAGGGTACAAATCAGACCACACTGTTCTCTCAGTCTCATAAGTGGGAAGACAGAGTGAGCCGTTACACCCTTTTGCCCGCAGTAGAAGAATCTGAAAAACAAAGGAAAAAGATTAATAAAACACAAAAGGAAACCTATGGTAGAAATGGTTCTGGGAGCAGACCGTGTCTGCATCCTACTGACACTAAGCTAAAACTGATTAGCTTCATGCCAGTCAGCGAGTGTACCTTGCTGAGGAGGAGATAACTTTTTGCCAAGTGTCAGCCTTCTAGCAACAGTAGCATACACTCATGGTCTACCGACTCCCCCAATGAAGCCATAGAGAAAAATATATGACCCGCCAGGCTACCATCACTTATACAGCAGGACAGCAGCAGCAGGGTTTGTTTCTCCTGCACACCCAGGACATTCCTGCTTCTGTTCTTCTCTTTCAAGGACAGATTTATATTAGGTAGTTTCCAATAATACATAAGTAAAAGTCCACGAAAAATAAAACCTACAGTGCCTACAAGTAGTATTCAACCCCCTGCAGATTTAGCAGGTTTACACATTTGGAATTAACTTGGCATTGTGACATTTGGACTGTAGATCAGCCTGGAAGTGTGAAATGCACTGCAGCAAAAAAGAATGTTATTTCTTTGTTTATTTTTTTTTAAATTGTGAAAAGTCTTTTCAGAGTGTCATTTATTATTCAACCCCTCAACCCACCAGAATTCTGTTTGGTTCCCCTAAAGTATTAAGAAGTAGTTCAGGCACAAAGAACAATGAGCTTCACATGTTTGGATTAATTATCTCTTTTTCCAGCCTTTTCTGACTATTTAAGACCCTCCCCAAACTTGTGAACAGCACTCATACATGGTCAACATGGGAAAGACAAAGGAGCATTCCAAGGCCATCAGAGACAAGATCGTGGAGGGTCACAAGGCTGGCAAGGGGTACAAAACCCTTTCCAAGGAGTTGGGCCTACCTGTCTCCACTGTTGGGAGCATCATCCGGAAGTGGAAGGCTTATGGAACTACTGTTAGCCTTCCACGGCCTGGACAGCCTATGAAAGTTCCTCCCGTGCCGAGGCCAGGCTTGTCCGAAGAGTCAAGGCTAACCCAAGGACAACAAGGAAGGAGCTCCGGGAAGATCTCTTGGCAGTGGGGACATTGGTTTCAGTCAATACCATAAGTAACGTACACCACCGCAATGGTCTCCGTTCCAGACGAGCCCGTAAGGTACCTTTACTTTCAAAGCGTCATGTCAAGGCTCGTCTACAGTTTGCTCATGATCACTTGGAGGACTCTGAGACTGACTGGTTCAAGGTTCTCTGGTCTGATGAGACCAAGATCGAGATCTTTGGTGCCAACCACACACGTGACGTTTGGAGACTGGATGGCACTGCATACGACCCCAAGAATACCATCCCTACAGTCAAGCATGGTGGTGGCAGCATCATGCTGTGGGGCTGTTTCTCAGCCAAGGGGCCTGGCCATCTGGTCCGCATCCATGGGAAGATGGATAGCACGGCCTACCTGGAGATTTTGGCCAAGAACCTCTGCTCCTCCATCAAGGATCTTAAGATGGGTCGTCATTTCATCTTCCCTACAAGACAACGACCCAAAGCACACAGCCAAGAAAACCAAGGCCTGGTTCAAGAGGCAAAAAATCAAGGTGTTGCAGTGGCCTAGTCAGTCTCCTGACCTTAACCCAATTGAAAACTTGTGGAAGGAGCTCAAGATTAAAGTCCACATGAGACACCCAAAGAACCTAGATAACTTGGAGAAGATCTGCATGGAGGAGTGGGCCAAGATAACTCCAGAGACCTGTGCCGGCCTGATCAGGTCTTATAAAAGACGATTATTAGCTGTAATTGCAAACAAGGTTATTCCACAAAATATTAAACCTAGGGGTTGAATAATAATTGACCCACACTTTTATGTTTAAAATTTATAAAAATTTAACTGAGCAACAAAACTTTTTGGTTTGTAAGATTTATGCATCTGTTAATAAATCCTGCTCTTGTTTGAAGGCTCTAACTTATTTGCATCTTATTAAACCTGCTAAATCTGCAGGGGGTTGAATACTACTTGTAGGCATTGTATATTATAAATACAAAACTCCACAGCCCTCGATAGCTGTGGCTTTATACACTCGCTGTTTTCCTTTTGGATTATCAGTATTTCAGTTGACCATTCGCTGGATTGTCGGAATTTAACTATTTTCTATACAAGAAAAGGAAGAATTTACCATTTTCTGCACATGGTAGAAATCTTTATTGCAAGTGTTTAATGCTTTGATAAAACTCTTCTTCTCGTTGTTGGTCCAGTGGTCTGATCCTGAAAAAAAGGAAAGAATAGAGAGTCAGTCGGAGGCTCAAGACATGGCAAGATGATGGTGTGACCGTATTCTAATGGGTACTAACATGTAGCTCTGTGGCTGTCATGGGGGTACTTCACATCCAGCTCCCAATACTGACAGGTTTCTACCTACCAGTATGTACAGGGAGAGACCTGTCGGTGTAGTGCAGCGTGGTGGTGAGAAGCTGACGGGCACCGGCCTCAGACTAGTCATCCGAGACACATGGTCCACAATACATGGCTGCAATAGCGCATTCAGTGGCTGATTCATGCCGCCTGGGGTTTGGGCATCCTGAATCTCATGACTTATTCTTTTTGAGAGGAGTTTACATAGTTGGAACCCGTGTTTACGTTTTGGCATCATGATGTTCTTCCATCCGGGTGTATCAGACTATGATAAAATACTAATGACTATCTACATCTAGATAGGGTTCTGTTACCACCTTGGTGCAATGGATCCACTGTGACACCGATAATGAAAGGCTTTATTATGAGGCAGACGCTGAGAGGAGTTACTGCCTACATCACTGGGGACTTGTATCACAGAGGATCAGTAGGACCTGCTCACACGGTGATAAGTAATTGGAAGGATATGCTCCTCGGTGTCAGTGCACGGTCACTGAAAAAAGCTCCGGCTGCCATCACCTTAGCATTGTTCTCTGTGTCATTCTGACATGTCTTTTGCATAGAAAAAAATACATTTTTTTTTAAATGTAATGCAAACTGGAATGAGGATCCAAAAAATACAGAATGTGTAAAACTGAAAACAAGGTATGCACATTAATAGAATGCTATGTAAAAGAAACAAAAAAGAATAAAGTGTATAGAAAAACAAATGCAAATTGCTGAACGGTCATCATTATTATTATTAAAGTGGATGAACGTTGTACATCATGTGTCCGGCTAGGTTCATGAATACATTGGGGACTTCTGTCTAAAGCCCCAAAATCGGGACCCAGAATTGCCCCTAGCGGACTTCATTTACCCATAACATGCATCTTTAGACTCTTTTTGGTCTGTATTTCCATCTTTTAAGTCAGAGGCACATTACATTGCTTTTGTAGTAACTGAAAACAAGATTTTTTTTTTAATACGGAAGCAAACTTGCATGGTGGTGCTGATGTGTGTATATTTCTGAGCAGCAGATTCACAGTGTGCACAGGTGTCAACTTTCATAATTATATGGGCATAAGGGTTTAGTTGAAAGTGAAAAAATTGACCCGTTTTCCATATGGAATGCTGCCTGGAATTTCGAGACAAAGACGAGTCCTAAGTTGCAGGTTTTGGACTCCATCTGGAAAGTGACGGCAGGTCTGAATCCTGTTTTTTCAGAGCGTCATGAACACGGGGTGAAACGTAATGAGAAACCAGGAGATTATCTGCACACGTACAGTATTTGCAGAAGATTTTTTTCTGTGTTAGCGTTTTTGCCGCATTTTTTAAAAATACGTTTTTTACTTGCATTTTTTCCCCCAATTTGCCGAAAAAAGGCTGACCCTGAAAAGCAAAGCAATAACTTCTGCCCAAGTTTTTACCTCCTCTTACCAATCAGGGAGGATATTTGTGTTGGAAAATATCATTACTCTATGGAGAAGAATGGGGAATGAGGGTACAATCCATCACTGAAGACCTATTAGTAAGTGATTTACTAATCTCTTCTGCTTTATGTGGTTATTATGTGATTTCCCTCTGGAAACGTTCATTCTGCAGGTTACTTGTGGTATTGGGTGACATCTTTGTGGTTGAAATGTTATGGCGTAGTCATAGGTTTGTGGTCAGTCAGATTGGCGTGGGTTGCCTGATATAATAAAGTTATAAACCCACAACTGAACCTTGTATTTAGAACTAATGGCTGCCAGATAATGATGCTGGTAATAGGCGTACAGAAAACAAAAAGGCCCAAAAATCAGTAATCCAGTTTTCAGTATTTAGTTATTGCCTATGTAAGACACAGAACCACATTATTTCTAAAACACCGTCAGGGATTAGAGACGATTTTTACACTTTTGGATCGACACCGAATCTGATGGGCAGAAGAATGCGACACACCTACTCTGTGCCCGCAGGTGCCATAGCCTCAATTGATGTGGATGACATCTCCTATACCATCGGCGTAGACTGTTCAACTCTCGTGCCTGTGCAAGCATCGTTCCCCAGCAAGAAGGCCTCGTTCCCCCAGCAAAAAGGCCTCGTTCCCCCAGCAAAAAGGCCTCGTTCCCCCAGCAAAAAGGCCTCGTTCACCCAGCAAAAAGGCCTCGTTCCCCCAGCAAGAAGGCCTCGTTCCCCCAGCAAGAAGGCCTCGTTCCCCCAGCAAGAAGGCCTCGTTCACCCAGCAAGAAGGCCTCGTTCACCCAGCAAGAAGGCCTCGTTCACCCAGCAAGAAGGCCTCGTTCCCCCAGCAAGAAGGCCTCGTTCCCCCAGTGAACAGGCGTTGTTCCTCTGGTGCGCAAGCCTCATTCCCCCTGCACTTCATCCTCGTTCTTGCAGCTCGCAGGCCTCATTCTCCAAGCTCACAGGCCTCGTTCCTGCCATCCGCACAGATGATTCAACTCTCGTGGCAGCTCAGGCCTCGTTCCCCTACAACGCAGGCCCTCGTTCCCCGAGCACGCAAGCCTCGTTCCCTTACCGTGCAAAAAACCCTGTGATGATTGCATTTTTGATCATTCTGTCTGCATACGGTTAGGTCGGCATAAGTGAATGGTCCATTAAAAGGGTGCTGACGCACTGGTATACAGTCAATTGTTGCTCAATCATGGGCTGAAAGTTTACAGATATTGGATAGACGCCATGTATTAAATGCATTCAGTCATAGCTGTAGTTTTCTGCATGGTACTACTATTAAGATGTGTTCTTACAAAATTTGACTCTTAGTACTGGTTGGACAGTATCAGACTATGTAGGAATACACCATACTGACAGTGAAAATGGTAAAACCCAATTTTAACATCTTCACACCGTGGCCATTTTCAGTTTCTTTCGTTTTCGTTTTTTCCTCCCCTCTTTCCAAGGGCTATAACTTTTTTTTACTTTTCCGTCAATACAGCCATATCAGGACTTTTTTTTTTTGAAGGACGAGTTGTACTTTTGAATTACACCATTCATTTTAATCATATGAACAATGGGGAACCATAGGAAAAAAATTTCAGCTAAGCGTTCAAAAAAGAAAAAAAAGTGTAATTTCACAATTGTTTTTGGGGTTTTTATTTACCATGTTCACTATCAGGCAAAAGTGACTTGGCACTCTCCAGGTCAGTACAAGATAACAAACATGTATAGTTTTTTTTATCGAAGTGGTGACAAAAAAATTTGGAAATACATTAAACCCTCCCCCCCACTTTTTTGCGTCACTATTTTTGGAGACCTGTATGTGAGCACACAGCATTGAATCTTAATTAACCAGACGTCCATTTTTACCAAGCCAGAAAGAATAGACTGTTATCTATATGTTGACTTTTGAATTTATGTGTTTTTTTAAGAAAAGAGACTTTTGCTTGTGTAAGCCTGTAATATTGTTTTGTAAGTTGATATTTGATGTAATATACTGTGCTCTTATCCTGGATGACTAGTAATGTTTGCCGATATGCTAATTATACCTTGTCTATGCCAGCCAGTTTGTTGGCATTCAAAACAGAAGAGGAAAATGTATGCAAATAGATTACACAAATCAAACAATATGAGTTGATCTTATCAGCATTACCTGTAAATACTGAATCAAGGACACTTTTTTTTATTATAAAAAGAGGTTATATGCCGCTGTACAGAGAAAGTCAGAAATTCAGCCAAGACATTCAGACATCCATGGGACCAGAGATAGGACAGGAGCTAAGACATCGTGGCTCCATCATGAGGGACATAGATTTATCATTCTACAGGATGCCAGCTTAGGGGACCTCGGCCCCAGCTGGAAGAATACAGATCTGCTCCATTGACTATTGTGAATCCATGGATACTACATTTGGAGAAAGCCAGGATTGGGACCCACCGGTCGCCTGGCTCCATGGAGATGTTCGGAGAAGCCAGGTTGTGACCCTCCGGTCAACTGGCCTCGTACCTGAATGGGCTGTCATCTTTCTAAGCTTGTCGTTACCTTGTCTCTGTGCATGCAACAAGTGGGCTAGTCAGCCCTGGAAGATGAAGCCAGGTCGCGACCCTCTGGTCAACTGGCCCTTGTACCTGAATGGAGTGTCAATTCCTACGCTTGTCGTTACCTCCTCTCTGTGCGTGCCACAGGTGGCGTAATCGGCCGTGGGAGATCTGAAGTAACAGCTGCTATTATTCCGGCGAGTCAGTGGAAGGGTGAGACTCTAATGTGCACAGTCTTGGGTACTGTGCTGGGACTGTTCTGTGTGTTATCTACCTGTTTTGTGGTTCAATAAAGTATTGCCACACTGTTCACCCTTATCCTGTGTTGTCTGAGTAGCGTTATGCCCATGTTAATGGGAGAGCAGGCGTTCGGTGGACCGATCATTGGTCCATGTGGTTTCGGCTAGTGGATCGGGCCACATGCCATCTCTCCAAAGTGGTGGGATACTACTCAGCCTGGCAGATCTGCAGGGGACTGGTGTTCTCAAATAACATCCAGGGCTCCACAACCAGGGAGTTATTCAGACAGACCCAGCAGCTCATTGATGAGGCATTCACAGCAGGTTTCGGACACCACTATGTCCAACCCCTATCATTTACAAGAAAATTAAATGTAAGTATTTAGCAACGCTAATTAAGTTGTATAAAACTTCCTCTAATAGCCATCAGTCGCTGATTCCCTACATACACATGCATGCATTTTCATTGGAGGAGGAAAGTAAGTCACTGCTAAAATGGCAGTCGCTTATATCCCTCTAGAACAAAGGATTGATGTTCAGATTCAACATCTACAGGGAGAGAGTTGGGAGAAAAATGGAAATCAAGCAAAACAAAATCCTTAAAAAAATCGTAGTTTATTGAAAAGCCATTAAAATCCAATCCAACACCTAAGAACCCGACTTTACTTGGAGTAAAGACGATGTCTGAAACGCGTCTACATTTTTAAGTGTTGGATTGGAATTTGACGAAATATCAATAAAGTACAATTTTTTAAGGATTTTTTTTGCTGGATTCACAATATTGCACCTGGATATTTGCCACACTACGAGACTTTCATCACATTGAGAGTAGGGCGACCCTTATACATATAAGTTTGTGGGAGCACAGGATATTGGAGCCGGTTACCTGCATAGTGGTAAGTCGCTAGTGGATGAGTTTTGAGCCTCGGAGTATTTTTTAAGAGCAGCATCTCCAAAGCAGTCTGTAATTAAGGAATAAAATAACAGAGATCATATTAAGACATATTACACCTTCAAAATCACAACAGAAAAGCCCGATCATATACATGAAAATGGGTTATTTGAGACTGTAAAAAAGTCAAAGCTTCAATACCAGACATGGTCTATGAACCAGAATGGCGCTGTGAAAAATAAAAGAAGTCGTCTTCTAATTCATACAAGCCCCTTAAGGGCTAGAGGGATGGTATCGACAGATATATATCATTAACTTAAAGGGGCTCATCCTATTGTATCTACATCTGCACAGTGAATACATAATTGGTTCCTTATGTGACAGGAGTAACATTCACCCCTGTTGTAATGAGATTAACAGCAGATCTCTGGAATTTTACATTTCAGCCAAGACACCAGATATTACCTGACAGAAGACACGAGATATGGATTTTCAAATAAGATAATGCCAAAGACATTGGTATGCATGTTGCACGCAATACCAGATATTGGTCTGAATACTGGACTAGAAATTTACATAATTTACATCCTCCTCTTAGTGTTGATTCTCCAGAGAATGCTACACACCTACTCTGTGCCCCAAGTTGCCACAGTCTTCATTGATGTTGATGACGTCTCATATGCCATCCGACGGTTCAACTCTCGTGGCTGGGCAGGCCTTGTTCCCCTAGCGAGCAGGCCTCGTTGCCCTGGCTAGAAGGCCTCGCTTCCCTAGCGCAAAGGCCTCATTCCCCTAGCGAGCAGGGTTCGTTCCCTTAGCAAGCAGGGTTCGCTCCCCTAGCGAGCAGGCCTCGTTCCCCTTGCACGCAAGCTTTTTTCCCCTAGCACGCCGGCACTCGTTCCCCTAGAACACAGCCCTTGTTCCCCCAGAGCACAGTCCTCGTTCTCCCAGCGGGCAACCTTTGTTCCCCCCCAGTGCCCAGCTCTCATTCCCCCAGCGCGCAGCCCTCGTTCTCCTAGAAAGCAACCTTCGTTCCCTCAGCACCTAGCCCTCGTTCTCCCAGCGCCCAGCCCTCATTCCCCAGCGCCCAGCCCTCATTCCCCAAAGCGCCCAGCCCTCATTCCCCCAGCCCTCGTTCCCCCAGCGCGCAGCCCTCGTTCTCCCAGCGCCCAGCCCTCATTCCCCCAGCGCCCAGCCCTTGTTTTCCCAGCGCCCAGCCCTCATTCTCCCAGCCCTCATTCTCCCAGCGCCAAGCCCTCGTTCCTCCAGCGCCAAGCCCTCATTCCCCCAGCGCCAAGCCCCCTCGTTCCCCCAGCGCCCAGCCCCCTCGTTCCCCCAGCGCCAAGCCCACTCGTTCCCCCAGAGCTCAGCGCTCGTTCCCCCCATCGCGCAGCCCCCTCGTTCCCCCAGCGCCCAGCCCCCTCGTTCCCCCAGAGCCAAGCCCTCGTTCCCCCAGCGCCCAGCACCCTCGTTCCCCCAGCCCCCTCGTTCCCCCAGAGCCCAGCGCTCGTTCCCCCAGCGCGCAGCCCTCATTCTCTCAGCGCCCAGTCCTCATTCCTCCAGAGTGCAGCCCTCATTCCCCCAGCGCGCAGCCCTCATTCTCCCAGCAAGCAACCTTTGTTCCCCCAGCCCTCATTTCCCTAGCCCTTGTTATCCCAGCGAGTACCCTTCGTTCCCCCAGCCCTCATTCTCCCAGCGCCCAGCCCTCCTTCCCCTAGCCCTGGTTATCCCAGCGAGTAACCTTCGTTCCCCCAGCGCCCAGCCCTCGTTCTCCCAGCGCCCAGCCCTCATTCTCCCAGCGCCCAGCCCTCATTCTCCCAGCGCCCAGCCCTCATTCTCCCAGCGCCCAGCCCTCATTCTCCCAGCGCCCAGCCCTCATTCTCCCAGCGCCCAGCCCTCATTCTCCCAGCGCCCAGCCCTCGTTCTCCCAGCGCCCAGCCCTCGTTCTCCCAGCGCCCAGCCCTCGTTCTCCCAGCGCCCAGCCCTCGTTCTCCCAGCGCCCAGCCCTCGTTCTCCCAGCGCCCAGCCCTCGTTCTCCCAGCGCCCAGCCCTCGTTCTCCCAGCGCCCAGCCCTCGTTCTCCCAGCGCCCAGCCCTCGTTCTCCCAGCGCCCAGCCCTCGTTCTCCCAGCGCCCAGCCCTCGTTCTCCCAGCGCCCAGCCCTCGTTCTCCCAGCGCCCAGCCCTCGTTCTCCCAGCGCCCAGCCCTCGTTCTCCCAGCGCCCAGCCCTCGTTCTCCCAGCGCCCAGCCCTCGTTCTCCCAGCGCCCAGCCCTCGTTCTCCCAGCGCCCAGCCCTCGTTCTCCCAGCGCCCAGCCCTCGTTCTCCCAGCGCCCAGCCCTCGTTCTCCCAGCGCCCAGCCCTCGTTCTCCCAGCGCCCAGCCCTCGTTCTCCCAGCGCCCAGCCCTCGTTCTCCCAGCGCCCAGCCCTCGTTCTCCCAGCGCCCAGCCCTCGTTCTCCCAGCGCCCAGCCCTCGTTCTCCCAGCGCCCAGCCCTCGTTCTCCCAGCGCCCAGCCCTCGTTCTCCCAGCGCCCAGCCCTCGTTTTCCCAGCGCCCAGCCCTCGTTTTCCCAGCGCCCAGCCCTCGTTTTCCCAGCGCCCAGCCCTCGTTTTCCCAGCGCCCAGCCCTCGTTTTCCCAGCGCCCAGCCCTCGTTTTCCCAGCGCCCAGCCCTCGTTTTCCCAGCGCCCAGCCCTCGTTTTCCCAGCGCCCAGCCCTCGTTTTCCCAGCGCCCAGCCCTCGTTTTCCCAGCGCCCAGCCCTCATTCTCCCAGCCCTCGTTTCTCCAGCGCCAAGCCCCCTCGTTCCCCCAGCGCCAAGCCCCCTCGTTCCCCCAGCGCCCAGCCCCCTCGTTCCCCCAGCGCCCAGCCCCCTCGTTCCCCCAGAGCCCAGCGCTCGTTCCCCCCATCGCGCAGCCCCCTCGTTCCCCCAGCGCCCAGCCCCCTCGTTCCCCCAGAGCCAAGCCCTCGTTCCCCCAGCGCCCAGCACCCTCGTTCCCCCAGCCCCCTCGTTCCCCCAGAGCCCAGCGCTCGTTCCCCCAGCGCGCAGCCCTCATTCTCTCAGCGCCCAGTCCTCATTCCTCCAGAGTGCAGCCCTCATTCCCCCAGCGCGCAGCCCTCATTCTCCCAGCAAGCAACCTTTGTTCCCCCAGCCCTCATTTCCCTAGCCCTTGTTATCCCAGCGAGTACCCTTCGTTCCCCCAGCCCTCATTCTCCCAGCGCCCAGCCCTCCTTCCCCTAGCCCTGGTTATCCCAGCGAGTAACCTTCGTTCCCCCAGCGCCCAGCCCTCGTTCTCCCAGCGCCCAGCCCTCATTCTCCCAGCGCCCAGCCCTCATTCTCCCAGCGCCCAGCCCTCATTCTCCCAGCGCCCAGCCCTCATTCTCCCAGCGCCCAGCCCTCATTCTCCCAGCGCCCAGCCCTCGTTCTCCCAGCGCCCAGCCCTCGTTCTCCCAGCGCCCAGCCCTCGTTCTCCCAGCGCCCAGCCCTCGTTCTCCCAGCGCCCAGCCCTCGTTCTCCCAGCGCCCAGCCCTCGTTCTCCCAGCGCCCAGCCCTCGTTCTCCCAGCGCCCAGCCCTCGTTCTCCCAGCGCCCAGCCCTCGTTCTCCCAGCGCCCAGCCCTCGTTCTCCCAGCGCCCAGCCCTCGTTCTCCCAGCGCCCAGCCCTCGTTCTCCCAGCGCCCAGCCCTCGTTCTCCCAGCGCCCAGCCCTCGTTCTCCCAGCGCCCAGCCCTCGTTCTCCCAGCGCCCAGCCCTCGTTCTCCCAGCGCCCAGCCCTCGTTCTCCCAGCGCCCAGCCCTCGTTCTCCCAGCGCCCAGCCCTCGTTCTCCCAGCGCCCAGCCCTCGTTCTCCCAGCGCCCAGCCCTCGTTCTCCCAGCGCCCAGCCCTCGTTCTCCCAGCGCCCAGCCCTCGTTCTCCCAGCGCCCAGCCCTCGTTCTCCCAGCGCCCAGCCCTCGTTCTCCCAGCGCCCAGCCCTCGTTTTCCCAGCGCCCAGCCCTCGTTTTCCCAGCGCCCAGCCCTCGTTTTCCCAGCGCCCAGCCCTCGTTTTCCCAGCGCCCAGCCCTCGTTTTCCCAGCGCCCAGCCCTCGTTTTCCCAGCGCCCAGCCCTCGTTTTCCCAGCGCCCAGCCCTCATTCTCCCAGCCCTCGTTTCTCCAGCGCCAAGCCCCCTCGTTCCCCCAGCGCCAAGCCCCCTCGTTCCCCCAGCGCCCAGCCCCCTCGTTCCCCCAGCGCCCAGCCCCCTCGTTCCCCCAGAGCCCAGCGCTCGTTCCCCCAGCGCGCAGCCCCCTCGTTCCCCCAGCGCCCAGCCCCCTCGTTCCCCCAGAGCCAAGCCCTCGTTCCCCCAGCGCCCAGCCCCCTCGTTCCCCCAGCGCCCAGCGCTCGTTCCCCCAGCGCGCAGCCCTCATTCTCTCAGCGCCCAGTCCTCATTCCCCCAGAGTGCAGCCCTCATTCCCCCAGCGCACAGCCCTCATTCTCCCAGCAAGCAACCTTTGTTCCCCCAGCCCTCATTTCCCTAGCCCTTGTTATCCCAGCGAGTACCCTTCGTTTCCCCAGCCCTCATTCTCCCAGCGCCCAGCCCTCCTTCCCCTAGCCCTGGTTATCCCAGCGAGCAACCTTCGTTCCCACAGAGCACAGCCCTCATTGCCCCAACACGCAACCCTCGTTCCCCCAGCGCGCAGCCCTTGTTCCGCTAGCGTGCAGGCCTCATACACCTAGCATGAAGGCCTCATACACCTAGTGCACAGGCCTTGTACACCTAGCGCGAGCCAAAGAGATGGACCGAAGACATCATATAATCAAGTTGGAGAGGCAGTGATTGTGGGCACAGCTTACGTCTAGAAAATGGTCCACAGACGCCCATTAGACCTCTTGGCGTGGATTAGCATGCAGCTAAGATCAACTGAAAAAAAATGCATTTTGAAGGTATGCGGGAAACTGGACTCATATCATGGGGTTGCAGTTAGGCTATTAAAAAGGGCTAAAAGTTCACTTTAATGTGATATCCTGTAAATACGACATACATGTCTAAGATGAGAATATCCCTTTAAGCATGCACAGTCTAAAATACTAGGAAGACTGTAAAAGGAGAGCTATAATTTTTTTTTTGTGTACAGTACTCATGCTGCTTAAAAGAAAAAAAGATAATTTGAAAAAAGAAAACAAAACACCTTAAAAGAAAACCCCATAAGAACAAATTAGCATTCTCACCATGATGTTTCCTTTGGCTTCAAAAAGAGAATGTAAAGCATATTCGATGTTGGTTCCTCCTCCTGGCAGTACGCTGGAACATGACGTGTTCAGGAATATTTCCACTGGGAAGAAATGATAGGAACAGTTAAAGAGGACCTTTCACCAAATGTTTCAAGTTCTAACTGCATATACGCCTCTCTATTGCGGAGATATTAGCAATCAAAGTATTTTACACCTAATGAGTTAAAAAAAATGTTAAGTTCAAGTAGGTGTTCGACATTTTTTTGACTAGGGGGAGTGTACTTCTTCTGCCTGTATGACGCAGACCAATCATAAGAAGGCAGCAACACTCAAATGCAAGGAGAACACGCCCACACCAAAGCTTAGGGCAGATAAGCAGGGAGTGTTGCTCCCTGCTTATGATTGGTCAGCATCATACAGGGAGAAGAAGTACACTCCCCCCCAGTGAAAACTGTCTAATAATAGATGTCTAATGGACTTAAAAAAAATAAAGAAAAAACTCATTAGGTGCCAAATACTTTGATTCACAGTATTTCCTCAACAGAGAAGCAAAATTAATACAAAAAAAAAGTTTTATTCCTCTCTGCTGCTACTATTATGTCCTCGGTCCAGCTAAACATGAAAAAATAGGTGAAAGGTCCTCTTTTTCAAGTTATGATAGGATGTGAGCAACACCCTGGAGTACAACTTATGTATTGGGGGTGCAAATGTTGCAGTAGTCTAACAAGCTGGAAATTAGTAAATTGGAGTGGTGAAAGAGGCATATGCTAATTTGTATATTAAAGGGGTTATCTGCTTTGGATAAGATGTTAGCATCCCACCCCCCAGTGATCAGATGTAATCTGTAAGAAAATAGGCAGGAAGCGATCAATTTCCTTACATCGCCTCTACTGGAGAAATTAGGTATTACACATTGCCTTTTGAAATCAATCAATTAAACTCTCAGCATCCCTACCTACAGGGTCCGTAACAAGTACTACTGCCACTTTTGTGTACTAGATCTGCACTGGGTATTGCAATATTGTTTCATTCACTTCAGTTGGGCCTTAGCCCCTTCAGAGAGTGAAGGAGAGCCAAACCCCCCACAGATCTGGTAAGTAATGGCCTAATGTAAGGAGGATGCTATGTTACCCTTTAATATACCACGGTGAATAAGGTTGGACCGAAATTAAGTCTTAATTGCATTTTGACCAGTTCAAGACTGGGTACGTTTTTGTTTTTTTAATCGAACATAAGGTTGAAAGAGCTGTGCTATGTAGTGACGTTTTAGAACATCATTGCAGAGTAGTGCACGAGCAGCCATGATGTTAATAGCCTATGGGCGGCCCAGAGGAAGTTAGAAAAAGTATTGTGCACCCTATTTCAGTGTTATGAAACCTGATATGGCTTCTTCATGTGAATAAAGAACTTTATCACATATCAAGTGCTGTGGTTGATGCTCAGGATAGACGTCTGATTCATCATTGCCACTGAGCAATTGATGCACCCAACCCGGAGCGCTGACCATAAAGTGTGGACTCCACATGTTCTCTCACACCTACATCTGGGCTGCAATTCTTCACTCTCTAGGTCCGGCCAAGGTTTCCAAACCAAGGTTGAATCGTTCTTATCCTTCTCAAGCAACGAGCTTTGCTGAAGATCTGGAATTTCCGCCTGGAACCTTGATCCAATATTGATTTTCCTATAAATGCAAGAAAAGCCTTTGAGTCCATCATTATGTGCTACCTACGGCGTTTCCGGTCTTATGTAATAGAAAGCTTTAAAAATGGCATCTCATAAAAGACAACACTGGAAGCCGGGAGGTAAGATTTTTTTATCCCTTGGCACTACTAGTTGAGTGCCAATCCACATGGGACTGATCATCTCTGGACAGTGTCGGACTGGGTTGTGAAAGACCCAGCAATAACTTTGTCGGCTCATCCCAAGGTCTATCAGTTCTGGAGTAAGATACCCGGCAGTGGAGGAGGCTTGTATGCTTCGAAATAGATCACAGACGTTGATGTAAGCACCATGCGACGCACGTTACACAATTCTGGAATGGTTGCCCGCAAAAAGGTGAACAAGACTCAACTTCAATATCGTCATAAGAAGCGTTGTCTTAAATTTGCAAAAAAATCAGAAAAGTGGACAGTAGAAGATTGGAAATGGGTGATTTGGAGCGACCACATGAAAGTCAATAGGCTAGGCTCTGATGGGTGAAAATTAGAATGGAAGAAACAAGGGAAAAAGGGGCTAACGGATCAAGAGATTGAAGAAACTGTCAAGTTCGGAGAAGAAAGCCTGATGATACCAGGTTGTTTCACAGGCATAGGCATTGGATGTTTGTGTGTGTGTGTAGCCCATTCACTATCCCCATCTATTCCCCAACCCCTGAAGATGGCTGGACCATGATTGTAAATACATCATTGTAAATACACACCTGTACTTTGTATCTCCCCCTCCTCATTGTAGATTGTAAGCTCTCACGAGCAGGGTCGTCTTATTTTGCTTTAATTATTGTATTGTTAACGTTGTTACTTATGACTTTTGTGTTTGAAACTGTTAAACTGTAAAGCGCTGCGGAATATGTTGGCGCTATATAAATAAAGATTATTATTATTTATTATTATTGGATACTTGACCAGGATTGATGGTGGTCTCAACGCTGAACTATATGTGAATATCCTACAAGAGGAGTTACCTTGTACACTCGATTAATATGGGTATGAAAAGGACGACATAGTGTTCCAGCTGCATAAAAACATGAGGAATATGTCAAGATTGGTGAAAATGGTTCATTGACAATGAAGTGAAGGTGCTGAATTTTCCCCCACAGGCCCCAGACCTCAACCCTATCGAACACTTGTGGGTAGAGTTGAAGAAAAAGCTGTATACATAACCAAGTGAGGCAACCAGTATGCACCAACTCTGGGAACGTGTAGAAGAGACTTGTTATCAGATTTTGGTCGACATGCTTGAATCTGACCGAGTGAAGCCCAGAAGGATTCAGGCAGTGTTGGAAACCAAAGGTGAATTAACAAAATAATAAAAACTAAAATTTAGATTTTTAGGAGCACAACAGTAACAATGCAGTGACACGACTAGAATCTGCATAACTAATCATATGCTAAATAGTTTCAAGTCAAAGTTATGTATGAGATAGCCAAGATGATTGTCGATAAAATCATGGCAGTTTTACGTTCCGTGCAGTAGTTGATGGTGAGATATGGAGCCTGAAAGTCAAAGTTCAAAACATTGTTACCTTTTTGCTCGTCATTGTATGACCACAGACCATATCAAAGTTGAGCTGAACTTTGAAGTGGTCATAAATCAGCTGACAAACTCTTAAACAAATGATAAGACCGTTACAAACTCCATGTCCGAACATGCTCAGTAAACTCAACTGCAACCAGACAATGCAACGAGAGGCTACAGAAGGCAAATGGTGGATCAATTTTTTTTTCATGAAACCCAACTGTAAAAATACATGCATTTAAGTAAACTTAAAAAAAAAAAAAAAACCTTAAAAAAAAACCCTAAATAAATGAATTATTTTTAAAGAAAGGCACTTTATCTAATATATAAAGCTGAATGTGTGTGTGTGTATGTACAGTATGTCCGGGATTGGCATCTGCACCGTCGCAGCTACAGCCACAAAATTTTGCACAGTCACACGTCTGGACCCCGAGAGCGTCATAGGCTATGTTGTGAGGTGAAATTTTAACCCCGCGCTTTCCAATTCACCAAACAATTTTGCCCCTATCTACATAATGGGAAAAAATGAAAGGAAAAGTGTTGGAGGCAAATTGACAGCTGCCAGATGTGAACAAGGCAGTGGCGTAGGAAGGGGGGTGCGGGGGGGGCGCTCCGCCCCGGGCGGCACAATGCTGGGGGCGGCCGGCGCTGCAGGAGGATAAAAAAAAAAAAAAAAAAAGACACCCCTTTAAATCTTCGGGCGGCGCCGTCCGCCGCCACGACCAGGGCCAGCTCCCCCCACCCCCGGGTCCCGCCCCCGCCCCCGCTCTAATACTCACCTCTCCTGGTTCCTGCGGCTTCAGCGTCCTCTGACTCTGCGACGTCTCAGACCAGAGGGCGCGATGACGTCACTACTGTGCGCGCCGCTCTGCCTCTCTGTCCTGAGCGTCGCAGAGCCGGAGAGACGCTGACTGCACCGGACCTGCGCTGGGAACGGGAGAGGTGAGGATTTTACTTTTTTTTTTTTTTCTTTATTTCTGACTGTCTAGGGCTGGGGCAATGCTGGAGACCATGGGGCAGAATGCTGGACACACTGGGGCAATACAGGAGACCATGGGGCAGATTGCTGGACACACTGGGGCAATACAGGAGACTATGGGGCAGATTGCTGGACACACTGGGGCAATACAGGAGACCATGGGGCAGATTGCTGGACACACTGGGGCAATACAGGAGACCATGGGGCAGATTGCTGGACACACTGGGGCAATACAGGAGACTATGGGGCAGATTGCTGGACACACTGGGGCAATACAGGAGACCATGGGGCAGATTGCTGGACACACTGGGGCAATACAGGAGACCATGGGGCAGATTGCTGGACACACTGGGGCAATACTGGAGACCATGGGGGAGAATGCTGGACACACTGGGGCAATACTGGAGACCATGGGGCAGAATGCTGGACACACTGGGGCAATACTGGAGACCATGGGGCAGAATGCTGGACACACTGGGGCAATACTGGAGACCATGGGGCAGAATGCTGGACACACTGGGGCAGTACAGGAGACTATGGGGCAGAATGCTGGACACACTGGGGCAATACTGGAGACCCTGGAGCAGATTGCTGGACACACTGGGGCAATACTGGAGACCCTGGGGCAGATTTCTGGACACATTGAGGCAATGCTGGAGACCCTGGGGCAGACTTCCGGACACACTGGGGCAATGCTGGACACTGGGGCAGATTGCTGGACACACTGGGGGTAATATACTGGACACACTGGGGCAATGCTGGACACTGGGGGTAATATGCTGGACACACTGGGGCAGACTGCTGGACACACTGGGGAAAGGCTGGACACTGGGGCAGATTGCTGGACACACTGAGGGCAGATTGCTGGACACACTGGGGGTAATATGCTGGACATACTGGGGCAGATTGCTGGACACACTGGGGGTAATATGCTGGACACACTGGGGCAGATTGCTGGACAACATGGGGGTAATATGCTGGACACACTGGGGCAGATTGCTGGACAACATGGGGGTAATATGCTGGACACACTGGGGGCAGGACTTGAGGCATGGGCAGAATGTAGATACGGGGCATGATTGGAGACACGGGGCAGGATTGGATCATGGGGCAGGACGGATACGATGGAGGCTGGTGGGGCAGGATGGGGAGATCATATGGGGTAGAATGGATACTCATGAGGGCAGGATACGACAACATATGGCTGGAGCCAGGAATGAGATAAACGGGGCCAGGGTGGGGAATATTATTACCATAGGGGATAATTAAGGGATATTGTTACTGCAGTGATGTATTTATTTTATTTTTTGAGTATACTGTTTTAAATGGGGGGGCAGTCCTGTTACTGTGCAGAGTGACACTATATCACCTTTTTTTCTTCATGTGGTGTAATGTAGAAGTTGTGAAAAATTAAGTAATGTGCTCTGCAAGCGGAGCTCGAGATAACTGTGTTATTTCCTGCAGAAACGAGTCCTGGCTGGAAGGAATGATGGCGGTCTGTGCTGGATGAAAGATGAAGGACTTCACCTAGAGACGTCACTGGTGAGTCAGTGTTACCTATACACTGACACTATACACTGTATACTATATAGAGGTCCTGTGTATAATGTCACCAGTGATCTCTGTATTACCTCTACACAGACACTGCATACTAAGTACAGATCTCCTGTGAATACTGGCACTTATGGTGATAGTATTGTGGTTTTTTTTTTATTACTGATCAGTATTGTAGTATTCAGTCACTATGTGGTGGTAATATGTGGTCTGGAAATGGTGCGGTGGTATTTGTCCCTTGTATGTAGTATTATTCGGTCACTATGTGGCCTGGTCATGGTGTGGTGGTATTAAGTCACAGGTGTGGCATGTGGGGGTGACACCATTAGGCCCAGTTTAAGTTCTACAAAACAGGAAAACCATTTTTGGTAACCTTTGTGTGTATTGAGCTGGGGGGGGGGATGGGGGGGGGGGGGGGGGGCGCCAAACTCGGGAACAGCCCCGGGCGGCAAAAGCTCTAGCTACGCCTCTGGAACAAGGGGGACTTAAAGAATGAGAGTGATGGCGCCAAAGAGTATATACCGGACAGTTGCTACGGTGGGGCCCCGACATGGGATACTCACCACACACGGGGATATGAACACACACACAAAATGCGCCACACACTACCACGTGCTTGAACACATATACCACCCTCAGCACACATTTCACCACAAATACACCAACCTCGCCACATAAAAGTCGAAACACAAAAGTCGCCACTCAAAACTCGCCACGCGCAGAACTCGCCACATGCAAAAACTAGGCTCTTGCAAAACTCGCCACAAGTGCAAAACTCACCTCATGGAAAACTCGCCACACGCAAAACTTGCACACGCGGAAAAATTGCCACATGCACAAAAGTTGCAACACATGCAAAAGTTGCCTCACACAAAACTTGCACATACTCAAAAGGCACCACACATAATACTCGCAACGCACAAAACTCGCCATGCGCAAAACTTGCTGCACACAACTTGCTACACTAACCTGTCACATGCAACTCGACACACAAAAAGTTGCTACATGCATGTCGCCACACGTAACTCAACACATACAACTTGACAAACGAAACTCGCCCTAAAACACACACAAGTCTGGTATTATCCTTCAAAAATAAAAATCTGATTAATAAGCAGACAAACTACAAGAGCAACAAATGTACCATATAGGAAATACGGCAGCTGTCAGTCACATGACCTGTCTATTATGTGTATGTGTGAGCTAATATATACTGCCAGGGGGAGGGCTTCCTGTTGGCTGGGGATTTATCAGGCTGCCAATTTAGCTTACAAATACTGAGGTAAAAATACTGACCAAATAACGTGTGAACGAGGTCTAATACAGGAGGAGATGACACACAGGTATATACACTATATACAGGGGAGAGGACACACAGATATATACTATATACAGGAGAGATGAGGTGATGGGAAAATAAGAGAAGTGAGGTGCTATAACTAACCACAGATATTTACTATGTCCAGGCAACGCCGGGCTCTTCAGCTAGTTAAATATAAAAGCGATTGAAGTATTATTTAATAAATTCATAAGGTTGGCTTTATAGTTACTTGCTGTATACGCAGGTTCTCCTATAGAGCTGATCTGTGGCTCTAAATGATAAAAGCTGCCGGGAAATTCCCCCTACGTGGACGCAAATTCCCTTTTCTGTGAGTAATATTCATCCTCATTTATTTATTGTCAGGTTCTCTGCTGACAGTGCTAGAGACGCCCCGGGCGCGCTGTGAACTGACTGAAGATTTTTCTGTGGTTCCTTGCTGTCTCTGATGCCAGAAAATAAATTTAACATAAAACATATAAAAAATAAAAAAAACTATCTGCCATTTCTTACGGTTCAACATCAACGGTCTGTTCTCCAGGTCCCGGTATAGCGCTGGTCCCATCAATGCTGTCTGAGGAACAAATACATTATTAGATAAGGCTGCCAGTTAGGATTTTGCTTGGGAGCAGAACATTGTGAGGCTGCACCTGCAGGGGGACTTGTCTGCTTTGGAAAATGCCTTTTCTTTGAAACCGTTCCTCTATGATTAGTTAGTTAGTGATCGGATTTACAGTTGATAGAAATGATCGACTGATCAGCTGTTATCTATGGTTTCAATTTCCCTACAGTGCCCCCACAGGGAAAATGAGGTATTACACATTTATAATTAAAACCAATTAGTTGTCCACGTAACGTATATATGCTCTGAGCCCTCCAAAGAAGAGACCATTCATTAAATTGCTCTCTGGTTGAGTTTGGATTTCCTCCTAGTTCAGTTTCAATAAGGATCTTTTATTGGGATTCTCCAGGTCTGGTATACTGATCACCTAGCCTTAGATGGTAGGAGACCTGGCACTCCCAGAAGTCCTACTGTGGCCATATGTAGTGTACAGCGCGGGAAAAGCATGACTCCAAACAGTGACCGGTTTTGGTTCCAACAGGTCAACTCCTATTGAAGCGAATGGGAGCTGAGCAGCACTATACATTATACACTAAAGCTTGTTTAAAGGGATTGTCCAAGACTTATCTAACAATTACCTGTCCTTAGAACAAATATCAGATCACTGGGGATCAGACACCCTGCACCTCCACTGACCTAATATGAATCCTAAGGTCGGGTCATCAACCCTTTAAAAACATCATAATGAAAAAGTATTGTACTTACTAGGCCTGCAGAGCAGCACTCTTCGAGTGGGAGTCAGAGGGGTAAGTGGGAGATGAGCGTTGTGTGTTGCTATAATGATGCTACTGAAGAGTCCTGACCCTTGTCGCATGGGGCTAAGCATAGGGGGAGGAGTGTAGGTGGGTAGCTCCTGAGTTCTCAGCAGCAAGGGATCCGCCATGTGGCGAGGGGATCGGAGCTGGCTTTGGTATAACGTTGCCCCTGAATGGGATGGATTTGCACTGAAGGAAGGTGGAGGGATGAATAGTGGTTCAGGCCTGTGGCGATATTTCCTCCTCTCCTGCGGAGGTTTGGTTCCATCCGGTTTGCCCAATTTCATGCCAGGTTCTTGAAGTTTTCTAATAATTTCCTAAATGTAAATGTGTAAGAATCACAGACTGTACGCTGAGGTTTTGTTACGTTACATAGTAAGTTTTCCATTACAGTAATTTGAAGAGAGACATGTGGTTTTCCTGTGATAACCAATAGATCTACACAATAACATGGTAAGTTTATGCACGCAGATAAGTGAGCAAAAACTGCTGACGTCTACAAAGTGAGGTGTTCGACTATGACCTGCTATGGCCTTCTATGTATACTTATAGAAAGTATAATTTTACAAGTATTTGTAAACTTTTGAAGAGAACCTGTCAGCAAGATTTTGCTAAGTAAACTACAGGCATTGTCAGGTTGCTGTTGTTAAACTAATTATAATTATACCTGGGTTGAAGAAATCAGTCTTGTGGTTCTTGTATAATCTGTGTGTTACAAGTTTTCAATTAAAGAGATGCTTGTGCTCCGGGGTGGGACTGTAGACAGAGACTTATCTTGGTGCTCTAGGCCAGAGAAACCAAGGAGAGACCTGCCCACAGGCTGCCCAAAAGCACAAACATGTTCCTCATCATAAAAAAGGAATGTGTGTGCTTCAGAGCGGCCTGTAGGCAAGTCTCTCCTTTGTTTCTCTGGCTTAGAGCAGGAAGATAAGACTCTGCCTATAGTCCCGCGCCGAAGCACGGGTATATCATTAGCTGAAAACTTCTAACACTGATTACACAAGAACCACAAGACGTATTACTTCACCCCAGATATCATTTTAATCAGTTTAACACTGTCAACCTGACAGTGTCTGTAGGTTACTTAGCAAAATCCTGCTGACGGGTTCACTTGAAGATCAAATGATGCAGGAATCATCATATTGTGCCACAATCATCATGGCTAGAGTCACCAAGATACTGAAGTAAAAGACCTATCAAGCCATCTACATCTGAAGCAGACATCAGCAGGGAGAAAGTAAAGTGGTGCATTAAAGGTTCTTCTTCTCTGCTACAATCCTCACGTCTTTAATCCATTCTGCCTAGTGGTCCGTCTAAGTTCTTCCCTCTCCATCAATCAGCGTATTCATCTTTTCCTTCACTCCTCCTACATTGATAGCACATCTATCTCTCTCTCTCTCCATCTACAACAGCAGTGAACATCAGCAAGGAGAAAGAAAAGAGCTGAACTCATTCAAGATTTTTCTCCTTTCTTATCCTCCCTTCATCATTCCATCTTTACATTCTTCCTGCTTCCACCCCTCTCTCCTTCTTCGTAGTCCTTTTTTTCTCTTTCCATCAGTGATCTTATTCCTTATTTCCTTCACTCATCCTACTATCCGTTCTTTCTTCTTGCCTACCCTTCCTCTGTTCATCAGTTGCTCTTATTTGTCCTTCTTCTCTTTACATCAATCATTGTATTCCTTATTCTCCTTCACGCACCCTGACCTGACATCTGTCTCTACATCTGCAGGGGATATCAGCAGGGAGAAAGTATAGTGCTGCACCTACTCAAGTTTCTTCTTCTTCCCTACTATCCTCCTTCCATCATTCTGCATTTCTATTCTCATTATTATTATCACTGACCCTACATGTCAGATATATGATAGTTAAAGAGTGAAAAAATTAGAAATCTTGCTTCCGATAAGCAAAAGAGAATCATAGCGATGAATACTACATAATTAGCAACTACATCATACAGGCCAGAGATCTAGTTATAACTGTGATCAGGCCCAATACAATATAGAGTGTGGCATTATTAAAAGTGGGGACTTGAGCCTAAGCGATAAGTAGACTTGGAGATCCATCACCGTATGGCACGTTGGAGAACAAGAATGGGGACCCATTTAACGATGGTCTACCACTCATATGGAAGTTTCATGAAATAGAATAAATTCTTATGACTTTACGAATCTCCCTTCTTCATCACTTGCTCTCTGCCATGAGATATGTGCCGCCCAAACCACACGAAGAGAGAACGGTCAATTAAGCCGAGCCGGGCAGGGTTACTCGAGCGTAGACCACCCAGTGGACTCTTCTCCCAATATCCAGACTCTTTCCTTACCTATATCCCATTTTAAACCATGTTTTCTATGAACACCTCATCATTTCAAAGTAAAACAAAGTCGGGTTTATAAAATAGATTTTGCTAAAATTCTGGCATAAAACGGACTGAAATTTTGCAACTTTTGGTGTGTGTATTTTACGCCAGCTCCATCAACTTTTTAAAGAGAGGGTAGAGCTTAGCGGGACAGCGCGACAGGCAATTTAATTATAATTTACACCACAAAAGTGGCGTAAATGACAGAGAAATTAAATTGAGACCCCGGCTGTAATATATTTCTTGCGGTGGAACAGGGCAAGTAGAAAGATTCTCCAAACTCTCTAAGAGTTGCAGGCAGGCGCGTCTCAATTCAACGCACCCTTCATCACAAAATGCCAGTCTTGATTAATCAGGGCCGTAGTTCTTTGTAACATGGGAACCGCTCTTTATTTTTTGTGGTTTGGGCAGTATGAATCTTTCCTTGAAGACGAGCGAGCCCCTATGGCAGCTGATAACTCTAGCAATGGTAGACACAAACCTACGTTATAAACGATCACAATTTTTAGAGAGATGGATCCAAGTGTATCCGATCAATCGCATACCGCAATGTCGAAATTCAGACCATATAAATGATTTGCACAGACGCAATGACAAATATCATGAAGACGCATACATGAATCAGTCGCTGTTGGAGGCCAAATATAGTTGATATTATAACTACTGTTCTGCACAGTTTCCAACCTGTGAAGCCGAATCTTTTTTTTTTGGAGACAGCTAGATTTGATGATTTTTGACCAACCATCAGCAACATCAGATAAATATGGCAACACATGGAAGCAAAGATAGACAAGCACTCACAGAAGACGTGCATGAGCGGTCCGCCTTTGGAGAGGACGGCGGGGAGTAAGTCATCCTGGTTAAGATGGGCATTTCGTCATCGGACATATTGTTCTGTGGCTGATCTGCTCTGCAGCTGAGCTGAGCATTGGCGTCAGATGGCACAAGCTTTACAGGTACAGAGACAGGCATGACGATGGGCGTGAGGTTGTCCGTCTCGCTAGTCTGTGACTTCTGGCCTTCATCCTGCACAGATAAGTACACACGATCAACCTCAAACAGCCGCTTACTCAACATCGACAAGCCACAAACACAAAACACCAGCAAGACTGTTTCCTAAAGTGCAAGGTATTAATAAGGGGAATTGGGGAATGTGTAGATGGTGCGACTTCTTTTTCGTTCCCCCTACAGAAGTCTACAGAAGTGAGCAGTTGCTAAAATACATACAATTTGCAAAAATCGCTGTCGACCGCACCTTTTACCGCAAAGTTACGGGGATAAGTGGCGGCCTATATGTAGTTACACTGTCCCACGCGCAAATTTGCCACTGAATTTGATGATGGGAAGCAGCCATACCTTTTGGATGGAAGGTCCAGCAATTAATCTCGCCCACTATAATAGAGCACGGTTTATGGTGCAGATTGGTTTTCTAGCCAGAGGAAGAAATAGATGCAAAAAATGGGAAAATGAAAAAAACTTTGCAACTTCTTTCTTTTGTAGTCACTTTTAAGTTAGGCTTATATCACACTCTATGTGAATAGGTAACACTGCAGACTCGTAGCGCGGGGGTTCGGGGCTCAAATCCCATTAAGGACAACATCTGGATTGAGTTTGTCTGTTTTTCCCATGTTTGAGTGTATTTGGGTTTTTTTCGGGGTCTACGGGGTTTTTTTTTTCCACACCCCAAAGCCAAACTGATAGGAAATTTTAGATTGTTACACCCAGAACAGAAACATTTAAATGAAGTCTAACACAAGTCCCAATGAAAGTTGTGAGGACAAAAGACGGGACGCTTTCCTACTATTTGATACAAAGTTGTTTTTTTGCCTAAAAGTTTTTTGTTTGTTTTTCTTTAAACTAAAAGCGCTGATTAATGGAGGTCCTGAAACTGGAACCCACATTGATTTGGTCCATAGGATTATTACTCGGCTGCACTTTATTTTATTAGTGGTTTCTCTGGGGGGGTGCTCCCACCGATCGGTACTGTATCATTATCACTGCCAAGGTCACGTCATTGGACGTTCATCTAGAAATTTCTTCATTGCAAACATTACTAGAAATACCTGGGTACACGGGAATAAGACAATTCCTGACTGGATGGTAACCAGTAGCTATAGAGTACAATTAACAAGATTTAGGCAGTTGTGGAAAAAATGCCACAAAGTAAGAATCCACTCAAAATAGAAGTGTTAAGGGTTTATTTTTTTATCAGTTAATAACATGCAAAGTGTAGGAGCAAAATAGAAATCTAAATCCAAATTTTCTCAGCATAAATTCTTCAAGATACACTTGCACACAGCTTTTGAAGAAACTCACCAAACATCTTGGAAAACTAACCACAGATCTTCTTATGTATATCCATCTGTCAAGTCATTCCAGACAGAGTGGATGATGTGACACCAGGGTAGTATCATTTCTTCAAGGACTTCTTGTTCATTTTTTTTTTTTAATTCAAACAGTTTTTATTGATTGTAAAATGCAATAAAACATTTAACAATAATACATGTGTTTTTCAATTCCTCCCCCAGCATTAACCCCCCTTTACCCATCCCCCCCTTCATCCCCATCCCTCCCCCCTTTCCCACTTAGATCACGTCCTTTTTTTAACATGTCTTATAGCAGTATATACTTTAGTATAATATAGTGTCCTTCACTATGAATCTATAGACCATTATTTTATAGGCGAAACCTCCTCGGGCCTATTTTTCCTTAATCTCCTTCGAACCCAATTCCAACCAAGGCGTCCACAATTTGTCATACAAGGCCATTTTCCCTCTTTTCTCATATACTCCCTATTCTAAGGGTATGACCTTCCCCACATAATTGATGTATTCGCCCCTCGAGGGAGGCTCCTCTTTGATCCAATTTCTGGCTATGACCTTCCGAGCCATGTATAGCAGTCTGGCGATTGCTATTTTCAACTTGTTATCTACAGTTATCTCATCCACATATCCCAGCACGCACACCACTGGTTCCATTGGAATTACACATCTGTACGCCCCTTCTATCCGGCTGAGAACCACTAACCAAAAAAGAGTCAACCTCGGACACGACCAGAGTATGTGAAACATTCCAGCATCATCATTCCTACACCTAGGGCATTCCGAATCGGATCTCAACCCAGCTCTGTATAGGACATCCGGAGACCTATATACTCTGTGTATAACGTAAAGCTGAGAAAGTCTATACGGCTCATTCATTGATGGCTTCGGTACCCATTCTAAACCAGATTCCCATGTTTCATCCTCCAAGCGACCCAACTCTCTTTCCCATTTAGCCCTCGCCCCAAACAGATATCCCGATAAGTAAGTGTGGAGTAAGTCCTTATGTAGGGAAGAGATAACACCCCTCGATGTCCCCACTCCGCAGATATATTCCAATACTAAGTCACTTTGAGGCAATCCCCCTTAGGCTAGGTTCAAATTGCGTTAGCGTATGCGCTAAACGGACTGCACTAACGGACTGCGTTAACGCAATGTCCAAAAAGGGATCGTGATTAGCGATCGCGCTAGCGCAGATGCCCGATCTGCGCTAGCGAGAACGGACCCAAAAAGGCTGCAGACAGCGTTCAAGGTCCGTCACAAAATAGCGGAGCATCGCTAACGCATGCCAAAAATGGCATGCGTTAGGGATGCGTTACATACATTGCGGTCAATGGGTGCGCGTTAGTGGCGCTATGTAACGGATTCCGTTAGCGGATACACACTAACGCAATGTGAACCTAGCCTTATTCTGAGCCACAAAGGCATGTCAAACTTGTGCATATTGATAACCCCCGGATGTCTCAAGGCCAAACTCATTCTTGTTCATCTTTATGCTCTTGTGAGTTCTTAAACGGGTTTTCCGGTCCAAATGGATAAGTCAGAAGTCCCTCTTTGTGACTGCAGGTTTATGAATCCCCCCCAGCACACGCACTGCTACCGGAGGGTATGTATTATACATACTCCCGGCTGAGTCACTAGTCGGAGTGTGGCCTTGACTCTATACAATTGTATGGGGAGAGGGAGGCCGCGAGCATGTATAACTCATATATCCCCCCTGGTCCCACCTCAGAAACCAAAGTGTGTGCGAAGGGGGGATTCATAAGCCTGATGTCACACAGAATGACTGCAGACTTATCAATTAGGACCAGACAACCGCTTTAATGACATTGGCTGTACGTTTTGGGTCACTTATGCTTCAGAATAAATTTTGAGCCAGTCAGAAGTGTTGCGGTTTTGACAGAGGAGGGTGGTCACACCAAACATTTATTTCATTTAGTTTTCTCTTATTTTTCCATTCACTTTGCATTTTGTTAACTGATAAAACATAAAACTATTTTTTATTTATTTTGGGAAGCATTCTTACTTTCCAACATTTTTTTTTCCACGCCTGCCTAAAACTTTTGCACACTACTGTATTTGCAAGCTTACAGAAAGCAAAGCACAGGACGGCAAGCACTATCAGCAGCCTCATCTGATGGCAGACAAAAAAAAAAATATTAGAACTAGGAAAAATACTAGTGGGCTGTTCAGTCCGACAGAAGCGAGACATGCAGTAGATGCAACAAAGACAACATAATCTTACCGGTTTCAGGGCTGCCGTGGTTCGCACCCCTCCGTGTGACCTCAGGTGGCCATTCAGGGCCGGAAGGCTCCTGAACTCCTTGAAGCATATGGAGCATGTGAGTCGGCTTTTAGATTCATCCAGGAAGAACTTGCTAGTTTATTTTCCAAAATTGAAAAAAAAAAAAAAAGTAAAATGATCAGAAAGTTTTTTTGTTTTTTTTTGGGTGTGTGCAGAATGGCACTTTTGATATTTTACCATATATTTTATACATGAGCCTTATAACTGTTAGGGGGAGCAAAGGTCCATCAGTCAAATATTAAGAAACCGGCATTAGAAATGGCAGATAGGGGACCTGTTATAATATGATCGCATACAAGATTGGGCCCAGTGCTAAACCTATATCATGTATACGTTCCATTTACATTATTTACATATATGAACCAAGGACCCCAAAATCCAGGTTTGGTGCTTTGAATGTACCTGCTGGCTGGAGAAATGGTCTGGACTTTCCCATCGGACACATGCTACAATAAAAAAAAAAAGTAATAAAAGCATTTATGTACAGTGATGGCATAGTCCGAGAGAATGTATTCATGATAGGATGCAACGTAAAATAGCAATACTTATTCCTCATTAATTTGAAAAAAAAAAAAAACAAACAAACAAAAAGACACCAACACTCTCGTCCATGGGCTGTGTCTGGTACCGTAGCTTAGTTGATCAGCTATACCAGACATAACCCATGGACCTGAGATCTCTTTCCAGTAAACAGACAGTTTCAATAGGGACGGTGTAATACTTCTTATGTCCTGCGGAGGCACTGCAGGTAAAAAGGACACTGGCTATCAGTTTTATCCAATAGATCCTAGCAGAAGGACACCATTTTACCAAGTTGACACCCTTCTAACAAACTAGTGGCCCCACCTTTTCACTAGAAAATACAATATAAATCCCTATCCTAGTCAATTCCTTTTGTCATGAAATATATTATATCAGTCATATATGGTCAGGGAAGTTTGTTGTTTTTCCAAACAAAACCAATTTTATAGGTAAATTTTGTTACCGTAATTTATTTTTATATTTTCAAACAATTGAATGCAATTTTCTGCATATTGGTCTCAAAAAAGGACCTGAAAATTTGATCTCTTGACTGCATAGATATTAATCTTTATTATTTAAATATAGCACAGTCACAGATAAAAGTTTTGAGACTGACACAAATTTGTGTTTTTACAAAGTTTGCTGTGTCAGTGTTTTAGTTGGATGTTTTGACGGTTACTAAAATACAATGAGAAATATTTCACGAGTCTTTAAACTTTTATTGGCAAATATATTAAGTTTATGCCAAGACTCAATATTTAGGTGATGCTAGTCACTACTCACGAAGAAGCAGTGAGGCTGAGTAGTCAAGAGGTCCGAGATGAAAAGCCAGGAGGGTACAGCATTGACAGTACAGTTCAGAGTCATAATTCTAAGAAGGTAGCGGATCCCAACAAAATGGCTAGGCAAAGGGATGGTCAAGGCAAATCCAAGGTTGAGCAGTAAAGATTAGAATACAAGGAGAACAGAGCATACACACGACTTGAGAAAAGCTACAATTGGCAGCAATCTAAGGCAGAGAGCCAGCTAAATAGCCAGGTAATTACTTTGAACAAGAGACACATGGATGAAGGATAGGCTAAACCGTCACTCCGGACACTGACAGTTCTGCACGCCCCAGCATCCGATTGGACAGCTGAGCTGTCAATAGCCATACTGACAGCTCAGCACACCCCTATCCTAGATTGGACAGCAAAACTGTCATTCATTGAATCCAGACATACTGATAGATGGAATCGTAACAATTTATAGTGTTGAGCTTAATTTTTCCAGACTTCTGCCCTTTGAACCAGGTAGCTGGGTATAAGCTTTTGGGCCAAATCCTGACTGGTGACAGCCCATTCTTGCATAATCAGTGCTTAGAGTTTGTCACAATTTCTGTATTTTTGCTTGTCCTCCCACATATTAAGGACTGACCACAGGTTCTCAATGGTATTGAGATCAGGGGAGTTTCCTGGCCATGGACCCGAAATGTCAATGTTTTGTTTACAGAGCCACTTAGTTATCTCTTTTACCTTGTCACATGATTTCTATCATGCTGGAATTCTTCCAGATGTCGCAAACATTCTAAAGTGGGCTTCATAAGAGAAAATAACCTTGCAGGAAGTACAGGGATTGGACTGCAGAGGACCGGGGTAAAGTTATTTTCTCTAATGAAGCCCCTCTACAAACTGTTTGGGACATCTGGAAGAATAATTGTCCAGAGAAAAAGCCATGAATGCTTCCATGAGTCCTGCGTCTGCCAACTGTAAAGCATCCTGAGACCATTCATGTGTGGGGGCTTTTCATCCATGGAGGGGGCTCACTCACAATTTCGTCTAACAACTCTGCCATGAATAAAGAATGGAAACTAAATCTCCTCCAAGAGCAACTTCTGTCAACGATCCTAGAGCAATTCGTTGATGAACAATGCTTTTTCCAGCATGATGGAGACCTTGTCAGAAGGTAAAAGTGATAGCTAAGGCTACGTTCAGACTAGCGTTGTGCTAGTGTGCGTCGGGTTAGCGTCGGGCGACGCAGCGGCGACGCACGCGTCATGCGCCCCTATGTTTAACATGGGGGACGCATGCGTTTTTGTTTGTTGCGTTTTGCGACGCATGCGTCTTTTTTGCCGCAAGCATCGGACCAAGAAAACGCAACAAGTTGCATTTTTCTTGCGTCCGATTTTCGGCAAAAAACGACGCACGCGTCGCAAAACGCAGCGTTTTTGCGTGCGTCGTGCGTTGCGTCGCCGACGCAGCGGCGCACAACGCTAGTCTGAACGTAGCCTAAGTGGCTCGAAGAACAAAACATTGAAAAGTCAGTTCCATGGCCAGGATACTCCTCCCTAGATTCCATTGAAAACCTGTGGTCAATCGTCAAAAAGCAGGAGGACAAATATAAACACATAAATTGTTATAAACTCCAAGCACTAATGAGACAAGAATGGTGGTCATCAGTCAGGATTTGGACCAGAATCTCACTACTTTCAAGACCTCACTCGCCACAGCGAAACAAACCTACTTCTCATCTCTCATATCCTCCCTGTCTCACAACCCTAAACAGTTATTCAACACCTTCAATTCTCTCCTCCGTCCTCCAACACCTCCTCCCTCACCACTTATGTCAGCGGAAGACTTTGCCTCATTTTTCAAGCAGAAGATTGATAACATCAGAGACAGTTTTAGTCAACAACCCCCAGAGCCCTTCCTCCCAACAGCCCAGCCCTCCACCTCAAAACCAACTTCTCCACCATGAAAGAAGATCGACTCTCTACTCTACTCTCAATATCGCATCTCACCACATGTGCTCTTGATCCGATCCCATCCCACTTCATCCCAAACCTCGCCACAGTCTTCATCCCAACCCTAACCCATCTCTTCAACCTATCACTAACAACTGGTGTTTTCCCCTCAAGCTTTAAACATGCCTCAATCACACCTATCCTCAAAATGCCCTCTCTTGACCCATCCTCTGTATCTAGTTATCGCCATATATCACTTCTCCCCTATGCCTCAAAACTACTGGAACAACACAACCATCTTGAACTGTCCTCCCATCTCTTCCTGCTCCCTCTTCGACCGCTTACAATCTGGCTTCCGGTCACACCATTCCAGTGAAACAGCCCTAACTAAGGTCACCAATGACCTATTAACCGCCAAGAGCAAGCGACACTACTCTATCCTCCTCCTCCTGGACCTGTCCTCTGCCTTTGACACAGTGGACCATTCCCTATTATTACAGACCCTCTCATCCCTTGGCATCACAGACTTGGCTCTATCCTGGATCTCGTCATACCTAAAAAACTGGACATTCAGCATCTCCCACTCACACACCACCTCCTCACCTCGCCCCCTACCTGTCGGAGTCCTGCAAGGTTCAGTTCTAGGGCCCCTGCTCTTCTCCATCTACACCTTTGGCCTGGGACAGCTCATAGAATCTCACGGTTTTCAGTGTCATCCCTATGCTGACGACACGCAGATCTACATCTCTGGACCAGATATCACCACCCTACTAACCAGAATCCCTCAATGTCTATCCGCTATTTCATCATTCTTCTCCACTAGATGTCTAAAACTTAACATGGACAAAACA
This sequence comes from Ranitomeya imitator, assembly GCF_032444005.1. Taxonomy (NCBI): domain Eukaryota; kingdom Metazoa; phylum Chordata; class Amphibia; order Anura; family Dendrobatidae; genus Ranitomeya; species Ranitomeya imitator. The sequence continues at coordinate 37,802,577 of NC_091286.1, read as the reverse complement.
GAATTCATCGTCTTTCCCCCATCTCACGCGACCCCCCCAACAAACCTATCCATTACAGTAAATGGCTGTCCACTCTCCCCAGTCCCACAAGCTTTCTGTCTCGGGGTAATCCTGGACACTGATGTCTCCTTCAAACCACATATCCAAGCCCTTTCCACTTCCTGCCGCCTTCAACTCAAAAATATTTCAGGGATCCGTACATTCCTAAACCAAGAATCTGCAAAAACCCTAGTCCATGCCCTCATCATCTCTCGCCTCGACTACTGTAACCTCCTGCTCTGTGGCCTCCCCTCGAACACTCTCGCACCCCTCCAATCTATTCTAAACTCAGCTGCCTGACTAATCCACCTGTCCCCCCGCTATTCCCCGGTCTCTCCCCTCTGTCAGTTATTATTATTATTATACATTTTTATAGCGCCATTTATTCCATGGCGCTTTGCATGTGAATACGGGGCAAATATAGACAAATACATTAAACATGAGCAGATAACAAGGCACACGAGTACATAAGGAGGGAGGACCCTGCCCGCGAGGGCTCACAGTCTGCAGGGGATGGGTGAGGATACACTAGGAGAGGGAAGAGCTGGCTGTGCGGCTGTTCAGTAGGTTGAGGATCACCGCAGGCTGTAGGCTTGTCGGAAGAGATGAGTCTTCAGGTTCTTTTTGAAGGATTCTATGGTAGGCGCGAGTCTGATGTGTTGGGGTAGAGAGTTCCAGAGTATGGGGGAAGCACGGGAGAAGTCTTGGATGCGGTTATGGGAAGAAGAGATGAGAGGGGAGTAGAGAAGGAGATCTTGAGAGGATCGGAGGTTGCGTGTAGGTAGGTAGCGGGAGACCATGTCACAGATGTATGGAGGAGACAGGTTGTGGATGGCTTTGTATGTCAGTGTGAGGGTTTTGAACTGGAGTCTCTGGGCGATAGGAAGCCAGTGAAGGGCTTGACACAGGGGAGAGGCTGGGGAATAGCGGGGGGACAGGTGGATTAGTCGGGCAGCAGAGTGTAGGATGGATTGGCGTGGTGCCAGAGTGGAGTCCAGAGAGTAGGAGGTTGCAGTAGTCGAGGCGGGAGATGATAAGGGCATGCACTAGCGTTTTTGCAGTGTTGCGGTCAAGGAAAGCACGGATCCGGGAAATATTTTTGAGTTTGAGACGACAGGAGGAGGCAAGGGCTTGGATATGTGGCTTGAAAGAGAGGGCAGAGTCGAGGATCACCCCGAGGCACCGGGCGTGTGGGACTGGGGATAGTGAGCAGCCATTGACATTGATGGATAGGTCTGGTGGAGGGGTAGAGTGAGATGGGGGAAAGATGATGAATTCTGTTTTGTCCATGTTCAGTTGTAGAAAGCGAGCAGAAAAGAAGGCTGAAATGGCAGACAGACAGTGCGGGATTTTGGTAAATAAGGAGGAGAGGTCAGGTCCGGAGAGGTAAATTTGCGTGTCATCAGCGTAGAGATGGTACTGCAAACCGTGGGATTCTATGAGCTGTCCCAGGCCGAAAGTGTAGATGGAGAAGAGTAGGGGTCCTAGAACAGAGCCTTGAGGAACACCGACTGACAAGGGGCGAAGTGAGGAGGTGGTGTGGGGGAGGGAGACACAATGTTCGGTCTGTCAGATATGATGAGATCCAGGAAAGGGCCAAGTCTGTGATGCCAAGAGATGAGAGGATTTGTAGTAAAAGGGAGTGGTCTACAGTGTCAAAGGCAGAAGACAGGTCCAGGAGAAGGAGGACAGAGTAGTGTCGCTTGCTCATGGCAGTTAGTAGGTCATTGGTGACTTTAGTTAGGGCAGTTTCAGTAGAGTGATGGGAACGGAAGCCTGATTGTAACCGATCAAAGAGGGAGCAGGAGGAGAAGTGGGAGGACAGTTCAAGATGGACGTGTTGCTCCAGCAATTTGGAGGCATAAGGGAGAAGAGATATTGGGCGATAGCTAGACACAGAGGATGGGTAGAGGGAGGGCTTTTTGAGGATGGGTGTGATCTTGGCATGCTTGAAGGATGAGGGGAAGACAACAGCTGTGAGTGAGAGGTTGAAGAGGTGCGTTAGGGTTGGGATGAAGACCGTGGAAAGGTTAGGGATGAGGTGGGATGGGAGCAGGTCAAGCGTGAAGGTGGTGAGGTGTGATCTTGACAGGGGGGTGGAGAGCTGATCTTCTGTCATGGTGGAGAAGCTGGTTTTTGAGGAGCAGGGTTGAGGAGCTAAGAGGGGTAGTGGGCGCTGTGGGCCAAAGCTTTCTCTGATCGTATCGATCTTCTGTTTAAAGAAAGAGGCGAAGTCATCAGCAGAAATGAGGAGGGAGGGGGGAGGTGCTGGGGGACGGAGTAGAGAATTGAAAGTGTTGAAAAGCTGTTTAGGGTTGTGAGTCAGGGAGGATATGAGAGATGAGAAGTAAGTTTGTTTTGCGGCAGTGAGCGTAGACTTGAAGCTGGCGAGGGACTGCTGGTATGCAGTGAAGTGGTCGGCAGAGTGGGATTGCTTCCATCTCCGCTCAGCAATCCTGGAAGCCTGTCTCAATTCTTTGGTCAGGCTGGTCAGCCAGGGCTGCCTGTTAATTGTACGAGTTTTACTATGCATGAGCGGGGCGGCCGAATTGAGTGTTGATGTTAGTGTGGTGTTATAAAAAGTGGCAGCAGCATCTGTGTCATGAAGGGAAGCTATGTCTGTGAGAGGGAGAAGGGACTCCGAGAGTGACTGTAAGTTGAGAGGTTTGAGATTTCTGCGAGGGTGAGTGAGTTTGTGGAGTGGGGGCTGCACACTAGGAGAGGAGAGGGACGAGATCCCTTCACTGGCTCCGCATTACCAAGAGACTCCAGAACAAAACCCTAATCATGACATACAAAGCATCCACATCCTGTCTCCTATATACATCAGTGACCTCATCTCCCGGTACTTACCTGCACGCAACCTCCGATCCTCAAAAGATCTCCTTCTCTACTCCCCTCTTATCTCCTCTTCCCACAATCGCATACAAGATTTCTCTCGCACATCCCCCCTACTCTGGAACTCTCTACAGCAACATATCAGACTCTCGCCTACCATCGAAACCTTCAAAAAGAACCTGAAGACCCACCTCTTTTGACAAGCCTACAAACCGCAGTAACCACCGATTGACCTAATCGCTGCACGACCAGCTCTACCTTCACCTACTTTATCCTCACCCATCCCTTATAGATTGTGAGCCCTCGCGGGCAGCGTCCTCTCTCCTCCTGTATCAGTTGTGACCTGTATTGTTTAAGATTATTGTACTTGTTTTTACTATGTATACCCCATGGAATAAATGGAGCTATAATAATAAATAATAATCTGATATCCAGCTGCCGCATGAAAGGCAGAGGTCTTGAAAAATACTGGTCAGCACTGGAAATATTGAATCTTTACATAAACTTGATGTATTTATCATTCAAAGTGTAAAAAAAAAATTCTCATAATTTAGTCAGATGTTACTGAAGTACAAAGATCAAAAACAACTACAGCAGCCAACATTGTGAAAACCACGACCGTAGTGTATTATCACCGGCTGTCCATGTTATATCACAGGCTCCCTATCAGAGACTACATCTGGCAGGTACCAATAGGCTTTGGGATATGACAAATGCAGAGGCCGCTGTAAAGCTGGCCACAAGCATGAGATAGTTGTCGGCCAAAGTTCCCTATACACATGACCAAGCTGCTGCCAGACAACGCTCTCCTAAAAACATAAGGCTCAAGAGTTGAGATGCCAACTGCTCGAATAGAGATCGTCAGGGCATAGTTGGGAGGCTCCATTCTACATCAGATGGGTGACCGATGCCCCATCTCTGGGTTGGAATTTACCATACTATTGGTCTTCGTCTTTGCAAGCTAAACAATATATAACCAGTAAGATAATTGCAATAGCATGCTAACGACATCACATCATTAATAAGCACTCTACCTGTGGCCACACCGTACTCGGAGAATGAAGTGCACTTTGACTATTAAGCAAGTAGGAGGCATCCTGTGTTAAAGCATGTCGTTGTGGGGCAATGTCCGCCATGATTCCCAAATTCTCCTGGCTATAGCTATTTAAGTTGTCTGTATTTGCTGGCCCCACAGATCTGTCCATGAGAACCTGCGGCTGAGATTCATTTTTATGTGGCTTTTGAAGGCTGAGATCCTGATGAAGAGCCAGCTGCGGGGTCGCATTAGATTTATAAGAATTCCTGACTGTTGAAGCGGTCTGAAACATATACGGCGGCACCGATCCTAGCTGAATCAGCTGCAAATCATGGGGCTGATTTGTGGTGTAATGCTCGACTTTGGAGCTGCGAAATGCTGGTTGATGTTGCACTTGATGGAGATGTGATTGCGAAACGTTCTGATGCATTTCTTGCCCTGTTGACTGAATTTGGTAGAAATCCGACGACTGACCGGAAAATGGGCCCTGCTGCTCTACTGCCTGATGTAAGAGTCGATGCTGTTCTGGCTGATGATTCTGCATGTAATATCGCGTTTGCTGCACAGATTGATTCGACTGCACTTGCTGTCCATACTGCTGCCCTTGCTGCATTAAAGGATCCATCTGGAAGTAATCATAGTAAAAATGCGACTGGGATTGCTGCACGGGCGGCAGGTGATGCTTTTGCTCTTGGTTTGGTAGGCTTTGATGCATCTGCTGAGAGACCTGAGGATACCTGTCCATAGTGGCAGGTTGCACTTGCTGCTCGCCAGTTGATTTGACAGACAGCAGCTGCCTGAGAGTACTGTCACAGTCCGCTAGCGACTGTTCTGGTAAACCCTGAGCCATGGCGTGGATTCTTAAGTTCTGTCTAGAAAACACCTGCGTGAAGGAATCCAGTTTATGTAAAGCTCTGCTGGTCACTTTTGGCCGATTATCAAGTTCGGGATAGTAAGACATCTGGTAGGCGCCAGAGGCGGGATCGGTTTGTACCTGCGAGTTCCATCGTAAGCTTTGGTCATAGCAATTAATATTATTCTCCCCCTGAGTGTGATTGCCTATATTCGTCCAACTTCTGGACGCCTCGACCTGTCCAGCATTTTTAGCTACAGGATTTATCGTGACGTCTCGCGAATCTTGGGATAAGTGAGGAGAAGATGAAGACGACTCGGAGGCGTTCATGTCCAGAGAGTCATAGCTGTTTGCCTGATGCTGCATTTGCTGATAGTAGAAACTATCGCTACGGCGGGATCCGAGCGGCATCTTGTACATCTGCTGCTCTTCCATAGTGATCGCAGTGACCAGATCTGGTTGGAGCCCTGCCCATGTAGAATAAGGTCCCTGAGAGATGAGCAGAAAATAAGTGTGCAGTTAGGTATTAAGAGCGCCCATTTAGTTGGAAGAAGCAATTCTTCTAGTTACAACGGTGAAAGATCTCCAAATGGAAAAGACTTTGATTCTTCTGAAAGGGACGATATTGAATAGCGCAGCAATCGTGTAGAAAATCCATCCATCTGCAAAAACCAAGAGCAATTGCTTATCTATGTATTATTATTAAGCACCAGCCCCATTATGGAAAAAAATGGCCAAGAGTAGAAAAGAAAAAAAATACAACTATACTCACCTCTTTGATCTACTGCTCTTCCTACAGCGATCACATCCCTTTAACCATTCAAGTGACAGCTGCAGCCAATCACTGGCTTTGGTGGTCATATGCCATACCTGCTAACGTTATCTTTGAAGATTGTGATGGTCCGCAGCGGTCATGTGAATGATATATGGATTGCGATTGCTGCATTCTTGGTCACATGGACCATAAGGAGCAATAAACATTCTGTGAGCTACAACCATCACCGATTGTGAATGGTGGATCCTGTGTGATCTATTCATAGGTGTTACCAATCACTGTAATCATGTCTGTGATGATAGTGACGTCTGCTGAAAAGTGATCACTATAGAACAGGCAGTAACGAACTAACATTCGCTATAGAGTAAAAACTGCAAGATTTCAGGATATTTTAAAATAAAAATTGCAAAACGTAAAAAGTAAGATAAAATATAAAGAAAACAAACTTGATTTGACCAATAAATGGTTTTCTGATGACACATTCGCTTTAAAGGGTGAAAATGGTATTCACATGAAAAAAGCGGTAACTATCCATTCAAGGAGTACAAAGACAAAAAGGGTAGTCACCGGAAGTACAATGACTATAGCAACAGTCCAAACGATAGACGGCACTCACAACTTCCGAAAATAATTGCGTTATTGATCCAATAGTATAAAAGGCACAAAAAATGGTTAAACGCAACAGCACCAAAATTAAAAAAAGGCAGAAAGGAAATATCTGCTGCGCTCTCAGGCAACATGTTTCACACCTACATGGTACTTTTATCAATCCATGACAAAGGACGATGCAAGTCTGAAACATGTTGCCTGGGAGCGCAGCAGATTTTTTTTTCTGCCTTTTTAATTTTGGTGCTGTTGTGTTCAACTGTTTTTTTTGTGCCTTTAAGGCTACTTTCACACTGGCGTTTTTTTTTTTTTTAATACGTCGCAATGCGTCGTTTAGGGGAAAAAACGCATCCTGCAAAGTTGTTTGCAGGATGCGTTTTTGCCCCATAGAGTTACATTACTGACGCATTGCGACGTATTGACACATGTCGCAACCGCCTTGCGACGGTTGCGCCGTGTTGTGGCGGACCGCCGGGAGCAAAAAACGTTAAATGTAACGTTTTTTGCAGCCAACGGACCACTTTTTCCGACCACGCATGCGCGGCCGGAACTCCGCCCCCACCTCCCCGCACCTTACAATGGGGCAGCGGATGCGCCGGAGAAATGCATCCGCTGCACCCGTTGTGCGGCACAACAAACGCTAGCGTCGGAATCTCGGCCCGACGCAATGCGACTGGTCGAATCCGACGCTAGTGTGAAAGTAGCCTAAGGCTATGTGCACACGTTCAGGATTTCTTGCAGAAAATTCCTGAGAAAAACCTGAAATTTTCTGAAAGAAATCTGCATGCGTTTTTTTTTTGCGTGTTTTTGCCGCATTTTTGATGCTTTTTTTTCCGGACATTTCCCAATGCATTTTATAGTGGGAAATCCGCAAAAAACGCATCATCTGCACAAAACATGCAGAATTCATTCTAAATGATGGGATGCTAATTGTATGCAGTTTTTTGGGGGGTCTTATAGCGTTTTTTATCGCGAAAAAAAGCACGCGAAAAAACCACGAAAAATCAGCAACGTGTACACACAGCCTTATACTACTGGGTCAATAAAGCAATTATTTTAAGAAGATCTGAATGCCGGCTATCGTTTGGACTGTTGCTATTACTGGACTATTTTACCGTGCACCTGGACAGCTGAGCTGATGGTTCCTTTTCACATTTAAGGTATTACTATAGTTTTAACAAATAGATAAAAATACAAGTGGCAGAACTAGGTTTCATTGACCCAAGAAAATCATTTGTGTAATGCGACTTCTTTTTTTTTTTTCTATTCTAAGCCATTTGCAGACATTTTTTACGGCCGCACACAACCCTATTATATCTGCCTCAAACCAAATAAACTCTTTTTTTTATGACTTCTAGCTGCACGACAACAGCATACATACTAGAAAATGCTTTTGAAAGTTATTGCGGTAAAATAATTAAGAATCCATTACTGAAGATTTGTGTGATTCGTTTACTGTAGATACCATTTTATTGTTTTATAACCTGATTTTCAGACTCCAGAGAGAAGCAACTCAGTACAGACAGGAAAACCTTTAGCTGGTCAGATCCCGAGAATGATAACAGCAGAGGAGGAGTGTGCTGATCTTGTGGGAGGCAGTGACCTGTTCACTGGTGTGACTGGATTGATAAGGACAAAGCTCCATGTAACAAGGCGGCGTGATAAAGTGAATGGGAATAGCTCACTGGTCAATTTGGACAAATAAAAAATGACAGTGGCAGTACAGACATTTGCTGACTTTGTGGGAGGCAGTGACCTGTCTCATATGGCAGAACGATGGCTCAGTAATGAGCACTGTTGCTTTGCAGTCCTGGGGTCCGGGCTTCAAATCCTACCAAAGGATATCTACAAGGAGTTTGTATGTTCTCCCCAATATTGTGTGGATGTCCTCCATCCTCCGAGTACTCCAAAGATAGGGAGTTTAGATTGTGAACCCCAATAAGGACCCTGATGATGTCTAGAGCTATGTAAGTGAGTAGAATAAATATATATTTCAGCATAGAGAGAAAATAGCTGTTAGGGTAGGTGCACACGTTCAGTAATTGGCAACGCCGCGACCAAAAGGCTGCTGGCTATTGACCCGCCGCATGTCAGTCTCCGCAGCTGAGCCACGGGTGTCGGTGCACGCATGCATGCTGTAACATCTGGACGCTGCTGGTTGGAGGCTGCGGAGGAACGCAGCGTCCATCCCGCAGCGTTTACTGACCGTGTGCACCTACCCTTAGTCTATTTCCCACTGCCAATGAAACATCCAAAATGTCCAGTTTGCCAATTCGGAAAAGTTGGGGGTGGTGGGTTTGGTTGACGGGGGGGACAGGACTCCATATGATAAGGCTGTAGGCGACAAATGTGCGACATTAATTGAGAACAGAGCAGAACACAACTTAGCAAGTCACGCCATTAATTCAAGGCACTAAATATCAGGTTTGCATGCAGTCATTCAAGTTTTAGGTTTGAAGACATGAGTGTAATGCACGCCGTACCTTTTTTCCCCCTCTATCGATAGGAGTCCTCTCCCAGGATGAACGGTGTCACTACTTTAAGAGAAGCTGCTGTCAAGATCAGATTTCGGATGTTTCTCCTTTTCACTCGAATTATGAGTTATGCATCAAATCTAAAAGGTCACGAAAAACAAAAAATAAAAATAAAACATCAATTAAGAAGTTTTTTTCAGTAAAACATATTACTGTTCTACAGGATTCTGCTGTATAAAGGCGCCTTTTCTTTACACAGGTATTATGCATCACACACTGGCTGCATTATTGTATTTATATGTCTACACAGAAACATTGCAGAGAAAACATATGTTGAGAAGCCGGCCGGGGACTATGCGTCTCCAATGATTAGTGCAAGAAGCAGGTCCCCGGTGACTTTTCTTGCCCCTATCCGTTTGACTGGCAGGTCTTTCCCTATAAGCACATATAGGCATAGGGTAATACCTGTCAATCAAGGGGAGTAGGGAGGGGAGAAACCACTGAGGAGCAGCCTCAGACTTGTTGTATGAGACACATAGTCCGCGACCAGATTTTTAAAGTATATATTTTCAGATACGTTGCAGTTTCAGAGTAAAACAGACACAGCAGACACAATGCAGCCCGTCTCAGATTCATGCTGTCCTTGGTTCGGGCAGGATCAATGAGCTGACAGGTTACGTGCAGGCATGCTTTGATCCTTCTCTCCTGTCTGCTGCTCGCTGCACACAAAATCCCATCAACAGGAGAGGGAGATGAGAACGCACCTGCTCTGCCACTGCAGGGTCCAAGTGCCTGAAAACACAAGTGTCAATGTGTGCCCTCTCCCATACCGCACCCGTCAGCATCTGCAGATCACTGCAGACAGGAAAGAGAGGAGAGTATGTCTGCGCCAACATCGTGTATGCTCGCGAGTCCTCCAGTATCCGTGCATTCAGGGTTGGGGATTCCTACCTAGCAGTGCTCCAAAGCGAGCGCTCTCAATCAACACCAGAGTAGGTGTGGAGGGTTGTAACTAAAAGGGAATAACGGTGCACTGAGCCGTCGGCAACACCCAGGGTTCACCAAGGTCCCCTCATTTGCATATGTGATAAAACCTTTTTTCCTCCACAAAATTAAATTAGTGAATAGTCAAACCTGCACTTAAGTTATTATTTTTACAAGGGCCAAGTTAGTTATATTAATGCATAAATGTTTTAATTTAAGTTTTGGGGGTGAAAAACGCCTTTTCAATCAGATACCATGGAACTACAAAATCAATAATTATCTGATTGGACATGCAAGCGAACATACAATGATTGTCTGTCTTAAGTTTTAAAACTTCCTTGATTTACATTAACTTCTATTCTATCTGTGAGTGCTGCATGCTCAATCATCAGTGTATTCCTATGAGATGCAGCTCCAGCCTTTCTTCCTTGACTCCTGCTTGTAAGAGCTGAAATATAGAAACCTATCACAAGCAGAAGGCAGGGGAGACAGGCTGAAGATGCATCACATCACATAGAATACTCTAATACTTTTGTCCTATGACTGCTGCTCTTGGATAATATTCAGAGCAGAACAAGGTCAGAGTGACAAGACTTCACTTCTCTGCAAAGCCAGATTTATCATTGGTATAGTAGTTACTGGAACCAGATCAGAGGGCAAGAAGGAGCCAAGATGGTAGACACACCAAGGGTGGACATACCATTGGTGCAATTGCACAGAGGCCCAAGAGGTAAGGGTGCCCTCTTCCACAGCAGTACATAAAGCAGTGCAGTATGATAAACTTTTGCACTGTAAAGGGTCTACACACAGGTTTTGTACAGAGCCATACAAAAGCCTCTCAACCTTTACTAGCATATGATGCACAAATGAGACACAAATATAGCTGAAGTGCTGTACAGTTAACATGTTTTTTTGGCTTGTGACTATGAAGATCTACTGAACAGTTGTCATAGGCCAAAATGACAATGATCCAAGTCATTTACATCCGAGGCAATAATCTATCTGAGACTGATGGACCTGATACAAGTCTGCAAGCAAAGCAATTGTAAGCACAGGGTTTGCACTTCACAAAATGATGACATCTAAAAAAGCATGAAAAACCAGAAAAGCTAGGGTTACTCAGCAGACTTTTGAGAATTTGCCATAAATGTACTTCGCGACCTCATCAGGAAACAGAATAACTAGCAATAATTGTTTTGACTTGTCCCAGTCATATCTGTAGAATGAAGGTGAAGCCAATTCAAAGTGCTTCAGTTAAGAAAATATCACATGAACTCAGACAGGACTCAGCCAGCTAACAAATCCCTCATTGGTCGATACTTAACTTTTTCTTAACATGTAAAGTTTTTGCAAATAATTTTTAAAAAGTTTCCAAGTTTGGGTCTTAAGTGCAAATACATACCATTGAAGCTGGTCATCTACACTAGACGTGAGTTGGCTAAAAATGCCAACATTGGGTGACAGCTATAGTCTCCAATTCCCATGTAAAATCCCGAACACACCAAAAAGGCCCACATACACAATAGATAGCTGTTGTCTAGAAGTTCTGGCATCTGCAATTTCCCCCAACTCACCTATAGGCTAGGACCCTGACTGTCTTTCTCTCATGTGAGAAGATTGGTACAATTATGCTAATTACACTCTGATCGGAGCGTGATCTGATTTTCTTGGATGTGAAGAATATATCACTTCTCCAGGATTTCTCAAAACTACTGAAACAGCATGTCCCTCTTGAACGGTCCCCCCACCTCTCCTTCTGCTCCCTCGTTGATCGGTTACTGTCTGGCATCCAACCGCATCAATCAACCGACATTGCCCTAACTAAAGTCACTAATGACCTACTAACTGCTAAAGCCAAGCAACACTATTATGTCCTCCTCCACCTGGACCTATCCTCTGCCTTCGACACAATGGACCATTCGTTCTTACAACAGATTCTCTCATCTTTTGGCATCACAGACCCGGCTCTATCTTATATCTGTTCATTAGTGATGAGCGAATATACTCGTTACTCGAGATTTCTCGAGCACGCTCGGGGGTCCTCCGAGTATTTTTTAGTGCTCGGAGATTTAGTTTTTCTTCCCGCAGCTGAATGATTTACATCTCTTAGCCAGCATAAGTATATGTGGGGATTCCCTAGCAACCAGGCAACCCCCACATGTACTTATGCTGGCTAACTGATGTAAATCATTCAGCTGCGGCAAGAAAAACTAAATCTCCGAGTACTAAAAAATACTCGGAGGACCCCCGAGCGTGCTCGAGAAATCTCGAGTAACGAGTATATTCGCTCATCACTACTGTTCATATTTAACAGAGCTTACATTCAGCATCTGCCACTCACATACCACCTACTCATCTCTCCCCCCATCTGTCGGTATCCTCCAAAGTTCAATTCTAAGACCCCTATTCTTGTCTATCTACACCTTTGGCCTGGGACAGCTCAGAGTCCTATGGCTTTCAATATCATTTCTTATTATGAAGACACACAGATCTGCATCTCTGGACCTGATATCACCTCCTTGGTAAATAGAATACCACAATGTTTATTGGCTATTTCATCCATCTCTTCTGCTCAATTTCTAAAACTTAACATGGAGAAAAAAAAATTCATATCTTTCCCCTATCTCACTCAACCCCACCAACAGACCTATCCATTAAAGTTAGTGGCTGTTCGCTCTCCCCAGTCCCACAAGATAGCTGCCTTGTGATAACCCTTTACTCTGCTTTCTCTTTCAAACTACATATCCAACTCCTTTCCGCCTCCTGCCCTCTCCAACTAAAAAAAATCCCGGATCCGTACATTCCTTAAAGAAGTTGTCCACTACTATAAAGTTTTTTGTTTTTTTTCATAAATCTTGCTATTATGTGCCACTGAAAACATCTACTGTGTTTATTTTAGCAATATTAGCTGTTATCATGCTGTAGCAGCACATCTTCAGTGCTGGATTCAGCTCTCATGGGGTTAATCGACAACTTCCTCATTGTGCCCTAATACTACAAGTTCCATGATGCTTTGCACTGCCACTAAGCCCGAATCTAGCACACCCACTCCAAAAACACCCAAACTCCTCCCTCCTCTCTTCAGAAAGATTTGTGGTGTCATTTCTGTCCAACTCCTCTTTTACATTTGTCCAACCCACACTCAGATAGATAGATAGATAGATAGATAGATAGATAGATAGATAGATAGATAGATAGATAGATAGATATTAGATATGAGATAGATAGATATTAGATAGATAGATATTGGATAGATAGATATGATAGATAGATAGATAGATAGATAGATAGATAGATAGATAGATAGATAGATATGATAGATAGATATGATAGATAGATATTAGATATGAGATAGATAGATAGATATTAGATAGATAGATATTAGATAGATAGATATTAGATAGATAGATATTAGATAGATATTAGATAGATAGATAGATATTAGATAGATAGATATTACATAGATAGATAGATAGATAGATATTAGATAGATAGATATTAGATAGATATTAGATAGATAGATAGATAGATATTAGATAGATAGATATTACATAGATAGATATTACATAGATATTAGATAGATAGATAGATAGATATTAGATAGATAGATATTACATAGATAGATATTACATAGATAGATATTACATAGATAGATATTACATAGATAGATATTACATAGATAGATATTAGATAGATATTAGATAGATAAATTGATAGATGTGGGATAGATAATAGATAGACACAGACAGATAGATAGAATTAGATAGATATGGGATAGATAGATACATACAGATATATCTATTTCCATAGATATGTCCATATCCATGTTTCTAAACCCCTTCACCCCTGGAGCTTTTTTTCGTTTATCGCTCCCCTTCTTTCCAGAGCCATAATGTTTCCGTCAGTATGGCCATGTGAGGGCTTATCTTTTGCGGGACAAGTTCTACTTTTGAACGACACCATTGGTTTCAGCATGTCGTGTAACAGAAAATGTGAAAAAAATTCAAAGTGCGATGAAATTGCAAAAAAAGTGCAATCCCACACTTGTTTTTTGCTTGCCTTTTTGCTAGGCTCACTAAATGCTAAGGCTGTGTGCACACGTTGTGGATTTGATTGCAGATCCGCAGCGTTTTTTGCCGTATGGAATTGCATCAAATCCGCAGTGTAGTGCACAACTAATGTAAGTCTATGGGAGCCTCAGACTTGTTGTGCACATGCTGCGGAAAAGGCCGCACCGAAACGCAGCTTTTTTTTTTCTCCGCAGCATGTCACTTCTTTTGTGCCGAACTGCAGCGTTTCTGCACCCTTACGCCGGGATCACACTACAGCGAGATACGGCCGAGTCTCGCAGGTTAAAACCAAACTCTGGCACCGGCACTCTGGAGCGGAGCGTGCGGCCGCATAGCAATACATGGAGCCGCACGCTCCGCTCCGGAGTGCCGATGCCAGAGCTTGGTTTTAACCTGCGAGACTCGGCCGTATCTCGCTGTAGTGTGACTTCGGCCTTACACTTTCATTGAGATATAAAAAATATCTGCAGTTTTGCTGTGGATGTGGGTCCGAGAAACGCTGCAGTTCAGGAGGAGGGAAGTGTGTGGGCGGTGACCAGGGCCGGACGGGCCGCATTCAACTATACCGGCGTCTATGACGCCGGTATAGTTCAATGCAATGATGGAGGAGAGAGTGTCCGCTGACGCTCCCTCTCCCATCATTCCCCGCTCTGCCTCTGACACTGCGGGTGCGCGATGACGTCATATCATCACACACCTGCTGTGTCCCGGGAAGACTGCAGCCGCCGAGACAGGAGCAGCGCGGGCAAGAGGAAAGGTGAGGAGAGTGTGGAGCCATTATCGGGGGGATGAGATGTGGGTTGTGCTGTATATACCACTGTGTGGGCTGTGCTGTGTATGTACCACTGTGTGGGCTGTGCTGTGTATGTACCACTGTGTGGGCTGTGCTGTGTATATACCACTGTGTGGGCTGTGCTGTGTATGTACCACTGTGTGGGCTGTGCTGTGTATATACCACTGTGTGGGCTGTGCTGTGTATATACCACTGTGTGGGCTGTGCTGTGTATATACCACTGTGTGGGCTGTGCTGTGTATATACCACTGTATGGGCTGTGCTGTGTATGTACCACTGTGTGGGCTGTGCTGTATATATACCACTGTGTGGGCTGTGCTGTGTATATACCACTGTGTGGGCTGTGCTGTGTATGTACCACTGTGTGGGCTGTGCTGTGTATGTACCACTGTGTGGGCTGTGCTGTGTATATACCACTGTGTGGGCTGTGCTGTGTATATACCACTGTGTGGGCTGTGCTGTGTATATACCACTGTGTGGGCTGTGCTGTGTATATACCACTGTGTGGGCTGTGCTGTATATATACCACTGTGTGGGCTGTGCTGTATATATACCACTGTATGGGCTGTGCTGTGTATGTACCACTGTGTGGGCTGTGCTGTATATATACCACTGTGTGGGCTGTGCTGTGTATATACCACTGTGTGGGCTGTGCTGTGTATATACCACTGTGTGGGCTGTGCTGTGTATATACCACTGTGTGGGCTGTGCTGTGTATATACCACTGTGTGGGCTGTGCTGTGTATATACCACTGTGTGGGCTGTGCTGTGTATATACCACTGTGTGGGCTGTGCTGTGTATATACCACTGTGTGGGCTGTGCTGTGTATATACCACTGTGTGGGCTGTGCTGTGTATATACCACTGTGTGGGCTGTGCTGTGTATATACCACTGTGTGGGCTGTGCTGTGTATATACCACTGTGTGGGCTGTGCTGTATATATACCACTGTATGGGCTGTGCTGTGTATGTACCACTGTGTGGGCTGTGCTGTATATATACCACTGTGTGGGCTGTGCTGTATATATACCACTGTGTGGGCTGTGCTGTGTATACTACTCCGCAGGCTGTGCTGTATATACTACTACGCGTGTTGTGCTGTATATACTACGACCCGGGCTGTGCTGTATACTACTACACGGGCTGTGCTGTATACTACTACGCGGGCTGTGCTATATTATGTAGGCTGTGCTATATACTATGCAAGTTGTGCTATATTATATGCAGGCTTTGATATATACTATAGGAGGTATATTATATTTTATGGGGGAGGCCGTGTTATATACTATTGCGGGGGTATATTCTATTCTATGTGGGAGGCTGTCTTATATACTATGTGGGCTATATTATATTCTATGGGGGAGGCTGTCTTATATACTATGGGGGGCTGCGTTATATTCTATGGGGGCTACATTATATTCAATGGGGGCTACATTATATATTATGGGGAGGTGGGCTGCATTATATTCTATGGGGGGCTGTATTAGATTTTATGAGGGATGATTGCATCATACTCTTTGATGGGGCTGCATTATATTCTATGGGAAGGTGGGCTGCATTCTATTCTATTCGGGGCTACATTATATTCTATGGGGGGCTGTATTATATTTATATTCTATGGGGGGTGATTGCATCATACTCTATGGGGGGCTGCATTACATTATTTGGGGGTTACATTATACTCTGGGGTGGCTGCATTATACTCAGCAAATTCAGATGTAAGGCTACTTTCAAACTTGCGTCGGTACGGGGCCGTCGCAAACCTTCGGCCAGACGTACCGACGGACGTTATGCTAAATTTAGCACAACATGGGCAGCGGATGCAGTTTTACAACGCATCCGCTGCCCATTGTGATGAGCGTGGAGGAGGGGGCGGAGTTCCACCCACGCATGCGCGGTCGGAAATGGCAGACGTCGCACAAAAAAAGTTGCACTGAACTTTTTTGTGTGTGTTGCGTCCGCGAAAACACGACGGATCCGTTGCTAATACAAGTCTATGGGTACAAAACGCATCCTGCTTGCACATTTGCAGGATCCGTTTTTTTTCTGCCGGATCTTTTTTTTTCCGCCGTATCCGTTTTTTACCACCTGATCGTTTTTTTCCGCCAGATCCGTTTTTTTCTCATAGAGTTGTATTAGCGCCGGAGTGCGTCTGATGGCCACACATTTCATCCGTTTTTTGGTAGATCAGTCGCTGTGCATTTTTTCGACGTACAGAAAAACCGTTCCTCTGTATGTGTTTTCCGTCCGGTGGAAACAGCTTTTTTTACGGATCCTGCAAAAACGGATTAAACGTGTGGCCACCAGGCGCAATCCGGCGCTAATACAACTCTATGAGAAAAAACAGATCTGGCGGAAAAAAAAAAACATCCGGTGGAATAAAATGGATCTGGCGGAAAAAAACGGATTTGGTTGAAAAAAAACGGATCTGGCGGAAAAAAAACGATCCGGTGCAAATAAACGGATCCTGCAAATGTGCTCGCAGGATGCGTTTTACCCATAGACTTGTATTAGCGACGGATCGTGACGGATGGCCAGACATCGCCTCCGTCGTGCTACGGATCCGTCGTGTTTTGGCGGACCATAGGCACGAAAAAACGTTCAATAGAAAAAATTTTTGGCTGTCTCGCCCGCCATTTTCCACCGCGCATGTGCGGCAGAAACTCCGCCCCCTCCTCCCCGCAATTCAGAATGGGCAGCGGATGCGTTGAAAAACTGCATCCGCTGCCCACGTCGTGCACAAATTTCATAACGTGCGTCGGTACGTCGGCCCGACGCATAGCGATGAACCCGTACCGACGCAAGAATGAAAGAGGCCTTAATGAGCGTTGAATTTAAAAATAAAAAACAAAAGCGGAAAAAAAACGGCGTGGGCTCCCGCGCAATTTTCTGCGCCAGAGGGGGAAAGCCGACGGCCGGGCCCAATATCTGTAGCCTGCTATGAATACCAGCCCGCAGCTGTCTGCGTAGCCTTTACTGACTATTAAAAGAGGGGGACCCCCTCAAAAAAAATGACGTGAGGTCCCCCTATATTTTATAGCCAGAAAGGCTACGCAGACAGCTGCAGGCTGATATTCATAGCCTAGAGAGGGGCCATGGATATTGCCCCCCCCCCCCCCCGGCTACAAATACCAGTCCGCAGCCGCCCCAGAAATGGCGCATCTGTAAGATGCGCCAATTCCGGCACTTAGCCCCTCTCTTCCCACTCCCGAGTAGCGGTGGGATATGGGGTAATAAGGGGTTAATGTCACCTTGCTATTGTAAGGTGACATTAAGCCGGGTTAATAACGGAGAGGCGTCAATAAGACGCCTATCCATTACTAATCCAATAGTAAGAAAGGGTTAATAAAACACACACACATTTGGAAAAAAGTATTTTAATATTCTTCATTTAACCATACTTACCATACTTCAGCGCCTGCAAAAAAAAATTAAAATAATAAACCGTATACTACCTTTCCGTCATAGTCCAATTAATAACGAGTGTCCCACGACGATCTCCCCTATAGAACAGTGACATCAGGTGATGTCACTGCTCTATAGGACCCTCAGTGACACACTGACAGGAGACAATGGCTCCTGCAGTGCATCACTGAGGTTACTCTAGTTCACTGGTCTCACTTTATGGCAATTGCTGCGTGGGAAAATGTCTCACCCAGCAATGCCAATAGTGAGACTAGGGACTATTTTCTCACAGGGGCGTAGGAATACCTTGTGAGGAATACATGATGGAAGGATACCTTCCATCATTGTGTTCCTGGAGCCCCTGGAGAGTGGTCGCATCAACTGATGCTCCTGCTCTCCACTGGAGATCGTCGTGGGACACTCGTTTTAATTGGATTTCTGCGGACAGGGAGTATATTGTTTGTTTATTATTTTAATATTTTTTACAGGTGACAATGGCTTCGGGGAACAAAGTGACAAGTGATGGTGAGTATGTACACTATGTTATATGTACTGTATGTCTGTAGTATGTATGTATGTACTGTATGTCACATGTCGTTGCATGGTGCATGTCGTTGCATGGTGCATGTAGCATGTCGTCGCATGGTGCATGTAGCATGTCGTCGCATGGTACATGTCGCATGCCGTCGCATGGTGCATGTCGCATGGTGCATTTCGCCGCATGGTGCATGTCTTCGCATGGGGCATGTAGCATGTTGTCACATGGTGCATGTTGTCGCATGGTGCATGTCTTCGCATGGTGCATGTCTTTGCATGGTGCATGTAGCATGTTGTCGCATGGTGCATGTTGTCGCATGGTGCATGTTGTCGCATGGTGCATGTCTTCGCATGGTGCATGTCTTCGCATGGTGCATGTCTTCGCATGTCGTCGCATGGTGCATGTAGCATGTCGTTGCATGGTACATGTCGCATGCCGTCGCATGGTGCATGTCGCATGCCGTCGCATGGTGCATGTTGTCGCATGGCGCATGTCGCCGCATGGTGCATGTCGCCGCATGGTGCATGTAGTCGCATGTAGCATGTCGCATGGTGCATGTCGTCGCATGGTGCATGTAGCATGGTGCATGTCGCATGTTGTCGCATGGTGCATGTCGCATGGTGCATGTCGCATGTCGTCGCATGGTGCATGTTGTCGCATGTCGCATGTCGTCACATGGTGCATGTCGCATGTCGTCGCATGGTGCATGTAGTCGCATGTAGCATGTCGCATGGTGCATGTCGTCGCATGGTGCATGTAGCATGTCGTCGAA
Source organism: Ranitomeya imitator (assembly GCF_032444005.1). NCBI lineage: Eukaryota > Metazoa > Chordata > Amphibia > Anura > Dendrobatidae > Ranitomeya > Ranitomeya imitator. The sequence goes on along the minus strand of NC_091286.1, from coordinate 37,783,394 downwards.
TGTAGCATGTCGCATGGTGCATGTCGTCGCATGTAGCATGTCATCGCATGGTGTGTGTTGTATGTATGTATGTACTGTGTATGTTTTTTTTTTACATTCAACACATTAGCCGGATGATGGGACTACTACTGTCCCATCATTGGCTAATGTGTCACTCACTGGCAGACCCCCGCAGACGCCGGCGGGCAGGCACCCGCAGACGCCGGCGGGCACAACTCCCGCAGACGCCGGCGGGCACAACTCCCGCACACGCCGGCGGGCACAACTCCCGCACACGCCGGCGGGCACAACTCCCGCACACGCCGGCGGGCACAACTCCCGCACACGCCGGCGGGCACAACTCCCGCACACGCCGGCGGGCAGGCACCCGCAGACGCCGGCGGGCACAACTCCCGCACACGCCGGCGGGCACAACTCCCGCACACGCCGGCGGGCACAACTCCCGCACACGCCGGCGGGCACAACTCCCGCACACGCCGGCGGGCACAACTCCCGCACACGCCGGCGGGCACAACTCCCGCAGACGCTGGCGGGCAGGCACACGCCGGCGGGCAGGCACCGGTCCACAAAAACACCGGCGCCGGCGGGCAGATCCCCGGCGACCGCAGCACAGCCCCGCCCGCACATCATGATCCCATTCCCAGCAGCAGTGAGCACTGAGCACACAGAGCCCCGCCCGCCCCCAGCAGAGCCCTGCAGGCAGCCCCCAGCACCGCCCACAGCCCAGTCACTCTTGCTGAGTGACTGCCTACTGTGGGGGCTGGTCACGCCTGCTGCTGACGTCACGTCAATTTCTAGAGTCTGGAAATTGACGTGACGTCGGCGGAAATGAGCGGCGGCTGCAGTCTGGGGGTCATGTGACCCGTACCCAGCTGCAGCCATAGCGCCGCTCACAGGCAAAAACGGCAACGCAAGGTAATGGCACAATTCATTAGGGGCCCTGGGGGGATACATTGGGGGGTTAATTGAAAGTAGTGGACAACCCCTTTAACCAAGAATATGCAAAAACACTAGTGCATGCCCTCATTATCTCCCATCGTGACTACTGCAACTTCCTGCTCTGTGGCCTCCCTTATAACACTCTCGCACCACTCACGCAATCTCTCCTAAACTCTGTTGCCTGACTAATCCATTTGTTGCCCTCTATTCCACGGTCTCGCTTCTCTGCCAATCCCTTCACTGGCTCACCATTGCCCAGAGACTCTAGTTAAAATCCCTAACAATTAAATACAAAGCCATCCACAACCTGTCTCTTCCATACATCTGTGACTTAGTCTCCCAGAATTCACCTGCACAAACCTCCGATCCTCACAAGATCTCTTTCTCTAGTCCTCTTTTATCTCCTCTTCCCACAATCGCATACAAGATTTCTCCCGGGCATCCCCCTACTCTGGAACTCTCTTTACCAACATATCAGACTCTACTCCCTACTGAGGAAAGTTTCAAAAGGAACCTAAAGGCCTACCTCTTCTGGCAAGCATACGGCCTGCAGTAACCACCGATCCACCATACTGCTGCACAACAAGCTCTATCCTCACCTACTGTATCCTCACCATTCCCTTGTAGGGTCTTCTCCCTCCTGCACCAGTTGGTGACTTGTATTATTCATGATTATTGTACTTGTTTTTAATTATGTATACCCATTTTCACATATAAAGCACAATGGAAAAAATGTCACTATAGTAATAATATATATATGAAATTCAGACAACATTAGGATGGCTTTTTATTTTTTTCAATGGATCGATAGACTTGAATGGCTGATTTTTTTTCCTCGGACCGCTTGGTCAAAATGACGGATAACAATCCTCCAATTTTTACGGTCGTGGGCACGAGCCCATGCACAGAACATTTGTCTCAGCTGAGTATCTCCGATGAGAACTAAAGAATCGGACATTGGAAATCGAACAGGTTGGTTCCTTCTCTTCCGATGTTTGTCGGGGAAGAGTCTGGAGGCCCCCCACACACATATTGGACCATTGGCCAACCCGACCGATATCGGTTGGTTTGTGTGACTTTAGTTTAATGCGTGGGGAGAACGTTAATTCTTCGTTTTTTAAAATGAGGAATAGAAGACGTCAGACTGCATCTATAAACAATGTGCACGGGCAGCACGGTGGCGCAGTGGTTAGCACAGCAGCCTTGCAGCGCTGGGGTCCTGGGTTCTAATCCCACTCAGGACAACATCTGCAAAGAGTTTGTATGTTCTCTCCGTGTTTGCGTGGATTTCCTCCGGGTACTCCGGTTTCCTCCCACATTCCAAAGACATACTGATAGGGAATCTAGATTGTGAGCCCCATCGGGGACAGCGATGATAATGTGTGCAAACTGTAAAGCGCTGCGGAATATGTTAGCGCTATATAAAAATAAAGATATTATTATTATTATATTATATTATTATAAACAATAAATTATTGGAAGATCCAATTGGTACCAGTGTCATTGTCATCAGCTGTGACATAAAACATCAAAAAATAACAAAAAAAAATTGACATGTCTGTAAGTACAAGAACTGTGATGAGATCTTGTCAGGCTAGTCAAACATTTGAATGCGCAGCTTCCTTATTATATATTTAGTTAAAAATGATGACATATGATACCAGGAAAGAGATATGGTCAGAAAGAATGCAAGAACAAAGCGACTTACATAATAGTCTACAGGCCAAACCGACCAAGTAACAAAATGATAAAGACTCTTCTTAATGGACTTTTTCCTGCAGGACAATCCTAGTGTGCTGTTCCTGGGTAGTAGAACTAAAAGCGCTGTCCTTGGGTAGTAGGCCTAAGAGTGCTGTCTCTGGGTAGTAGGGCTAAGAGCGCTGTCTCTGGGTAGTAGGGCTAAGAGCACTGTCCCTGTGTAGTAGGGCTAAGAGCGCTGTCCCTGTGTGGTAGGGCTAAGAGGGTGTGTGGTAGGGATAATAGGGCTGTTTTCCTGTGTGGTAGGGATAAGAGGGCTGTCCCTTTGTGGTAGGGCTAAGAGCGCTGTCCCTGTGTAGTAGGGCTAAGAGCGCTGTCTCTGGGTAGTAGGGTTAAGAGCACTGTCCCTGTGTAGTAGGGCTAAGAGCGCTGTCCCTGTGTGGTAGGGCTAAGAGGGTGTGTGGTAGGGATAATAGGGCTGTTTTCCTGTGTGGTAGGGATAAGAGGGCTGTCCCTTTGTGGTAGGGCTAAGAGCGCTGTCCCTGTGTAGTAGGGCTAAGAGCGCTGTCTCTGGGTAGTAGGGTTAAGAGCGCTGTCCCTGTGTGGTAGGGCTAAGAGGGTGTGTGGTAGGGATAATAGGGCTGTTTTCCTGTGTGGTAGGGATAAGAGGGCTGTCCCTTTGTGGTAGGGCTAAGAGCGCTGTCCCTGTGTAGTAGGGCTAAGAGCGCTGTCTCTGGGTAGTAGGGTTAAGAGCGCTGTCCCTGTGTGGTAGGGCTAAGAGCGCTGTCCCTGTGTGGTAGGGCTAAGAGCGCTGTCCCTGTGTAGTAGGGCTAAGAGCGCTGTCTCTGGGTGGTAGGGCTAAGAGCTCTGTCTCTGAGTGGTAGGGCTAAGAGCGCTGTCCCTGTGTAGTAGGGCTAGGAGCGCTGTCCCTGTGTAGTAGGGCTGAGATCGCTGTCCCTGGGTAGAAGTGCTAGTAGAGAGCTGTCCATGACCTTAGGGTCCAAGATCGACTGCTGCCTATACTAAGTACTGGCTGCATCTTTTCTGATTCAAAGATCAAACCACACAAGTGCTGGCTTTCTATGTTCACTCGGTTGCAAAGTGCTGGCGCCAACCCCTCTAATAAGCAATGGCTGCATCTGCTCAGTTTCCAAGATGGCACCCTCTCCCCATGCTGGCACCGCCCCCCTCTGCTAAGCCCCCTTCTGCTGACACAGAACACAGCCAGTACTCAGTAAAAAGGGTGGCACCAGCACAGGGGCCGGGCGGGCACCATCTTGGATTTTCAGCTCCAATGCATACCCTCCACATTGCTCGGACCGGCTTTTCTATACATGGGATAGTAGAGAGATGGTCCTTTTGTGCCCTGACCACGCGAGCCACATAAAATTATGTGGTGAGTTGGATTCGGCCCACGGGCCTCCAATTTGACATCGAGTTTTATGATTCCTAAATTTTATGATCTCTCTCACATTTGTAGTAAATTTTTTACCTGAGATACTGCAAGAGTTATCACTTATTAAAGGGATAAAGTAAACCCAGGCAATTTATGTTCATATTAATCAACAGAGCAGTAAACCATAGTATGTGTCAACTATACCAAACATAAGTAAGAAACAAAAAAGGAAGCAAAATAGAGAAGATAAAAAAAAATAATTTTGGAGAAAAAACAAAGACACAATGTACCAATAGTCTACATTAATAAAATGTAAAGATGTGGGGTATACTATTGAGGAAAAGAAACTGGCATATATGGTACTAAATCAAAAGTTGTTTTTAGAAGACAATGACAGACTATATGAGGAAAGGAGGGGCTTGATTATGTGGCTGGCATCTTGCTGAAATGGACATCTGGGTCAGGCTTGAATGGACTGTAACGCAAAAGACGTGTCTGAACTCCCCGTAGTGGTGTTGGACACATTTTCTTGTGATACTCAAACAGGAGTTCATGTTCCTTTTATGCAGAGCAATAGCCTATACAAGCTTAGCTTAATTGTTCTGGTTATAGATACTCTAATTTAAAAGGATCCATATTCATAACCTGCCTTACAGTATTTTAATCTAGTGTGAATATTGCCTACACTATACGGAGAAAAGTATTCAGACAAACCTCTTAATCAATGAATTCAGTTTATTTTCATTCAGTCCCATTGTGCCTGATGTATAACCTCCGGCCCCCGTGCCCAGTGTTTAACATCCAATCCCATTTTCACTTGCTATATACCATGCTGCACCTCGTCATGGCATCTGCCTTTACCAACATGTGACAAAACAGCTTGAAAGGGAGACCAAAAGCAATAAAAATGGATTTTGGGGGTATGTCAAAAGCAAAAGAAAAGTCAAGCTATAGGATTTTTACAGCATGAAAAGGGTGAAATGGACAAAAATTAGTAGACTTATTTTGCATCCGTGTTCTCTAAGAAAGCAACTGTAACATCAACTAATCTTACATAGTAACATAGTAACATAGTTAGTAAGGCCGAAAAAAGACATTTGTCCATCCAGTTCAGCCTATATTCCATCATAATAAATCCCCAGATCTACGTCCTTCTACAGAACCTAATAATTGTATGATACAATATTGTTCTGCTCCAGGAAGACATCCAGGCCTCTCTTGAACCCCTCGACTGAGTTCGCCATCACCACCTCCTCAGGCAAGCAATTCCAGATTCTCACTGCCCTAACAGTAAAGAATCCTCTTCTATGTTGGTGGAAAAACCTTCTCTCCTCCAGACGCAAAGAATGCCCCCTTGTGCCCGTCACCTTCCTTGGTATAAACAGATCCTCAGCGAGATATTTGTATTGTCCCCTTATATACTTATACATGGTTATTAGATCGCCCCTCAGTCGTCTTCTTTCTAGACTAAATAATCCTAATTTCGCTAATCTATCTGGGTATTGTAGTTCTCCCATCCCCTTTATTAATTTTGTTGCCCTCCTTTGTACTCTCTCTAGTTCCATTATATCCTTCCTGAGCACCGGTGCCCAAAACTGGACACAGTACTCCATGTGCGGTCTAACTAGGGATTTGTACAGAGGCAGTATAATGCTCTCATCATGTGTATCCAGACCTCTTTTAATGCACCCCATGATCCTGTTTGCCTTGGCAGCTGCTGCCTGGCACTGGCTGCTCCAGGTAAGTTTATCATTAACTAGGATCCCCAAGTCCTTCTCCCTGTCAGATTTACCCAGTGGTTTCCCGTTCAGTGTGTAATGGTGATATTGATTCCCTCTTCCCATGTGTATAACCTTACATTTATCATTGTTAAACCTCATCTGCCACCTTTCAGCCCAAGTTTCCAACTTATCCAGATCCATCTGTAGCAGAATACTATCTTCTCTTGTATTAACTGCTTTACATAGTTTTGTATCATCTGCAAATATCGATATTTTACTGTGTAAACCTTCTACCAGATCATTAATGAATATGTTGAAGAGAACAGGTCCCAATACTGACCCCTGCGGTACCCCACTGGTCACAGCGACCCAGTTAGAGACTATACCATTTATAACCACCCTCTGCTTTCTATCACTAAGCCAGTTACTAACCCATTTACACACATTTTCCCCCAGACCAAGCATTCTCATTTTGTGTACCAACCTCTTGTGCGGCACGGTATCAAACGCTTTGGAAAAATCGAGATATACCATGTCCAATGACTCACCGTGGTCCAGTCTATAGCTTACCTGTGCTATCGAAGGAATAAAAGAATTCAGGCTATATATAAATAGAGAGATGGTGAGGAAACATTTAGCTACCATATGTACTCGAGTATAAGCCGAGGCAACTAATTTTGCCACGGAAAACTGGGTAAGCTTATTGACTCGGGTATAAGCCGGGTATGCATTATCCCCTCATTCCTGTCCTGCTAGGCGTGGCTTCCCCCGTCGCTGTTCTCCTTTGCGTAGCTTTTGGCTTCCCCTGTTGCTTTCCTGCTATGCATGGCTTCACCTGTTGCTGTCCTGCTAGGCATGGCTTCCCCCATCGCTGTCCTGCTATACGTGGCTTTTGGCTTCCCCTGTTGCTGTCCTGCTATGGGTGGATTCCCCCGTTGCTGTCCTGCCATGCATGGCTCACCCACCGTCATGTCCTGGTGTGCGTGGCTCCCCCCATCTCATCGTTGCATGCATGGCTCCCCCGGTCCCGTCGTTGTATGCATGGCTCCTCCGGGCCCGTCGTTGTATGCATGGCTCTCCCGACCCCGTTGTATGCATGGCTCCCCCCATCCCGTTGTTGTATGCGTGGCTTCCCCCCAGTTTCGGTATGCATGATTCCTATAATAAGAATCCTATTAAAAAAAAACATCATACTCACCCTCCTCCTCCACGCCTTCGCAGCATCTCGATCCAGCTTCCAGCAGCTGTACTGAGCGATCATGTGGCAATGCTCATTAAGGTAATGAATATGCGCTTCATGCCTATGGGAGTGGAAACACGTGCATATTCATTATCTTAATGAGCGGTGCCACATGATCGCTCAGCACAGGAAGAGCTGCCGTCGCCGGGGCCAACAAGATGCTGCGACGGAGCGGAGGAGGATGAGTATGATGTCTTCTGGAAGCCGGCGGCTGCAGCCATCACTATGCGTTATAAGAGAAATGAATATTCAGCTGTCAAGTGACCCGGACCAGGGTGTTATGATCTGGTGGTTTAGGAGCAACATGGAACGAGCTCTGAAGGAAGTGGTATCTGTACTGACCGCAGTCCCTAAGCTCAACACAACACTAGAAGTAGCCGTGGGATGCTCCTAACTCTCCCTAGGCATCTCGTCACAGCCTAAGAGCTAACTACCCCTAAAGATAGAAGCAGGAAAACTATCTTGCCTCAGAGAAAATCCCCAAAGGATAGATTAGCCCCCCACATATAATGACTGTGAGTGGAGAGGGAAAGGACATACACAGAATGAAACCAGGATGAGCACAGGAGGCCCGTCTAGCCAGATAGATAGGACAAGATGGAATACTGTGCGGTCAGTATAAAACACTACAAAAATCCACGCAGAGATTACAAAAATCTCCACACCTGACTAAAGGTGTGGAGGGTAAATCTGCTTCCCAGAGCTTCCAGCAACACAGAGTTAATTCATACTGATAAGCTGGACAAACATAGAAAACACAGAACGGATAAGTCCACAATCTGTGGACAGAAAAGAGCAAGCAAGAACTTAGCTTTGCTGAACTGGTCAGGATAACAGGGAAATCCAAAGACATGTGAATCCAACCAGGAACCATTTACAAGTGGCACTGGCTGAAGGAAAGAGCCAGGCATAAATAGCCGAGCAGAAAAGACAATCAGTAGAAGCAGCTGCTGACAGCTAAATCCAAGGAGCAGCCATACCACTTGAAACCACGAGAGGGAGCCCAAGAGCAGAACTCACAAAAGTGCCACTTACAACCACCGGAGGGAGCCCAAGAGCGGAATTCACAACAGTACCACCCCCTTGAGGAGGGGTCACCGAACCCTCACCAGAGCCCCCAGGCCGATCAGGACGAGCCAAGTGAAAAGCACGAACCAAATCGGTGGCATCGACATCAGAGGCAACAACCCAAGAATTATCCTCCTGGCAATAACCCTTCCACTTGACAAGATACTGAAGCCTCCGCCTCAAAAAACGAAAATCCAAAATCTTCTCAACTTCATATTCCAACTCTCCCTCAACCAACACCGGGGCAGGAGGGTCAACCGAGGGAACAACGGGCACCACATATCTCTGCAACAAAGATCTATGGAAAACATTATGAATGGCAAAAGAGGCTGGAAGAGCCAAACGAAAAGACACCGGATTAAACCGAGGCTTAAACTTAGGGGAAGAAACCTTCATAGGAACATGACGAGAAGACAACCAAACCAATTCCCCCACACGAAGCCGGGGGCCAACACACCGACGGCGGTTAGCAAAACGTTGAGCCCTTTCCTGAGACAACGTCAAATTGTCCACCACATGAGTCCAAATCTGCTGCAGCCTGTCCACCACAGAATCAACACCAGGACAATCAGAAGGCTCAACCTGCCCAGAAGAAAAACGAGGATGAAAACCAAAATTACAGAAGAAAGGTGAAACCAAAGTAGCCGAACTAGCCCGATTATTAAGGGCAAACTCGGCCAACAGCAAGAAAGACACCCAATCATCCTGATCAGCAGACACAAAGCATCTCAAATAGGTCTCCAAGGTCTGATTAGTTCGCTCAGTTTGGCCATTAGTCTGAGGATGAAACGCCGGAGAAAAAGACAAATCAATGCCCATCCTAGCACAAAAGGCCCGCCAAAACCTAGAGACAAACTGAGAACCTCTGTCAGACAATATTCTCCGGAATGCCATGCAAACAAACCACAAGCTGAAAAAACAATGGAACCAGATCTGAGGAGGAAGGCAACTTAGGCAAAGGTACCAGATGGACCATTTTAGAGAACCGGTCACAAACAACCCAGATAACAGACATCTTCTGGGAAACAGGAAGATCCGAAATAAAATCCATTGAAATATGCGTCCAGGGCCTCTCAGGGACCGGCAAAGGCAAAAGCAACCCACTAGCGCGGGAACAGCAAGGCTTGGCTCGGGCGCAAGTCCCACAGGACTGCACAAAAGCACGGACATCGCGCGACAAGGAAGGCCACCAAAAGGACCTAGCAACCAAATCTCTGGTACCAAAAATCCCAGGATGACCAGACAACACTGAACAATGAACCACAGAAATCACCTTACTTGTCCATCCATCAGGAACAAACAGCTTCCCCACAGGACAGTGGTCAGGCCTATTGGCCTGAAATTCCTGAAGCACCCGCCGCAAATCAGGGGAGATGGCAGAAAGAATCACCCCTTCCTTAAGAATGCCAACCGGCTCAAGGACTCCAGGAGAATCAGGCGAAAAACTCCTAGAGAGGGCATCAGCCTTAACATTCTTAGATCCCGGAAGATACGAGACCACAAAGTCAAGACGGGAGAAAAACAGGGACCATCGAGCCTGTCTAGGATTCAGCCGCTTGGCCGACTCGAGGTAAATCAGATTCTTATGATCAGTCAGGACCACAACGCGGTGCTTAGCTCCCTCAAGCCAATGTCGCCACTCCTCAAACGCCCACTTCATAGCCAACAACTCCCGATTGCCGACATCATAATTGCGTTCCGCAGGCGAAAACCTTCTGGAAAAAAAAGCACACGGTTTCATCAAAGAACCATCAGATTCCCTCTGAGACAAAACGGCCCCTGCCCCAATCTCAGAAGCGTCGACCTCAACCTGAAAAGGAAGAGAAACATACGGTTGACGCAACACAGGGGCAGAAATAAATCGGCGTTTAAGCTCCTGAAAGGCCTCAACAGCCGCAGAGGACCAATTTGTCACATCAGCGCCTTTCTTCGTCATATCAGTAAGGGGCTTAACCACACTGGAAAAGTTGGCAATGAAACGGCGATAGAAATTAGCAAAGCCCAAAAATTTTTTAAGGCCCTTCACAGATGTGGGTTGAATCCAGTCATGAATAGCTTGGACCTTAACAGGATCCATTTCTATAGACGAGGGAGAAAAAATAAAACCCAAAAAAGAGACCTTCTGAACTCCGAATTGGCACTTAGACCCCTTCACAAACAAAGCATTATCACGAAGGATCTGGAACACCATCCTGACCTGCTTCACATGAGACTCCCAATCATCGGAAAAAAATCAAAATATCATCCAAATATACAACCATGAATTTATCAAGATAATTGCGGAAAATATCATGTATGAAGGACTGGAACACAGATGGAGCATTAGAGAGCCCAAATGGCATCACAAGGTATTCAAAATAACCTTCGGGCGTATTAAATGCAGTTTTCCATTCGTCACCCTGTTTAATACGAACAAGATTATATGCCCCTCGGAGGTCAATCTTAGTAAACCAACTAGCCCCCTTAATCTGAGCAAACAAATCAGTAAGCAAAGGCAAGGGGTATTGGAATTTGACCGTGATCTTATTAAGAAGACGATAATCTATACAGGGTTTCAAGGAGCCATCCTTCTTAGCAACAAAAAAGAAACCCGCTCCCAATGGTGACGAAGACGGCCGAATACGCCCGTTCTCCAAAGATTCCTTAACATAGCTCCGCATGGCGGCATGCTCTGGCACAGACAGATTGAAAAGTCGGCCTTTAGGGAACTTACAACCTGGAATCAAGTTAATAGCACAATCACAGTCCCTATGTGGAGGAAGGGAACTGGACTTGGGCTCATCAAATACATCCTGGAAATCCGACAAAAACTCAGGGACCTCAGAAGAGGGGGAAGAGGAAATTGACATCAAAGGAACGTCACTATGCACCCCTTGACAACCCCAACTAGTCACAGACAGTTTTCCAATCCAGCACCGGAATATGTTCCTGTAACCATGGAAAACCCAGTACAACAACATCATGCAGGTTATGCAACACCAGAAAACGGCCATTTTCCTGATGTGCAGGAGCCATGTACATGGTCATCTGCGTCCAGTACTGAGGTTTATCCTTGGCCAATGGAGTAGCATCAATGCCCCTCAAAGGAATAGGGCTCTGCAAAGGCTGCAAGGAAAAACCACAGCGCCTGGCGAATTCCAAGTCCATTATGTTCAGGGCAGCGCCTGAATCCACAAATGCCATGACAGAAAAGGATGACAATGAGCAAATCAGGGTCACAGATAAAAGAAATTTAGGCTGTACAGTACTGATGGTAACAGACCTAGCGACCCTCCTAGTACGTTTAGGGCAATCAGAAATAACATGAGCAGAATCACCACAGTAAAAACACAGCCTATTCTGACGTCTGAATTCCTGCCGTCCTGTTTTAGTCAAAATCCTATCACATTGCATAGATTCAGGACTCTGCTCAGAGGACACTGCCATATGGTGCACAGCTTTGCGCTCGCGCAAACGCCGATCAATCTGAATGGCTAGAGACATAGACTCGCTCAAACCAGTAGGCGTAGGGAAGCCCACCATAACATCTTTAAGGGCTTCAGAAAGACCCTTTCTGAAAATAGCAGCCAGAGCATCCTCATTCCATTTAGTAAGCACAGACCATTTCCTAAATTTCTGGCAGTATAATTCTGCCGCTTCCTGACCTTGACACAAGGCCAACAGGGTTTTTTCTGCATGATCCACAGAGTTAGGTTCATCATACAATAATCCGAGCGCTTGAAAAAATGCGTCTATATTCAGCAATGCCGGATCCCCTGATTCAAGGGAGAATGCCCAGTCCTGAGGGTCACCACGCAGCAAGGATATGATGATTTTTACTTGCTGAATGGGATCGCCAGAAGAACGGGGTTTCAAAGCAAAAAACAATTTGCAGTTATTTTTAAAGTTCAAAAACTTGGATCTGTCTCCAAAAAACAAATCAGGAGTAGGAATTTTAGGCTCCAAAGCCGGAGTCTGGACAACATAATCTTGGATACTCTGTACTCTTGCAGCAAGTTGATCCACACGAGAAAACAAACCCTGAACATCCATGCCAGAGCACAAATCCTGCACCACCCAAAGGTCAAGAGGAAAAAAAAAAGACAAAAAGAGTACAGAAAAAAAAATGGCTCAGAATTTTTTCCTTCTTTTTGAGATGCATTTAATTCATTTATGGCCACTTGTACTGTTATGATCTGGTGGTTTAGGAGCAACATGGAAGGAGCTCTGAAGGAAGTGGTATCTGTACTGACCGCAGTCCCTAAGCTCAACACAACACTAGAACCGTGGGATGCTCCTAACTCTCCCTAGGCATCTCGTCACAGCCTAAGAGCTAACTACCCCTAAAGATAGAAGCAGGAAAACTATCTTGCCTCAGAGAAAATCCCCAAAGGATAGATTAAGCCCCCACCAATAATGACTGAGTGGAGAGGGAAAGGACATACACAGAATGAAACCAGGATGAGCACAGGAGACCAGTCTAGCTAGATAGATAGGACAGGATGGAATACTGTGCGGTCAGTATAAAACACTACAAAAATCCACGCAGAGATTACAAAAATCTCCACACCTGACTAAAGGTGAGGAGGGTAAATCTGCTTCCCAGAGCTTCCAGCAACACAGAGTTAATTCATACTGATAAGCTGGACAAACATAGAAAACACAGAACGGATAAGTCCACAATCTGTGGACAGAAAAGAGCAAGCAAGAACTTAGCTTTGCTGAACTGGTCAGGATAACAGGGAAATCCAAAGAGATGTGAATCCAACCAGGAACCATTTACAAGTGGCACTGGCTGAAGGAAAGAGCCAGGCATAAATAGCCGAGCAGAAAAGACAATCAGTAGAAGCAGCTGCTGACAGCTAAATCCAAGGAGCAGCCATACCACTTGAAACCACAAGAGGGAGCCCAAGAGCAGAACTCTCAAAAGTGCCACTCACAACCACCGGAGGGAGCCCAAGAGCGGAATTCACAACACCAGGGGCTCCTTCCCTGTCCCTATCACTAGGGGACACCCTAGCTTGCCCTATTCCCCAGGATACTTCTGAAGGTGAAGATGCCAGGGCCACTACCCTTGTCTTATCTACTGAATCAGCCCTCTGTCTGTTCCCTTCCCCCACCCAGGGACGATGGAAGCTCCTGTGCACCTCAGTACACCAACTTGACAAACAAGGCAACACGAATAAGGGGTAACTGAAAATACCAGGCACACAAATGTTCACTCACATATAACAGAGGAATGCACCGGGGAGTGGAGGATGGGGAACAAGCAAAATAAGAGGATGGAAGGGAATTATCACACTTAAAAACCCACGCAACAGTCACAGATAACTCTTCTAAACTCCATCTCAGAATAAGCACCAAAACACCTCTCATGCAAGCCATGTAGTGTAAGCTAGCTCTGACAAGTTGTTTGAATCAGGACCCAAATTATATAGGGGACAGGAGTAGCTAACCGAGCTCAGCTGAGAGCTCAGACTTCCAGAGCTTCCAACATGGCCAATTAACCCCTGCTCTGCCAAAATATATAAACACCATTTATAAAGAAGGCAAAAAGCTTCTTTTCAGCGCAGCAGTAGGAGCAATCAGACACTGCAATCTTCTAGCTCCTTTCTGTTTTGGTAACCCCGTGGCAATTTCTCTTCATGTTTAAACAGAAAACAGTGTGCAATCTTTCCAATGCACGGAAAGAAAAACTAGCATAAAGATTTTGTGATTATCCCATGTTTTTTAACACACTGCTATAATTTTGAACACTACTGTACCGGGAAAGATCTTTGAACAAATTATTAAACAACAGGTATGTAAGTACTTGGATAAGAATACACTAAGTAACCAGAGCCAGCATGGGTTTGTAGCAAACAAGTCATGCCAGAATAATCAAATTTCCTTCTATGATGGAATCACTGACTGTGTGGATCAGGGAAATGTGATAGGTATCAAAGCATTTGATAAAGTATCTCATACTGTACTTATTGAATAATTGACCAAGTATTGGATTGACAAGGCTACGGTTAGGTGAATTCATAATTGGCTCAGTGATCATACTCAACGAGTGGTAATACATGGTTGAACAGCCAATTAGAAGAGTGTTTCAAGTGGGGTACCACAAGGCTCTGTTCTGGCCCCAGTGTTGTTCAAATTTTTTTATAAATGATCTAGATAGGGGAACTTGAGGTAAACTAATGACATTTGCAGATGATGCAAAGCTAGGAGGATTGCTAACACTAGAGAAGACAAAGAAAGAATTCAGAAGGATTTAGATAAGCTTGAACAATGGACAGCGACTAATAGAATGATATTTATTAGGGAGAAGTGCATGATTCTACATCTGGGCAAGAAAAACTAAAATGACAGCTATAGAATCGGAGGAATAAAACTAAACAACAGCACGTGTGAAAAACACTTGGGTATACTAATAGATCACAAACTACACATGAGTCAACAGTGTAAAGCAGCAGCAAAAACGGGAAACGTAGTTCTGTTGGGTGTTAAGAGAAGCATAAAGTCTAGATCATGTGAAGTAATTATCCCCCCCTACTCCTCCTTTGTCAGAACTCATCTGAAATACTGTATCCAGTTCTGGACAGCACGTTTTAAAGAAAGACATTGAAAACTTGGAGCAAGTTCAGAGAAGAGCTACCAGGATGGTGAGAGGACTGCAAACTATGTCCTACGAGGAATGGTTAAAGGATCTGGGAATGTTTAGCTTGCAAAAAAGGAGGCCAAGAGGAGACTTAATAGCTGTCTACAAATATCTGAAAGGACGTCACAGTGTAGAAGAATCATCCTTATTCTCATTTGCACATGGAAAAAAAATCGAGAAGCAATGGAATGAAACAGAAAGGAAAAAGATACAAATTAAAGAAACATTATTTTTTTTGACAGTGAGGGTGATCCATGAGTGGAAGAGGCTGCCACGAGGTGGTGAGTTCTCCTTCAATGGAAGTCTTCAAACAGAGGCTGGGCAGTCATCTGTCTGATATGGTTTAGTTAAACCTGCATTGAGCAGGGGGTTGGACACGACGACCCTGGATATCCCTTCCAACTCTAACATTGTAATGATTCAACTGTTGGTGGTAAAGCACTCCCTGACACCAGCGTAAAAGGAGCCACCGGGGGAACAAGTCTGTTCATGACATTTCTTCCCACCTGTCAGTGATATTAAGAAGTGGAAGCTTTTATTATTAATTTATATATTATCAATCCTTCAGAACACAAGATATGTTTGGATAATTATAGCTTCCATGTTAGTAGGAATAGTTTGGGGAAGGCCCTTTTCTGTTCCTCAAGATTGTGCCTAGTGCACAAAGTCCATACACACATGGTTGGAGGAGTTTGGTAGGAAGAACGTGACAGGCTGCTCAGAGACCGGACCCCCAACCCCATCCAACAACTTTGGGATGAACTACAACGGGGATTGTAAGTCTGGTTTCTCCCCAACATCAGGGTCTGACCTCATAAATGCACTTCTGGATGGAGGGGCAAAAATTCCCAGACACTTCCAAAATCTTGTAGAAAGTCTTCCCAGAAGAGTGGACGCTTTATAGCTGCAATGGGGCTGACTCCATTTTAATGGTTATTGATGTGGAGTGGGAGGTCATAAAAGCTGCTGTAGTGTAATGTGAAGGTGTCCAAATACTTTTGTCCATATAGTATACACATATGCTCATGTATAAAATTAGGAGGGCTTCTAGTAAAGCAGAAATTTAGAAGAATGTGATGTTTACAGCTTCAAAAAGGATCTCTGTTAATTCTAGATTTCCTGTGGAGGCGCAGATCAGCGTTTCCTGTCACATGTATCTTGAATATATTTAGCCACTACAATGGATACGGAGTAGACAGCAGTGCTTGAAATATACATGGTTATGTACGTACAGAAAGAAATGTATAATTCTGTATGTGGCATTTTATCAATGTTATCACTGGAGTTGAGCCGCACTCGCACATGGTGGACTGATAAGTGAAGATGTTACTACAGTGCAGTACTCTCTCTAAGATTGTCCTAGATAGCAAGTTGTCCATAGCACCATCGTGCAACTATTAGGAGAGTACAGGGGCACTGTCTTTGGGAGTCCAGACAAATAAAGGGTCTCTTGTGTTATCATGACTGAATTAAATTATAAATTTAGTTCCACATACAGCCACCTCTAGGAAGAGCCTCACAGACAGATAGGAGAGGGATGAGGGGGCATACCAGGGTAGGGATAGGGGGCATGCATACTAGGATAGGGATGAGGGAGCCATGTGTTTCAGGATGGGGATGAGGAGGCCATATTATATACCAAAATAGGTGATATTAAGTACAGGATTGACCACATTTTTTGCTTCAATTTTTGTTTTCCCTACTTTCCACCTCTAAAACCTAGGTGCCTCTTATGGTCCAAAAAATATGGTATATTATATGGAAGGCTATGTGGGGCTCATTATATTATATGGAGATCTATGTGGGGCCCATTATATTATATGGAAGGCTATGTGGGGTTCATTATATTATATCTAAGTCTATGTGGGGCCCATTATATTATATGGAAGGCTATGTGGGGCTTATTATATTATATGGAGGTCTATGTGGGGCCCATTATATTATATCTAGGTCTATGTGGGGCCCATTATATTATATGGAGGTCTATGTGCGGCCCATTATATTAGATGGAAGGCTCTGTGGGGCCCATTATATTATATGGAGGTCTATGTGGGGCCCATTATATTATCTCTAGGTGTATGTGGGGCCCATTATATTATATGGAGGTCTATGTGGGGCCCATTATATTATCTCTAGGTGTATGTGGGGCCCATTATATTATATAGACGTCTATGTGGGACCCATTATACTATAAGGAATGTAATATGGGGCCCATTATACTATATTGTGTGGACGGCTGTGTTGTGGTCAGAGTTGGGGCATCATATTGTATTGGGGTCACCATGCTTTGCTGGGTGGGTACAGTAGGATCATCATACTGAATCATCATACTGTGCGTGTGGAGGGTACTGTGCAGCAATTCACTGTCTAGGTATCATACTGGGTTTGAGAGGCACTTTTGTTGGCATCATATCTTATGGGGGAAATAAAATGGGGAATCTTGGGCTTCAACAGAAGGAAAATTACTCTGTAAGGGCTGTAAATTGTAAGATATGCTGCTCTGTGACCCACCGAATATTTTTTTTTTGGGAGGGGTCCCCAACTAGAACTTCTGCTATGAGGCCCCATAATTTCTATGTACACCTCTGGCACCATGCTGGGTAACATGGCACACATAACACTAGAAAACCACACTGGGTGACTGCAGATGTTCATTTCTGTGCAGAAAACGGAAGCAGGTAATAAAAAACAAACAAAGAAAAAAACTCTAGTAAGAACGTGTACTTGGGGTTAAGGATACACATTTTTACAGTTGCCAAAATTCCTCCTTTTTTAAAGCGATATTTATTTCAGATATCTTGGGAAATGATCTCCTTGTGTATGAATTGGCTCACCCAAGAACCTGAGCTGGCAGCACAAAAGTAACCACACCTCAGTAACTCCATACAACAAATACTTCCATGGGTTCTGAAACCAGCGTCCTCCTACTGGCATGTCAAGCGAGATAAATTCGTCATCTAGTGTATCTCCTGTGGACTTGATTTTAGAGCTTTCTTGTGTTTATACAATTCATAGGATGGCTTTAACCTCATAACGACAAAAATTCATGATGCTTGATCCCAGATTTTAAACCCAGCATCATTGCACATTTAGAAAAATCCAATTTTTGCCATGTAAAATACATTTTATTACAGACGTAAAAAGAAAGAAAAAAAACTACACATATTAGGTATCCATATGATCGTAATAAAAAATGTACAAAAAAGAAATAGCTGCTCGTTAAGACTATTTCATGCATGGTCATTAAATGCTTAAAATATATCTGGCTCTATAAGATGGCCTTCGAATAAATATGGCGGGTGAGAAGTCACCCATTTATTTCAAACTTATATCTTGCCCTTGAAAAATCACTGCAAAGTCCTGATCACTAAGGGTATGTGCACACAAACTTTTTATTTATTTATTTTTTTATAGGGGGGTGGGGGGATCGTGTCGTGCCAAGAAATGCTAAAAAAAAAAGTGGTTTTGAAAGAATTTTTTTGGTTTCAAAGTGAAAATTCCTTGTTTTTGCACAGCTGAAAAAAAAAAACCTGTGTAAATATACTCATAGTGTCTCCATTTTGTGTAACTTGCTGCGTGCTGCCTGTTGTCAAGTATAATCCGTCCCCCAGCAGAGACAAAGACACTGAGGGAGGGAGTGGCGCTGGGGTTTTGTCTCTCTGCTCCTGCTCTCCTGTCTGTCAAATTGCTTACAGTTCTTTTGCTCAGACATAATTGTGAATTACTGCAGCTGATCAAGAACCATTAATTGGCTGCATAAGTCACAAGACCGGGAGAGAATACAAGAGTGAATGTTGAGGAGTACAACTTTTCCGGAAGGTAAACATTTTTTTTATTTATGCAGCAGAATGGAGCAATTAATAAGGTTTTTTTTGTTAGTAATAAAACCAAGTTTAATTTGGTATCAAATATTATTATAGATGTCATTTTTTACAGCTTAGTGAACCCATAAAAAATAAACATTGTTACAACTGGTGGATTAAAAAAATGGGAGAAAAATACTTGTAAGTTGGAATGGAAAAAAAAAACACAATTGCAATAAACTATGTCACAAAAAATACAACTTGTTCTTACTGCTATGTCAAGAAAACTTATCAGGCCATTTTTCTGTTCTTTTCTCGTGAGTGAAAAACAAAACAAGCAAATCATTTTTTATCAGTCCGCAGAATGTTTAACAGCCATTTATTTGTTCTGGGAGTCTGTTTTGACCCTACTTGTATGTTTTCTCGTGGGCACTTTAATAGGAACGTGTTCTATCCAGGAAAAACATGCGGTATAAACACAAATGTGAAATGTGTTATCTCTCCTGGAAAACAGGTATGGAAAAAAACAAAACAAAAAACAAACATGTCTTGGTCCTTGAGGGGTTAAAATCAGAACTTGATTTCTAGACTTACGAAGAATTTATCGAATTGGTCAATCCTGTTTATTTCTGGATTCCAGCTAACACTCATTGATGCTTCCTCTTTTAATTTCCTGCTCCTCTTCCTCAGAAATGCTAATTTTCCCTTATTTTACTCTAATTGCTACAATGCCCACTACACTCAGATGGTAGCATCTAGAACTGTTAATTGTTTCGTGGGACACACAGGTGTTTTTTACTGGTGTCATTTTGACATGCAAATTTTCAATCTCATTTTATTCAAGCTTTACACATCTCATCAAAATGGAAAAAAAAAACTATTGCTTTTAAAATATGTAGGCACTAATGATGAGCGAGTAGAACTGTTGCTCGGGTCTCACCGGGCACGCTCGGGTGGTCTCCGAGTATTTTTTGGCGTGCTCGGAGATTTAGTTTTCGTCGCCCCAGCTGCTTGATTTACGGCTGCTGGACAGGCTGAATACATGTGGGGATTCCCTAACAAACAGGCATTCCTTACATGTATTCAAGCTGTCTATCAGCTGTAAATTATGCAGCTGAGGCGACGAAAACTAAATCTCCGAGCACGCCGAAATACTCGGAGACCACCTGAGCGTGCTCGGGGAGACCCGAGAAATGAGTACACTCCCTCATCACAAGTAGGCACAAAAATTTTTATATATTATACACACATACAGTGGTTACGGAAAGTATTCAGACCCCTTTAAATTTTGTTAGCCTTACCCTTGTACTCCACCCAACTAAATGTAGGTTTTCTTTTTGATCACTGCAATGTACCCGTTTGTTATTTGAATAATTCTTTAATAAAAATCTATTGTTAAAAAAAAAACAATTTTGCCAGAATTCTGGAGTTAATTGCTTTGAAAAGTCGCAAACTTCCTGCACAACTCTAAGCTGGCATGACGCCACAGCTTGCCTAACTCACGACGAAATGTGGCATTCCCTTCACCAGAAATTTTGTTCCAGTCCGTAAGTGGAGTAACATTTTTGGCGTGGCGCACGGAGGGGCACAATACTCATCAGCCGCTCCTGATTCATTAAGAAGTGTGTATCTGACTCCTACATACCCTTCTGATGAATCAGGTCTCGGTGTGCACATACCCTTGAGAAAGTAAGACTGTGTGTAGGGAGCTACCCTTGTTGGGGCTCGTTTAGGTAACCAGAATTGTATTAATTAACTCTTTATTATTGCAAATTCCCTTTGGTAGGTCAGTTTGTCTCTCTCACCGATATCTAGGGGCGTAACTATCATCTGTGCAGGGGAAGCAATCGCACCCTGGCCTCCGAGTCTAGTGGATCTAAAAGGTCCCTTTGGCCTATATGAAAAAAAAAAAATTGGTGTTAAAGACTCGCAATAGTTGGGGGGTGCCGATGGAGCTTTTAAAGAGGGGTCACGAGCTTCAAGTTATGCCACTGCCAACGGCCTATTAGGCAAGTTCTAATGCGGTCATAAGTACCCCACTAACTTTTACATAGGCAGCCATTTGATCTGGCAAGCTGAAAGACCACCAGGAAATACATAATCCCTCTGGCCAGACATGGTTTGCTGGAAGGTGGATTTGCAGCCACCAGTTGATTGTCACCACGACTGCAATCTGAAAGTTGCGGTCTCTAACGAGACAGTCGTTACAACCGCTTATCACTGGAAATTTCTGAAGTTGGAATCACCATGATCCAGCTGATGACCGGATCAAGTTCAGAACAGGCCAGACTTATAGGACCACCCCTTTAATAATTATTGACTATTAAACTTCTCTTACTTTATACCACATTTTGACAAAATTATATGGATTATACCCATTGTTCCAATATTGCATCGCTTATCGGTCTATCTTTTGGGGTCAAAACCTCGACCTCGCAGCCCCCAGCATCTAAATTCCATGCTTAATATATCCAGTTTAGAAAATGGAGACTGAACTCGGACTGTTGTGCGCGGCAATAAAGCCTCCTTTTTTTTTGTTGATAGGAGTGCATTTTATGCCAGAGCAGAAGTAGATATAATGCAGATGTAGAGATAAGGGTTGGGTTTTATGAATCATTTATTGTGAAATGGTGAATTCCCACAGGAGTGTTCTTTTAATGGAAATCAGATCCATGTACTTACATGTTTACCAATACATCCTAATTAGAAGTTTGCTTTTTAAAAATGATTTCTAATATAGAAAACCTACCGTATTTCATACTCCTTATGTTATGGAACTCTGAATTAAAAGGGAGTTGTCTTCAATTCTTAAATGAGGAAAGATGCAAATTGCTTAAAAATAAAAAAAACAAGCAAATTTGCAATTTTTCCCTTGTTAAACATCCTCTCCGTTCTCATGAACCAACTGATTTTTTAATTCCATAGTTTGCATTTTGTTGCCTAGGTTTCCGGATTCCTCTGCAGTGTATCAGTGGTGGCCTGTCTCCTAGGCAGGGAGCGCCGCACTTACAAGCTCTTTGTCATTTTTACCCATTGAAATGAATGGGGAATCAAACACTGCAGGGATTCACTCTCAGGTAGGCATTTGGTAGCGTTCACACAGGCAGTGTGGTTTGGTCCAAGCACATGAAGTTTTATTGCTTTCATAAAACTGCAAAGAATTCAAAACCAAAACAGCCTCTTCTGGGCACAAAGGTATCACTGCAAATAAACAGTTAAAGCAGCAGGCGCATATATGCCAGTGTGGGCTCACCCAAACAGATTACAGTCCTTTATCCCGGAGCAAACTCTACACACTGAAGTGGTACGGTCCTACCAGTCTCAGTATCACCTTCAGCCTGAGCTCCAGCAGCTTCCATGGACAAGCATAAGTGTTCAACTCCAGGCACAGTTTACACTCAACAGGCTGCAGCTTCGACATGTTACTCTGCAGCTCCAACACACAGACTGCTCAGCTTTCCTAGCTGACCCAAGCAATCTCCATTCAGAGACCCTGGCATGTTTCTTCTCTCAGCCATAGCTCACATTTTGGCTAGTCACTCACCAGCAGCACACTAGACTCTGCTCAACATCTAGCAGACTGACATACCTAGTGTTGCTACAACACATAAAAAAGCACATAGATTAAACAGTGTCTATCCTGTCAAGATTCTGGAATTTTGGTGCAAAACAATCTGTTGCACAAACTCAACATGAACACATAGCCCCAGACACCCAAGACATCTAAACTGTTCTGTTACTCATATTATGGATGCATCTTGCAATATCACTGAATACATATATTTGTGTGGAACCATCACACTTGCCTACAATCTAACAGATAGACCAGAAATCTGTTATGTAATTTAATAACTCCAATACATTAAATTATGATGTGCAGTGGAACCTAGAAGACAGAGTTATTTGAAGAAAAGGAGAAACAAAAACGCAAAAAAAAACCACTCTGGCGGGAAGAGGGGTTATATGTGAAAATCAGAGCCACAAAAATATACATTGCCCTCAGATAGACACCTTAGAAAAAATGTTGCAGTTTGTTGGTAAAAAAAAAATATATTTTTTTTTTCTGTAATCTTATGTAACCCTATTACGGTTTGTGTTCTTGCCCTTCCTCTTGACCTTGCTTCACACTTTTGTGAATCTATGTTAGAAGCCAAATAACAAGTAGCAAAGTGTAATAAATAAAGTAGGTCAGTAACAGAGAAACAACTGGGGGATAGAGTGAAAAAAGGAAGTGTAACTAGTGAAGAAAACTGATATGTAAAGTAAAAGTATACACTGTGTGCAGAATTATTAGGCAAGTTGTATTTTAGAGGATTATTTTTATTATTGATCAACAACTATGTTCTCAATCAACCCAAAAGACTCACAAATATCAAAGCTTAATATTTTTGGAAGTTGGAGTGTTTTTTTTTTAGATTTGGCTATCTTAGGAGGATATCTGTTTGTGCAGGTAACTATTACTGTGCAGAATTATTAGGCAACTTAATAAAAAAAACAAATATATTCCCATCTCACTTGCTTTTCACCAGGTAAGCCAATATAACTGCACAAAATTTAGAAATAAACATTTCTGACATGCAAAAACAAAGCCCCAAAAAATTAGTGACCAATATAGCCACCTTTCTTTATGATGACACAACAGCCTTCCATCCATAGATTCTGTCAGTTGCTTGATCTGTTTATGACCAACATTGCGTGCAGCAGCCACCACAGCCTCCAGACACTGCTCCGAGAGGTGGACTGTCTTCCGTCCCTGTAGATCTCACATTTTATGAGGGACCACAGGTTCTCTATGGGGTTCAGATCAGGTGAACAAGGGGGCCATGTCATTATTTTTTCTTTGAGACCTTTACTGGCCAGCCACGCTGTGGAGTAGTTGGAGGCATGTGATGGAGCATTGTCCTGCATGAAAATCATGTTTTTCTTGAACGATACCGACTTCTTCCTGTACCACTGCTTGAAGAAGTTGTCTTCCAGAAACTGGCTGTAGGTCTGGGAGTTGAGCTTCACTCCATCCTCAACTCGAAAAGGTCCCACAAGTTCATCTTTGATGATACCAGCCCGTACCAGTACCCCACCTCCACCTTGCTGGCGTCTGAGTCGGAGTGGAGCTCTCTGCCCTTTACCCATCCATCTGGCCCATCAAGAGTCACTCTCATTTCATCAGTCCATAAAACCTTTGAAAAGTCAGTCTGAAGATATTTCTTGGCCCAGTCATGACATTTTATCTTATGTTTCTTGTTCACAGGTGGTCGTTTTTCAGCCTTCTTCACCTTGGCCATGTCCCTGAGTATCGCACACCTTGTGCTTTTTGTTACTCCAGTAACGTTGCAGCTCTGAAATATGGCAAAACTGGTGGCAAATGGCATCTTGGCAGCTTCACGCTTCATTTTCCTCAATTCATGGGCAGTTATTTTGCACCTTTTTTGCCCAACACGCTTCTTGCGACCCTGTTGACTATTTGCCATGAAATGCTTGATTGTTCCGTGATCACGCTTCAAACGTTTGGCAATTTCAAGACTGCTGCATCCCTCTGCAAGACATCTCACAATTTTGGACTTTTCAGAGCCCGCCAAATCTCTTTTCTGACCCATTTTGGCGAAGGAAAGAAAGTTGCCTAATAATTACGCACACTTTATATAGGGTTTTGATGTCATTAGACAACACCCCTCATTACAGAGATGCACATCACCTGATTTACTTAATTGAAAGTTGGCTCTCAAGCCTGAACAGCTTGGAGCAGGACAACATGTATAAAAAGTATCATGTGATCAAAATACAACTTGCCTAATAATTCTGCACAAAGTGTATGTAATCAGAGAAATACAATATCCACAGACTTAAGGTTCCATATACGGCTTCTTCATTCAGTTGGGAGTTCATGTATGGGGGTTTCCTTTTCTACAGCGCACTCTCAGAAGATGCATTTTAAAAGGGACTGACTCATCAATGTCAACGCCTTAAAAAAGTTTCCAAGCAATTTAAAATATATATATATATATATCAAAAACCTTTAGTACAACTGCACCTTCAAGTGAATGTTCAGTGTTGTGAATTCTGTGGCAGAGCTCCCTCCTGTGGTCACAAGTGGTACTTCGGCTGATTCTCTCTGTGAGCTTCCGTTGGTGGAGGAAAGTGGTACTGCGGCTTCTGAGTTTCCTTCCTCAGGTGTTGTGGTGAAGTCGTTAGGTGCTGCTCTATTTAACTCCACCTTGTGCTTTGATCCTGGCCTCCAGTCAATGTTCTAGTATTGGACCTGTTTCCTCCTGGATCGTTCCTGTGGCCTGCTGCTCTGCATAGCTAAGTTCCGCTTTGCTATTTTGTTTGCTGTTTTTTTCTGTCCAGCTTGTCTATTTGTTTTTTCCTGCTTGCTGGGAGCTCTGGGACGCAGAGGGTGTACCTCCTGTTGTGAATTCTGTGGCTGAATTCACTCCTGTGGTCACAAGTGGTACTGCAGCTTCTGAGCTTCCTCCCTCAGGTGTTCTGGTGAGCTCGTTAACTGCTTCATTACTTAACTCCGCCTGATGCTGCTATCCTTGCTCCTTGTCAATGTTTCAGTGTTGGATCTGAGCTTCTCCTGATTGTTCCTGTGACCTGCTGCTCTGTATAGCTAAGTGCTTTTTGCTTTTTTGTTGCTTTTTTTCTGTCCAGCTTGTCTTTTGTTTTGCTGGAAGCTCTGAGACGCAAAGGGTGTACCGCCGTGCCGTTAGTTCGGCACGGTGGGGTTTTTTTGCCCCCTTTGCGTGGTTTTGCTTTAGGGTTTTTGGTAGACTGCAAAGTTCGCTTTACTGTCCTCGCTCTGTCCTAGAATATCGGGCCCCACTTTGCTGAATCTATTTCATCCCTACGTTTTGTCTTTTCATCTTACTCACAGTCATTATATGTGGGGGGCTGCCTTTTCCTTTGGGGAATTTCTCTGGGGCAAGTCAGGCCTATTTTTCTATCTTCAGGCTAGCTAGTTTCTTAGGCTGTGCCGAGTTGCCTAGGTAGTTGTTAGGCGCAATCCACAGCCGCTTTTAGTTGTGTTTAGGATAGGATCAGGTTTGCAGTCTACAGAGTTTCCACGTCTCAGAGCTCGTTCTTGTATTTTTGGGTATTTGTCAGATCACTGTGTGCGCTCTGATCGCTAAGCACACTGTGTTTCTGGATTGCCTTCATAACACCTGTCATTAGCAAACATAACAGTACAAGGAGCCAACTAATGATTCTCAATAGAGGGAAAGAAAAAGTTCTGACATCATTTTTTTTTTTTTTCTCTCTCTGCTCTGTGTTCACTTTTTTTTTTCCCCTAGACATTTGGGTGATTCTGGACACAGGTGTGGACATGGATATTCAGGGTCTGTGCTCTTCAATGGATAATCTCGTTATAAATGTACAAAAAATTCAAGATACTATTGATCAGAAATCTATGTTAGAACCAAGAATTCCTATTCCTGATTTGTTTTTTGGAGATAGAACTAAGTTTCTAAGTTTCAAAAATAATTGTAAGCTATTTCTGGCCTTGAAACCTCATTCTTCTGGTAATCCTATTCAACAGGTTTTGATTATTATTTCTTTTTTGCGCGGCGACCCTCAAGACTGGGCATTTTCTCTTGCGCCAGGAGACCCTGCATTGAGTAGTGTCGATGCGTTTTTCCTGGCGCTCGGATTGCTGTACGATGAGCCTAATTCAGTGGATCAGGCTGAGAAAAATTTGCTGGCTTTGTGCCAGGGTCAGGATGATATAGAAGTATATTGTCAGAAATTTAGGAAATGGTCAGTACTCACTCAGTGGAATGAATCTGCGCTGGCAGCTTTGTTCAGAAAGGGTCTCTCTGAGGCTCTTAAGGATGTCATGGTGGGATTTCCTATGCCTGCTGGTTTGAATGAGTCTTTGTCTTTGGCCATTCAGATCGGTCGACGCTTGCGCGAGCGTAAATCTGTGCACCATTTGGCGGTACTGCCTGAGGTTAAACCTGAGCCTATGCAGTGCGATAGGACTATGACTAGAGTTGAACGGCAGGAATACAGACGTCTGAATGGTCTGTGTTTCTACTGTGGTGATTCCACTCATGCTATTACTGATTGTCCTAAGCGCACTAAGCGGTCCGCTAGGTCTGCCGTCATTGGTACTGTACAGTCCAAATTCCTTCTGTCCATTACCTTGATATGCTCTTTGTCGTTTTCTGTCATGGCGTTTGTGGATTCGGGCGCTGCCCTGAATCTGATGGATTTGGATTATGCTAAACGTTGTGGGTTTTTCTTGGAGCCTTTGCGGTGTCCTATTCCATTGAGAGGAATTGATGCTACACCTTTGGCCAAGAATAAACCTCAATACTGGGCTCAGCTGACCATGTGCATGGCTCCTGCACATCAGGAAGTTATTCGCTTCCTGGTGTTGCATAATCTGCATGATGTGGTCGTGTTGGGGTTGCCATGGCTACAAACCCATAATCCAGTATTGGATTGGAATTCCATGTCGGTATCCAGCTGGGGTTGTCAGGGGGTACATGGTGATGTTCCATTTTTGTCGATTTCGTCATCCACCCCTTCTGAGGTCCCAGAGTTCTTGTCTGATTATCAGGATGTATTTGAAGAGCCCAAGTCCGATGCTCTACCTCCGCATAGGGATTGTGATTGTGCTATCAATTTGATTCCTGGTAGTAAATTCCCTAAAGGTCGATTATTTAATTTATCCGTGCCCGAACACGCCGCTATGCGCAGTTATGTGAAGGAATCCCTGGAGAAGGGACATATTCGCCCATCGTCATCACCACTGGGAGCAGGGTTCTTCTTTGTAACCAAGAAGGATGGTTCGCTGAGACCGTGTATTGATTACCGCCTTCTTAATAAGATCACTGTTAAATTTCAGTATCCCTTGCCATTGTTATCTGACTTGTTTGCTCGGATTAAGGGGGCTAGTTGGTTCACTAAGATAGATCTTCGTGGTGCGTATAATCTGGTGAGAATCAGGCAAGGAGATGAATGGAAAACTGCATTCAATACGCCCGAGGGTCATTTTGAGTATCTAGTGATGCCGTTCGGACTTGCCAATGCTCCATCTGTGTTTCAGTCTTTTATGCATGACATCTTCCGTGAGTATCTGGATAAATTCCTGATTGTTTACTTGGATGACATTTTGATCTTCTCAGATGATTGGGAGTCTCATGTGAAGCAGGTCAGAATGGTTTTTCAGGTCCTGCGTGCTAACTCTTTGTTTGTGAAGGGATCAAAGTGTCTCTTCGGTGTGCAGAAAGTTTCATTTTTGGGGTTCATCTTTACCCCTTCTACTATCGAGATGGATCCAGTTAAGGTCCAAGCCATCCAGGATTGGATTCAGCCGACATCTCTGAAAAGTCTGCAAAAGTTCCTGGGCTTTGCTAATTTTTATCGTCGCTTCATCTGTAATTTTTCTAGCATTGCCAAACCATTGACCGATTTGACCAAGAAGGGTGCTGATTTGGTTAATTGGTCTTCTGCTGCTGTGGAAGCTTTTCAGGAGTTGAAGCGTCGTTTTTGTTCTGCCCCTGTGTTGTGTCAGCCAGATGTTTCTCTTCCGTTCCAGGTCGAGGTTGATGCTTCTGAGATTGGAGCAGGGGCGGTTTTGTCACAGAGAGGTTCTGATTGCTCAGTGATGAAACCATGTGCTTTCTTTTCCAGGAAGTTTTCGCCCGCTGAGCGTAATTATGATGTGGGCAATCGAGAGTTGCTGGCCATGAAGTGGGCATTCGAGGAGTGGCGTCATTGGCTTGAAGGAGCTAAGCATCGCGTGGTGGTATTGACTGATCATAAGAACTTGACTTATCTCGAGTCTGCCAAGCGCTTGAATCCTAGACAGGCCCGTTGGTCGTTATTTTTTGCCCGCTTCGACTTTGTGATTTCGTACCTTCCGGGCTCTAAAAATGTGAAGGCGGATGCTCTGTCTAGGAGTTTTGTGCCCGACTCTCCGGGTTTATCTGAGCCAGCGGGTATCCTCAAGGAAGGAGTCATTGTGTCTGCCATCTCCCCTGATTTGCGGCGGGTGCTGCAAAAATTTCAGGCGAATAAACCTGATCGTTGTCCAGCAGAGAAACTGTTCGTCCCTGATAGGTGGACTAATAAACTTATCTCTGAACTTCATTGTTCGGTGTTGGCTGGTCATCCTGGAATCTTTGGTACCAGAGAGTTAGTGGCTAGATCCTTCTGTTGGCCATCTCTGTCACGGGATGTACGTACTTTTGTGCAGTCCTGTGGGATTTGTGCTAGGGCTAAGCCCTGCTGTTCTCGTGCCAGTGGGTTGCTTTTGCCCTTGCCGGTCCCAAAGAGGCCTTGGACACATATTTCGATGGATTTCATTTCTGACCTTCCCGTTTCTCAAAAGATGTCAGTCATTTGGGTGGTCTGTGATCGCTTTTCTAAAATGGTCCATCTGGTGCCCTTGGCTAAATTGCCTTCCTCCTCTGATTTGGTACCTTTGTTCTTTCAGCATGTGGTTCGGTTGCATGGCATTCCTGAGAATATTGTTTCTGACAGAGGTTCCCAGTTTGTTTCAAGGTTTTGGCGAGCCTTTTGTGGTAGGATGGGCATTGACCTATCCTTTTCCTCGGCTTTCCATCCTCAGACTAATGGCCAGACCGAACGAACCAATCAGACCTTGGAAACATATCTGAGATGTTTTGTTTCTGCAGACCAGGATGATTGGGTGTCCTTTTTGCCGTTGGCTGAGTTCGCCCTTAATAATCGGGCCAGCTCGGCTACCTTGGTTTCTCCATTTTTTTGCAATTCTGGGTTCCATCCTCGTTTCTCTTCAGGACAGGTTGAGTCTTCGGACTGTCCTGGTGTGGATTCTGTGGTGGATAGGTTGCAGCAGATCTGGACTCAGGTAGTGGACAATTTGATCTTGTCCCAGGAGAAAGCTCAACTTTTCGCTAATCGCAGACGCCGTGTGGGTCCCCGACTTTGTGTTGGGGATCTGGTTTGGTTATCTTCTCGTCATATTCCTATGAAGGTTTCCTCTCCTAAATTTAAACCTCGTTTTATTGGTCCGTATAGGATTTCTGAGGTTCTCAATCCTGTGTCTTTTCGTTTGACCCTCCCAGACTCCTTTTCCATACATAATGTATTCCATAGGTCGTTGTTGCGGAGATACGTGGCACCTATGGTTCCATCTGTTGAGCCTCCTGCACCGGTTTTGGTGGAGGGGGAATTGGAGTATATTGTGGAGAAGATTTTGGATTCTCGTGTTTCTAGACGGAAACTCCAGTATCTGGTTAAATGGAAGGGTTATGCTCAGGAAGATAATTCCTGGGTTTTTGCCTCTGATGTTCATGCTTCCGATCTTGTTCGTGCCTTTCATGCGGCTCATCCTGGACGGCCTGGGGGCTCTGGTGAGGGTTCGGTGACCCCTCCTCAAGGGGGGGGTACTGTTGTGAATTCTGTGGCAGAATTCACTCCTGTTGTCACAAGTGGTACTGCAGCTTCTGAGCTTCCTTCCTCAGGTGTTCTGGTGAGCTCGTTAACTGCTTCGTTACTTAACTCCGCCTGATGCTGCTATCCCTGCTCCTTGTCAATGTTTCAGTGTTGGATCTGAGCTTCTCCTGATTGTTCCTGTGACCTGCTGCTCTGTATAGCTAAGTGCTTTTTGCTTTTTTGTTGCTTTTTTCTGTCCAGCTTGTCTTTTGTTTTGCTGGAAGCTCTGAGACGCAAAGGGTGTACCGCCGTGCCGTTAGTTCGGCACGGTGGGTTTTTTTTGCCCCCTTTGCGTGGTTTTGCTTTAGGGTTTTTGGTAGACTGCAAAGTTCGCTTTACTGTCCTCGCTCTGTCCTAGAATATCGGGCCCCACTTTGCTGAATCTATTTCATCCCTACGTTTTGTCTTTTCATCTTACTCACAGTCATTATATGTGGGGGGCTGCCTTTTCCTTTGGGGAATTTCTCTGGGGCAAGTCAGGCCTATTTTTCTATCTTCAGGCTAGCTAGTTTCTTAGGCTGTGCCGAGTTGCCTAGGTAGTTGTTAGGCGCAATCCACAGCCGCTTTTAGTTGTGTTTAGGATAGGATCAGGTTTGCAGTCTACAGAGTTTCCACGTCTCAGAGCTCGTTCTTGTATTTTTGGGTATTTGTCAGATCACTGTGTGCGCTCTGATCGCTAAGCACACTGTGTTTCTGGATTGCCTTCATAACACCTGTCATTAGCAAACATAACAACCTCCGTGCCGTTAGTTCGGTACGGAGGGTCTTTTTGCCCCCTTTGCGTGGTTTTTGTAGGGTTTTGTGTTGACCGCAAAGTTACCTTTCTATCCTCGCTCTGTTTAGAAAGTCGGGCCTCACTTTGCTAAATCTATTTCATCTCTACGTTTGTCTTTTCATCTTTACTCACAGTCATTATATGTGGGGGCTGCCTTTTCCTTTGGGGTATTTCTCTGAGGCAAGGTAGGCTTATTTTCTATCTTCAGGCTAGCTAGTTTCTCAGGCTGTGCCGAGTTGCTTAGGGAGCGTTAGGCGCAATCCACGGTTGCCTTTAGTGTGTTGGAGAGGATTAGGGATTGCGGTCAGCAGAGTTTCCACGTCTCAGAGCTCGTTCTATGTTTTTGGGTTATTGTCAGGTCACTGTATGTGCTCTGACCTCAATGTCCATTGTGGTACTGAATCACCTTATCATGACAGTTCAGGATATGTTGGCATGTGTGTGTACACGGGAAACAACATTATTTCTGAACATAATGCCCCGAATTCAAAGTTTTTACTCGAAAAGTGGTGTAAAAGCCATGAAAAGTCAAAAAGTCTTAGTGCAAACTCAAGAGTTGTGCTAAATTTTTGCAAGTTTGGACGTTTTCAGTTTCATCCTGCTCCAATAAATAGGTAGAGCTGGGGAGGGAGAAATATCATATCAGTCCCTGATTCAAGATTTCTAGCATGGCACACGCCACTTGTCAAATGCTTCAGATTCATTAAAAAAATGCACTGCTTCATGAATCAAGAGCATCTGACTCCACTATGCCCCGTCATGAAGACTGGAAAGAAAGCTGCAGGTCGGGATTAATTGGGGCCTATAGGTTTTGTATCCTGCATTATTTACCAGGTTTTTCTTCTAGTTACTAGTACAACCCCTGGCAAAAATTATGGAATCACCGGCCTTGGAGGATGTTCATTCAGTTGTTTAATTTTGTAGAAAAAAAAGCAGATCACAGACATGGCACAAAACTAATGTCATTTCAAATGACAACTTTCTGGTTTTAAGAAAAACTAAAAGAAATCAAGAACAAAAAATGTGGTAGTCAGTAATGGTTACTTTTTTTTAACCAAGCATGGGGGAAAAATTATGGAATCGCTCAATTCTGAGGAAAACATTATGGAATCACTCTGTAAATTTTCATTCCCAAAACTAACACCTGCATCAAATTAGATCTGCTCGTTAGTCTGCATCTAAAAAGGAGTGATCACACCTTGGAGAGCTGTTCCACCAAGTGGACTGACATGAATCATGGCTCCAACACGAGAGATGTCAATTGAAACAAAGGAGAGGATTTTTAATCTCTTAAAAGAGGGTAAATCATCACGCAATGTTGCAAAAGATGTTGGTTGTTCACAGTCAGCTGTGTCTAAAATCTGGACCAAATACACACAACGTGGGAAGTTTGTTAAAGGCAAACATACTGGTAGACCAAGGAAGACATCAAAGCGCCAAGACCAGAAACTTAAAGCAATATGTCTCCAAGACAGGAAACGCACAACAAAACAAATGAGGAATAAATGGGTGGAAACTGGAGTCAACGTCTCTCTGAAATCTCATCTCTCGAGATCACCATCAGCGCATGCGCCGCCCCCGGCGGTGGCCATATTCCCGGGGTCCAGCGCACATGGAACCCTGGAAGTGCCGGGGTTTTGGCCTGTCGCAAAATGTCGGCAGAGCGCTGGGCAGCGCCGGACACCCACTCAGCACAGCTGGGCACCAGAGACACCCGCAGCAACGGCCAACAACCGCCGGGCACCCAGAGACACCCGGCAGCAGCACAAGAACCCCGCAGCAGAACAAGATCTCTGCAGCAGCACGCCACACATCAGAGCTCCCACTCATCCCTGCCTGCGGCCTGGAGCATCACCCCACTCCTGCCTCTTCCAGCAGCAACCCTGGGACCCTGCTTCACTGCAGCCACCACTCCCGGTAAGCAATAAGATGCAATAAGAAAGCTAAATTTTGACTTTTACCTTTTTTCTGCATCCCCAAAAAAGAAGGTTTAACCCCTTCCCGACCTTTGACGCATACGCTGCGTCATGAAAGTCGGTGCCATTCCGACCCATGACGCAGCATATGCGTCATGGAATGATCGCGTCCCTGCAGATCGGGTGAAAGGGTTAACTCCCATTTCACCCGATCTGCAGGGACAGGGGGAGTGGTAGTTTAGCCCAGGGGGGGTGGCTTCACCCCCTCGTGGCTACGATCGCTCTGATTGGCTGTTGAAAGTGAAACTGCCAATCAGAGCGATTTGTAATATTTCACCTAAAAAAATGGTGAAATATTACAATCCAGCCATGGCCGATGCTGCAATATCATCGGCCATGGCTGGACACACTAATGTGCACCCACCCCACTCCTCCGATCGCCCCCCCAGCCCCCCGATCTGTGGTCCGCTCTCCTCGGTCCTGTGCTCCGCTCCCCCGTCCTCCTGCCCGCTCCCCCCGTGCTCCAATCACACCCCCCGTGCTCTAATCAAACCCCCCCGCACTCCGATCACCCCCCCCGCACAGCGATCACCCCCCCGCACAGCGATCCCCCCCCCGTGCTCCGATCCGCCTGCCCGCACAGCGTTCCCCCAGTCCGTGCTCCAATCCACCCCCCCCCCCGTGTTCCGATCCACCCCCCCTGTGCTCCGACGCCCCCCCCCGTGGTCCCCCCCCACCCCATCATACTTACCGATCCAGCCGGGGTCCCGTCCGTCTTCTGCCTGGGCGCCGTCATCTTCCAAAATGGCGGGCGCATGTGCAGTGCGCCCGCCGAATCTGCCGGCTGGCAGATTCGTTCCAGAGTGAATTTTGATCACTGAGATATAATCTATCTCAGTGATCAAAATAAAAAAAAAAGTAAATGACACCCCCCCCTTTGTCACCCCCATAGGTAGGGACAATAAATTTTTTTTTTTTTTTTTTCCACTAAGGTTGGGGTAAGAACTAGGGTTAGGGTTAGGGGTAGGGTTAGGGGTAGGGTTAGGGGTAGGGTTAGGGTTAGGGGTAGGGTTAGGGGTAGGGTTAGGGGTAGGGTTAGGGTTTCGGTATGTGCACACGTATTCTGGTCCTCTGCGGATTTTTCCGCTGCGGATTTGATAAATCCGCAGTGCTAAACCGCTGTGGATTTATGGCGGATTTACCATGTTTTTTCTGCGCATTTCAATGCGGTTTTACAACTGCGATTTTCTATTTGAGCAGTTGTAAAACCGCTGCGGAATCCGCAGAAAGAAGCGACATGCTGCGGAATGTAAACCGCTGCGTTTCCGTGCAGTTTTTCTGCAGCATGTGTACAGCGATTTTTGTTTCCCGTAGGTTTGCATTGAACTGTAAACTCATGGGAAAATGCTGCGGATCCGCAGCGTTTTCCGCAGCGTGTGCACATACCTTTAGAATTAGGCTATGTGCACACGGTGCGGATTTGGCTGCGGATTGGCCGCTGCGGATTCGCCACTGCGGATTCGCAGCAGTGTTCCATCAGGTTTACAGTACCATGTAAACATATGGAAAACCAAATCCGCTGTGCCCATGTTGCGGAAAATACCGCGCGGAAACGCTGCGTTGTATTTCCCGCAGCATGTCAATTCTTTGTGCGGATTCCGCAGCGTTTTACACCTGTTCCTCAATAGGAATCCGCAGGTGAAATCCGGACAAAAAACACTGGAAATCCGCGGTAAATCCGCAGGTAAAACGCAGTGCCTTTTACCCGCGGATTTTTCAAAAATGGTGCGGAAATATCTCACACGAATCCACAACGGGGGCACATAGCCTTAGGGCTAGGGTTGGGTTGGAATTAGGGTTGTGGTTAGGGTTAGGGGTGTGTTGGGGTTACGGGTGTGTTGGGGTTAGGGTTGTGATTAGGGTTATGGCTACAGTTGGGATAAGGGTTAGGGGTGTGTTGGGGTTAGTGTTGGAGTTAGAATTGAGGGGTTTCCACTGTTTAGGCACATCAGGGGTCTCCAAACGCAACATGGCGCCACCATTGATTCCAGCCAATCTTGTATTCAAAAAGTCAAATGGTGCTCCCTCACTTCCGAGCCCCGACGTGTGCCCAAACAGTGGTTCACCCCCACATATGGGGTACCAGCATACTCAGGACAAACTGCGCAACAATTACTGGGGTCCAATTTCTACTGTTACCCTTGAGAAAATAAAAAATTGCTTGCTAAAACATCATTTTTGAGGAAAGAAAAATGATTTTTTATTTTCACGGCTCTGCGTTGTAAACGTCTGTGAAGCACTTGGGGGTTCAAAGTGCTCACCACATATCTAGATAAGTTCCTTGGGGGGTCTAGTTTCCAAAATGGGGTCACTTGTGTGGGGTTTCTACTGTTTAGGCACACCAGGGGCTCTGCAAACGCAACGTGACGCCCGCAGACCATTCCATCAAAGTCTGCATTTCAAAAGTCACTACTTCCCTTCTGAGCCCCGACGTGTGCCCAAACAGTGGTTTACCCTCACACATGGGGTATCAGCTTACTCAGGAGAAACTGGACAACAACTTTTGGGGTCCAATTTCTCCTGTAACCCTTAGGAAAATAAAAAATTCTGGGCTAAAAAATTATTTTTGAGGAAAGAAAACGTATTTATTATTTTCACGGCTCTGTGTTATAAACTTCTGTAAAGCACTTGGGGGTTGAAAGTGCTCACCACATATCTAGATAAGTTCCTTTTGGGGTCTAGTTTCCAAAATGGGGTCACTTGTGGGGGGTTTCTACTGTTTAGCAACATCAGGGGCTCTGCAAACGCAACGTGACGCCCGAAGAGCATTCCATCAAAGTCTGCATTTCATAACGTCACTTCTTCACTTCCGAGCCCCAACATGTGCCTAAACAGTGGTTTACCCCCACATATTGGGTATCAGCGTACTCAGGAGAAACTGGACAACAACTTTTGGGGTCAAATTTCTCCTGTTACCCTTGGGAAAATAAAAAATTGCGGGCTAAAAAATCATTTTTGAGAAAATAATTTTTTTTTTTATTTTCATGGCTCTGCGTTATAAACTTCTGTGAAGCACTTGAGGGTTAAAAGTGCTCACCACACATCTAGATTAGTTCCTTTGGGGGTCTAGTTTCCAAAATGGGGTCATTTGTGGGGGATCTCTAATGTTTAGGCACACAGGGGCTCTCCAAACGCGACATGGTGTCCGCTAATGATTGGAGCTAATTTTCCATTTAAAAAGCCAAATGGCGTGCCTTCCCTTCTGAACCCTCCCGTGCGCCCAAACAGTGGTTTACCCCCACATATGGGGTATCAGCATACTCAGGACAAACTGGACAACAACATTTGTGGTCCAATTTCTCCTATTACCATTGGCAAAATAGGAAATTCCAGGCTAAAAAATCATTTTTGAGAAAAGAAAAATTATTTTTTATTTTCATGGCCCTGCATTATAAACTTCTGTGAAGCACTTGGGGGTTTAAAGTGCTCAGTATGCATCTAGATAAGTTCCTTGGGGGGTCTAGTTTCCAAAATGGGGTCACTTGTGGGGGAGCTCCATTGCATAGGCACACAGGGGCTCTCCAAATGCGACATGGTGTCCGCTAACAAATGGAGCTAATTCTCCATTCAAAAAGTCAAAAGGCGCGCCTTCCCTTCCGAGCCCTGCCGTGTGCCCAAACAGTGGTTTACCCCCACATATGAGGTATCGGCGTACTCGGGAGAAATTGCTCAACAAATTTTAGGATCCATTTTATCCTATTGCCCATGTGAAAATGAAAAAATTGAGGCAAAAAGAAAGTTTTTGTGAAAAAAAAAGCACTTTTTCATTTTTACGGAACAATTTGTGAAGCACCTGAGGGTTTAAAGTGCTCACTAGGCATCTAGATAAGTTCCTTGGGGGGTCCAGTTTCCAAAATGGGGTCACTTGTGGGGGAGCTCCAATGTTTAAGCACACAGGGTCTCTCCAAACGCGACATGGTGTCCGCTAACGATGGAGATAATTTTTCATTCAAAAAGTCAAATGGCGCTCCTTCCCTTCCGAGCCTTACCATGTGCCCAAACAGTGGTTTACCCCCACATGTGAGGTATCGGTGTGCTCAGGAGAAATTGCCAAACAAATTTTAGGATCCATTTTATCCTGTTGTCCATGTGAAAATGAAAAAATTGAGGCTAAAAGAATTTTTTTTGTGAAAAAATAGTACTTTTTCATTTTTACGGATCAATTTGTGAAGCAGCTGGGGGTTTAAAGCGCTCACTATGCATCTAGATAAGTTCCTTGGGGCGTCTAGTTTCCAAAATGGGGTCACTTGTGGGGGAGCTCCAATTTTTAGGCACACGGGGGCTCTCCAAACTTGACATGGTGTCCGCT
Organism: Ranitomeya imitator; assembly: GCF_032444005.1. Taxonomy (NCBI): domain Eukaryota; kingdom Metazoa; phylum Chordata; class Amphibia; order Anura; family Dendrobatidae; genus Ranitomeya; species Ranitomeya imitator. The sequence goes on along the minus strand of NC_091286.1, from coordinate 37,746,417 downwards.
AAAGAGTGCAGCCAATTTTTCATTCAAAAAGTCAAATGGCGCTCCTTCCCTTCCAAGCCCTGCCGTGTGCCCAAACAGTGGTTTACCCCCACATATGAGGTATCAGCGTACTCAGGACAAATTGGACAACAACTTTCGTGGTTCAGTTTCTCCTTTTACCATTGGGAAAATACAAAAATTGTTGCTGAAAAATCATTTTTGTGACTAAAAAGTTAAATGTTCATTTTTTCCTTCCATGTTGCTTCTGCTGCTGTGAAGCACCTGAAGGGTTAATAAACTTCTTGAATGTGGTTTTGAGCACCTTGAGGGGTGCATTTTTTAGAATGGTGTCACTTTTGGGTATTTTCAGCCATATAGACCTCTCAAACTGACTTCAAATGTGAGGTGGTCCCTAAAAAAAATGGTTTTGTAAATTTCGTTGTAAAAATGAGAAATCGCTGGTCAAATTTTAACCCTTATAACTTCCTAGCAAAAAAAAATTTTGTTTCCAAAATTGTGCTGATGTAAAGTAAACATGTGGGAAATGTTATTTATTAACTATTTTGTGTCACATACCTCTCTGGTTTAACAGAATAAAAATTCAAAATGTGAAAATTGCGAAATTTTCAAAATTTTCGCCAAATTTCCGTTTTTATCACAAATAAACACAGAATTTATTGACCTAAATTTACCACTAACATGAAGCCCAATATGTCACGAAAAAACAATCTCAGAACCGCTAGGATCCATTGAAGCGTTCCTGAGTTATTACCTCATAAAGGGACACTGGTCAGAATTGCAAAAAACGGCAAGGTCTTTAAGGTCAAAATAGGCTGGGTCATGAAGGGGTTAAAAAAAAAAAAAAAAAAAAAACAACAAACAAATAAAAAAGCATATACAATATTGCCGCTTCTGGAAAAGTCCAATTGATCCAAATATTTAACCCATAAAATAAAGTAAGTAGAATAGACAAAACAAAATATAATATAATAATAATAATCCCACTTCAGAACTACCACTAAAACTGCAGTGAAAAATGATCAAAATATCACAGCTTTTTATACACTCCAAATCAGACCAATAGAAACTTGCCACTTAAAGAAATAAATCTTATACGGCTCCATCAACGGAAAAATAAACAAATTTATGGGTCCTGGAAAATGGAAACATTACCTATAGCTTCTTCTTTACTTACAAAAGTTACAAAGTAAGCCACAAAAAGTAAAAAAAAATAAAAAACTACATAAGTTTGGTATTACCATAATCATACTGGAACCTAAGGGGTAACGTTTCTCCTTGTGGAGAGTGACAAACCAGGCCTGGAATGTCCGAGTGAGGAGACATATGCCATGCATGCTCCTCTGGGTAATTTGCATATATGCATAATCATAATGACATGGAGAATCATGCTACTAGATAATTATTACTACAGAATGGATGGAAAGCAAAACAAAAAAAAATATATAAAAAATATAGTGTGTATATTTCACCTCATTTGGAATTATGTTCCTGCTTTTCCTTATAAAAATGAAAATTTGCTGGAACAGTAAAGGTTAAAATCGGTCTTTAGTAATACCAGCTGTTAAAAGGTCAATGTGGAGACACCTTGTGAATCCAGTTATCCGTGGAGCAATTACCAGCAAGTCCAAATGGGAGATATTTTAGGGTTGTAGCACGAGATGGTGGCTGCTACACCAAAGGGTAAATAGAAATTACTGTACATCGTATGGTGTGAACTGGGCTCATCGAGTTTATTGCTCAAAGGCAACCTGCTGACCAGCTTTTCCAGTTTAGCTCATGCTAACTCCACATTATTCATGAAGCTTTCAGTCGGGGTCACAGATGGGTGGGATTAGTGATGCACTTCCGATGCGATCACATTAAATGATTAAAGCGATTGACAGCGGCATTTAAAGGCTTAAAACCGACGCGGGTGGATCGCGATTCCACACCTTGGAGAGCTGTTCCACCAAGTGGACTGACATGAATCATGGCTCCAACACGAGAGATGTCAATTGAAACAAAGGAGAGGATTTTTAATCTCTTAAAAGAGGGTAAATCATCACGCAATGTTGCAAAAGATGTTGGTTGTTCACAGTCAGCTGTGTCTAAAATCTGGACCAAATACACACAACGTGGGAAGTTTGTTAAAGGCAAACATACTGGTAGACCAAGGAAGACATCAAAGCGCCAAGACCAGAAACTTAAAGCAATATGTCTCCAAGACAGGAAACGCACAACAAAACAAATGAGGAATAAATGGGTGGAAACTGGAGTCAACGTCTCTCTGAAATCTCATCTCTCGAGATCACCATCAGCGCATGCGCCGCCCCCGGCGGTGGCCATATTCCCGGGGTCCAGCGCACATGGAACCCTGGAAGTGCCGGGGTTTTGGCCTGTCGCAAAATGTCGGCAGAGCGCTGGGCAGCGCCGGACACCCACTCAGCACAGCTGGGCACCAGAGACACCCGCAGCAACGGCCAACAACCGCCGGGCACCCAGAGACACCCGGCAGCAGCACAAGAACCCCGCAGCAGAACAAGATCTCTGCAGCAGCACGCCACACATCAGAGCTCCCACTCATCCCTGCCTGCGGCCTGGAGCATCACCCCACTCCTGCCTCTTCCAGCAGCAACCCTGGGACCCTGCTTCACTGCAGCCACCACTCCCGGTAAGCAATAAGATGCAAGGATTATAATAAGCAACCCCAATTTATTAAAAAATATTTTTTCTTATTTTTCTCCTCAAAATTTGGGGTGCGTCTTAATTAAAAAAGTCCCTTCCGTTCCCTCTCTAATCTGACTGCTTTATTTTATTTTTTTTTACCTACACCAGTTTTGATTACACTTTATTTGAGAATCCCCAGTGCATTCTGGGATACTGAGATGTAACGTAATTGCAATGCTGGTGGGTGTGGACCCACCGTGCCACGGGTTGGGCTTACCCTGGAGGAGTGTAACTGTCTACCGTGTCTTCACTACGGCCTCTGATGATGAGGATAGGCTGGCATGTGCCGTCATATGTCATCACAGATGGTCTCTGATTAGCCGATGGCTGCCATTGGTATTGCTGTGCAAAGAGCTTGCCTTGCAATACATTTCAATTGAATGTTAATCCATGGACTGAAATAAAGCACTAAAGTCGACAGCCCCTGGACCGGGCCGCAATGGTCAATGGGTCTACAGTGCCTGCGGGCCTCATGTGGCCCATGTGTTTGAGACCCCTGCCACCCCTGGGACCCACGGCTTTATTGTATTCTTATTATTGCAATGTTTATTTATACCCTTTATGTGCACAAAACCAACAGTGAATTGAAGTATAATCTGGGTTTTATTAATGAGGGATTAAATAATACCTTCACCCCTGAGTTCAATGCCTTGCGTATAGTCCTCTACTCCTTAGAGACTCTTACTGTTGATAAATAAACCAGAGACTATATCATTCCATAAACCCCATACAAACCCAGATTACACTACAACCTAAACAAAAAGTATAATACAACACCTATGTCTCCAGAGGCTGCCGGTTATCTCTGCTTTCGAGAGATTACACAACTCGCGAGCGGCCAGCTGTATATCTAGGCGTGTTCAGGAAACATAAGCTATGATTTAGTGTTTGCTCATTCTCTGACACGTGTTCAAAATTCTGCAATAATTTAAAGAGACAGGCAAGGATTCCTTTAATGTTTGAGTCTGAAGTCAAATTGGTTTATAATTTTAGGCCAAGTTTATGCAGTTAGACTTTGTGCAGCAAATAGTAATTGGAACTTTCAAAATCTCATTCACACGTCCCCAAAAAAATCTGCACGAAAATGGAAGCATGGTGTAGATTTCAAATCTGCAGTACACAAATTCTGTGCGAAGACTTCATTGCACATGAGGACAAACTGCAGATATGTCACCTAATCCACAGTGGACGCTTTCTGAACATGACCTCAGGCTTTGTTCCCACCACACTTTCCTCCCAGTTCAGCACTCCATTATAGCCACTGACTAAAATAGAAAACGTTCTCCAGTATGCTTATACAAAGAAGTATCTTGAAAACTTCTGTCGGAAGGTATACATCAAAATATCATGTTCATATCCCTTTGATGTACACTGCAGTGTGAATAGACCCTAGGGGAATAAGTATGAAGATTTGGCACAACACTCACTATGAAGTGGCCTATCACTATTCAAGTGGCCCTTTTAGAAGAAAAGGTGCGGGGTCTGGAAGAAAGAATAGCAACTTTGAAACTCATCAAAGAGAATGAAGACTTTCTAGACAGAACAGAAGCATCTCTACTGGTCACAGAAGGTGCAAAAAGTGTCAGAGAACCTCCAAAAGCAGATGAGTGGAAGCATGTGACCAAAAGAAGCAAGAAGACCATGGAGAAATCACCAACCACACAACTGAAGAACCGATATCAAATCTTTGTAGAGGATGAAGATGGCACACCTAAGAATGAAGCAATACCAGCAAGCAAAAAAGAAAAGGGCACACAGCAACAAGTGACAGCAAAAAGTACAGCCAAGAAGCAACGAAGAGTGGTGGTGGTGGGAGACTCACTACTGAGAGGCACCGAAGCAGCCATCTGCAGACCGGACATAACTGCAAGAGAAGTATGCTGCCTTCCAGGTGCGATGATCAAGGATGTGACCGATAGGATACCAAAGCTCTTCAGCTCCAAGGACGTCCACCCATTTCTTCTGATACATGTTGGCACCAATGACACGGCAAGGAAGGACCTACCGACAATCTGCAAGGACTTTGAAGAGTTGGGGAAGAAAGTAAAGGAACTGGATGCACAGGTAGTTTTTTCTTCTATCCTTCCAGTAGACGGGCATGGCATCAGGAGATGGAACAGGATCCTTGATGCAAACAACTGGCTAAGACGATGGTGCAGACAACAAGGATTTGGATTCCTGGACCACGGTGTGAATTACTGGTATGATGGACTCCTCGCCAGAGACGGACTACACCTCAACAAACCTGGGAAACACACATTCGCCAGAAGACTCGCTACACTCATCAGGAGGGCGTTAAACTAGAAGAAGAGGGGACGGGAAGAAAAACATTAGACTCGAACAAAGACGACCCAGGAAAACATACTCAGAAGGGAGGTAAGAACATTTCTAAAACAATCCACAGTGAGGAGATTGGAACAAAACAAAATCCTCTAAACTGCATGCTCGCAAACGCCAGAAGCCTGACAAACAAGATGGAAGAACTAGAAGCAGAAATATCTACAGGTAACTTTGACATAGTGGGAATAACCGAGACATGGTTAGATGAAAGCTATGACTGGGCAGTTAACTTACAGGGTTACAGTCTGTTTAGAAAGGATCGTAAAAATCGGAGAGGAGGAGGGGTTTGTCTCTATGTAAAGTCTTGTCTAAAGTCCACTTTAAGGGAGGATATTAGCGAAGGGAATGAGGATGTCGAGTCCATATGGGTTGAAATTCATGGAGGGAAAAATGGTAACAAAATTCTCATTGGGGTCTGTTACAAACCCCCAAATATAACAGAAAGCATGGAAAGTCTACTTCTAAAGCAGATAGATGAAGCTGCAACCCATAATGAGGTCCTGGTTATGGGGGACTTTAACTACCCGGATATTAACTGGGAAACAGAAACCTGTGAAACCCATAAAGGCAACAGGTTTCTGCTAATAACCAAGAAAAATTATCTTTCACAATTGGTGCAGAATCCAACCAGAGGAGCAGCACTTTTAGACCTAATACTATCTAATAGACCTGACAGAATAACAAATCTGCAGGTGGTTGGGCATTTAGGAAATAGCGACCACAATATTGTGCAGTTTCACCTGTCTTTCACTAGGGGGACTTGTCAGGGAGTCACAAAAACATTGAACTTTAGGAAGGCAAAGTTTGAACAGCTTAGAGATGCCCTTAATCTGGTAGACTGGGACAATATCCTCAGAAATGAGAATACAGATAATAAATGGGAAATGTTTAAGAACATCCTAAATAGGCAGTGTAAGCGGTTTATACCTTGTGGGAATAAAAGGACTAGAAATAGGAAAAACCCAATGTGGCTAAACAAAGAAGTAAGACAGGCAATTAACAGTAAAAAGAAAGCATTTGCACTACTAAAGCAGGATGGCACCATTGAAGCTCTAAAAAACTATAGGGAGAAAAATACTTTATCTAAAAAACTAATTAAAGCTGCCAAAAAGGAAACAGAGAAGCACATTGCTAAGGAGAGTAAAACTAATCCCAAACTGTTCTTCAACTATATCAATAGTAAAAGAATAAAAACTGAAAATGTAGGCCCCTTAAAAAATAGTGAGGAAAGAATGGTTGTAGATGACGAGGAAAAAGCTAACATATTAAACACCTTCTTCTCCACGGTATTCACGGTGGAAAATGAAATGCTAGGTGAAATCCCAAGAAACAATGAAAACCCTATATTAAGGGTCACCAATCTAACCCAAGAAGAGGTGCGAAACCGGCTAAATAAGATTAAAATAGATAAATCTCCGGGTCCGGATGGCATACACCCACGAGTACTAAGAGAACTAAGTAATGTAATAGATAAACCATTATTTCTTATTTTTAGTGACTCTATAGCGACAGGGTCTGTTCCGCAGGACTGGCGCATAGCAAATGTGGTGCCAATATTCAAAAAGGGCTCTAAAAGTGAACCTGGAAATTATAGGCCAGTAAGTCTAACCTCTATTGTTGGTAAAATATTTGAAGGGTTTCTGAGGGATGTTATTCTGGATTATCTCAATGAGAATAACTGTTTAACTCCATATCAGCATGGGTTTATGAGAAATCGCTCCTGTCAAACCAATCTAATCAGTTTTTATGAAGAGGTAAGCTATAGACTGGACCACGGTGAGTCATTGGACGTGGTATATCTCGATTTTTCCAAAGCGTTTGATACCGTGCCGCACAAGAGGTTGGTACACAAAATGAGAATGCTTGGTCTGGGGGAAAATGTGTGTAAATGGGTTAGTAACTGGCTTAGTGATAGAAAGCAGAGGGTGGTTATAAATGGTATAGTCTCTAACTGGGTCGCTGTGACCAGTGGGGTACCGCAGGGGTCAGTATTGGGACCTGTTCTCTTCAACATATTCATTAATGATCTGGTAGAAGGTTTACACAGTAAAATATCGATATTTGCGGATGATACAAAACTATGTAAAGCAGTTAATACAAGAGAAGATAGTATTCTGCTACAGATGGATCTGGATAAGTTGGAAACTTGGGCTGAAAGGTGGCAGATGAGGTTTAACAATGATAAATGTAAGGTTATACACATGGGAAGAGGGAATCAATATCACCATTACACACTGAACGGGAAACCACTGGGTAAATCTGACAGGGAGAAGGACTTGGGGATCCTAGTTAATGATAAACTTACCTGGAGCAGCCAGTGCCAGGCAGCAGCTGGCAAGGCAAACAGGATCATGGGGTGCATTAAAAGAGGTCTGGATACACATGATGAGAGCATTATACTGCCTCTGTACAAATCCCTAGTTAGACCGCACATGGAGTACTGTGTCCAGTTTTGGGCACCGGTGCTCAGGAAGGATATAATGGAACTAGAGAGAGTACAAAGGAGGGCAACAAAATTAATAAAGGGGATGGGAGAACTACAATACCCAGATAGATTAGCGAAATTAGGATTATTTAGTCTAGAAAAAAGACGACTGAGGGGCGATCTAATAACCATGTATAAGTATATAAGGGGACAATACAAATATCTCGCTGAGGATCTGTTTATACCAAGGAAGGTGACGGGCACAAGGGGGCATTCTTTGCGTCTGGAGGAGAGAAGGTTTTTCCACCAACATAGAAGAGGATTCTTTACTGTTAGGGCAGTGAGAATCTGGAATTGCTTGCCTGAGGAGGTGGTGATGGCGAACTCAGTCGAGGGGTTCAAGAGAGGCCTGGATGTCTTCCTGGAGCAGAACAATATTGTATCATACAATTATTAGGTTCTGTAGAAGGACGTAGATCTGGGTATTTATTATGATGGAATATAGGCTGAACTGGATGGACAAATGTCTTTTTTCGGCCTTACTAACTATGTTACTATGTTACTATGTTACTATGAACACACATTTAGAAACCTGACAAAATGAGGTGGCAATGGCAGATTAGGCCCATAACGAAAGACAATTTTCTTTTTACCCATCGAATGTAAAATACAGTTTAGGCACTGTTCACATTATGTTTCTATCACATGCTTGTGACTCTGTTGTGGCTTACATCCGAAGCCTTTAAAGCAGGGTTTGAACAGAACCTCAGAGGGACTATCACTATTATGAGGCAGACAGAATCTTTTATTCTCTGTCTAACCTCCTTTCTGCCAGTGCCTTTTTTCTGGTGGGCAGAAAAGCACCATCTATCGCGTATTTGTACCCACCTAAAAAAGGACGGACACTGCTCGAAAGAGGATTAGGTGGATTACAAATTGACTCCGTCTGCCTCCCTGTAGTGAATGGCTGCAGTTTCGTGTACATTAATATATACACCCACCCCCCACCCCCCCGTGGAATTTTCGTGTTATGCTATCTCACAACCTGGAACTTCACGGTTTCTTTTTTTTGAGGGTTTGCATTACTTCATGTAAAGAACATGCCTACAACTGTGACCATTTGGCTTTCTTTTCATTGTGAAGCAAACAACAAATAGGACAAACTAACTGAAAACTTCAGTGTGCATAACTATTCCCCCCACTAAAGTCAGTATTCTGTAGAGCCTCGTTTTGCCACAATTACAGCTGCAAGTCATTTTCAATATGTCTCTGAGCTTTCCACATCTTGCCACTGGAATTCTTGCCCATTACTCATGGCAAAACTGCACAAGGTCCTTCCTGTTAGATGGTTTCCTCTGGAGAACAACAATCTTCAAGTCTGACCACAGATTCTCAATTGGATTAAGGTCTGGGCTTTGAATAGACCCCTACAAAATAATTTACACGTTTCCCCTTAAACAACTCGAGTGTGGCTTTAGCAGTATGTTTTGGGTCATTGTCTTGTTGGGAGGTGAACCTCCATTCCAGTCTCAAATCACTGACAGACTGAAACAAGTTTTGCTAACGAATATCCCTGTATTTCGCACCATCCATCTTCCCCTGGACTTGCACCATTACATACACATACAGTACGGTTCCAAAGTTTAGGGTCACTCAGACAATTTAGTGTTTTCCATGAAAACTCATACTTTTATTAATCAAGTTGGATCGCCCCCAAGGGCTAGGGGATACTCGGTACCGGGCCCTTCTGTAGTCAATGGGGATGTCACGGCGGCTGACCCAGTCCGTGGCCCTCGGGAGGTCAGTTGATGAAATTGGGGAAAGGTCTTTAAAGGGATAATGTTCATGACGCCACCTGTGGTATTCGGTCAGGGTGACCGACGCTGCTTAGGGGTCCGCTGGGGTGATGTTATGGCAGCTAGATGGTATACCTTCCCACAGGTGAAGTGTGTCCCCAGGGCTTCCCAGAGTGTAGATGGTGGATGGTGCAAGGCGCAGTGAAGAACGAGGACACAGGGGTGCAGTCTCTCTACCTTTTACTGAAGGCTTCAGCATCCACAGTCCACAGGGTAGGGACCACAGGGTAGGCAGAGTCCGGCCGGTCTGACGGCAAATTCAGAGTCCCCTTATCCAGGAGAAATTCAATAGCCTTCCCCTAGTGCACAGTAACGTAGTAGGTCCCTACTTGCATAAGCTACCATAGGGTCCTCACTGTTGTTACTCCTCTCTGTCCCCCAGATGGTACGGATAGGACAAAACCCATATGACTGATGGCCTGAGGCTTGTTTATAGGGACCCTAGAGACGCCCCGACCCCCACAAGTTGCCATTGTGTCGTCTTCTTAGGTATAAAGGTCGGACAGCCAACTTGGAATTAACTGTCCTGCCAGTCTCTGAAGTAACGGCATAGAGCTCTTTACTCCGTCGGTATTCTGGCCACCGGATCTGCGCTTCAGATGGAGGCAGCCTGCTTCTAGCTGGTCTCCCACTGATGTTTCACTCCTGTTGCTATGACTTCTTTTCTCACTCACTACAACATAATTCCTTTCTTGTCCTTTCTTAGGATGCTGCCGCATGGGTTGCAGGCGCAGCTCCGTGTCCTTCTTCCTCCAGCACCAAAGCAACCCCAGACCATCACATTACCTCCACCATGCTTGACAGATGGCGTCAGGCACTCTTCCAGCATCTTTTCAGTTGTTCTGCGTCTCACAAATGTTCTTCTGTGTGATCCAAACACCTCAAACTTGGATTTGTCTGTCCATAACACTTTTTTCTAATCTCCCTCTGTCCAATGTCTGTGTTTTTTTGCCAATATTAATCTTTTCCTTTAATTAGCCAGTCTCAGATATGGCTTTTTATTTGCCAGTCTGCCTTGAAAGCCAGCATCCCGGAGGCGCCTCTTCACTGTAGACATTGACATAGCGTTTTGCTTGTATTTAATGAAGCTGCCAGTTGAGGACCCGTGAGGCGTCGATTTCTCAAACTACAGACTCTAATGTAGTTGTCTTGTTGCTCAGTTGTGCATCGGGACCTCCCACTTCTCTTTCTACTCTGGTTAGAGCCTGTTTCTGCTCTCCTCTGAAGGGAGTAGTACACAATGTTGTAGGAAATCTTCAGTTTCTTAGCAATTTCTCACATGGAATAGCCTTCATTTCTAAGAACAAGAATAGACTGTCGAGTTTCACATGAAAGTACCGTAATTTTTTTCTGCCCATTTTGAGAGTTTAATGGAACCAACAAATGTAATGCTCCAGATTCTCAACTGGCTCAACGGAAGATCAGGTTTATAGGTTCTCTAATCAGCCAAACTGTTTTCAGCAGTGTTAACATACTTGCACAAGGGTTTTTAAGGGTATTCTAACCATCCATTAGCCTTCTTACACAGTTAGCAAACACAAAGTACTATAAGAACACCGGAGTGATGGTTGTTGGAAATGGGCCTCTATACACCTATGAAGATATCGCATTACAAACCAGACGTTTGCAGCTAGAATAGTCATTTACCACATTAACATTGTATAGAGTGTATTTCTGAATCATTTAATGTTAGCTTCATTGGAAAAAACAGTGCTTTTCTTTCAAAAATAAGGACATTTCTAAGTGACCCTAAACTTTGGAACGGCAGTGTACATATACGTGAACTATTCCGCTCTGCGGCCCCAATTAAATTGTGTGTCCGGTTCTACTGTACATAAAAACTTGGTGAAAGATCATCTTTAAAGAAGTACTCTTATCAAAGTTTTTATCCTGTTAACATATTGCAATCATGTACAATTGCTCATTTTCCCCTTCTACCCAGCTAATTCTCTTTTCCATTAGCTCTATGGCCTCAAGTGAAACAGGATGTCAATTTTCCCTGCATGAGTCAGTAGTCACTGTAATGCTACTTTCACACATCAGGCTTTTTGTTTTAGGCTAAATCCGGCTAATGTGTAAAAAAACGGATCCAACGTAAATTGCACCGGATCCGTTTTTTAGCTGGATCTGGTCTTCTTTAATGCGCATGGATTTCTTTGACTTCCTGGTTCCGGGGACGAGAGCGAAAGAGCGAGACCCCAGAACAGAAAATCTCCATGATTTGCATGGAAAATGCTGTGGAAACTGGATCCGGATGCCGGATCATTGTTTCACACCTCCGTTTCATGTGTTTATGGCTGATTCCGTCACTGTGCGTTTTTTTCCGCCGGACAAAAAAACGTTGCAGTGGACGTTTTCTCCGTCCGCCAGAAACGACTATTTGAACGGATCCGGAAAAAAACAGATGGAACGTCTGGCCATCAGGCACAATCCGGCGCTAATACAACTCTATGGGAAAAAGCGGATCCGGCAAAAAAAACCCCCCAAAAAACGGATCCTTTTTTACAAAAATTGCCGGATTGTGCCTGAAACAAAAAGCCTGATGTGTGAAAGTAACCTAAAAGACCCTGGCAGTGGGGGGAGGAAGCAGCTGAGTTAGAAGCTGAAGAGAAATTCAGGGACAAGAGACTTTCTGTTTCTACATAGAGAATAGAAAAGAGAAGAATTAGCTGGGTGCAAAGGCAAAATGAGCAATTGTAAGTACAGAGTGCTATAGAATATGATGACTGCAATATAATAAGAGGATAAAAACTTTGATGCTTAAGTATTGTAACCCTACTGGGGTATTCATTAGAGCACTTACCGGTATTACTCGCTTTTCCCGTAATGCAAATGTGGGTTGCCACCTTGGTGGTCTTGTGAATCCCAGCCACAAGCTAGGCTTCATAGAAGATCATGATTTTTACTACATACTGCAATATTAGAGCATTGCATTACATAGGTCAAACAATCAATCGTACATTTACATTCCATAGAAGGACTAAAATAAAAGAGTGAAAAATAGTTAACAAATGAAACAAAAAAAATACAAAACTATTTTATAATATTTTTAAAAGCTAAGAAAGCTAAATTTTGACTTTTACCTTTTTTCTGCATCCCCAAAAAAGAAGGTTTAAAAAAAAAAAAAAAAAAAAAACCCAACAAACAAATAAAAAAGCATATACAATATTGCCGCTTCTGGAAAAGTCCAATTGATCCAAATATTTAACCCATAAAATAAAGTAAGTCGAATAGACAAAACAAAATATAATATAATAATAATAATCCCACTTCAGAACTACCACTAAAACTGCAGTGAAAAATGATCAAAATATCACAGCTTTTTATACACTCCAAATCAGACCAATAGAAACTTGCCACTTAAAGAAATAAATCTTATACGGCTCCATCAACGGAAAAATAAACAAATTTATGGGTCCTGGAAAATGGAAACATTACCTATAGCTTCTTCTTTACTTACAAAAGTTACAAAGTAAGCCACAAAAAGTAAAAAAAAATAAAAAACTACATAAGTTTGGTATTACCATAATCATACTGGAACCTAAGGGGTAACGTTTCTCCTTGTGGAGAGTGACAAACCAGGCCTGGAATGTCCGAGTGAGGAGACATATGCCATGCATGCTCCTCTGGGTAATTTGCATATATGCATAATCATAATGACATGGAGAATCATGCTACTAGATAATTATTACTACAGAATGGATGGAAAGCAAAACAAAAAAATATATATAAAAAATATAGTGTGTATATTTCACCTCATTTGGAATTATGTTCCTGCTTTTCCTTATAAAAATGAAAATTTGCTGGAACAGTAAAGGTTAAAATCGGTCTTTAGTAATACCAGCTGTTAAAAGGTCAATGTGGAGACACCTTGTGAATCCAGTTATCCGTGGAGCAATTACCAGCAAGTCCAAATGGGAGATATTTTAGGGTTGTAGCACGAGATGGTGGCTGCTACACCAAAGGGTAAATAGAAATTACTGTACATCGTATGGTGTGAACTGGGCTCATCGAGTTTATTGCTCAAAGGCAACCTGCTGACCAGCTTTTCCAGTTTAGCTCATGCTAACTCCACATTATTCATGAAGCTTTCAGTCGGGGTCACAGATGGGTGGGATTAGTGATGCACTTCCGATGCGATCACATTAAATGATTAAAGCGATTGACAGCGGCATTTAAAGGCTTAAAACCGACGCGGGTGGATCGCGATTCCACCCGTGGCTGTTAGTGGCACATGTCAGCTGTTCAAAACAGCCGACATGTCCCGGGAAAGATGTGGGCTCAGTACCAGAGCCCACATCAAAAAGAGGGACACAATATGCGCCATACTAGTACGGCGCATGCCGTGAAGGGGGTTAACCTTTCAGGTGCTTCAAAGGAAATAAAGCAATGTGGAAGAAAAAAAAAACATTATATTATATTTTAACCCCAAATTTTGCATTTTCACAGGAGTAACATGAAAAAATGGACCATACAATATGTTGTGCAATTCCTCCTAAGTGCACCAATATGCTGTATGTGGTGGAAAACTACTGTTTTGGTGCACAGCAGGGCTCGGAAGAGAAGCAGTACCAATAGACTTCTAGAGCACAAAATTGGCTGGAATAGATAACATCGTGTTTCCAGAGCCCCTGATATGACTATACAGTGCAGTATGCCCCACAAATGACCCTATTTTTGAAACTACACCTAAAGGAACTTATCTAAAGCTATAATGAGCACACCTCTCAAAGAACTTATCTAGTGGTTGAATGAGCACCTTGAACTCACAGGTGCTTCACAGAATTTTATAACGTCGAGCTGTGAAAATGAAAAAAGACTTTTCCCACAAAAATGTTGCTTTATCCCAAGTTTTTTCATTTCTACAAGGGTAACAGAAAAAAAATCGACTACACAATTTGTTGTGCAATTTCTCCTGAGTAAACCGATTCCCCAAACATGGTGGAAAACTACTGTTTGGGTGCACAGCAGGGCTCGGAAGGGAAGGCACCAAACGTTCACATACAATATCTGCTGAAGTGGCAATACTTCATATGTGTCTGTACAGTACTGCTTAGACACACAGCGAAGCACGGGAGGGAAGGAGCACTATTTGACTCTTGGAGAACAAATTTTAACACAATAGTTTGCAGACTCCATATACAGAGCCCCTACGATACCCTCCAATTTGGCTGAATTACAACAATTTTGCAAAGATGAGAGGCGAAAATTCCTCCAGAGTATTGTCAAAGACTCATTGCCAATTATCGCAAAAACTCGATTGCAGTTGTTGTTGCTAAGGGCGGCCTAACCAGTTATTAGGTTTAGGGGGCAATCTCTTTCACAGAGGGCCCTGTAGGTTTGGATTTCTTTTTCCCTTAATAATAAAGACCTTTATTTAAAAACTACTACTACTTAAATTTCTTTAATGATCTGAAACATTGAAGTGTGACAAACCTGCAAAAGAATAGGAAATCACGAAGGGGGCAAACACTTTTTCACACTACTGTACCTGTCAGTGTTACACAATGACGGAACGCCTTTTAGACCATGCTCCTGGCAAGGTCTAACAGGCCTCCAAAGCTGTAAATGACGAAAGCTAGCACTCGACGGTAGTGAGTCACGGTGCTAGTGAACGGGTCATAAAGTCCCATAAACCATAGAATGAAGAAATCACTGCACTCGTATATTGAAGTTGCTTGAACTTGCGTCTGTTTAACCCCCTAAATACCATGATACCCCTAAGATCCCCAAGGGACACACCAATACCACACGTGACTACGCAAACCTTGCCTACTACCCTGTAAGTCCCTGCCTCCGTCATTCATTTGACACCCCTCTCTGCGCAGGCGCTGACTACCATTATCTCCATGGAGGCGCCGCCATCAAAGCACAACGCACAGGCGCCGTTCTGAATTAGGCAACACTAGCTGTGTGATTCCCACTGCGCAGGCGCCGCCACCGATGCGTTACACGCAGGCGCTGTCCTGCATTAAGGCAACACAAGCTGGGTGATTCCCACTGCGCAGGCGCCGCCACTGATGCGTCACACGCAGGCGCAGCTTCTCCCTCCTTGTTACAGCGTTCAGCCTCCCACTAGTGCGCTCTGCGCAGGCGCCCGTGTACCATCGCATATCCGGTCACATGACCGGCGGGAGCCTTATTTAAGCAGGGAGACAGATAGGATTAGCAGCCTCCCCTCTGCCTAGACACGGACGGTGTCGGCACACCACACCTACGCTGGCTCTACTTCCCAGGATCTGCTACCCAAGGATGTATGACAGCATTGTCCCTTCAGATAAGTAGTGGCTCTATTTACTCTGATTCTCAAACCCTCTTCCCTTTTCACAGCGCTATTATCTGCTGATCTCCTCGGGACACCTTATAGTACACAGGGACCTTGTTACCTGACACATTCATAGATTTAAGCAGGTACTATCCTCCTTTTTTTTCCTGTATACATGTGGATATCTGGCGACACCTCATTCCTGGTGTCTTACACTCTACTTTCCTCTACAGCCGCATGCAATTTTCATTCCCAAGCCGGGACAACGTTCGCAGTACCTTGACAGGTATAACGTTTAGACCATGCCTCTTTATGACGATCATTCCACCATGTCTGTAGTTTCCTATGTTACATAATCTAACACAAGAGATAGCTTCCTGCCCTAAGGTCCATTGAGTGTGTTTAGTCCTTCCAGGTTCCACCACATAGTACCATACTGCCCCTATACAGCTTTTGGTCGTACCTTACATTATATTGTTCCTTGCAGGCACCTCTGACTGGGTCCCCCACCAAAATTATCCTAGCCGTCCAGTACTCTAAATAATTCACCACAAGTATATTCTCTGGGTATGTTCATTGTTCTTATCCGTCAGCATACTTTGTTTTGTTTCCGCCCTACCTGCCTTACTTGTTTTTACCTTTGCCCAATATGCCTCATTGGGACCACAGGGTACAGTTACCCTCCTCTTGCTTTCTTGGTGGAATTCAGTCTATGTTTTTTATCTTTTTGATCGGACCTCTTCAACATTACTCCGTTGACATGCATTCGCCCAAATGTGTATATACTTTTGTTATTTGTATATATGTATATTTATATTTGTATATTGTCTGATTTTTGCTTCTCTTTTTTGTTTAACCGCAGCGATATTGTGAACAAGGCCACGAGTTGGCCGAAACGTTATTTTGCCTATCGCCTCAACATGAACTTTCACTTGTGAATAAAACTTTACACTTGTTCAAGCAACTTCAATATACGAGTGCAGTGATTTCTTCATTCTAAGGCCTCCAAAGCTAGCAGATCTGGAGCTCATCATGATTACCTTGGGTTGTCATGACGAGGATTGGACCCCTGCGATGATGTTGTGGGGGTGCCGACTGCGTGGGAGAAGGGAGCCCTTATTCTTAGCCTTCTAAATACTGCGATCGCTATTCATCATGGTATTTAGGGGGTTAAACAGACGCAAGTAGTGTGGGGACCGCCCCTGGCTGCGACAGCGGGAGCTCGACTTTCACTTAAGTCGAGCTCCAGGCAGCGATCGTATGGGCACAGTTCCTGTGTCCTCACGATCGCCATGACATTCAGATACATCCATTTGCATGATACACCCACAAAATATGATGTAGCGGTACATCAAATGTTAGGAAAGGGTTAAAGTCAATTAGATTTTTTTTTAAACAAGTTAGTGAATAAGGTATAAAAGAAAGAAAGTAACCTTGCTGTTATTTGGGTGGGTGGTCCCACCACTCTTGATTTGTTCTGCGGTGAAGAGAATTAGACTCCTGCAGTCAATCCATTGGCAGCGACAGTCAAGAGTGCATGGTCACTGTGTCATCAAGATGACAACCACTGAGGACTCTCAATTCTAAATATTTTTTTATGTCAGCAGGACAAGTTAATAAAACTAGAGATTCAACAATAATGTTTTTTTTTTTTTTTTTAATCATTTTATCACATTCACATTTCCCAGAATTTTCACAAAGAAATCTGTTCGAGCAGTTATTATAAAAGGCACAGGTTTGATGTAATTTTTTGCAAAAAAATACTTTTCCAAGAAATAACCAAAAAAAGTCTGGTCTTGCAACCTACAGACATAGTATTATTTTTATCTGTGCCCGTCCCATGTATGTGTTTAGAAGTAAAAATAAAACTAAGTAAAAAAAAAAAAGTACTGGAGGAGGTGAAATTACAGTAAAAAAAGTGCTGAATGAGCAAATCTCTCTCTGAGTGTGGTTCTCGGATTAGCTCATGTAGAGTTTCACGAGTGGCACAAAACTTTCATTTTGATAAAACCTTTGTGGAACATTTTCCTCTTCAGATTACACAACAACGTCAAGTCTACGATTACTGTAATACTGAGCACTGGTGATGTCACACAGACGTCCTCACTAGTGAGGAGCAGACGTGTTCGGATAAGGTGTTATCTCAGCATGCTCGGGTGCTAACTGAATGACTTCAGTGTGCTCGAAAAATGATAAGAGTCTCGTGGTTGTTTGACATCCGCAACATATGCAGAGATTGCCTGTTTGTTAGACAATCTATGCAGGTGTTGTCGCTGTCGAACAGCTGCGAGACATGCAGCCATGGGGATTCAAATATTTTTCGAGCACTTCGAAGACACTCGATTAGCACCCGAGCATGCTGAGATAACACCTTATCCCAGCACGTTTGCTCATCACTAGTCCTCACCTCTGGCTATAGTCACTGGGATGAAAGTGGAAATGGACACTAACACTATCGACTGAAAGGATCAATATTATTTACAGTGCATCAACCATAAAAAGAAATATGGGGGGAAAAAAATGGATACTTTAATTATGCAGATTGTCAAACTTGTAAAAGAAATTCAGTTTTGTTCTTTGCAGTTTAATCTATATTATATTTTTTAATACACAAAAGAACACAGTGAGGTCAAAAATACTCTGTTGTAAAAAAAAAATCACAGTAATAAGCAAGTGCTAGTCAAAAGATGGAAAAAACAGGTTATTTAGTTGATACGTTTTTTTGCAAAAAAATGTATACTAAGCTGCTCTCCCAATCGTCAAGGTATACCCATATAGAGCAGTCCTATCTAATATATATAATCCCTATATGATGTACTTAAAAACCTGATCATCTGTATAGTACCTGTATAAGCAGGGTTCAGAGAGGGAATTTTCATGTGGACATGCTGGATGGAACAACATGTCCACAGCAGGTAGGACTGCTCTATATGGGTATACCTTGACGATTGGTGGAGCAGCTTAGTGCTTTTACCTAGCACTTGCTTATTACTGTGATTTTTTTTTATAACAGAGTATTTTTTACCTCACTGTGCTCTTTTGTGTCTTCAAGTTTCTTGGTGGTGTGTGAACAGGTTCCTACAGACTTGTTCATTGTGCAAGTAGCCCATGTGTTTCTGGTTCTATATTTTTTAATAGTCTGAGGATTTACTCAGAATTCCGCCTTCTACCACCATTCACATTTTATATGTATTGAATAGAAGGATGATCGCACGTTAGACGTTTGATTAAGAGCTGATGTGCAGACGGGGTCTTCAATGACAAATAAAGGGATTCTAGGTGCTTTTATGAGATACCTAAGGGTCTGTGCACACATTGAATATTTGCAGCAGATTTTTCTGCACCAAAAACGAGAGTGTTTTGCAGGAAAAATGTTGAGTAAATTACCGGTACATGTGTTTATGTGCATTCCCCCCACCCACCCCAGCAGCATGTGCAAGATTTAAAAAATTTAATTCGCCTTGCTGGTAAATTAAAGTGCAGTTTTTTTTACCCTTGAAAAACATGAGGAAAAAAACACAATGTGAACAAGCCCTAATAGAGATCCATGGATCAGAATGAACACTGATGGATCAGATCTAAGACACAGGTACGTATGTGTGTGAGCACTGGAAAAGTGAAATCCAAGCAAAATTGGTAGCCAGATTACGCTGGTCAGGGAGACATTTCAGATGAATTTGCTGGGTTGTATCAAGCAGGAGACACAGCACTACTCTCTGACAGCAGAGTCAGACTGAATGCTTCTAGTCACGGCCAAGTTAAGTTTTCGCATTCACTCCCTTCTTCCAAAAGTCATAACGATTTTATTTCTCTAAGTACATTAACATGTGAGGGCTTGATTTTTGGGGGAGACGAGTCGCAGTTTTGAATTTTATCATATATTTTGCTTAAATGCAGGAAAAAAAACCTAAGTGGTGAAAAACAAAGGAAAAAAAAAAGTCTGTCCGAAACGCGCGTCGGGGTTTGGTGCCAAGCTCAACAACTACATTGGTATGTTTTTCAGCATCATGTTACCTTACCAGAATATATGACCAGTACCCATATATAGTGGTCAAACATGCAGTATTGATTTTTGCTATATATCTTGACAGGTGCAGGGTTTAGCTGGATGATTACCTGCACCATCATTGCCTATGAATCTATATGGATTTGGTGATATAAATATGTAGGAACTCTTACAGTTCACTGTCTACTCATGTCCCTATATACATCCCGTCGATAGATACAGTGTCCAATTTTGTTTAATAATATACTACACTTTATATATACACACACACACCGGTATATATATATATATATATATATATATATATATATATATATATATATATATATTTTCCTCAATATATGATGGTAAATATATTTTAATGAAATCTCTTCACTGCTAGCACCTTGCACTTTTATTGTAATTTACGGTGGATATATGCTGTTTTGATATATTTCAGTATGAAGCTTAGCAAGCCACAGGCTGGGCTTCATAGGAGTACAAAGATGGCAGCATTAGGTGGGGGGTCTCAGTACCCAGTCTCCCACCGATCTGCAAGCATTTAAAGCATCTGTCTAAAGTCGTCGGCTCAAGGGAGGAATAAAGTAATTTTTTCCCTGTAGCCTGAAGAAGAAAGTAAAG
The DNA here is from genome assembly GCF_032444005.1 of Ranitomeya imitator. Classification (NCBI taxonomy): domain Eukaryota; kingdom Metazoa; phylum Chordata; class Amphibia; order Anura; family Dendrobatidae; genus Ranitomeya; species Ranitomeya imitator. Next base: position 37,726,198 of record NC_091286.1, on the reverse strand, counting down.
TGCCTGCGTTTTTTTCCCACGTTTATCCATCAGCGGTGTGTGCCAGGTCCAGTTCTTGAGACGGATGATGGTATCTGCTTTTTCTCCCAGGTACCCTTCACAAACAGTAAATCCATAGTGTAAAAAACAATGCATGTGATGTTTCTGAATGTCCCTGTCCCAAGGTCCCTCTGTACTGTAGTCAATGACTTAGTCACCCCATTGCTTTGTGGCATTTTTATATACAAAGAAATGTATGAAAAGAATGGCCAGATTAGATCACGCCTCAGGTGTTACGATGCACAGGAAGGATGCGGCTACAAAGGAGGGACCTAAATGTTTACTCATTCGTAGAAAAGCAAATATGATCAAAAAAGGACAGAGAAAATTGTATTTCAGTTTTTCAAAAAAAACATCTGCACCAAATACATTATGCCACCAGTGCCATTTAAATAAGTTTCTCGTGAGGTGTGTCATTTCTGCCATTTCATTTAGATTTTGAGTAGCAAAATCTAAGTAATATCACTTTCTGCGATGGCAAGACCTCTCCAAAAGTTAAAAAAGGGGCTTCTAACCTTTCCCATTTTTTTGGACCAGAAGACTACAAGGGTAAGGGATAGGAGGCCTCCCCTCAAAGTTTTTGGAGAGCCCTTGCTACACTAAATAAATGTCCCAAGAAGACTAATATTGCCACTACTGTTATGAGAAACGTGTGCACCCCCCTTCTTTCTCCTGGAGAACAGAGCCAGTTTTATAAAATTGTGGCTGTGGGCAACAAGCAAAGTAGGGCCCCTCAGTCTCCCATATTTAGGATATGTTCACATGTTGCGTTTTTTTTTTCTGCAGGCAAACCTGCTCTCTTGGCAGCAAAGAAGCTGCTTACAAAAAGTAGGTTTTGATGTGATTTTGCTTCTTTTTCATTTCTGAAATCTCACAGGTTTTGCTGGACAGTGAGGGTGATCAATGAGTGGAAGAGGCTGCCACGAGAGGTGGTGAGTTCTCCTTCAATGGAAATCTCCAGACAGAGGCTGGACAGACATCTGTCTGAGATGGTTTAGTAAATCCTGCATTGAGCAGAGGGTTGGACACGATGACCCCAGAGGTCCCTTCCAACTCTAAACAAATCTATGATTCTACTGTAAAATGCAGCTTAAAATTTGCATTAAAGGGAACCTGTCACCCCCATAATCGAAGGTGAGCTAAGCCCACCAGCATTAGGGGCTTATCTACAGCATTCCGGAATGCTGTAGATAAGCTCCCGATGTATCCTGAAAGATGAGAAAAAGAGGTTAGATTATACTCACCCAGGGGCGGTCCCGCTACGGTCCGGTCTGGGGTCTCCGATCTTCTTACTATGACGTCCTCTTCTGGTCTTCACACTGCGGTTCCGGCGCAGGCCTACTTTGTCTGCCCTGTTGAGGGCAGAGCAAAGTACTGCAGTGCGCAGGCCCGGGAAAGGTCAGAGAGGCCCAGCACCTGTGCACTGCAGTACTTTGCTCTGCCCTCAACAGGGCAGACAAAGTAGGCCTGCGCCGGAACCGCAGCGTGAAGACCAGAAGAGGACGTCATCGTAAGAAGATGGGAGGCCCTGGACCGTGACGCCCATCGGATCGGACCGCCCGCCCAGGTGGGTATAATCTTAGCTCTTTTTCTCATCTTTCAGGATACATCGGGGGCTTATCTACAGCATTACAGAATGCTGTAGATAAGCCCCTGATGCCGGTGGGCTTAGCTCACCTTCCATTTTGGGGGTGACAGGTTCCCTTTAAAAAAAAGCAGCAAAAACGTAACTTGTTTACATAGTCTTACTCAGTTTTTTCTGTAGACCTTGGTGGTCTAGTGCACTGAAAAAAAATCAATACCCATGGGGATCTTTGGAGATAAAGGCATTTTAGTTTTTTCCTCCCCCTAAAACCGGACTTGTGGTTCATTAAACTTATGAGCAAAGAGGATTGGAAAAACTTGAGAAAATCCAAAAATTCTTCAAAGGCCTCATAGCAGCTATATTTGCGGCCATAAAGACACCCTGCTGATGTCTAGGTGGTCTAGGTATATATGATGGCACCTGCACCATCTATCCAGACTCGGTAGTAGAAGTGGTGTACAGCCCTGCAGTCTTCATGTTAGGCCGGTCTATATTGGCTGCCTTTAGGTTAAAGGGAATGACACCTGTTCCGTGTTTTGGAGACACTCCTGGTTTTGGCATAAAAAACGCTGATGAAAAATCATCGACGTCTGGATGAGCCCTAAATAAGCCAGGAACCTGAACTAGTCATTCGAGACAAGTTATCCACAGCCGACTTTTCGAAGTAGGTTTTCTCTGAAATACTGCAGCATTTCAGAGTAAAATTATACACAGCTGCAATAATGCTGCGAAAATATGGGATTCATGCTGCTAGTGGCTCGGGAAGCCTGAATCAGCTGACGGGTTCCCTTTAATCTCTTCATAGTGATGATGTGAAAGGCGTAGTAATATCACGTGCCCCTTAATGTCTAAATCACTCAAGCGCTCACATTTCTCTATATTAAAAAGCCTTTAAAATGGTTATTGGAAGCTCTAAGATCCTATCCCAACATATAATAGGTGTAATAACAATAATATTAGCAAATACCTCCAATTAGCACGGTAGTATAGTTCTTCAGATTCGCTATGTCGCTTACTCCATGCGCAGGGCATTGCAGTAGCCTAGGTATCCATGGTTACAACCACTCATGTAGTGACAGTTAGGTGGTTAAAGGTCGTCACCATGGATAACTAAGCTGCTGCAATGCCCTGCACATGGGGTAAGTGACATAGCGAATCAGAAGAACTATACTACATTTCTAATTGGAGGTATTTGATAATACTATTACACCTACTACATAATGGGATAGGATCTTGGAAATGGGAATACCCCTTTAAGTGAGCCGGTGACTAATTACAGTTGTCAACACCAACTGAGATCACCACTGGAGTATTTCTGTCCTCCTAAACCTATCATCATAATGTAACGGAGAAACCACAACACCTGACACTCGTCACTTTTTCCATGTCACAGAATATATAGTAAAGACATTGCAGTAATGTAGAATTACTGGAGATGCCTGAATATATAACATTACTGAAAATAAATGCAAAAGCTCAGCACCAACTAAATAAAATAGATGGATAGATACTATTTACACAATTTTTATTTGTATTTTTTTTTCTTCATAAATCAAATTTATAATCTCTCTCATCATTGATAGTCACATTACTGAGATAGGAGATGACAGTTGGTGTTTATGAGATTCTATGAAGGGAAGGATGGAGGAAGGAGGAGCTAGAGGCCGACACAGACATTCTCCTGCAAATTCTGCATAGAACTTTATGAGCACCAACTGTCATCTCCTGTCTCAGGAATGGGAAAATCTGTAGTCACGTGAATTAAGAAAGAATGGATCAGACCAGAAGACGAAAGAAGCATATTTCTCTATTAAATATATATTATAAGTAGTGTTGAGCATTCCGATACCGCAAGTATCGGGTATCGGCCGATACTTGCGGTATCGGAATTCCGATACCGAGATCCGATACTTTTGTGGTATCGGTATCGGATCAATAGGGATGTGTAAAATAAAGAATTAAAATAAAAAATATTGATATGTTCACCTCTCCGGCGGCCCCTGGACATCACGCTAGTAAGCGGCCGGCTTCTTAGTTTAAAATGAGCGCGTTTAGGACCTGCGAATGACGTCGCGGCTTCTGATTGGTCGCGTGCCGCTCATGTGAGCGCCACGCGACCAATCAGAAGCCGCAACGTCATTCTCATTCACTAAACTCCTAATTCTAGGAATTAAGGACCTGCGAATGACGTCACAGCTTCTGATTGGTCGCGTGGCGGTCACATGAGCGGCACGCGACCAATCAGAAGCCGCGACGTCATTCGCAGGTCCTAAACGCGCTCATTTTAAACAAAGAAGCCGGCCGGTTACCAGAGTGATGTCCAGGGGCCGCCGGAGAGGTGAATATATCAATATTTTTTATTTTAATTCTTTATTTTACACCTCACTATGGATCCCAGGGCCTGAAGGAGAGTTTTCTCTCCTTCAGACCCTGGGAACCATGAGGATACCTTCCGATACTTGATGTCCCATTGACTTGTATTGGTATCGGATATCGGTATCGGCGATATCCGATATTTTTCGGGTATCGGCCGATACTATCCGATACCGATACTTTCAAGTATCGGACGGTATCGCTCAACACTAATTATAAGGCTTCTTATTTTTGTGTGTACTATTAATTTATGGGGACCAAAAATAAAAGAGAAATGACGGTTACTCTTTAACCCCTTAGCGACCGCCGATATGCCTTATAACGGCGGCCGCTAAGGGTACTTAAACCACAGCGCAGTTGATTAACGGCGCTGTGGAAAAAGTAAATAGCGCCCCCCAGAGTCGGATTTTCTCCGGGGTCTCGGCTGCCGGGGGTAGCCGAGACCCCAGAGAACATGATTCGGGGGGTTTTTTACCGACCCCGCATTTGCGATCGCCGGTAATTAACCGTTTAACGGCGATCGCAAAACAAAAAAAAGCGATTTCTTTTTAATTTCTCTGTCCTCCGATGTGATCGCACATCAGAGGACAGAGAAATGGGGTCCCAGGTAGCCCCCCAATACTTACCTGTCCCCCCCCGGTGCTCCTCGTGGCTCCCGATGGGCGCCGCCATCTTCAAAATGGCGGGCGCATGCGCAGTGTGCCCGCCAGCCGGCATCGGGAGAATCTTTGGGGTCTCGGCTGCCGGGGGTAGCCGATACCCCAAAGAATATGATCGCGGTCGGTTTTACCGACTCCTGTTTTGCGATCGCCGGTAATTAACTGTTTACCGGCGACCGCAAAAAAAAAAAAAAAGCAAAGTGTAATTCTCTGTCCTCTGATGTGATCGCACATCAGAGGACAGAGAAATAGGGGGATTCGGGGACCCTATTATACTTACCGGTGTCCCTGGGTCCTCCTGCTGCTCCTCCTGGCCACCGGCGTCTTCTTGGCAAAAGAAAATGGTGGGCGCATGCGCAGTGCGCCCGCCATCTGTCGCCATCTGCCGGCCAGCAGGAGAAGAGCAGTTGGGGCTAAAATTAGGGTTAGGGTTAGGGCTAGGGTTGGGGCTAAATTCAGGGTTAGGGTTGGGGCTAAATTTAGGGTTAGGGTTGGGGCTAAATTTAAGGTTAGGGTTGGGGCTAAATTTAAGGTTAGGGTTGGGGCTAAATTTAGGGCTAGGCTTCTTTCACACTTACACGGGTACGGGGCCATCGCAATGCGTCGGCCCGACATACCGACGCACGTTGTGAAAATTGTGCACAACGCGGGCAGCGGATGTAGTTTTTCAACGCATCTGCTGTCCAATCTATGTCCTGGGGAGGAGGGGGCGGAGTTACGGCCACGCATGCGCGGTCAGAAATGGCGGACGCGACGTACAAAAAAACGTTACATTGACCGTTTTTTGTGCCGATGGTCCGCCAAAACACAACTGATCCAGTGCACGACGGACGTGACACGTGGCCATCCGTCACGATCCGTCGGCAATACAAGTCTATGGGCAAAAAATGCATCCTGCGGGCAAATTTGCAGGATCCGTTTTGTCCAAAACGACGGATTGCGACGGATGCCAAACGACGCAAGTGTGAAAGTAGCCTTAGGGCTAGGGTTAGGGTTGGGGCTAAAGTTAGGGCTAGGGTTGGGGCTAAAGTTAGGGTTAGAGTTGGGATTAGGGTTAGGGTTTGGATTATGGTTGGTATTAGGGTTAGGGTTGGCATTAGGGTTACGCTTGGGATTAGGGTTAGGTTTGGGATTAGGGTTAAGGTTAGGGTTGTGATTAGGGGTGTATTGGGATTAGGGTTAGGTTTGAGGTTAGGGTTGAGATTAGGATTAGGGGTGTGTTGGATTTAGGGTTTTGATTAGGGTTATGGTTAGGGTTGACATTAGGGTTGTTTTGGGGTAAGGGTTGTGATTATCGTTAGGGTTAGTGATTAGGATTATGGATGAGGTTGGGATTAGGGTTAGGGGTGTGTTGGGGTTAGGGTTGGAGCTAGAATTGGGGGGTCTCCACTGTTTAGGTACATCAGGGGGTCTCCAAACACGACAGCCAATTTTGCGCTCAAAAAGTCAAATGGTGCTTCCTCCCTTCTGAGCTCTGCCGTGCGCCAAAACAGTGGGTTACCCCCACACTTGGGGCATCAGCGTACTCGGGATAAATTGGACAACAACTTTTGGGGTCCAATTTCTCCTGTTACCCTTGTGAACATAAAAACTTGGGGGCTACAAAATCTTTTTTGTGGAAAAAAAAATATTTTTTTATTTTCACGACTCTGCATTCTAAACTTCTGTGAAGCACTTGGGCATTCAAAGTTCTCACCACACATCTAGATAAGTTCCTTGGGGGGTCTAGTTTCCAAAATGGGGTCACTTGTGGGGGGTTACTACTGTTTAGGTACATCAGGGGCTCTGCAATCGCAACATAACGCCCACAGACCATTCTATCAAAGTCTGCATTCCAAAACGGCGCTCCTTCCCTTCCGAGCTCTGCCGTGCGTCCAAACAGTGGTTTACCCCCACATATGGCACATCAGTGTACTCAGGATAAATTGGACAACAACTATTGCGGTCCAATTTCTCCTGTTACCCTTGTTAAAATAAAAACTTGGGGGCTACAATATCTTTTTTGTGGAAAAAAAATATATTTTTTATTTTCACGACTCTGCATTCTAAACTTCTGTGAAGCACTTGGGCATTCAAAGTTCTCACCACACATCTAGATAAGTTCCATGGGGGGTCTAGTTTCCAAAATGGGGTCACTTGTGGGGGATTTCTACTGTTTAGGCACATCAGGGGCTCTCCAAACGCGACATGGCGTCCGATCTCAATTCCAGACAATTCTACATTGAAAAAGTAAAACGGCACTCCTTCTCTTCCAAGCTCTGCGGTGCACCAAACAGTGGTTTTCCCCCACATATTGGGTATCGACGTACTCAGGAGTAATTGCACTACAACTTTTGTGGTCTAATTTCTCCTGTTACCCTTGTGAAAATAAAAATTTGGGGGCAAAAAGATCATTTTTGTAGAAAAAATGCGCTTTTTTATTTTCACGGCTCAACGTTATAAACTTCTGTGAAGCTCTTGGGGGTTTAAAGTGCTCACCACACATCTAGATAAGTTCCTTAAGGGGTCTAGTTTACAAAATGGTGTCACTTGTGGGGGGTTTCCACTGTTTAGGCACATCAGGGGCTCTCTAAACATGACATGGTGTCCGATCTCAATTCCAGTCAATTCTGCATTGAAAAAGTGAAACTGCGCTCCTTCACTTCCAAGTTCTGCGGTGCGCCCAAACAGTGGTTTACCCCCACATATAGGGTATTGGAGTATTCAGGAGAAATTGCATAACAAAATTTATGGTTACATTTCTGTTTTTACACTTGTGAAAATAAAAAAAAATGGTTCTGAATTAAAATGTTTGCAAAAAAAAGTTAAATGTTCATTTTTTCCTTCCACATTGTTTCAGTTCCTGTGAAGCACGTAAAGGGTTAATAAACTTATTGAATGTGGTTTTGAGAACCTTGAGGGGTGTAGTTTTTAGAATGGTGTCACACTTCGTTATTTTCTATCATATAGACCCCTCAAAAGGACTTCAAATGTGATGTGGTCCCTAAAAAAAAATGGTGTTGTAAAAATGAGAAATTGCTGGTCAACTTTTAACCCTTATAACTCCGTAACAAAAAAAATTTTGTTTCCAAAATTGTGCTGATGTAAAGTAGACATGTGGGAAATGTTATTTATTAACTATTTTTCGTGTCATATCTCTCTGATTTAAGGGCATAAAAATACAAAGTTTGAAAATTGCAAAATTTTAAAATTTTTTGCCATATTTCCGTTTTTTTTTATAAATAATCGCAAGTAATATCGAAGAAATGTTACCACTAACATGAAGTACAATATGTCACGAAAAAACAATCTCAGAATCAGCGGGATCCGTTGAAGCGTTCCAGAGTTATAACCTCATAAAGGGACAGTGGTCAGAATTGCAAAAATTGGCCCGGTCATTAAGTACCAAATTGGCTCTGTCACTAAGGGGTTAAATGCTTCTGTTTGGAACTAAAAAAAAACAAACATTTTTTGCAATTGGGTTTCAATAAAAATGTTGCACTGTTTTACTTCTACAGATTTGGTTCCCACACACTCAATTTTTATGTGGTCTATTGTCATAAAGCAGCTGAGAGGAGCTCAGAAAAAGACAGATAAAAGAGTTACGGTCTTTCCGTTAGGCCGTCAGAGCGAGCCGATTGATTCTCAATTCACTTGTTCTGCCCCCAGCAATAAACCATGTAGCAAAGAGAAGGAAAAATGGTTCTATATTTGTGAAAGAAATCCAAATGAAAAAATTATTTTCAGTCCCAAATGCATGCGTTGGAGAGAAAAAAAAAAATTTGAAAAAAAAATAAAAAAGTGCCCAAAGATGAACAAGAAAGACAAGAAATGTCAGAGATGTTAGATTATTTCCCGTCCGCACTGACTGGGAGTGCACTAGGGAAGAGTCCGGACAATACATATTCTGATTTCATGGGGACTGATCACATGGGGTTGGCTTGTCCCACATATTAATGGCATTGATGAGCAAACATGCTCGGATAAGGTGTTTTATGAGCATGCTCTGCTGCTAATCGAGTAACTTCAGCGCGCTCGAAAAATATGTTTCAGTCCCCGCGGATGCACGAGACACATGTAGGGATTGTCTAACAAACGGGAGACATGCAGCTTCAGGAAATCGGATATATTATTTGGGCACGTTGAAGACACTCGGTTAGCACCTGAGCATGCTGAGATAACGCCTTATCTGAGCACGTTCACTCACCACTACTTGTTAATGAAGAAAAGGTCATAACTGTTCTTAGTCTGCCACTGGACTCTCTCCGTCATTTCTCCATGGCACTGGACTCCCTCCATTATATACCTGTACTCTACTCTGTGACCGATCCTCTTTGTAGACATGCCTCTTTATGAACAAGAGACTCCACCTCAATTAATGCAGAATTCCTTAAAAAGAAATTTGAAAAAATGGGTTTAGCAAGCCTGTAGTCTTGTGCTACAACACGGTGATGGTCGTCCCACATGAAGATCATGCCGTTAGAACATCTAATTATAATTCTGCTGATAAGAGCCCGGTAAAAAAGCAGAAAAGAGTTAGAAATTCACCCATCAGACCATCAAAATGGGCTCAAATTATTTAGCCCACACCATAAATTCCATGAAGAAAAGAAAAATCTATATGCCAAAAAATTGCTGGTTTTTTTTTTATTCTGCACCGTCATCAAAAAATGCAATAAAAAGTGATCAAAACTTTATGTGTATCTCAAAATGATATACAGTAATATAAAAATATCAGTTTCAAGTGCAAAAAGCAAATCCTTACAAAGCTCCATCGACAGAAAAATGTAAAAAGGTCTGAATCTCCAAATAAATTCAGAAAATAAAAAATGTAATTGTTATGCTAATTTAAGTTAAAAGCTACAAAAATAATAGAAAAAAAATATACAGATTTGGAGAATTGGTTTTCTTCCTCACTATTTCATCTCCCATAGAATTTATTTTCCCGTTATATGATAAATGGGAATGGTGTAATTCGAAATTAGTTCGTCCCAACAGAAAACAGATGCGGTTAGGTGAACAAAATCATACGCATTTCATAAAGTGATAAAAATGTTGTTTTTTGCCCTTTGCCTCACACACAAAAATTACGTACAAAAATGCATTAAAAAGTTGTTTGTATGAATCCCAAAATGACACAAGTAAAATCAAGCACACGCACAGCTATCCTAAAATCTATCCTAAATGGAGGGCTCGTGATTTTTTTGTGCACTATGTTTTATAAAGATTTTGCGGGTGCAAGAAAAATAATAATAATATACACATACATGTTACAATATTCATATACATACATATATTGTAGCAAAGCCAGGTAGGACAGATCTTGATTAGATACACCTGCCTAGTTTTGACTAAGAAACAAGGTCTTTGTTCACTAGGGGTGTGTCTGATGCATGTTGAGCAGAGTCTAGTGTGCTGCTGGTGAGTGACCAGCCAAAATGTGAGACATACCTAGGAGAGAGAGCCAGGGCCCCACCCAGAATAGAGTGTGCGCGGATCAGCTAGGAAGGCTGAGCAGTCTGTGTGTTGGAGCTGCAGCCTGTTCAGTGTGACCTGTGCCCGGAGTTGAACACTTATGTTTGGCGATGGTTGCTGCTGGAGCTCAGGCTGAAGGGGATACCGAGATTGGTGGGATCGCGGCTCTGCTGTGTATGAAGTTTTGTCTGGCCATTTTTGGAGTTTTGTGTGAAATTATCTTTCAATTTGACATTTTGTTCTAGGAGAAAGAGTTCATTTTCTGAAAATTTATATATATATATATATATATATATATATATATATATATATATATATATATATATATATATATATATATATATATATATATATACAGTGGGGCAAAAAAGTATTTAGTCAGTCAGCAATAGTGCAAGTTCCACCACTTAAAAAGATGAGAGGCGTCTGTAATTTACATCATAGGTAGACCTCAACTATGGGAGACAAACTGAGAAAAAAAAATCCAGAAAATCACATTGTCTGTTTTTTTTATCATTTTTTTTGCATATTATGGTGGAAAATAAGTATTTGGTCAGAAACAAACAATCAAGATTTCTGGCTCTCACAGACCTGTAACTTCTTCTTTAAGAGTCTCCTCTTTCCTCCACTCATTACCTGTAGTAATGGCACCTGTTTAAACTTGTTATCAGTATAAAAAGACACCTGTGCACACCCTCAAACAGTCTGACTCCAAACTCCACTATGGTGAAGACCAAAGAGCTGTCAAAGGACACCAGAAACAAAATTGTAGCCCTGCACCAGGCAGGGAAGACTGAATCTGCAATAGCCAACCAGCTTGGAGTGAAGAAATCAACAGTGGGAGCAATAATTAGAAAATGGAAGACATACAAGACCACTGATAATCTCCCTCGATCTGGGGCTCCACGCAAAATCCCACCCCGTGGGGTCAGAATGATCACAAGAACGGTGAGCAAAAATCCCAGAACCATGCGGGGGGACCTAGTGAATGAACTGCAGAGAGCTGGGACCAATGTAACAAGGCCTACCATAAGTAACACACTACGCCACCATGGACTCAGATCCTGCAGTGCCAGACGTGTCCCACTGCTTAAGCCAGTACATGTCCGGGCCCGTCTGAAGTTTGCTAGAGAGCATTTGGATGATCCAGAGGAGTTTTGGGAGAATGTCCTATGGTCTGATGAAACCAAACTGGAACTGTTTGGTAGAAACACAACTTGTCGTGTTTGGAGGAAAAAGAATACTGAGTTGCATCCATCAAACACCATACCTACTGTAAAGCATGGTGGTGGAAACATCATGCTTTGGGGCTGTTTCTCTGCAAAGGGGCCAGGACGACTGATCCGGGTACATGAAAGAATGAATGGGGCCATTTATCGTGAGATTTTGAGTGCAAACCTCCTTCCATCAGCAAGGGCATTGAAGATGAAACGTGGCTGGGTCTTTCAACATGACAATGATCCAAAGCACACCGCCAGGGCAACGAAGGAGTGGCTTCGTAAGAAGCATTTCAAGGTCCTGGAGTGGCCTAGCCAGTCTCCAGATCTCAACCCTATAGAAAACCTTTGGAGGGAGTTGAAAGTCCGTGTTGCCAAGCGAAAAGCCAAAAACATCACTGCTCTAGAGGAGATCTGCATGGAGGAATAGGCCAACATACCAACAACAGTGTGTGGCAACCTTGTGAAGACTTACAGAAAACGTTTGACCTCTGTCATTGCCAACAAAGAATATATTACAAAGTATTGAGATGAAATTTTGTTTCTGACCAAATACTTATTTTCCACCATAATATGCAAATAAAATGTTAAAAAAAAAGACAATGTGATTTTCTGGATTTTTTTTTCTCAGTTTGTCTCCCATAGTTGAGGTCTACCTATGATGTAAATTACAGACGCCTCTCATCTTTTTAAGTGGTGGAACTTGCACTATTGCTGACTGACTAAATACTTTTTTGCCCCACTGTATATATATATATATATATATATATATATATATATATATATATATATATATATATATATATATATATATATATATATATATATATTTTTTTTTTTTTTTTTTTTTTTATTTTTTTTTATTTTTTTTTTATTATGTTGTGGTTACATATTTGCTACAATAACATTTTCTACATGGATAATTTTACGTTTGCATATCAAAAAATGATATTTCCCTGTATAAATTGTTGCCCCATGATAGATTAATAAATAACTTCTAACGGGGCCATACAAGAAAGTTAATTAATAACTTCAGAGGAGCTGGAATTTATGACAGTATTGCTGTGCAGCTAATCATTAAGGTATAAAATCACTTGATTAGATTTTTAAGGATTTTTTCTGCAATGTACAAGAATGATTCTTAGGCTACTTTCTCCCGATGAATATTTGATGCTTAAGATTTTCTGCACATATTAGGTAACTCAAGTTCTTGCTTCTTTCTTTCCAGTGTGTTTTCACGGTCTCTTTTACATGCGTCATTATGGCGATTTTATTATGTTGCAGTTTTCATCTCTATTTGCTATGTCTTGCTTTAAATAAACGTGCTTTTTTTAAATATTTTCTGGTACTTGGCTTTTAGGCTATGTGCACACGATGAGTAAAATTTCTGCAACATTTCTACAGGAAAAACGTAGATGCAACAACGTGTGTCATAAGAAGCAAGGATCACCAAACTACAACTTAACAACTTTGGACACATCATACGAAGAGAGCAATCACTGGAGAAGGACATCATGGTCGGAAGAATAGAAGGAACAAGACGAAGAGGAAGACCAGCGACCGGATGGCTTGATACCAACAAGATAATGGCGGAGAAGACCCTAGTGGTCCTATGTAGGCTGCAGAAGAAAGATCTTCCTACAAAGCGTTCATCCATCAAGTCGCCATGGCTCAAGATCAAGCCAAAGGCCATTAAAACAATCTACTATATAATTGTCTAAGGTTCACTTCCATCTGTCTGTCCTTCTGTCTGTCACGGATATACATTGGTCGTGGCCTCTGTCAGTCATGGAAATCCACGTCGCTGATTGGTCGCGGCAAAACAGCCACGACCAATCAGCGACGGGCACAGTCCGGAAGAAAATGGCCGCTACTTCCTCCCCGCAGTCAGTGCCCGGCGTCCGCATATTCCCCTCCGGTCAGCGCTCACACAGGGTTAATGGCAGTGTTGACCGCGGTGTAACGCACTCGGTTAACGCTGCTATTAAGTTGTGTGACCAACTTTTTATTATTCATGCGGCCTATGCAGCATGAATAGTAAAATATCTAATGTTGAAAATAATAAAAAAAAATATAAAATAGTTACATACTCACCCTCCGGATCGAACCGGCCAGTTACCGATGCTCCTCGCGATGCCCCGGTGACCGCTGCATGCATTGCGGTCTCGCGAGATGATAACGTACGGTCTCGCGAGACCGCTATGCAATCTTCAGACCGGAGCGCGCGACGAGCATCGGGAACCGGCCGCTTCGATCTGGAGGCTCCAGAAGGTGAGTATGTAACTATTTTTTATTTTAATTCTTTTTTTTCTTTTTTTTTAACAGGGATATGGTGCATACTAAGCGGCTCTGTGCTGTATACTACGTGGCTGGGCAATATACTATGTGGCTCTGTGCTGTATACTACGTGGCTGGGCAATATACTATGTGGCTCTGTGCTGTATACTACGTGGCTGGGCAATATACTATGTGGCTCTGTGCTATATACTATGCGACTGGGCAATATACTACGTGAACTACGTGGCTGGCAATATACTACGTGGCTGGGCATTATACTACATGGCTGGGCAATATACTACGTGGCTGGGCAATACACTACGTGGCTGGGCAATACACTACGTGGCTGGACAATATACTATGTGGCTGGGCAATATACTACGTGGCTGGGCAATATACTATGTGGCTGGGCAATATACTACGTGTGTGGGCAATATACTACGTGTCTGGGCAATATACTATGTGGCTGGGCAATATACTACGTGGCTGGGCAATATACTACGTGTGTGGGCAATATACTACGTGTCTGGGCAATATACTACGTGTCTGGGCAATATACTACGTGTCTGGGCAATATACTACGTGTCTGGGCAATATACTACGTGGCTGGGCAATATACTACGTGTCTGGGCAATATACTACGTGTCTGGGCAATATACTACGTGTCTGGGCAATATACTACGTGTCTGGGCAATATACTACGTGTGTGGGCAATATACTACGTGTCTAGGCAATATACTACGTGTCTGGGCAATATACTACGTGTCTGGGCAATATACTACGTGTCTGGGCAATATACTACGTGTCTGGGCAATATACTACGTGGACATACATATTCTAGAATACCCAATGCGTTAGAATCGGGCCACCATCTAGTAAATAATAATAATGGAATCTATGGATAAAACCTGCACATAAAACTCAGAATAGAACTTGACATGTTGTAGATTTAAAAAACAGCACAGTGGCCATGATATTTCTATAAAGCCCATCCACTTTGATGGAACTGTAAGATGCTGAGTTTTATACGTAGCAAAAATACTCAGCGTTAACCCCCAGAGCTTTTTTCGGTTTTGCGTTTTTCGCTCGCCTCCTTCCCAGTGACATAACTTTTTTATTTTTTCGTCAATATGGCCATGTGAGGGCTTATTTTTTGCGGGACAAGTACTTTTGAACGACACCATTGGTTTTACCATGTCGTATACTAGAAAATGGGAAAAAAAATTCCACGTGCGGTGAAATTGCAAAAACAGTACAATCCCACACTGGTTTTTTGTTTGGCTTTTTTGCTAGGTTCATTAAATGTTAAAACTGACCTGCCATTATGGTTCTCCAGATCATTACGAGTTCATAGACACCAAACATGTCTAGGTTATTTTTTATCTAAGTGGTAAAAAAAATTTGAAACTTTGCTAAAAAAAATGTAAAATAAAATTGTGCTATTTTCCAACACCGTAGTGTCTCCTTTTTTCATGATCTCAGGATGGGTGTGGACTTATTTTTTGCATGCCGAGCTGACGTTTTTAATGATACCATTTTGGTGCGGATACGATCTTTTGATCAGCCATTAGTGCATTTTAATGTAATGTTGCGGTGACCAAAAAAAATAATTCTGGCGTTTTTAATTTTCTCGCTACGCCATTTAGCAATCAGGTTAATTCTTTTTTTTTTATTGATCGATCGGGCGATTCTGAACGTGGCGATACCAAATATGTGCGAGTTTGATTTTTTTTATTGTTTTATTTTGAATCGGGCGAAAGGGGGGTGAATTGAACTTTTATATATTTTTTAAAAACTTTTTTTTTTTTACTTTTGCCATCCTTCAATAGCCTCCATGGGAGGCTAGAAGCTGGCATAGCCTGATCGGCTCTGCTACATAGGGGCGATGCTCAGATCGCCCCTATGTAACTGAATTACAGCATTGCTATGAGCGCCGACCACAGGGTGGCTCCCACAGCAATCTGGCATCAACAACCATAAAGGTCTGCAGGGGACCTCTGGTTGTCACGCCGACGCACCGCTGACCCCCGATCACGTGACGGAGTAAGGTGCCTGCATTTCTGGCCAGATGGCCGGAAGCGCTTGTTAAATGCAGCTGTCAAAGTTTGACAGCCATCCGCCCGAGCCTATTGCTGGCACATGTCAGCTGTTCAAAAACAGCTAACATGTCCCGGCTTTGATGCGGGCTCCGGCGGTGAGCCATCTGCCATCGGATTTACTATTCTGGAGGGGTTAAAAACTCATCAAGGGAACTTACCATTCATGTAATGCGAAAAGAAAAAAAAACAAATCATAAGATATTCATAAAATGCAGATTTTTCAAGATGACAAATATAGTTTACCTTACAAGACTCTGAAATTCATCTGTGACTAAACATAAAACAAAGGCGAACTATCGTCTTGTAGATTTGTTAAATTCTGTAAGCAATAAAAGAGAAAAAACGCAATAATTACACATCATGAATGAGCAGATATCATGAAAATATTTTCAGAATAATGAAGGGAAGCTTTTAGGATATAAAATTAGAAGATAGAAGGCAAATAACTAAATAGACAGTTTATATTGTGACAATATCACTAGCAAGGTGCTGGAGGGGAGATATGTTTCGCTGAGGTTATTAGCTTCAGTGATGTAAAACCCTTAAGTTTTCCTCCACCACATTGGTTAGTTAACCCCTCTCAACACAATTTGTTTAACGGCTGGGTTTTTGTGGACAACCATAGAGCGGGTGGGAGGTTGTCCACCTTATCTCCGCCCCAGGGTGTTGCCTGGGGCTTAAATAGCTGGCCTCAAGAGGCAGTCAGTGTTCAGTATGGCTGGAGAGAGGAACTCCAGCGATTTGTGTCCTGAGGAGGAAAGACTGAACCTGTGGATACTAAATTCTTCAGAGAGGGCAGATCCCAGATGTATGGACTGTGATACACCATTATGTTTTGTAAGCAGGGCTGTGTTTATTTTTCACTTCCTGTTGGATTATGCCATCTGTATAAAAAACCAACAGAAGATTTAAAGAGGCAGTGCTCCCGTTTTCTACCACCGTGTACCGCTGAGTGAGCTGATATATGATATATATATATTACTACATGGTGGCACGATTCTAACGCATCGGGTATTCTAGAATATGCATATATGCATGTCCACGTAGTATATTGTCCAGCCACGTAGTATATTGCCCATCGACGTAGTATATTGCCCAGCCACGTAGTATATTGCCCAGTGACGTAGTATATTGTCCAGCCACGTAGTATACAGCACAGAACCAAGTAGTATATTGCCCAGTGACGTAGTATATTGCCCAGCCACGTAGTATATTGCCCAGTTACGTAGTATATTGCCAAGCCACGTAGTATACAGCAGAGCCACGTAGAATATTGCCCAGCCACGTAGTATATTGCCCAGTGACGTAGTATATTGTCCAGCCACGTAGTATACAGCACAGAGCCACGTAGTATATTGCACAGCGACGTAGTATATTGCCCAGCCGCGTAGTATATTGGCCAGCCACGTAGTATATTGCCCAGCCACGTAGCATACAGCACAGAGCCACGTAGGATATTGCCCAGTGACGTACTATATTACCGAGCCACGTATGTCACAGGTTAAAAAAATAAAAAATACCGTAAACATACTCACCTAACGATCCGAGGGCCCCTTGTAGTTGAACATACTCACCATTCTCGTCGCTGCTCCTCAGCGTCCCGTCTCTCCGCTTCCTGGGATCCAACGGCGCTGTGCAGATGGGCGCGCGGCTGCCGCCATCTTGCGTTCCAAGGATGCATTGCGAAATTACCCATATGAATTAGCGGTCTCGCGAGACCTCTAGGTCTTATGGGTAATTTCGCAAAGCATCGCTGGGAAAGGAAGATGGCGGCAGGCGCGAGCGGTTCAGCGGACAAAGGAGGGTGAGTATAGCAGGTTTTTTGTTTTCGTACAATTTTTAACATTACTTTCTTTTACTATTGATGCCGCATAGGCAGCATCAATAGTAAAAGGTTGGGGACACACAGGGTTAATAGCGGCAGTAACCCTGTGTTAGCGGTGACCGGAGGGGAGTATGGAGCGGGCGCCGGGGACACTGACTGCGGGGAGCGGAGCATCGGGGACATTGACTGCGGGAAGTGGTGCGACGGGAACACTGACTGCGGGGAGTATGGAGCGGCCATTTTCTTCTGGACTGTGCCCGTCGCTGATTGGTCGTGGCTGTTTTGCGGCGACCAATCAGCGACTTGGATTTCCATGATAGACAGAGGCCACGACCAATGAATATCCGTAGAGGCCACGACCAATGAATATCCGTGACAGAAAGACAGACAGACGGAAGTACCCCTTAGACAATTATGTATATAGATGTACAGTACAGACCAAAAGTTTGGACACACCTCATTTAAAGATTTTTCTGCATTTTCATGACTATGAAAATTGTACATTCACACTGAAGGCATCAAAACTATGAATTAACACATGTGGAATTATATACTTAACAAAAAAGAGTGAAACAACTGAAATTATGTCTTATATTCTAGGTTCTTCAAAGTAGCCACCTTTTGCTTTGATGACTGCTTTGCACACTCTTGGCATTCTCTTGATGAGCTTCAAGAGGTAGTCACCGGGAATGGTCTTCCAACAATCTTGACGGAGTTCCCAGAGATGCTTGGCACTTGTTGGCCCTTTTGCCTTCACTCTGCGGTCCAGCTCACCACAAACCATCTCGATTGGGTTCAGGTCTGGTGACTGTAGAGGTCATCTGGCGTAGCACCCCATCACTCTCCTTCTTGATCAAATAGCCCTTACACAGCCTGGAGGTGTGTTTGGGGTCATTGTCCTGTTGAAAAATAAATGATGGTCCAACTAAACGCAAACTGGATGGAATAGCATGCCGCTGCAAGATGCTGTGGTAGCCATGCTGGTTCAGTATGCCTTCAATTTTGAATAAATCCCCAACAGTGTCACCAGCAAAGCACCCCCACACCATCACACCTCCTCCTCCATGCTTCACGGTGGGAACCAGGCATGTAGAGTCCATCCGTTCACCTTTTCTGCGTCGCACAAAGACATGGTGGTTGGAGCCAAAGATCACAAATTTGGACTCATCAGACCAAATCACAGATTTTCACTGGTCTATTGTTCATTTCTTATGTTATTTAGCCCAAACAAGTCTCTTCTGCTTGTTGCCTGTCCTTAGCAGTGGTTTCCTAGCAGCTATTTTACCATGAAGGCCTGCTGCACAAAGTCTCCTCTTAACAGTTGTTGTAGAGATGTGTCTGCTGCTAGAACTATGTGTGGCATTGACCTAGTCTCTAATCTGAGCTGCTGTTAACCTGCGAATTCTGAGGCTGGTGACTCGGATAAACTTATCCTCAGAAGCAGAGGTGACTCTTGGTCTTCCTTTCCTGGGGCGGTCCTCATGTGAGCCAGTTGCTTTAAAGCGCTTGATGGTTTTTGCCACTGCACTCCATTTTTCAGACTGACTGACCTTCATTTCTTAAAGTAATGATGGCCACTCGCTTTTCTTTACTTAGCTGCTTTTTTTCTTGCCATAATACAAATTCTAACAGTACATTCAGTAGGACTATCAGCTGTGTATCCACCAGACTTCTGCACAACACAACTGATGGTCCCAACCCCATTTATAAGGCAAGAAATCCCACTTATTAAACCTGACAGGGCACACCTGTGAAGTAAAAACCATTCCCGGTGACTACCTCTTGAAGCTCATCAAGAGAATGCCAAGAGTGTGCAAAGCAGTCATCATGTGTTAATTCATAGTTTTGATGCCTTCAGTGTGAATGTACAAATATTGTTATATATATATATATATATATATATATATATATACATACAGTGGGGCAAAAAAGTATTTAGTCAGTCAGCAATAGTGCAAGTTCCACCACTTAAAAAGATGAGAGGCGTCTGTAATTTACATCATAGGTAGACCTCAACTATGGGAGACAAACTGAGAAAAAAAAATCCAGAAAATCACATTGTCTGTTTTTTTAACATTTTATTTGCATATTATGGTGGAAAATAAGTATTTGGTCAGAAACAAACAATCAAGATTTCTGGCTCTCACAGACCTGTAACTTCTTATTTAAGAGTCTCCTCTTTCCTCCACTCATTACCTGTAGTAATGGCACCTGTTTAAACTTGTTATCAGTATAAAAAGACACCTGTGCACACCCTCAAACAGTCTGACTCCAAACTCCACTACGGTGAAGACAAAAGAGCTGTCAAAGGACACCAGAAACAAAATTGTAGCCCTGCACCAGGCTGGGAAGACTGAATCTGCAATAGCCAACCAGCTTGGAGTGAAGAAATCAACAGTGGGGGAGCAATAATTAGAAAATGGAAGACATACAAGACCACTGATAATCTCCCTCGATCTGGGGCTCCACGCAAAATCCCACCCCGTGGGGTCAGAATGATCACAAGAACGGTGAGCAAAAATCCCAGAACCACGCGGGGGGACCTAGTGAATGAACTGCAGAGAGCTGGGACCAATGTAACAAGGCCTACCATAAGTAACACACTACGCCACCATGGACTCAGATCCTGCAGTGCCAGACGTGTCCCACTGCTTAAGCCAGTACATGTCCCGGCCCGTCTGAAGTTTGCTAGAGAGCATTTGGATGATCCAGAGGAGTTTTGGGAGAATGTCCTATGGTCTGATGAAGCCAAACTGGAACTGTTTGGTAGAAACACAACTTGTCGTGTTTGGAGGAAAAAGAATACTGAGTTGCATCCATCAAACACCATACCTACTG
Organism: Ranitomeya imitator; assembly: GCF_032444005.1. Taxonomy (NCBI): domain Eukaryota; kingdom Metazoa; phylum Chordata; class Amphibia; order Anura; family Dendrobatidae; genus Ranitomeya; species Ranitomeya imitator. The sequence goes on along the minus strand of NC_091286.1, from coordinate 37,705,832 downwards.
TAAAGCATGGTGGTGGAAACATCATGCTTTGGGGCTGTTTCTCTGCAAAGGGGCCAGGACGACTGATCCGGGTACATGAAAGAATGAATGGGGCCATGTATCGTGAGATTTTGAGTGCAAACCTCCTTCCATCAGCAAGGGCATTGAAGATGAAACGTGGCTGGGTCTTTCAACATGACAATGATCCAAAGCACACCGCCAGGGCAACGAAGGAGTGGCTTCGTAAGAAGCATTTCAAGGTCTTGGAGTGGCCTAGCCAGTCTCCAGATCTCAACCCTATAGAAAACCTTTGGAGGGAGTTGAAAGTCCGTGTTGCCAAGCGAAAAGCCAAAAACATCACTGCTCTAGAGGAGATCTGCATGGAGGAATGGGCCAACATACCAACAACAGTGTGTGGCAACCTTGTGAAGACTTACAGAAAACGTTTGACCTCTGTCATTGCCAACAAAGGATATATTACAAAGTATTGAGATGAAATTTTGTTTCTGACCAAATACTTATTTTCCACCATAATATGCAAATAAAATGTTAAAAAAACAGACAATGTGATTTTCTGGATTTTTTTTTCTCAGTTTGTCTCCCATAGTTGAGGTCTACCTATGATGTAAATTACAGACGCCTCTCATCTTTTTAAGTGGTGGAACTTGCACTATTGCTGACTGACTAAATACTTTTTTGCCCCACTGTATATATATATATATTACACACACACACACATATACACACACATACATACACACCGTATATATTCGAGTATAAGCCGAGAATTTCAGCCCATTTTTTTAGGCTGAAATTGCCCCTCTCGGCATACCTAGGGGGCGGCGGGGGAAGGGGAGCAGCAGCTGTCTAATAATACTCACCTGCTCCGGGCACGGTCCCTGGTTCTCCGGGTCCTGGCAGCTTCTTCCTGTAGTGAGCGGTCACATGGTACCGCTCATTACAGTAATGAATATGGACACCCATAGGTGTGGAGAAGCGTACTCATTACTGTAATGAGCGGTACCATGTGACCGCTCAATACAGGAAGAAGCTGCCGGCGCCGGAGAACCAGGGACTGCACCGCGCCAGGAGCAGGCGAGTATAACGCAGTGCGCGATATTCACCTGTTCCCCGTTCCATCGACGGCCGCCGATGCGTCTTACCCATCCTCTGCATTGACGCTCAGGTCAGAGGGCGCGGTGACACTATTAGTGTGCGCGCCGCCCTCTGCCTGAACGTCAGTGCAGAGGACAGGGAAGACACAGCGGCGGCCGTCGGTGGAACGTGGATCGGTGAATATAGCAAGTGTCGGGGGCCTGAGAGGTGAGTATGTCAATTTTTAATCGCAGCAACAGAATATGGGGCAAATGTCTGTATGGAGCATCTTATGGGGCCATGTGCAGCATTATATGGGGCAAATATCTGTATGGAGCATCTTATGGGGCCATAATCAGCATTTGTGCAGCATTATAGGGGGCAAATGTGTCTATGGAGCATCTTATGGGGCAAATATCTGTATGGGGCCATGTACAGCATTATATGGGGCAAATATCTGTATGGAGCATCTTATGGGGCCATGTGCAGCATTATATGGGGCAAATATCTCTATGGAGCATCTTATGGGGCCATGTGCAGCATTATATGGGGCAAATATCTGTATGGGGCCATGTGCAGCATTTTATGGGGCATATATCTGTATGGGGCTATGTGCAGCATTATATCGGGCAAATATCTCTATGGAGCATCTTATGGGGCCATGTTCAGCATTATATGGGCAAATATCTGTATGGGGCCATGTGCAGCATTATATGGGGCAAATATCTGTACGGGCCATGTGCAGCATTTTATGGGGCAAATATCTGTATGGAGCATCTTCTGGGGCCATGTGCAGAATTATATGGGGCAAATATCTCTATGGAGCATCTTATGGGGCCATGTGCAGCATTATATGGGGCAAAAATCTCTATGGAGCCATGCGCAGTATTATATGGGGCAAATATCTCTATGGACCATCTTATGGGGCCATGTGCAACATTATATGGGGCAAAAATCTCTATGGGGCCATGTGCAGCATTATATGGGGCAAATATCTTTATGGAGCATCTTATGGGGCCATAATCAGCATTTGTGGAGCATTATACGGGGCAAATGTGTCTATGGAGCATCTTATGGGGCCCTTATAAACCTTTATGCAGTACTGTATGGGACAAATGTGTCTATGGAGCATCTTATAGGGCCATTATTAACCTTTGTGCAGCATTATATGGGGCATATTTTAATATGGAGCATCTTATGGGGCCCATCATGAACTGTATTGTTGTGAATTCTGTGGCAGAGCTCCCTCCTGTGGTCACAAGTGGTACTTCGGCTGATTCTCTCTGGGAGCTTCCGTTTGTGGAGGAAAGTGGTACTGCGGCTTCTGAGTTTCCTCCCTCAGGTGATCTGGTGAGGTCGTTAGGTGCTTCTCTACTTAACTCCACCTAATGCTTTGATCCATGCTTCCTGTCAATGTTCCAGTGTTGGACTTGTTTTTCCCTGGATCATTCCTGTGGCCTGCTGCTCTGCATAGCTAAGTTCTTCTTTGCTATTTGTTTGCTATTTTTTCTGTCCAGCTTGTCTAATTGTTTTGCTGGAAGCTCTGGGACGCAAAGGGTGTACCTCCGTGCCGTTAGTTCGGTACGGAGGGTCTTTTTGCCCCCTTTGCGTGGTTTTCTTTAGGGTTTTGTGTAGACCGCAAAGTTATCTTTCCTATCCTCGCTCTGTTAAGAAAGTCGGGCCTCACTTTGCTGAATCTGTTTCATCCCTACGTTTGTCTTTTCATCTTAACTCACAGTTATTATATGTGGGGGGCTGCCTTTTCCTTTGGGGTATTTCTCTGAGGCAAGGTAGGCTTATTTTCTATCTTCAGGCTAGTTAGTTTCTCAGGCTGTGCCGAGTTGCATAGGCAGAGTTAGGCGCAATCCACGGCTGCCTCTAGTGTTGTTTGGAGAGGATTAGGGATTGCGGTCTGCAGAGTTCCCACGTCTCTGAGCTCGTTCTATTATTTTGGGTTATTGTCAGATCACTGTATGTGCTCTGACCGCTATGTCCATTGTGATACTGAATTGCCTATCACAACACTGTATGGAGCATCTTATGGGGCCCATCATGAACTGTATGGAGCATTATATGGGGCTCCTGATTCAATATGGATATTCAAAAACACTTAACCTGCTGATGTCTCAATTAATTTTACTTTTATTTGTATCTATTTATATTTTTGAAATTTACCAGTAGCTGCTGCATTTTCCACCCTAGTCTTATACTCGAGTCATTAAGTTTTCCCAGTTTTTTGTGGCAAAATTAAGGGAGTCGGCTTATACTCGAGTATATACGGTATATACACACACACAGTATATATACACAGTGGGGAAAATAAGTGAGACACAGAATCTTGTATGAATTTTACTAGTGATGAGCGAACATGCTGGGATAATGTCTTATCCGAGCATCTTGGTGTGCTCGTATATTATTGAGTCTCTGCGGCTGCATGATTTGCGGCTGATAGACGGCCTCAACACGTGTAGGGATTGCCTGTTTGTTAGGAAATCTCAGCATGTTTTGAGGCTAGCATCCACAAATTATGCAGCTGCAGGGACTCGAACATAATATATGAGCATGCCCAGATGCTCGGATAACACCCAAACATGCTCTGATAAGATGTTATCCAAGCACGTTCGCGCATTACTAATTTTTACATAATTAATTTGCATTGTATTGCATGAAATAAGTATTTAATACCATAGCAAAAGAGAACTTAATATTTGGTACAGAAACCTTTGTTTGCAATTACAGAGGTCAGACATTTGATCTAGTTCTTGACCAAGTTTGCACACACTGCAGCAGGGATTTTGGCCCCCTCCTCCATACAGATCTATTCCAGATCTTTCAATTTTCCGAGCTGTCGCTGGAGAACATTGAGTTTGAACTTTCTCCAAAGATTTTTTGGGTTGAGGTCTGGAGACTGGCTAGGCCACTCCAGGACTATGAAATGCTTCTTACGGAACCACTCCTTAGTTGCCCTGGTTGTGTGTTTTTGGGTCATTGTCAAGCTGGAAGACCCAGTTACAACCCAACTTCAAAGCTCTTACTGAGGAAAAGAGGTTGTTGACCAAAATCTTGTGATACATGAAACCATCCATCCTCCCTTCAATACATTGAAATTGTCCTGTCCCCTTTGCAGAAAAGCACCCTAAAGTATGAGGTTTCCCCCAAAATGCTTCATGGTTGGGACGGTGTTCTTGGGGTTGAACTCATCCTTCTTCTTCCTCCAAACTCGGCGAGTGGAGCTGATACCAAAAAGTTCTATTTTGGCCTCATCTGCCCACAATCTTTTCCCATGCCTCCTCTGGATCATCCAGATGGTCATTAGCAAACGTCAAACAGAGCTGAATATGTGCGGGTGTGAGCAGGGGGACCTTGAGTGCCCTGTAGGATTTTAACCCATGATGGCGTGTTGTGTTACTAGCAGTAATGTTTGAGACTGTGTTCCCAGATCTCTTCATGCCATTGACCAGGTCCACCCATGCAGTTCTGGGCTGATTCCGGACCATTTCTCAGAAGCATCCTTACCCTACTAGGCGAGATCTTGCATGGAGCCCCAGACAGAGGATGATTCATCTTGTGTTTCTTCTATTTTCTAATAATTGTGCCAACAGTTCTCACCAAGCTGCTTGCCAAATGTCCTGTAGCCCTTCCCTGCCTTGTGCAGGTCTACAATTTTGTCCCTAGAGTCCTTAGCTCTTTGGTCTTGACCATGGTGGAGAGGTTGGAGTGTGATTGAGTGTGTGGACAGGTGTCTTTTATAAAGGTAACAAGATCAAACAGGTGCAATTAATACAGGTAATAAGTGCAGAGTAGGAGGCCTCTTAAAGAAAAACTAAAAGGTCTGTGAGAGCCAGAATTCTTGCTGGCAGGTGATTAAATACTTATTTCATGCAATAAAATGCAATTTAATTATGTAAAAATCATACAATGTGATTTTCTGTTTTTTATTTTTAGATTCTGTCTCTCACAATTGTAGTGTACCTACGATAAAAATTTCAGACCTCTCCATTCTTTGTAGGTGGGAAAACTTGCAAAATAGGCAGTGTATCAAATATACTGTATAAATATAAGGTATATATAATTGTCTAAGGGGTACTTCCGTCTGTTTGTAACGGAAATCCCGCATCGCTGATTGGTCGCGGCCGGCTGCGACCAATCAGCGACGGGCACGGTCCGGCCGCGAATTCGCCCTTCCCCACTCCCCTCCAGTCAGAGCCCATTCCCTACTCCCCAGTCAGTGCCCCCCAAGCGGTTCAGCAGTCCGTTAAACAGACTGCGTTACACCGCGGCATAACGCAGTGTGATAACGCCGCTATTAACCCTGTGTGACCAACTTTTTACTATTGATGCTGCCTATGCAGCATCAATAGTAAAAAGATCTAATGTTAAAAATAATTTAAAAAATAAAAAATCATTATACTCTCACCTTCCGGCGCCTTTCCTGCTCCTCGCGATGCTCCGTTCCCAAGAATGCATTGCGGTAATGACCGGACATGACGTAGCGGTCTTGCGAGACCGCTACATTATCACGTGTTATTGCCGCAATGCACTCTTGGGACCGCAGCGTCGCGAGCAACATCGCTAAACGCCTGGGCTGGATCCGGGGGCCGCCGGAAGGTGAGTATATAACTATTTTTTATTTTAATTCTTTTTTTTAACAGGGATATGGTGCCCACATTGCTATATACTACATGGGCTGTTATATACTGCGTGAAGTATATCGTGGCACAACTGTGTCGGTGCTCAAGATAGGTTTCCCACACCAGTAAGCATATAATAAATAAATAACTTGGCACTCAACTTGTAATTGGTGATGATATTAAGAAATGGATATTTATTACTTTATTTATTAAACAGGACTGCTATCCAAGTAATAAATATCCATTTCTTAATATCATCACCAATTACAAGTTGAGTGCCAAGTTATTTATTTGTTATATACTGCGTGGCCTGTGTTATATACTATGTCTCTGTGCTATATACATGGGCTGTGCTATATACTACATGGGCTGTGTTATATACTACGTGGCTGTGCTATACAATACTTGGGCTGTGTTATATGCTACGTGGCTATGCAATATACTACGTGGCTGTGTTATGTACTATGTGGCCTGTGTTATATACTGCGTGGGCTGTGCTGTATACTACTATACATATTCTAGAATACCCGATGCGTTACAATCAGGCCAGCATCTAAAATATATATATATATATATATATATATATATATATATATATATATATATATATATATATATATATATATATATATATATATATATATTATATAAATAAAATATATATATTATATATATATATATATATATATATATATTATATAAATAAAATATATATATAATATATATATATATGGGTCACTTCCATCTGTCTGTCCTTCTGTCACGGTTATTCATTCGCTGATTGGTCTCGCCAGCTGCCTATCATGGCTGCCGCGACCAATCAGCGAAGGGCACAGTCCGGAAGAAAATGGTCGCTCCTTACTCCCCGCAGTCAGTGCCTGTCGCCCGCATACTCCCCTCCGGTCACCGCTAACACAGGGTTAATGCCGGCGGTAACAGACTGCGTTATGCCGTGGGTAACTCACTCCGTTACCGCCGCTATTAACCCTGTGTGTCCCCAACATTTTACTATTGACGCTTCCTATGCGGCATCAATAGTAAAAAATGTAATGTTAAAAATAATTTAAAAAACCTGCTATACTCACCGTCTGTTGTCTGCTGAGCCGCTCGCGCCTGCCGCCATCTTCCTTTCCCAGCGATGCATTGTGAAATTACCCAGAAGACCTAGCGGTCTCGCGAGACCGCTAAGTCATCTGGGTAATTTTGCGATGCATCCTGGGAACGCAAGATGGCGGCAGCCGCATGCCCATCAGCACAGCGCCGTTGGATCCCAGGAGGCTGAGGAGCAGCGACGGGAATGGTGAGTATGTTAGAACTACAAGGGGCTCTCAGATCGTTAGGTGAGTATGTTTATTTTTTATTTTTTAACCTGTGACATACGTGACTGGGCAATATACTACGTCACTGGGCAATATACTACGTCACTGGGCAATATACTACGTCACTGGGCAATATACTACGTGGCTGTGTGCTGTATACTACGTCACTGGGCAATATACTACGTCGCTGCGCAATATACCACGTGGACATGCATATTCTAGAATACCCGATGTGTTAGAATCGGGCCACCATCTAATATATATATATATATAGAAACACAGATGAATAGTTAGAATATATTTATCTAAGTACCTATGTAACACAAAGCTGAAGGCACAATTACAATTTGGCAACAGTTGAAATTTCTTTTCAATTCCCGTTTTTAATTTCCTGTTTTAAGTTAATATGGTATTTCCATAGTAACCAGATTGTTTTTTTTTTATATTTATATTCATACCGTACATTGCTTATTACTTAAAACATAAAAGTCCAAGTGTGGAACTACAAAAGCCATCGAAAAGTAGAAATAAAGTAAAAGAATATAAATAACAATTACAAAAATAGAAGTAGGAAGAAGAATAAAATAGGTGAGTGTGAGGTAGCGATCACTAAGCGGGTCAGGGTTCACTCGGCAGCGATATACAAATGTACAGCGGCACACTCAGCCATTATCTTATCCATATATTTCCATGGGGAATAAATGAGAATGTGTACAATGCAGAGATCTAAGAAACGTATGTACTAAAGTAGGCCAGGCCAAGTCAAGAGAGCCTGATATCCCGATGGATCAAACATCGATTGGCCATCAATACTACATCCTGGAAAACCTCTTTAAATTTTCCTGATACACCAATGTATTAATGCACCAATAACTATACACCAGTGTACTGACATACAACGATAAACCACAGTGTACATGGTGTAGCTAATAGTACAGACCAAGCTAGAACCATAAGCTTCAAAGTGTCTTCCTGTGGTTTTACATTAAAGTAACATCTCTCACGTTCCTGCCGAACCAGGCGCTGAATGAACAGATCGGTGCCGACACTATTGACGCCGCAGTCATTGTGCCACGGAGGAGCCCAAGAACCTCTGAAGTCATCTGTGCAGGAAGCAACTCTATATAAAACGACTCTATATATTAAAGTTCAATTATGCCCTATAAGACAGAAAAATGATCTCACGTGGATATGCAACCCCAACGAACTTAAAGGAGGATAGCCAACCTTTTTAGTTTGTGCCCAAAGCAGAAAAGTAGTAAAATACTCTATACTCCCCCACTTATTCCCCACCAACTTAGGTGGTCCTGCTAATAACTAGCATCAGTGGTCACAGGTCTACTGTTCTACCATGGGTGGTAGTACTCGCGAGTGCGAGGTTGGATCATCATCACTGAGCAGCAGCTATTTTTGGTTTCATGCATATGCATATCACGGTCCACAATTTTCAGACAGTTCACTTTTCAGGTTGTCCGTTTGGATCATCATACCATCCGACTGTTTGTTTGGGTCAGGAGACCCATGGACGTCAGGAGACCCATGGACGTCACGAGACCCATGGACGTCAGGAATTTGTAGTTCGTAGACAATCCGTGAAATGTAAGGATAACAAAAACTGGCAGCACCCCCAGAGGGCAGCCATTGGGGTGGTAGGGGGAATTAGCAAGTGAGTAGAATTTATTTTAAATACTTTGGGTCCACTTTTAAAGCAAAAATGTGGACAATTTTTTTAAAAAACATTTTCTTACAGGTCATTAATGTACAACCAACGGAAGAGGAGCCATTGACTGAACCCTGACACGTTCCAACTTTGTGTAAGAAGTAGCAGCGATGGCGGAAAGTAAAATCTGCATCCTACAATGAGACAGCAATTGTTATTGTCACTCATTGAACGGTCATAATAATTGAGTTAATAAAAGGTCAAGGAAACGCTTGTGAGTAAAAGTGAGAAAAGTGGCATTATCTGAGATTAATGAATAACCATCCCCTGACTTCATCACAACCTCTAGAATATCAACTCATTAGATCTAATGTGAAAGAATAGTTTTGACATTTTCTCAGGATTCTGGCGCCTGATGAAAAGTTGGACCCTTACGTTATGTCCACACGCCATCTTTAAGATGCAGGCGGATATGACAAGGTTTTTATAGGCGAAACCGCTTCATATAGAAGACCGTCAAATTTTTCCCTAAAGTTGATTCCCCTGCCATTTTGCCCACTTCTTTCTATAGCTCAAACGTCCGAACCCTGAAGAGGTTAAAAGAAGCAAAAAAAAAAGACCCAACACGTTCAAGTGCTGTTTTTTTTACACTGTGGTGCACTCTTAATTTTTTGCTGCAGTTTCGCAGCGCTTTTTCAGGGGGAATCTGCCTAAAAGAGACATCGTATGAACACAAAGTCATGTGGCTTCGGGTAGCCACAAGTTACTTAGTCACAATGACTGAGGCTAATCTACACACAGATCCACGAAAATTCAGAGTGCAAATTTGCAGCCAAACCCAGCGCTATTAGATGGCCATAAACGTTTTATACCGACCTGCCTGTATGAAGTATTATTTTTATTGTATATTAGTTATATTTATTGAAAAGTTAGGCCAACAAATATAAGTTACCATTTCACATTGGAAAACGCAAAAAGTGTTTGATAAAGGGGTTGTCCAGTTGCAAAACAATGATGTTTAGAGGTGTTTCTAGTAGGAAAAATGTACAAAAGCGCTAACGTCTACGTCTTATTGGAGGTGTTTTGATCGTCAAACATCAGTGGGCTCCCAGCAGCTCCACTCCCAGTTTGTGCTCAACGCAGAGAATGTCGAAACACTTGACCAAAGATTTGCACGAAGGGAGCCGGCTGACGAATGTGACCGATTTAGCAATTAAAACGAGCAACCGACCGCCTCTTTTTATACACAGCACTGATGACATGATCATAATGCGTTAAACAAAGTCTTCTGTTGAAAATGGAGTTTCAGGGACTGACACCAATATCTTAAACCAATCCCAAAATATTCTGCCTTTCTCGGCCACGCATTTATAAAACATATAAAGGCCAATTCAACATTCTAGGATCTGTCACCAGATTTCACAATACATTTTATCTATATTACTTAAAAGATCTTTAAAGTATCACATGAGGATGCTTCCCTTGTAATCCAGTGACTCTTATCCTTTCAAAAAGTTTAAACTTAAATTTCCACCCATCTACCCCGATTGACAGATCCTTAGTGTCCCTCCTCCATCCTGCTGCTGCTGAGACCTCACGCTGCTCAGAACAAGTTGCAGCTGTAAGTCACGCTACATTGGCGGAGACTGAACACACCTGGACTCATGTTCTCTCAATCTATAGCTGGATTCATAAAATGCTCATCCTAAAGGGAACTTGACAAGAGGTTCATGCCATCCGAGGTTCGTCAGACACTGGTCGCGTTATTGCAGCTGTGTACGTTTTTCTCACGAACGCTATTGTAACAACTCTGCTGGCATCGCAGCATGGCCTCACATCTCTCACACTATCTTACCCACTGCTCCAGGCCATGATGTGCTTTCTCTTTAATGCCAGCTCCATGTTCTGTGTCTCTGCTCTCTGCATGCTTCATGGCTATGTGTATAGGGGGCCGGCGCCTGAACTCTCTGGTTCTTATAGGAATCAGGTGCATCTGTCTAATCAGTTCCTGACCAATTACCAAGAGGCCTCCTGTATATAGTGCAGCTCCACCCTGTGCTCTGGGCCTGTGCAATGTGTTTGCTCAGTTAGTGTTTAGCTGCTGAGTTTGCCTGACCTTGCTCTGAGTTACTCCCTCTCTGGAGGCTTTTCTCTGTGCTATTGAATTGATCTTGTAGTCCGCCCTCCAGGAGGCAGAATATCCTGGTCCCTGTGTCTTTGTCCCTGTGTCTTGTTCTATTGCCTTGTCTGTACTTTGTCTTTTCTCGGTCTCCTTGTCCGTGGCTTCCTTCCCTGCTTTCTTTCCTTGTGTTTTCTGTCTGCTTACACTCCGCACTCTTGCGGCTCTGCACTCAGACCTTGCTTCGCACTCTCTGGCTTTGCTCTGTGGCTCCGCTCTTTGCGGTTCTATCTGGCTCCGCTCTTTGCGGTACTATCTGGCTCCGCCTCCAGCGTCTCCGCTCTTGGCTCCGCCTCCAGCGTCTCTGCTCTTGGCTCCGCCTCCAGCGTCTCCGCTCTTGGCTCCGCCTCCAGCGTCTCCGCCTCTTGCGGCTCCGCCCTTGGCTCTGCCTTCTCCTCTTCTCTTAGTTCCACCTTCTACTTGTTACTTGGTCCTCTTGTGTGAACAGGTCCCTACCTGTTCCTTCATTCTCCTTTCCTTCTGGCTTGTTTCCGTACCTGCATCTTCTGTGTGTACAGGTCCCTACCTGTTCCTTCATCACACTCACAATAGGACTGCACTCGGGTGTCATCAGAGTGCAGCCTGATTCATACATCACATCAACCCGTCCTGTGTATCCTGTGTTCCTGCCAGTCCTGCCGTTCCTGCCCTGCCTTCCAGTCCTGTGTTCCTGCTGTCCTAGCCAGTCCTGTTTCCTGCCGTGTCTCTGCCAGCCCTGAGTTCCCTGCCGTGTCTCTGCCAGCCCTGTCTCAGCCGTGCCAGCCTACTCGTCTGTGTTCCAGCCGTGCTCTTCTGCCAGTCCTGCCTAATGCCCGCACCAATCCAGGTGTTCCTGTCTCCCAAGTGGGATCAGCAGCCACAGCCAGACACCACCCTGGAGTAGCACCTGGCAGCTGCCTGCTGCACAAGCCTGTCCTCACCATCAGAGGCTCCAGTGAAAACCCAAGCAGCTGTCACAGTCACGCCCCTTCCAGGGTAGTCTGGTTTGTGGCACAGTGGGGCCACAAACCCCCCGAGCTCACGCCCACCAGTCAGGGCGTGAGCGTGACAGCTATGGCCTTTCAAAGAAAACATGCTTTGAAAAGCTGTCCAGGGACTATGCATTTTGGATAAGTATCTCCATATGTGTGCGTATAAGGTGACACCTGTCAGTCTAGGGAATGGGGGCTGGAACAAGTCGATGGGGATCTGCCTATTGGACTAATCTTCAGAGCCGAATAGTTCAGACATTTGTTCAAAGAATTTGTTCTCTGAAATTCCGCAGCATACATGGCTACAATAAAGCCTCATCAGGTCCAAGAGATATAGATATTAAATAAATGTATACAGTTTACACTCTGAAATCTGGTGACAGATTTGCTTTAACCCTTTACTTTCCCCCCTCCCAAATTGTATCATAGATAACGAACCAACTTTTACCAGGGACGGTTGACACTCATCAATGCAGTTCTTACACCTCCAACCTCAAACCTTCACCTGCCCAGATAAGATGTCGTACGGTAACTGGATGTGGTTGCTTTACCACACTCGGGTCCCAGTATAGTCGTGATCATAGTCATCGCAGAAGAGACATTACTGATGATTGACTAAAAGTGAGCAGTGTGTGGGGGTGAGATGGTGTGACAAGGTGAGGTGGGAACTTCTGAAAAAAGTTACAGATACCTGGCTTCCCGCTATCACAGAAATATGTCAATGTGGATCGAAAAAAAAAAAATCACCTAAGTCACCACAGAGATTTCTACCTGCTATACATTTCCCATGACTAAGTACTGTACCGCAGCTTATGTATAGTATATTGGATGTTTAACCCATTACTGACCAATCCAAATTTTTCAATTCTGACCAGGGTCAATGTATTTACCGTATATGTGGCAATAACTTTGGAAAGCTTTAACATATCCCAGAGATTTTTTTTTTTTTTTTTTTTCGTGACACATTACACTTTACAACAATGGTAAATTTATTTCTCTATGTCTTATATTTATTTAAAAAAAAAAAAATCAGAAATTTATAAAAAATATTTTAACAATTTTCAAATTCTGAATGATTATATCCATTTAATCCAGATCGTCACCACACCAAATAGTTAATAAACAACATTTCTCTCCTATCTGCTTTACATCAGCGCCATCTGTAAAATGTTCTTTTAATTTTTGTTAGAATTTTAGAAGATTTAAAATTGTAGCAGTCATTTTTTATTTTTGTTCAAGGTAATTTACAAAATGAATTTTTTTTTTTTTTTTTGCGGGGGACCTATTTTTAGTTTTGAAGTGACTTTGGGGGTCCTATTTATTGGAAAAGCCCAAAAAGTGATAACATTTTTTAAAAAAAAAAGCACCCCTCCACAAAATTAATACTGCTTATAGGTAGTTGATTAACCCTTCAGGTGCTTTTCGGGAATTAATGCAAAGTGGCATGACAGGAATGAAAAATGTTATTTTTACCACCTAAATGTCGCTAACTTCTGAACAGGCCCGCTATATCTGGCAGCCCCCTAGGGCCATTTTTGGGGGCTGTAAATCGGCATGGCAAGCATCAGGACCACAGAATCATGGTGCCGATGAGATAAAGAGGGAGCTCCTCACACTTTATTAACCATCTAGATGCTGTAATCACTATTGACAGCAGCATCTAAGGGGTTAAGCGACCATGGTCGGTGCAGCAAGTTGTCATCTAGAGAGTACCGCTGACATCTGCCGCATTTTCACCCGTCGGGGATACAATTCACTCATATTTCAGGCCAGTATAAAGATGTATGGGTGGTCACTAAGGTGTTACGTTATCCGCCTTCCCTCTCATCAATGGCTCAGGTTGTAGTGATGATCCCCCATGCTGTACACTGCAGGTCTGCTTTATTAGAAGCCCCCCCCCCCCATTAGAAACCAAACCTCCCCCCAAAAAAAATATATACCGTATATAAATCAGGTCAATGTTACACACATATTAAAGTGTTGTTGCCATGTCATAAAACTTTTGACATTTTCACAAAACTTTTAAAAGTTTTGATCCTCACAAGCACTGAAATAGCAGGAACTAGTAGTGTAAGGACCCCTAGACTTTCTGCGTGTTGTTTTTTTTTTTTTTCTGAGACAAAAGGGGGCACAGGTTTTGACAGGGAACTTCTAAAAATGAGCTTCAATAGGTGGCAGCTTGGATATTCTCAAATGCATCTTCAAGGGAAGGTGCCGTGATTTTAATTTTTGTATTAATAATTATTGATTATACAAATCAATTAATTTTTAATACAAAATTAAATTAAACTACTTTAATAGTTTTTCCCTACACGTGAAAAAAAAAAAAAAAAATCAACCAAAAAAAAAAAAAGTCCCATGGCAGGTGCTTGTGTATGGAACGGGCTCAGGAGATGAGCCCGCACCATGCCCGGCAGATGCTGGCTGCATTATAAAGTCATCAGCATCTAACAGCGGCGATCGAAGATGAGCTCTGATCACTGCTATAAAACCTCCGAAATATCACGGTTATATCCCGTGATTGAACTTGATAGATATTTGTCTTTTTCAACCATATTGGACAAGGGCCAATGATCGCCATGGTAGTCTGGAGTCTGATGAAGGCCCCCGTAACTGCAATGTTGGTAGCTCCCTATTTTTCCTATATATTGCAATACTCTATGCAAATTTTTTACCCGCCCCCACCTTTCCTGAAAAATAAAACACAATTTAAAAAAAACCAAAAAAAAAAAACACAATACAACATTCGATATCACTGCATCCGTAAGTCTGATCAAAAAAGGAAAGCATTTAACCCACACAGTAAACATCCATAAAGATAGAAATTAAAATGCCAGAATAATTGTTTTTGGTCACAACACTCCTTCCCCCAAAAATGCAATTAAAAGCAAGCAAAAAAATCATATGTACCCTTAAATGGTATCAATGAAAAAAAAATGACTAAAGGATACATGCCAGAAATGCGTCAGATGTTTTCGAAGGAGTATATGAAATATTTTGATATGAAGTTCTTTTAATCAAGATCACATAAAATTTAGATGTTTTTAATACAAGAAACCGGGATGCGCAGATTTCTATACTTAAAAAAAAAAAAAAAGTACTCTCATCATAAATAAGCTCAGAAAGCTCCATACACACAAAAAAAATAAAAAAAATTACAGATCTCAGAAAAAGGCAACAGAAAATAATTTTATTTTCTGGATTTTTTACACAACCAAATTAAAAAAAACAAACGTTTGGCATCGCCATAATCATAATTACAAAAAAAAAAAAATCACATAGCCAGGTCATTTTTATTGCACAGTGAACGCTGAAAAAAACAAAACCTAACAAAACAAAAAGGTGGAATTCTGGGTTTTTTCTTTCGCCATTTTACTGCACTTCTTTTTAAAAATTGAATTGGGCTGCTGTTATGCAGTGTCACGGGGCGGCAGACGTGGGGGAGGTACTCGTCTCTTGCACCCCAGCACCTGACAAGAAAGTTGGGGTCCTGGATGGGTGTGTGGACTTGTGCTGTGAGGGCGCTACGCCCGTGCAGACAACATGTAATCGATGACGCTGGTTTGTTAGGACCAAGTATTGGACAGTTCAATGAGGGAGACAATTGTTGGAAAGTACATTTATTACTGAATTGGAATTTGATAGTGAATATATACAGGAGATAGCGGGAACGACAAAGTCTTATGAACGTTCCCTTCACAATGCAAAGCATTTTCCACACAGTTTCCTTCTTTCTCTTCTTCACTTTTCCTCTTTACTTTTCTACTTGTCCTCGGTTTCTCACTACTTCAACACAACCCAGTTCAACTGTACAGTCCTGCTGAGCAAGAGTCCTTTACTCACCCCGCGTCTTCTTTCCCCTTAGGGTGCTAGTATGGCCAGATGTAGTTTCAAGCTTTCTGATGCTCTGGAACTACCACCCGGAGCTTTCTACACGTCTCAAGTTCTCAGTCCTGTCTAGGCCCGTTACCCTCAAGAGTTATAAACTCTGGACCTTTCCGCTAGGCGTCCTCTACCAGGACCAGTCTCCGATCGATCACTCTGTCTCTTAGTCACTTCTGCTCAGGATCTCGCTAGCTCTCTGTTTTGGTCTCCTCTCATTTTAGGGACACCCCAGAATGCGGCACTACTATAAATGGACCATAGTTGCGCTTCTATGAACTCAAGCCCTATCTGGCTTTCTAAAACAGGAAATGATCACTTTCCCTTCAATCTATTCCATCCCACTTTGGGCTAGTCCCAACCATTAACTTTCACTCTCCCTATTGTCAAACACTATCAGTATTAATAACTTTAATGACATTATACATCACATTACACAGCATAACATCAAAATTTGTGTCCTCAAGAAAGAACGTAGGCAACATGTCCATCTCTTTCCCGCAGACCTATGTGTCTCCATGGTAACAGACTACAAATAAATGTTGTCTGATCCTTCAGTCATACTCCCGTTTATCTGTTTTCCACTTCTTATTAACATACAGTATATTTTATAAGCGAGCGATAAGTAGAAAACGGATTAAGGTTTGTCTGCATGACCAGACTATAGAGCGTTTAGGAAATGTGTTCAGTTAAGGTTCTTCAGGTAAGATGCAAGGCTGGGTTCACACTGCGTTAGTGTGACCCGTTTAACGGACTACGTTACACCGCGGCATTACACGGTGTAACGTAGTCCGTTAATGCCGCCATTACTTTCAATGGCGGACACATTGCTAGCGCACACCCACAATGGGCGTGCACTAGCGATGTGCCGTCATTGAGTGACGGACCCGAGACGCGGGCTGCAGCGTTTCCGGGTCCGTCACTGCTAGCGCACTGCTAGCACAGATGGAGCTAGCAGATGCTCCATCTGCGCTAGCGCTGTGCAAACGTCGGCACTTGCGTTAGTGCAGTCCTTTTAACGGATGTGTTGATCGGACTGCACTAACGCAGTGTGAACTTAGCCTAAGGAGCACTGTAACCAAAGCTTTTTGGGAAGTATTTCTAGAATTTTAGCTTTTCCTGTCCATGTGGTCAGAACCTATTTTCAGCACAGCTTGTTTGCTAAGCTACGTTCTTAAGGGTATAGAGGAAGTAGTTTTATCTTAAAGGGGTTTTCCCACCACAGACTTTTATAGCACGTTGACCTGCCATGTCATAAAAGTCTGATTGGGCTGACTGCTTGGATCCACGCCAACTCTACAAGCAAAACTGCAAAGATCCATTCCTCAAAAAAATAGTTGCTCTACATTAAAGTGCATTGTCAATTGTATACCCCCATCTGACGAGAAATCACTTTTTTTTTTTCCGAACTATAGTTCCACTTTTACATTATGACTTGAAACTTATATCAGTCACATAGATTGGGTGGTTTTTTTTTTTTTGTTTTGTTTTTTTTCTCTTACGTTTATATATAAAGATATTTTTCCATATCGGAAATAAAGTCGCTGCAACGACCAAGAGAGACACAATGAAGCAGGTTCAGAGATTTGATTGGATTTTTCTGACCAGGTATGATCTAACATGACTCAGGGAATGTATACCATGGAGCAGATTTGTGGGGTCTATGGCTCCGATTCATCATTTGAAATAAAAAAAAAAAAAAAAATTTATCTTGTAGTTTTGGCTGATGTTTTCCGCAACAAAAATCACAAAAACCCGTGCGGCCCCTCTATTTGCACAATTTTTTTTTTACTTTTTTTTTTTTTTTTTTTAAACCCTCTTTATATTTGTCTTTCATCGTTTAAAAAAGTTTAAAAATCCTTTAATCCCTTCACGACCTTGCAATTTTCCATTTTTCGGCTTTCATTTTTTTCCCCCTTTCTTCCAAGGGGCATATTTTTTTAATTTTTTTATCAATACAGCTGTATGAGGGTGTGTTTTTTTGAGGGATAAGTTGTACTTTTCAAAGACACCATTGATTTTACCATATAGTGAACTAGAAAATGGGCAAATAAAATTCCGCAAAAAGGAGGATGATTTGATCTTTTGTGTTTTTTAATTTTTATAATATTTCTAAAAACTTTATTTTTACGGACTTGAATAGTCACCCTAGGAGACTTGAAGCTGCGATCATCCCATTGCCTGTGGTACACATAGCAGTGCTTCAACCTTGCTATGTACAGCAGAAATCACGATCTCCTATGAACGTCGGCCACAAGCCGACGTTCATAGGAGATTTACAATTACAGGCACGGAAGGGATAATGTCAACCCATCGGCGTCCCATGATCACGTGACAGGAGTGCCGATGGGTGGGATTTGTGACGCACTTCTGGATATCGCCTGTTAAATCCCGCCGTCAGGGATTGACACTGAGATTTAACAGGTTAACTGCACCGAGCGGATTAAATGAGCCATAAAGTGTGGGACACTTATCAAAGGCAGGGACACAACTTTTGCCAAAAATATACGTCAATGGTCGTGAAGGGGTCTGCACCAAAATGAAAAAACTGCCAGAAACCTTACCGAGATACAGCAAGAAAAAAAAAACATCTTAAAAGGCAAAAAGTGGCGTAAAACTTATAGAGAAAAAAACGCAAACACCAAGATCATTAATAAAGTGCACATTACTCTAGAAAAATGGAGAAAACAACGATGAGAGGAGACTTATGACAATTTTTGAGGCCATTAAAAACATTTATTTTTTACTTTTTTACTTTTACTTTTTTTACTTTTACTGTTGTTTCCAATATATAATTTGCTATTTATAATCATTGGGCATTTAATTTAAGAACTTGGGTTTTTTGTTGACTACTAGTTATTTTATTTTTTAATCCAAATCGTTGGGGAGGAACGGCAGGAAGGGGCTGACAGATATTTTTCGGCTAAGATTTTTATTTTGCGGTTTTAGTGCATTTTATGCAAAAATTGTGTTTTAGAAATTTGGCTACTTTTGGATAAGCTTTTTTTTTTAATGCATTTTTACATTACAAGTGATGTGATGCTACATACTGTAGAAACACGAGTTGTAGTGTTAAGAACGAAAAATAAAAATAACTCCCAAACAAATGTCATATACCGTACATTAAAACATGCCGGAAAAAAAAAAAAAAACATTTACAAAAACCATAAGTGAGCAAATAACCAGCACCGAATAAATGCAATGTATGTTCTTCCTTTAATATTTACCCACTGACTCAGCAAGCATCTGGTTACAGAACTATTGAACTACAAAAAAGCAAGAAAAAATAGCCACTAAATTTGCAGCTTTTGTTAAAAAAACAAAAACCGTACTATGATGATTATTAATTATTGCTTTTGAGCTTTTTTTTTTAATGAGTAAAACTGGTTCCAATAGTGACTATTTTATATGTATGGTTATTTTGGGGTATTATGGCCATGGTGGTTAGGAGTACAAAACCTGTTTCAATTTTTTTTTTCTTTGCGCGGCTGAACCATAATGTGCAAAATTTGTGAACTTATTGAAAGGATTGCGACCATGTACATTTATGAATTTACGCCATTTTCTCAAACCCTGTGCTCCACCTTTTAATGAATTTTGAGCAAAAAGACAGAAGGGAAAAAAAGTGACAAAAACACCTCCCCACCCCACCCCCACCCCCCAAAAAAACCCTTAAAATCATGAATTACGGTAGTATTTAGAGTAAAAGTAGACTGACAAATAGACAACCCCTGTATGTGTTGTGGCAGCTGCGGGGACTCGAACATATTATTCGAGCACACCGAAATCATTCGGTTAGCACCCGAGCATGCTCAGATAACACCTTATCCCAGCACGTTCACTCATCACTACTGATAACTAGGGTTACATAGTAACATAGTAACATAGTAACATAGTTAGTAAGGCCGAAAAAAGACATTTGTCCATCCAGTTCAGCCTATATTCCATCATAATAAATACCCAGATCTACGTCCTTCTACAGAACCTAATAATTGTATGATACAATATTGTTCTGCTCCAGGAAGACATCCAGGCCTCTCTTGAACCCCTCGACTGAGTTCGCCATCACCACCTCCTCAGGCAAGCAATTCCAGATTCTCACTGCCCTAACAGTAAAGAATCCTCTTCTATGTTGGTGGAAAAACCTTCTCTCCTCCAGACGCAAAGAATGCCCCCTTGTGCCCGTCACCTTCCTTGGTATAAACAGATCCTCAGCGAGATATTTGTATTGTCCCCTTATATACTTATACATGGTTATTAGATCGCCCCTCAGTCGTCTTTTTTCTAGACTAAATAATCCTAATTTCGCTAATCTATCTGGGTATTGTAGTTCTCCCATCCCCTTTATTAATTTTGTTGCCCTCCTTTGTACTCTCTCTAGTTCCATTATATCCTTCCTGAGCACCGGTGCCCAAAACTGGACACAGTACTCCATGTGCGGTCTAACTAGGGATTTGTACAGAGGCAGTATAATGCTCTCATCATGTGTATCCAGACCTCTTTTAATGCACCCCATGATCCTGTTTGCCTTGGCAGCTGCTGCCTGGCACTGGCTGCTCCAGGTAAGTTTATCATTAACTAGGATCCCCAAGTCCTTCTCCCTGTCAGATTTACCCAGTGGTTTCCCGTTCAGTGTGTAATGGTGACATTGATTCCTTCTTCCCATGTGTATAACCTTACATTTATCATTGTTAAACCTCATCTGCCACCTTTCAGCCCAAGTTTCCAACTTATCCAGATCCATCTGTAGCAGAATACTATCTTCTCTTGTATTAACTGCTTTACATAGTTTTGTATCATCTGCAAATATCGATATTTTACTGTGTAAACCTTCTACCAGATCATTAATGAATATGTTGAAGAGAACAGGTCCCAATACTGACCCCTGCGGTACCCCACTGGTCACAGCGACCCAGTTAGAGACTATACCATTTATAACCACCCTCTGCTTTCTATCACTAAGCCAGTTACTAACCCATTTACACACATTTTCCCCCAGACCAAGCATTCTCATTTTGTGTACCAACCTCTTGTGCGGCACGGTATCAAACGCTTTGGAAAAATCGAGATATACCACGTCCAATGACTCACCGTGGTCCAGCCTATAGCTTACCTCTTCATAAAAACTGATTAGATTGGTTTGACAGGAGCGATTTCTCATAAACCCATGCTGATATGGAGTTAAACAGTTATTCTCATTGAGATAATCCAGAATAACATCCCTCAGAAACCCTTCAAATATTTTACCAACAATAGAGGTTAGACTTACTGGCCTATAATTTCCAGGTTCACTTTTAGAGCCCTTTTTGAATATTGGCACCACATTTGCTATGCGCCAGTCCTGCGGAACAGACCCTGTCGCTATAGAGTCACTAAAAATAAGAAATAATGGTTTATCTATTACATTACTTAGTTCTCTTAGTACTCGTGGGTGTATGCCATCCGGACCCGGAGATTTATCTATTTTAATCTTATTTAGCCGGTTTCGCACCTCTTCTTGGGTTAGATTGGTGACCCTTAATATAGGGTTTCCATTGTTTCTTGGGATTTCACCTAGCATTTCATTTTCCACCGTGAATACCGTGGAGAAGAAGGTGTTTAATATGTTAGCTTTTTCCTCGTCATCTACAACCATTCTTTCCTCACTATTTTTTAAGGGGCCTACATTTTCAGTTTTTATTCTTTTACTATTGATATAGTTGAAGAACAGTTTGGGATTAGTTTTACTCTCCTTAGCAATGTGCTTCTCTGTTTCCTTTTTGGCAGCTTTAATTAGTTTTTTAGATAAAGTATTTTTCTCCCTATAGTTTTTTAGAGCTTCAATGGTGCCATCTTGCTTTAGTAGTGCAAATGCTTTCTTTTTACTGTTAATTGCCTGTCTTACTTCTTTGTTTAGCCACATTGGGTTTTTCCTATTTCTAGTCCGTTTATTCCCACAAGGTATAAACCGCTTACACTGCCTATTTAGGATGTTCTTAAACATTTCCCATTTATTATCTGTATTCTTATTTCTGAGGATATTGTCCCAGTCTACCAGATTAAGGGCATCTCTAAGCTGGTCAAACTTTGCCTTCCTAAAGTTCAATGTTTTTGTGACTCCCTGACAAGTCCCCCTAGTGAAAGACAGGTGAAACTGCACAATATTGTGGTCGCTATTTCCTAAATGCCCAACCACCTGAAGATTTGTTATTCTGTCAGGTCTATTAGATAGTATAAAGGTCTAAAAGTGCTGCTCCTCTGGTTGGATTCTGCACCAATTGTGAAAGATAATTTTTCTTGGTTATTAGCAGAAACCTGTTGCCTTTATGGGTTTCACAGGTTTCTGTTTCCCAGTTAATATCCGGGTAGTTAAAGTCCCCCATAACCAGGACCTCATTATGGGTTGCAGCTTCATCTATCTGCTTTAGAAGTAGACTTTCCATGGTTTCTGTTATATTTGGGGGTTTGTAACAGACCCCAATGAGAATTTTGTTACCATTTTTCCCTCCATGAATTTCAACCCATATGGACTCGACATCCTCATTCCCTTCGCTAATATCCTCCCTTAAAGTGGACTTTAGACAAGACTTTACATAGAGACAAACCCCTCCTCCTCTCCGATTTTTACGATCCTTTCTAAACAGACTGTAACCCTGTAAGTTAACTGCCCAGTCATAGCTTTCATCTAACCAAGTCTCGGTTATTCCCACTATGTCAAAGTTACCTGTAGATATTTCTGCTTCTAGTTCTTCCATCTTGTTTGTCAGGCTTCTGGCGTTTGCGAGCATGCAGTTTAGAGGATTTTGTTTTGTTCCAATCTCCTCACTGTGGATTGTTTTAGAAATGTTCTTACCTCCCTTCTGAGTATGTTTTCCTGGGTCGTCTTTGTTCGAGTCTAATGTTTTTCTTCCCGTCCCCTCTTCTTCTAGTTTAACGCCCTCCTGATGAGTGTAGCGAGTCTTCTGGCGAATGTGTGCTTCCCAGGTTTGTTGAGGTGTAGTCTGTCTCTGGCGAGGAGTCCATCATACCAGTAATTCACACCGTGGTCCAGGAATCCAAATCCTTGTTGTCTGCACCATCGTCTTAGCCAGTTGTTTGCATCAAGGATCCTGTTCCATCTCCTGGTGCCATGCCCGTCTACTGGAAGGATAGAAGAAAAAACTACCTGTGCATCCAGTTCCTTTACTTTCTTCCCCAACTCTTCAAAGTCCTTGCAGATTGTCGGTAGGTCCTTCCTTGCCGTGTCATTGGTGCCAACATGTATCAGAAGAAATGGGTGGACGTCCTTGGAGCTGAAGAGCTTTGGTATCCTATCGGTCACATCCTTGATCATCGCACCTGGAAGGCAGCATACTTCTCTTGCAGTTATGTCCGGTCTGCAGATGGCTGCTTCTGTGCCTCTCAGTAGTGAGTCTCCCACCACCACCACTCTTCGTTGCTTCTTGGCTGTACTTTTTGCTGTCACTTGTTGCTGTGTGCCCTTTTCTTTTTTGCTTGCTGGTATTGCTTCATTCTTAGGTGTGCCATCTTCATCCTCTACAAAGATTTGATATCGGTTCTTCAGTTGTGTGGTTGGTGATTTCTCCATGGTCTTCTTGCTTCTTTTGGTCACATGCTTCCACTCATCTGCTTTTGGAGGTTCTCTGACACTTTTTTCACCTTCTGTGACCAGTAGAGATGCTTCTGTTCTGTCTAGAAAGTCTTCATTCTCTTTGATGAGTTTCAAAGTTGCTATTCTTTCTTCCAGACCCCGCACCTTTTCTTCTAAAAGGGCCACTAGTCTACACTTCTGACAGGTGAAATTGGATTCTTCTTCTGGTCGATCTGTGAACATGTAGCACATGCTGCAGCTCACCATGTAGGTTGTCACATCTGCCATGTTGCTCCTAGATCCTGCTGACTTGCTGTGTGTTTTCCTTCTTGTGTAATCTACTCAGCCAAGCTCTCTTGCAATTATGTCCTACAGGCAAAAATTCTTACGGCGCGCGGTTTGGTGATGCTTTCGAAGCAGCTGGTCCCGGCTGTACCCAACGATCTTCTAGCTTAGGGAGACTTCGCTTCTCCCAGAAGGCACCTGGAATATGCAAATTAGCCTCCTAAAGCTTGAATCAAGTAAAAGTTGAGCGACTTTTACTTTTTTAGGGTCGAATCGGGTTTCAAGAAACCCAATGCATCTCTCTCTCTCTCTCTCAACAGAAAAGCTGGTGTTACACATTGCAAATCGCTACACCACACAAGCAACAAGATGGCGATAGGCATCCACGCCCCTAAGACCTATGTCATCACTCTGCCCATGCTCCTTCATTGCCTGAAAAAATGGCGCCAAACGCGTCATACGAAACGCGACTTTGGCGCGAAGATCGCCGACCACATGGCCGATCCCACACTAGGATCGGGTCGGGTTTCATGAAACCCGACTTTGCCAAAAGTCGGCGACTTTTGAATTTGTCCGATCCGTTTCGCTCAAGCACAAACGATTGCAAATTCAATAGGACTATAAAAAAAAAAGTATTTAAAAACAAAAAAAAAATATATAAAAAAAGTCTAAAAACAATCCCTTTTCCCCCCCAATACAGAAATTTAAAAAAAATGAAAACATATTTTGCATCGTCTTGTCTATAAAAGTACAATCAAAATATAAAATTACTTAATCTATACATATAATGCTAAAAAATATTATATATCGTATATGTGACAGATTTGCAGGGGTGTTTTTATTTTTGCACAGCTCAGAGTGAAGATAACAAAAACAGAAAAACACAACACAGACCTCATACCACTCCATGGACTGAAACACAGAAAATAAGATGAGTTTCAGAAAAAAAAAAAAAATCAGAAAAATGCGACAGGCGATTTTTTTTTATTTTTTATTTTTTTTTACAAATTCCTTATTGTTTTTCACTATGTAAATGAAAAAAATATTTTAGACGTTTGGTATCACAGTAATTGTACTGACTTGGAGAATTATCGCGACAGGTTGTCTTTGCTACACAACGAACAGCGTAAAAACAACCCCCCCCCCCAAAAAAAAAAAATGGTGGAATTGCGTTTATTTCACGCAACTTGGAATTTTTTTCTCTCCCCACTTCCCAGTACATTAAATGGAAAAAATGAATTGTGTCAATCAAAACTACAACTCATCCCATAAGAAAACAAATCTTTATATGGCTATAATGAAAAAACAAAAACAAAAAAACAAATTAAAAATGTCTGGGTGCTTAATGGCTTAAGTGTTTTAGTATTAATGGCCATTACTATTAGAACAGTGGGGGTCCGACTCCTAATATGCCCCATTGTCACCGCTTGAACCCCTACCAATCATGGGAAGGGTTAGTCCTACCTAAACAACTGACAGTGAGAAGAGAGCTGTACTGGTCTTCTTTAATTTCACAGGTCCTGAACGAAATGGAAAATGGGGAACACGGGAACCACGCTCTCTTCATGGTTGGGATCCCAAATGATCAGCAAATAATGGCCCATCTTGGGCATCATAGGAAGTTTGCATTAATAATTGTTAGACAACTCGTTTAACGCCTTAACGACAGGAGATATTTTCGCTTTTGCGTTTTCGTTTTTTGCTCCCCTTCTTCCCGGAGCCATCACTTTTTTACTTTTTGGTCAAAATGGCCATGTGAGGGCTTGTTTTTTGCAGAACGAGTTGTACTTTTGAACGACACCATTGGTTTTAACATATCGTGTACTGGAAAAAGGAAAAAAAAAAAACCATGTTCGCTAAATGCTAAAACTGACCTAACATTATGATTCTCCAGGTCATTACAAGGTCAGAGACACCAAACATGTCTAGTTTCTTTATCTAAGTGGTGAAAAAAAATTCCAAACTTTGGTTAAAAAAAATAAAATAAAAATATGGCGCCATTTTCCGAGACCTGTAGAGTCTCCATTTTTCGTGATTTGGGGCTGCGTGAGGGCTCATTTTTTGCTCGCCGAGCTGATATTTTAATTGATTTTGGTGTAGATACGATCTTTTGATTGCCCGTTATTGCATTTTATTGCTATGTAGTGGCGACAAAAAAAAAGTAATTCTGATTATTATTTTTTTATTGATAGATTGGGCAATTCTGAACGCAGCGATACTAAATATGTGTATGTCTGATTTTTTTTGTTTTATTTTGAATAGGGCAAAAAGAGGGTGATTTGAACTTTTTTTTTTTTTAATATTTTTAAAAACTTTTTTTTTACTTTTTGCATGCTTCAATAGTCTCTGTGGGAGACTAGAAGCTGCAGTTGTTTGATTGCCTGTGCTTCACACAGGCGATCAGATCGTCTCTGTGTAGCAGAAATGCTCACTTGCTATGAGCGCCGACCACTGGGTGGCGCTCATAGCAATCCGGCTATGACAACCATAGAGGTCTGCTGGAGACCTCTGGTTGTCATGCCAACCTATCCGTGACTCGCGATCATGTAACGGGGGTCACTTATGTGTGGGATTTCCAGTGCGTTTCCGGTAAGCGCAAGTTAAATGCCGCTGTCAGAGATTGCCAGTGGCATTTAACAGCCGTGGGTGTATCGTGATTCCACCCGCGGCTGTTAGAGGCATGTCAGCTGTTCAAAACAGCTGATATATGCCTGTAAAGATGTGGGATCACCGCCGGAGCCCAAATCAAAGGGAGGGATTACGGGGTGGGCGTATTATTACCAGGAAAAGGGTTAAGTTGGGTTCAGTACATGTGACGGTCATTATGACATAAGAACAATATGATTAATGTAGAAAGATGGCTGTACAATTAATTCACCAACAGGTTTCAGACAATAGGAAACCTAAAAACATAAAAATATGTCTGCGGAGTAAGGACGGACTCATAAATCAAATGCAATGAAAAAGCATCAAACAGTACAGTGGCGTGTAAAAGTGTTGGCACCCCTGGTCAAAATTAGTGCTATTGTGAACAGATAAAATAAAACGATCTCTAAAAGGCCTAAAGTTGAACATGACACATTTCCTTTGTATTTTAGGGAATATATATATATATATATATATATATATATATATATATATATATATATATATATATATATATATACGGTATATATATATATATATATATATATATATATATATATATATATATATTTATTATATTATATTTTAAAAATTCCGAAAAGAAAAACCGGCCAATGCAAAATTTTGGGCACCCTGCATGGTTACTACCTAGTAGCACCCCCTTTTGTAAGTATCACAGCTTGTAAACGCTTTTTAGCCAGCCAAGTGTCTTTCAATTCTCGTTTTGAGGCATTTTCATTCATTCTTCCTTGGAAAATATTTCCAGTTCTGTGAATATCCTGGGTCGTCTTGCATCTTCTGCTATTTTGGGGTCTAGGCACAGATTTTCAATGATGCTCAGATCACGGGACTGTGAGGGCCATTGTAAAACATTCAACTTGCGCCTTGTGTTGTGAAGTGTGTTTAGGATCATTATCCATGTGTAGAAGCCATCCTCTTTACAACTCCACCTTTTTGACAGATGGTGTTATGCATCAGGCTTGTTCTTGTGCATACTTCTGATGCTAAATTTGATAAGGAGATTTGCATCCCCTGGCCTTTCCTAACGATGATAGTGAACAATGACAGTCATTTTGACCAGGGATGCCCACACTTTTACATGCTACTGTATATCCCATGGAGTTACTCAAGTTATGGCGTCACACATTATGTACAATGAAGCCATATTGATTGTCCTAGACATCAAAAGCTGATTCATTATGGCATTTTCGCCCCTTTTCTTGTGTCTTTTTTTTTTTTCAATAGTTTTTAACACCTATCCGACATTGGGCGGAAATGTACGCCAATGTCGGACTCCCTCCCTTTAATGTGGGGTGTGGCGCTGAGAAAAAGAGACAGCGTCCAATAAAGGTGAAAAAAACTTCAAGTTTCCATTTATTCTGCTATAGATGTAATGACTGACAGTCTGCCCTCCTGATCTACATGTCTCACACTGGTAACGTCTCCTTTAATTTACAATAAGCTCTGGAGGCAGATTCTCAGGGAGATCTATGTCCGGCCCATAGATCTTAACCCCTTAAGCCCCGAGGGTGGTTTGCACGTTAATGACCGGGCCAATTTTTACAATTCTGACCACTGTCCCTTTATGAGGTTATAACTCTGGAACGCTTCAACGGATCTTGGCGATTCTGACATTGTTTTCTCGTGACATATTGTACTTCATTTTAGTAGTAACATTTATTCGATATAACTTGCGTTTATTTGTGAAAAAAACGGAAATTTGGCGAAAATTTAGAAAGTTTCGCAATTTTCCAACTTTAAATTTTTATGCCCTTAAATCACAGAGATATCTCACGCAAAATACTTAATAAGTAACATTTCCCACATGTCTACTTTACATCAGCACAATTTTGGAACCAAAATTTTTTTTTGTTAGGGAGTTATAAGGGTTAAAAGTTGACCAGCAATTTCTCATTTTTACAACACCATTTTTTTTTAGGGACCACATCTCATTTGATGTCATTTTGAGGGGTCTATATGATAGAAAATACCCAAGTGTGAGACCATTCTAAAAACTGCACCCCTCAAGGTGCTCAAAACCACATTCAAGAAGTTTATTAACCCTTCAGGGGTTTCACAGGAATTTTTGGAATGTTTAAATAAGAATGAATATTTAACTTTTTTTCACACAAAATTTATTTCAGCTCCAATTTGTTTTATTTTACCAAGGGTAACAGGATAAAATGGATGCCAAACATTGTTGTACAATCTGTACTGAGTACGCTGATAGCCCATATGTGGGAGTAAACCACTGTTTGGGCGCATGGCAGAGCTCGGAAGGGAAGGAGCGCCATTTGACTTTTAAATGCAAAATTGACAGGAATTGAGATGGGACGCCATGTTGCGTTTGGAGAGCCACTGATGTGCCTAAACATTGAAACCCCCCACAAGTGACACCATTTTGGAAAGTAGACACCCTAAGGAACTTATCTAGATGTGTGGTGACCACTTTGACCCACCAATTGCTTCACAGAAGTTTATAATGCAGAGCCGTAAAAATAAAAAATCATATTTTTTCACAAAAATGATCTTTTCGCCCCCAATTTTTTATTTTCCCAAGAGTAAGAGAAGAAATTGGACCTCAAAAATTGTTGGCCAATTTGTCCTGAGTACGCTGATACCCCATATATGGGTGTAAACCATTGTTTGGGCGTATGGCAGAGCTCGGAAGGGAAGGAGCGCCATTTGACTTTTCAATGCAAAATTGACTGGAATTGAGATGGGACGCCATGTTGCGTTTGGAGAGCCCCTGATGTGCCTAAACATTGGAACCCCTCACAAGTGACACCATTTTGAAAAGTAGACCCCTTAAGGAACTTATCTAGATGTGTGGTGAGCACTTTGACCCAACAAGTGCTTCACAGAAGTTTATAATGCAGAGCCGTAAAAATAAAAAATCTTATTTTTTCACAAAAATGATCTTTTCGCCCCCAATTTTTTATTTTCCCAAGGGTAAGAGAAGAAATTAGACCACAAAAGTTGTTGTGCAATTTGTCCTGAGTGCGACGATACCCCATATGTGGGGGGTAAACCACTTTTTGGGTGCATAGCAGAGCTCGGAAGGGAAGGAGCGCCATTTGACTTTTCAATGCAAAATTGACTGGAATTAAGTTGGGACGCCATGTTGGTTTGGAGAGCCCCTGATGTGCCTAAACATTAAAACCCCCCACAAGTGACACCATTTTGGAAACTAGACCCCATAAGGAACTTATCTAGATGTGTTTTGAGAGCTTTGAACCCCCAAATGTTTCACTACAGTTTATAACGCAGAGCCGTTAAAATAATTTTTTTTTTTTTTTCGCAAAAATTATTTTTTAGCCCCCAGTTTTGTATTTTCACAAGGGTAACATAATAAATTGGACCCCAAAAGTTGTTGTCCAATTTGTCCTGAGTACGCTGATACCCCATATGTGGGGGGGAACCACTGTTTGGGCACATGGCAGAGCTCGGAAGGGAAGGAGCGCCATTTGGAATGCAGACTTAGATGGATTGGTCTGCAGGAGTCACGTTGCATTTGCAGAGCCCCTGATGTACCCAAACAGTACAAACCCCCCACAAGTGACCCCATATTAGAAACTAGACCTCCCAAGGAACTTATCTAGATGTGTTGTGAGAACTTTGAACCCCTAAGTGTTTCACTACAGTTTATAACGCAGAGCCGTGAAAATAAAAATTATTTTTTTTTTTCACAAAAATGATTTTTTAGCCCCCAGCTTTGTATTTTTACAAGGGTAACAGAATAAATTGGACCCCAAAAGTTGTTGTTCAATTTGTCCTGAGTACGCTGATACCCCATATGTGGGGGGGAACCACTGTTTGGGCGCATGGCAGAGCTCGGAAGGGAAGGAGCGCCATTTGGAATGCAGACTTAGATGGATTGGTCTGCAGGCGTCACGTTGCATTTGCAGAGCCCCTGATGTACCCAAACAGTAGAAACCACCCACAAGTGACCCCATATTGAAACTAGACCTCCCATGGAACTTATCTAGATGTGTTGTGAAAACTTTGAACCCCCAAGTGTTTCACTACAGTTTACAACGCAGAGCCGTGAAAATAAAAAATCCTTTTTTTTCCCACAAAAATGATTTTTAGCCCCCCAAATTTTTATTTTCCCAAGGATAACAAGAGAACTTGGACCCAAAAAGTTGTTGTCCAATTTGTCTCGAGTACGATGATACCCCATATGTTGGGGTAAACCCCTGTTTGGGCGCACGGGAGAGCTCGGAAGTGAAGGAGCACTGTTTTACTTTTTCAATGCAGAATTGGCTGGAATTGAGATCGGACGCCATGTCGCGTTTGGAGAGCCCCTGATGTGCCTAAACAGTGGAAACCCCCCAATTATAACTGAAACCCTAATCCAAACGCACCCCTAACCCTAATCCCAACTGTAACCCTAACCACACACCTAACCCTGACACACCCCTAATTCTAATCCCAACCCTAATCCCAACCGTAAATGTAATACAAACCCTAACCCTAGCCCTAACCCTAGCCCTAACCCTAACCCTAATGGGAAAATGGAAATAAATACATTTTTTTTAATTTTATTATTTTTCCCTAAGGCTAGGTTCACATTGCATTAGGGAAATCCGTTTAGCACTAGCGGATTGCGCTAACGCAATGTCTTTTTAGGTGTCGTGTTTAGTGGTCGCGTTAACGTCCCCGCTCTGGAAGATCGGGGATCGGACCTCGGGCGCGCCGCGGACGCTGCAAGCAGCGTCTGAGGCGCGCCACAAAAGAACGGCACCTTGCTAGCGCGAGCCGAAAATGGCACGCTCTAGCGATGCGCTACACCCGAAAATCACATTGCTGTCAATGGTTGTGCTAACGGACCCGTTGCACGGCGTTAATTGTGACATTTTCGCCGTGCAACGCTGTCCGTTAGCGTTAACCCATTAACGCAATGTGAACCTAGCCTAACTAAGGGGGTGATGAAGGGGGGTTTGATTTACTTTTATAGCGAGTTTTTTATATCGGATTTTTATGATTGGCAGCCGTCACACACTAAAAGACGCTTTTTATAGCAAAAAAGTTTTTGCGTCTCCACATTTTGAGACCTATAATTTTTCCATATTTTGGTCCACAGAGTCATGTGAGGTCTTGTTTTTTGCGGGACGAGTTGACGTTTTTATCGGTTACATTTTCGGACATGTGACAGTTTTTGATCGCTTTTTATTCCGATTTTTTGTGAGGCAGAATGACCAAAAACCAGCTATTCATGAATTTCTTTTGGGGGAGGCTTTTATACCGTTCCGCGTTTGGTAAAATTGATGAAGCAGTTTTATTCTTCGGGTCAGTACGATTACAGCGATACCTCATTTATATCATTTTTTTTATGTTTTGGCGCTTTTATACGATAAAAGCTATTTTATAGAAAAAATAATTATTTTGGCATCGCTTTATTCTCAGGACTATAACTTTTTTATTTTTTTGGTTATGATGCTATATGGCGGGTCGTTTTTTGCGGGACAAGATGACGTTTTCAGAGGTACCATGGTTATTTATATCCGTCTTTTTGATCGCGTGTTATTCCACTTTTTGTTCAGCGTTATGATAATAAAGCGTTGTTTTTTGGCTCGTTTTTTTTTTTTTTTTCTTACGGTGTTCACTGAAGGGGTTAACTAGTGGGCCAGTTTTATAGGTCGGGTCGTTACGGACGCGGCGATACTAAATATGTGTACTTTTATTGTTTTTTTTGTTTTTTTTTTATGTAAAGAAATGTATTTATGGGAATAATATTTTTTTTTTTCTGCTTTATTTAGGAATTTTTTTTTTATTTTTTTTTACAAGTGTGGAAATTTTTTTTTTTACTTTTTCACTTTGTCCCAGGGGGGGACATCACAGATCACCGATCTGACAGTGTGCACAGCACTCTATCAGATCGGTGATCTGACATACAGCCGGGCAGGATTAGAGCTGCAGCTGCAGCCTGATCCTGACCCGGAAGTGCTCCCTGCAGGACCCGGATGCAGCCCAGCGGCCATTTTGGATCCGGGGACTGCAGGGAGAAGACGCTCGGTACACGGTGAGCACATCACCGTGTACCGATCGTCTCAGGGAAGCCCGCAGGGAGCCCTCTCCCTGCGCGATGCTTCCCTGCACCGCCGGCACACCGCGATCATCTTTGATCGCGGTGTGCCGGGGGTTAATGTGCCGGGAGCGGTCCGTGACCGCTCCTGGCACATAGTGCCGGATGTCAGCTGCGATAGGCAGCTGACACCCGGCCGCGATCGGCCGCGCTCCCCCCGTGAGCGCGGCCGATCGCATATGACGTACTATCCCGTCCATGGGAATTAAGTCCCAGGTCACCTGGACGGGATAGTACGTCATATGGGATTAAGGGGTTAATAGCTCATTTGCATGGTAAGAAAAATACAGATTTCTCTGGAATAAGACATCGGATCGCGGATATCAAGGTATCATTATATTCAACTTCCTATGACCTGCATGTCCATATAGACAGCTTAGGAGGGTTGATCCTACTGACAGATTCTCTTTAATATGTCATAGGAATCTTACAGACAATGGGACAGATTTATCAGAACGGTTTCTTTGACTACACAATTACAATTAAAGAAATGTATCAAATGCAATGATAGTTTGGCAGATTTTAAAAGTGTCTAATCTAAGTTTACTAGGTCACAGATTGTAAGATACGAGGGTATAAAGTTCAAAATGTGTTAACAGAAAAACCCTATATATAAAATGACATCTTTATTAATAATCTATTAAAAGAAATGTAAAAACCCCAACGCACATTAACAAATAATGTGACAACAATTATCAGAGAAACTGCCAAAAAGTTATCAAGAAAGCATTAAGCTACTTACTGGTAGCGGCATTTCTTGGAGGCCCATGACAGCACGACGAGAGAGGGGATCCGCCCATTAGGAACAGGAAACCTACAGATACAAAAAGGGCGGCACCTCTCCCTTGCCTCAGTTGTATTTCAGAGTCTTGAGAGGACTACCGCGGTTAGTGGCACAAAAATATACACTATATACAGATTATATACAACATTTCAGCCATATATTTGGAACTGGGTATCATATGTGAGATATATACATTTATAGGAAGTGCAACCCCCACGTGAATAGGGAGGGAACTAAGGGTGCTGTCATGGGCCTCCGAGAAATGCCGCTACCAGTAAGTAGCTTAATGCTTTACTCGGACTCTCATGACAGCACGACGAGACAATTACAGAGATGTAAGGTACCTTAGGGAGGGGCTATGGCCTGTAGCACCCTTAACCCGAATGCGAGATCAGAGGAAGCCCCCAAATCCAACCTATAGTGTTTAAAGAAGGTGGACGGGGATGACCATGTGGTCGCCTTACATATCTGGTCGATTGATACTCCAGATTTTTCCGCCCAGGATGTAGCCATGGCCCTGGTGGAATGCGCCCTCAGATTCTGCGGAGCAGGACCCCCACCTGCAGTATAAGCCAAAGAGATAGCCTCCCTAATCCACTTTGCTAGCGTGTACTTTGATACCCTGAGTCCCTTTCTAGGATTTTGGAAAGATAAAAATAACGCATCATCTTTCTTCCATGTGTCAGTAACAGATGTATTCTAGCAGGCATCTCCTAACGTCTAATGTATGGAGTAGTTCTTCCTTAGGGTTAGCAGGATTGGGAAGGAAGGATAGTAAAACTATCTCCTGTGACCTGTGAAACCGTGATGATACTTTTGGTAAATAGGCCGGGTCCGGTCTGAGGATTACTCTATCTGGCAGAAACTCTGTATAAGGGGAAACCCTGGAGAGAGCTTGTATGTCTCCTACTCTACGGGCAGATGTAATTGCTACCAGAAATGCTGTCTTAAGGGATAAGACAAAACGGCTCTCTAGTCAATGCTGACAGGACTAGGTTGAGATCCCAAGGCATAGATCTATCTTTATGTATGGGTCTAGACCTACTAGATGCTTTAATGAACCTTGAGATCCAATAATTATTGGCGATGTTACAGGAAAATAGAGCCCCTAGGGCCGAGACCTGTACTCTTAGAGTACTAGTGGATAGACCTAGCTCTAAGCCTTTTTGCAGGAATTCTAAGATTTGTTTTATAGGTACTCCCTCTTCTAAATTGAAATCAGAAGAGGCCAGAAACTTCCGCCAGGTCCTAGCATAGATTGTTGTGGTTATTTGCTTCCTACTTTTCATAAGGGTCTCAATTAAACTCGGGGAGAACCCTTTGTTTTTTAGTAACGCCCTTTCAAAATCCATGCCTTTAAATGAAGATTCTTTACTTGCGGATGACTGATCGGACCCTGGTAGAGCAAATCTGGAATCTCCGGAAGTACCCAGGGATCCTCCACTGACATGATCCTGAGCCAAGTGAACCAGGCCCTTCTGGGCCAGAATGGGGCAATCAATATAACTCTGGCTCGATCTTCTCTTATCTTCCTGACTACTAAGGGTATCAGGCCTAGTGGAGGAAATGCATAAGCCAGCTGAAAATCCCAATTGATCAGAAAGGCGTCTACCGCCAGAGGATTCTCCATGGGATTTAGGGAACAGAATTTTATTGTCTTCCGGTTGTCCCTGGTGGCAAATAAATCTACTTCTGGATGTCCCCATTTGTGGACAATCTGATCGAACACGCGATTGTTTAGGGACCACTCCCCTTGCCTCAAGGTGTCGCGGCTTAGAAAGTCCGCTTTGACATTTTCTTTTCCTCTTATGTGTAGAGCGGTTAAGGATAAGAAATGATTTTCCGCTGTCTGGAACAGACGATCCGCCACTCTCATCAGTGATTCGGAATGAGTTCCACCCTGATGATTTATGTATGCGACCGCCACCTGGTTGTCCGAGAGGATCTTGACATGATGACCCTGCAGATATATGAGGAATTTTTTCACTGAAAGTTCTACTGCCATTAACTCTTTCTGGTTTGAGGAGGCTGATGTTAGGGGAGGGGGCCATAGACCCTGAACCATTATGTCATCCATGTGTGCTCCCCAACCCGAAGGGCTAGCATCTGTTGTTACAATACGTGTTACCTGTGACACCCAGGGAACTCCCGCCGATAAGTTTTCATTGTCTAGCCACCACCTAAGAGATGTAAGCGCTTTTGGACCTAAAGTAATCTGACTCTGCAGGGACCCATGTAGAATTCTATCATTAACCAGCACCTCGGATTGTAACGGTCTGGTGTGGAATTGGGCCCAACGGACAGCGGGAATGCAAGAGGTTAAAGAACCCAATAGTGACATAGCCTGTCTAAGGGTCATGGATGGTTTATCAATTGCCTTAGACACCTGTTGCTGGATATGTAATAATTTGTCGGGTGGAAGACAACACTGTTGGGATTCTGAGTTTAACAACAGTCCTAAGAATCTTTGTATTTTTTGGGGCTGTAAACGAGATTTCTCATAATTTATGATCCACCCCAGACGCTCAAGTTTGGATGTGGCTGTTTCTAGTTGAGACAGGCAATGGTCTGCTGAGCTCCCTACTATAAGGAAATCATCCAAGTAGGGAATGATCAGGATGTCGGACTCTCGTAAGTGCGCCATGACCTCGGCCACTAGTTTTGTAAACACTCTAGGAGCCGCTGATAAGCCAAAGGGGAGAGCTCTGAACTGGAAATGGCGAATCCGACCCCCTATTGACACAGCTACTCTCAGGAACCTCTGGAAATCTTCATGTATCGGAACATGATAGTATGCGTCTTTAAGATCTACAACTACCATGAAACAGTGATTAAACAACATTTTTATTGCTGAATTGATTGTTTCCATTTTAAATGATTCATTGACCAGGAACTCATTAAGGCATTTGAGATTAATGATTGTTCTAAAAGATCCGTCTGGTTTCTTAATCAGAAAAAGAGGAGAATAAAATCCCCTTCCTCTTTCTGATTCTGGGATTTCAATCAGCACGTTCTTGGAACATAAGTACATAACCTCTGCTTCTAGAGCTGCTTGCTCAAGGGGGGAGGAACGTAAAGGGGTTAATTTAAAATTTTCTCGAGGCCAGTGATTGAAGTCCAGCCTTAGACCATTAGTAATAATGCCTCTGACCCATTTACTGTTCGTAATGTCAAGCCACGCTGAGGAGAATGCTGACAGTCTACCCCCCACAGGGATCGCTAGTAATTGGTTCCGTTTTTTTCTGATCTTTTGAGGAACGGCGAAACATGTAGTCTGTACCTCTACCGCGTCTGTCTTCCCATCTGAAACTTTCTCTAGTGGGAGAGGACCCGCGTTTCTTCCCACGACCAAACCTTCTTCGATTGAAGAGTCGGCGGTAGGATGCTGAATACAGACTGGGAAACTTCTTTTTGTCATCCCCTGCCTTTTCCAACAACTCATCCAGCGTTGGACCAAAGAGATATTGTCCTTCACACGGAATGGTGCAGAGTTTAGTTCTGGACTGAATGTCACCTGACCAGCACTTTAACCATAAGGCTCTGCGAGCCGCGTTAGATAGTCCTGCCGCTCTAGCCGCCATTTTGACAGAGTCCACAGATGCGTCCGATAGGAACGCCGCAGCATTCTGAATTGTTGGTAGAGCTTTCAGAATAGAATCTCTGGATGCACCGTCCTTAAGCTGAGACTCTAATTGATCTAGCCAGACCATTAATGACCTGGCTGTGCATGTTGCGGCCACGGCTGGTCTGAGGGATCCTGCCGCCATCTCCCAGGTACCTTTAAGGAAGATATCTGCCTTCCTGTCCAGAGGATCTTTGAGGGACACCATATCCTCAAAGGGTAATGAGGCTTTCTTTGACGCTTTTGCTACTGCCGCGTCCAACTTAGGGGCTTTATCCCACGTATCCACCACCGGATCATCAAAAGGATACCTGCGTTTTAAAGCTGGCGGTAAGGCCCCCTTTTTTTTTCCACTCTCGGAGGATCAAGTCTTGGATCTTCTCGTTTACCGGAAAAGATCTGTTTTTTACGATCTAATCCACTAAACATCAACTCCTGTTTTGAGAGCTGTGATTTGGGTTCCTCTATACCCATCGTGCCTCTAACTGATTTGACCACCTTGTCAATCTTATCCAAGGGTAGGCAAAATCGTCCAGACTCCTCATCCGATGAAGAGGAGAAAGGACTAGAGAGATAGGTACTTTCCTCTTCTGAAGAATTAGAGTCCAGAGGTGTCCTATGCTTCGAGCCTTCCGCTTGGGATAGGGACCGTAATGATTCCCTTACTTCTAGCCGGATCATTTCCTTTAAGTTTGCCGCACTCACGGACTCTTCTGCTACCTAGGGGAGGACAATATAGGTGATAACCACTATCTGACCTAAAGTCACTTCCACCCAACCACTCCTGTAGACCTCACCGTCTGTTGTATACAGGGGGCACATAACTTTTTGGAACAAGAGTCAGGTAAGGGGACTCCACAGAGGGCACACTCCTTATGTTTTGACTTGTCTGTACTCTTCTTCCCCTGGAAAGATAAAGTATAAGAGGCCCGCGTCACAGAGTGAACTTTCACGTAGATCACTTACCCGTGCGCCAAAGTCAAGTACCGGAATCCGAGGGGGTTCTTTCCTAGTCGAAGCTCTGGATCCCTGCTCGGATGAGCTTTTACGACTGGGCTGGTCGCTTCTATCTTTCTGCTTGGGCTTCTGACGCACCTCGTCTGACAGCTGCTGCTGCTGCTCACCACCACTCTCCATGACGAATTGCGACCAAAAGCAGGGTTCTATCATTGTAACCCGCTTAAATCCCCCTTGGATCCGGTCAGCAGATAGGCCAGCGTTGTCCCTATTGGCTCCGGACACAGCAGGGAGGGCAGGAGGACTAGCGGACGAACCGGCGTCCAGATGTGATGGGCGCCGCCATCTTGGACCGACCGCGCATGCAGACGTCCGGCGACCCGGAAGCGGCTACCAGCTCCGCCCCCCTACGTCACTGCACCCGGAAACGCTCCAGTACACGCTGAGAGCGGTGCAGGACGCCGGGGATGGATCGGCAGCGCTCCGGAGCTCACCCACACATCTGAGCCCGGCACCCGCAGCCACGCCGCACCACCAATGGGAAATACTTACCTGCGCCGACGCTGATGGAGGCAGGAAATCCTCCTGACTCCGCTCCCTGCTACGAACGCCACCGACGTGCAATCCAGCAAGGACCACCGTGGCGTCTCCAGGGATCTCCGCACCGGCCGAGGTAGGAGACCCCCCCCCGCTACCGTAATCGGCCGGCCGGCCTGGGCTCCTTCTGTAGGCACCCATCCCTTCAGGAACAGGAAACCAACTGAGGCAAGGGAGAGGTGCCGCCCTTTTTGTATCTGTAGGTTTCCTGTTCCTAATGGGCGGATCCCCTCTCTCGTCGTGCTGTCATGGGAGTCCGAGTAAATACTACAATCTTCAATTTTCCAATGAGGAGATCAATAATACAGGTACTTCTCACAAAATTAGAATATCACCAACATGTTAATTTATTGCAGTTCTTCAACACAAAAAGTTATTCTCATATACTATATAGAGTCATTACAAACAAAGTGATCTATTTCAAGTGTTTATTTCTGTTAATGTTGAGGATTATGAAAACCCAAAAGTCATTACCTCAGTAAATTAGAATAATTAACAAAAAACACCTGCAAAGGCTTCCTAAGCATTTAGAATGGTCCCTTAGTCTGTTTCAGTAGCTTCACAATCATGGGGAAGACTGCTGACCTGACAGATGTCAAGAAGGCAGTCATTAACACACTCCACAAGGAGGATAAGCCACAAAAGGTCATTGCTAAAGACGCCGGCTGTTCACACAGTGCTGTATCCAAGCATATTAATGGAAAGTGGAGTGGAACGAAAAAGTGTGGTAGAAAAAGGTGCACAAGCAACCGGGATAACCGCAGCCTTGAAAGGATTGTTAAGAAAAGGCCATTCAAAAATTTGGTGGAGATTCACAAGGAGTGGACTGCTGCTGGAGTCATTGCTTCAAGAGCCGCCACACACAGACGTCTCCAGGACATGGGCTACAAGTGTCACATTCCTTGTGTCAGCCACTCATGACCAATAGACAGCGCCAGAAGAGTCTCACCTGGGCCAAGGAGATAAAGAACTGGACTGTTGCTCAGTGGTCCAAGGTGTTGTTTTCAGATGAAAGTAAATTTTGCATTTCATTTGGAAATCAAGGTCCCCGAGTCTGGAGGGAGAGTGGAGAGGCCACAATCCAAGCTGCTGGAGGTCTAGTGTGAAGTCTCCACAATCAGTCATGGTTTGGGAGCCATGTCATCTGCTGGTGTAGGTCCACTGTGTTTTATCAAGACTAAAACCAGAGTAGCCGTCTACCAGGAAATTTTAGAGCAGTTCATGCTTCCCTCTGCCGACAAGCTTTTTGGAGATTTCATCTCCAGCAGGACTTGGCACCTGTCCACACTGCCAAAAGTACCAATACCTGGTTTACAAACAACAGTATCACTGAGCTTGATTGGCAGGAAACTCTCCTGACCTTAACCCCATAGAGAATCTATGGAGTATTGTCAAGAGGAAGATGAAACATCAGACCCAACAATGCAGACGAGCTGAAGGCTGCTATCAAAGCAACCTGGGCTTCCATAACCCCTCAGCAGTGCCACAGGCTGATCGCCTACATGTCACGCCGCATTGATGCAATAATTGATGCAAAAGGAGCCCTGACCAAGCATTGAGTGCATTTACAGAACATACATTTCAGTAGGACAACATTTCAGATTGTAAAATCATTTATCAAGCTGGTATCATAAAGTATTCTCATTTACTGAGATAATGACTTCTGAATTTTCATTGGCTGTAAGCCATAATCATCAACATTAACAGAAATAAACACTTGAAATAGATCACTGTTTGTAATGACTCCATAATATATGAGTTTCACTTTTTGTATTTAAGAACTGAAATAAATTCAGTTTTTGATGATATTCTTATTTTGTGAGAAGCACCTGTATATTATATTTTTCAGAAAAGAGAAGACAAAAAGACAAGGGCAAATATAAGGGATACTTACTAATCAGACAATGAGGCTAGAAGTACCGAAGGGACCTAGTTTTCCTCTACCTTGCCAC
Source organism: Ranitomeya imitator (assembly GCF_032444005.1). Taxonomy (NCBI): domain Eukaryota; kingdom Metazoa; phylum Chordata; class Amphibia; order Anura; family Dendrobatidae; genus Ranitomeya; species Ranitomeya imitator. The sequence goes on along the minus strand of NC_091286.1, from coordinate 37,665,615 downwards.
GAAGGTTGGCACCCTAGATAACACCTACTCGATGATGGCTGTGTCACCCCCACTAAATGATGGCTGTCCCTTATTGGATCTATAAATCTTGCCCTATCTAGAAATAGAAGATACACATGATAAATTGGTATTTATCTTGAGCATGTCCCCTTGTATATTGGAGACTGATCATCAAGGTTACAGTCTTAGTCTCGAAGTGTTTCCCCATATCAATGTTTAGAGTTTATCAGACTTTATCCAGGCCCAGTCATCAATAGCAGAATGGAATATGGTGATGTGCCGATGTCGAGACTAATACTGGAACCACGGCGATTGAGTTCATTAGGGGCAAAAAAAAAAAAATGTATATATATATATATATATATATATATACAGTGGGGCAAAAAAGTATTTAGTCAGTCAGCAATAGTGCAAGTTCCACCACTTAAAAAGATGAGAGGCGTCTGTAATTTACATCATAGGTAGACCTCAACTATGGGAGACAAACTGAGAAAAAAAAATCCAGAAAATCACATTGTCTGTTTTTTTAACATTTTATTTGCATATTATGGTGGAAAATAAGTATTTGGTCAGAAACAAAATTTCATCTCAATACTTTGTAATATATCCTTTGTTGGCAATGACAGAGGTCAAACGTTTTCTGTAAGTCTTCACAAGGTTGCCACACACTGTTGTTGGTATGTTGGCCCATTCCTCCATGCAGATCTCCTCTAGAGCAGTGATGTTTTTGGCTTTTCGCTTGGCAACACAGACTTTCAACTCCCTCCAAAGGTTTTCTATAGGGTTGAGATCTGGAGACTGGCTAGGCCACTCCAGGACCTTGAAATGCTTCTTACAAAGCCACTCCTTCGTTGCTCTGGCGGTGTGCTTTGGATCATTGTCATATTGAAAGACCCAGCCACGTTTCATCTTCAATGCCCTTGCTGATGGAAGGAGGTTTGCACTCAAAATCTCACGATACATGGCCCCATTCATTCTTTCATGTACCCGGATCAGTCATCCTGGCCCCTTTGCAGAGAAACAGCCCCAAAGCATGATGTTTCCACCACCATGCTTTACAGTAGGTATGGTGTTTGATGGATGCAACTCAGTATTCTTTTTCCTCCAAACACGACAAGTTGTGTTTCTACCAAACAGTTCCAGTTTGCTTTCATCAGACCATAGGACATTCTCCCAAAACTCCTCTGGATCATCCAAATGCTCTCTAGCAAACTTCAGACGGGCCCGGACATGTACTGGCTTAAGCAGTGGGACACGTCTGGCACTGCAGGATCTGAGTCCATGGTGGCGTAGTGTGTTACTTATGGTAGGCCTTGTTACATTGGTCCCAGCTCTCTGCAGTTCATTCACTAGGTCCCCCTGCGTGGTTCTGGGATTTTTGCTCACCGTTCTTGTGATCATTCTGACTCCACGGGGTGGGATTTTGCGTGGAGCCCCAGATCGAGGGAGATTATCAGTGGTCATGTATGTCTTCCATTTTCTAATTATTGCTCCCACTGTTGATTTCTTCACTCCAAGCTGGTTGGCTATTGCAGATTCAGTCTTCCCAGCCTGGTGCAGGGCTACAATTTTGTTTCTGGTGTCCTTTGACAGCTCTTTGGTCTTCACCATAGTGGAGTTTGGAGTCAGACTGTTTGAGGGTGTGCACAGGTGTCTTTTTATACTGATAACAAGTTTAAACAGGTGCCATTACTACAGGTAATGAGTGGAGGAAAGAGGAGACTCTTAAAGAAGAAGTTACAGGTCTGTGAGAGCCAGAAATCTTGATTGTTTGTTTCTGACCAAATACTTATTTTCCACCATAATATGCAAATAAAATGTTAAAAAAACAGACAATGTGATTTTCTGGATTTTTTTTTCTCAGTTTGTCTCCCATAGTTGAGGTCTACCTATGATGTAAATTACAGACGCCTCTCATCTTTTTAAGTGGTGGAACTTGCACTATTGCTGACTGACTAAATACTTTTTTGCCCCACTGTATATATATATATATATATATATATATTTTAGACTAGATGGTGGCCCGATTCTAACGCATCGGGTATTCTAGAATATGCATGTCCACGTAGTATATTGCCCAGCCACGTAGTATATTGCCCAGTCACATAGTATATTGCCCAGCCACATAGCATATTGCCGAGCCACATAGCATATTGCCCAGTCACATAGCATATTGCCCAGTC